>NW_019392742.1:1050227-1672727 GCF_000648675.2 Cimex lectularius
GATTTAATGTTGAAACATCCGTTTTACCCCGTTGAGATAATTGGATAACTAATATTTCGCCTGTAGCTGTAGATTTGAAAAAAAAATTGTGAAAAATAGGTTTATCTCAATCTTAGCTGCATTACATTTTTTTAATTACAACGAATAAATTATTTGTAAAAGCCTTTACCAGTTAGTATGTAGTTATATTCATGTAGTATGTTAACATAAAATGTTAACACATCGTTTTATTCAACCTTCCAGCAACCATTATATATAAATAATCAATTAACAAATAATTTCCGTTAGAACATGTTTATATATATAATCATAATATACGGTATTATATTTAGGGACAATGTGGTCAATTTGATTTATTTTCTCTCTCTCTCTCTCTTTTCTTCTTCTTCTTGTTCCTCCAATCTGGCACTGCGTGTTTGTTTTTGTTTTTTAAATTGACTCGATTGTCATGCGAATTGACGCTAGTTCAATTGAATTAACAATGAATGAAGCACTTACCTCAAGGCTAAGTAAATGGTTGGACCCTGAAATTTAATTTAACCATTTTCGTACGTAAGTATCTTGATATTTACAGTGTATTATAATAAAATATTAAGTGGTTTAGGTCTTGTAGATGTAAACGCAAAGCATGTAAATCTTTTTCGACTATTACTAGAGCTACTTAGCAGGAACTAATGCAGCGTTTTATTGTTTATAAAAATCTTTCCATAATCGTTAGTAATTTTTTATGTGGATGGTCCCTTATGATTGTT
Source organism: Cimex lectularius (assembly GCF_000648675.2). Taxonomy (NCBI): domain Eukaryota; kingdom Metazoa; phylum Arthropoda; class Insecta; order Hemiptera; family Cimicidae; genus Cimex; species Cimex lectularius. The sequence continues at coordinate 1,050,980 of NW_019392742.1, forward strand.
ACTTTCTCGGTGTCTTTCTTTTTGTCGTACCATGTTGTTAATTGGTTGTTGTAATCATTCTTATAAGAATGATTTATCGAATTTTGGTTAAAATGATAAAACAAAGGGCTATAGAAATTTTTTAAATAACTTGTAACCCTCATAGCTTCCCCCAAAGAACTTAAGTTTGCAGGAAAACAATTTTTTTTAACGTCTCCATAATTGAATTTTTTTTAAATTAAAACTACTACTTGTTAAACTATATATATACATACAAACATATANATTATATAATAGTTATTACATTAAAACTAGACTTAATTAATACTGGAACGTTTAAAGTAAACATATTAGCTCGAAAAACATCAGAAGTAAAATATTAACATACTTTTCGTGCATTAAAATATATTTAGTTATTACACATTTTATGTATACTGTTATTCTGTCGTTCACAAATCAACTTCTTTTTTTTATTTTACAGAATCAGTAGGACCCATTTTGAAAAAAACGTGTATTTTGTTATGGCCCGAAAACATCAATAATTCGAAGTTTTATTGGATTCTTCTGATAATCAGGCCTTTCTTAAAAATTGTTTTCTCCAGAAAACACGTGTACAGGTCCGGTGGTTACGATTACAACCAATTTTTTCCTGATTTTATTTGTCTATATTTATATTATTGCTGTAAAATTTGGCATTCATTTCGGTTTAATTTTTGTGATCATTTTTCCGAAAATTTGGTTTTCAAATCTCTCCGCAAAGAAACTTACAAAAATAATTGAAAACGATACCAGGACATTTTGAATTTCGGTTACAACATAAAATACGTAATTGGTAGAAAAATCTCGTCCCACTGTAGTGTAATGGTAAAAAATGGAGATTGCGACTGAACACATTTTCCAGCGAAACCCGTCAGATTGAACGGTATAGATTGAATTTTAATAGTCAATAATCGACGATTCAATTTCGCAGGATGTCCTCCCTGTCACGGAATTGATTAGGCTCATTTAATTTTATTTTCTCACGGCAGCGACAACCAATGTATAACGTGATAGAGATCGGCCCGGATGAGCCGGCTGAATAGCAAACTCCCCATTTGCCTCAGTATCTCTTCCGTATCCCAATATCGAAACGTTGATGGGAGGAGCGCCGTTTTCTCTGGGGTTCAATTTTACGAGGTCAATTTCCCTTTTTTTTCTTTCCGAGCTGAAGTATGCGACGTGAATATCGGCCGAGGAAGCCGTAAAGTAAATCGCACTCGATATGGACGATGCGAACGGAGAGAATTTTTAAAATCTTCAATGGGTTGGGGTGGTTTTGAAGATAGAATTATTAAAATAGAAAAAACCGTGCAATACATATATAAAATACAACGATTGTTTTCCAATATTTCATCTAAGATACATTTTTGAATTGTTCAGAAAGGCATTATACCGATCGATTAAGAAAAATATTACTTCCTTTGATTTCAATAAATTTTCGATTAAAGATCAGAATTAACTAATTCTGCATCCAGTGTTTTTTCTTAACCAAGCCGTTTACAAATAATAATACGCGTTTAAACCTTTCTCCTTACAATTAATTTAACATTTTTAAAAATTGTGAAGTTAAGTGGAAACTCAGAAGTTCACTGTTTAAAAGTAAGTTTCTTTAAAAGCCTCCTGTCCACAAGATGTTGAGTGAGTTAGAAAGCATGTTTTTCATCGTATGGTACAGAGGTGTCCTTATTTTTTGATAGCTCTCTGTTTAAAAGTAAGTTTATTTAAAAGTCTCCAGTCCTCAAGATGTTGAGTGAGTTAGAAGTAATATTTTTCATGGTATAGTACACGGGTGTTCTTGTTTAGATAGCTCCCTTTTAAAAGTAAGTTTCTCTAAAAGTTTCCAGTCCCGAAGATGTTGAGTGAGTTAGAAAGTATGTTTTTCATAGTATAGTACAGAGGTGTCCTTATTTTTTAGATAGTTCACTGTTTAAAAGTAAGTTTCTAAGTTTCCAGTCCCGAAGATGTTGAGTGATTTAGAAAGCATTTTTTTCATGGTATAGTACAGGGGTGTCCTTATTTTTACGTAATTCACTTTTTAAAAGTAAGTTTCTTTTAAAGTCTTCAGTCCTCAAGATGTTGAGTGAGTTAGATAGAAGGAACATTTTTCATGGTATAGTACAGGGGTGTCCTTATTTTTACGTAATTCACTTTTTAAAAGTAAGTTTCTTTTAAAGTCTTCAGTCCTCAAGATGTTGAGTGAGTTAGATAGAAGGAACATTTTTCATGGTATAGTACAGGGGTGTCCTTATTTTTACGTAGTTCACTGTTTAAAAGTATGTTTCTTTTAAAGTCTTCAGTCCTCAAGATGTTGAGTGAGTTAGATAGAAGGAACATTTTTCATGGTACAGGGATGTCCGTTTTTTAGATGGCCAGCTGAATTTCTTTTGAACAGATAATGCTACCAAAAAATATTCTTAATATTGCAAGTATAAGTGTAAAAAATCCTTTAACGGTGTTTAAAAAGTATACGTTCTTATTTAAAATTTCAAAGTTGTACTGGCTCAGGAGTATCCTGACAACAACTATTTAAAAAAAGGGTACAAATTTAAAAGTAGACTAAAAAATATTATTTTTAAAAATTATTTTTGGCCTAGTTTTAAATTTTTATCGTTTTTTTTAAATAGTTGTTGTCAGGGATACTTCTGAGACAGTATAACATTGAAATTTTAAATAAGAACGTACACATTTTTAACCACTTTTTTAAGCACTTTTTACATTGAAAATAATGGGGCAACCTGATTTTAAATTAGCCAAAGAATAATACAGTTATGGCACATAATGAACAACTTGATGACATGGATACGGTCGAGGGTTTTCCTGTGCCTACTTTGTAAAATTCCACTGCTTGAGAACACCATTTGAGGTGAACTTGGATTCATCAGTTTACCAGAGGGAGAATATTTTCTTCTCTATCCAAAATCTACATCCCTGAAAGGAACATTAATCGTCTATCAAAACACGAAAAAATAAATAATATTTGACATTCAAATTAATCACTAATTTAAAATGATTTTCATACAGTATATATTAGGATAATATTTAGTTGTGTTGTAATTCCAAATTAAGCGACATTAAAACCAACTTCTCATTGAAACGGAATTCTCATTTTGTGTCTCCTCGTTCAGTGTTTAACAATCATGTGTTTAACCGCCAATTTTTGCTGCATAATCTCTGGCCAACGCTTATTAGTGCCTTGGCCTTGTATAATATGTTGCGGTTTTGTTGTTACGCTTCTTTATTGTGTTCTTTTTTCTTTTGTTCTTTAAGTGTGTGAGAGTTGTTTTCTTAGGGCTGATATTTAGACCCATTTTATCGCACCATTTAACTAGAATATTTAGGGCGTTCCAGTCTATTTTTAACAAAATACTGTTTTGTGATCTAGGTCACATTTTTCTTCTTTTTTTAACTTTGTGAATCATGTAACGGGACATTACATAAAATATTCGCACTCTTCATAAAGCATAACCTGATACATATTTACATCCCGTGGGGGATATTTGTTTTTGTGATCTAGACTCAGTCGTCAATATTATAATAAAATTTGGTAGATATTTTAGAAACCTCTCTACACATCAATTCATGTATGACCGTTGTGAAGTTCTATCAACCGATTTGTACAATTTTGTGGGTGTATATTCTGGCCGTAATCCGTCAGCAGTTGTACGTTGAAATTCGATAAATAATTTGGCTTTCTCTTCCGAAAGAAATAATTATTTTAGATGTGGGGGCTGATTCCAAATTGTCTATTTTGTATTGTTTACCTGAGCTACATTTTTTGCACAATTCTTTGAACTCAGTCGGTCATTGAACGGGATATTTCGGAAATTACATTTTCCAGGAGCTCTTTCCAAAGGGATAAATTCGTAAGCTCCAGGGTGGATTCCACGCTTTCGATTGCCTGTATTCTACCTCGGTCGCCTGTATTATTGTTACAATGTTTGTTTTCTATATAACACTGCCGAAGTATGGCTTTAAAAACCATTATTCGGGTTTTTGAATTTCCAGAGATTCCATGACATTTTAACACCCATGCTTGGGAAATCGTAACAAAAACAACTCCACCCGTTACGACTCTGTCCCATCCGTGGGATCGTTGCGAGCCTCCCATATAATTATCGCATAATTGCAGTGTAACGGTAATTTACCTTTTAACAACATATTTCCTCCGTGATTTCCGTTAAAAAGTTTTATGGAAAGGTCGAAACCCTCTCCTCAGGTTGGAACGTAGGTAGCATCGCTCTTTAGTTCAGAATTCTTTTTTCCGTTTTGTTTTCCAGCCATGAAAGTCGATCCTGTCACAATTGTTTATTCCTTTTAAGAGGTGGCTGGGATAGCTTTTTCCCAGGCTAGGACTTTGCCGTGCCCGCGTAATGTACGACTCCGGCGGTGAAAGTTGGGGGTTGACTCCCATGGGGATTTTGGGAAGGAATGCAAAGTGTTTAACACCAAATGAGATTTTTTTACGTGTCCTTTTCTTTTACCCCTATCATCTCCTTCCGCGCATATCATTAACATTTTTCTCCCCCCATAGCATCTAGTTTAAAAAATATTAAATGAAACTTCAATTTAGGGTATCGGTTATTCTGAAATAACTCACAATCCAAATCAAAATAGGATCGAAAACCTTCCACTTTTCTTGTTTTATATAATAGCCGTTAGTTTCTTATTTTAACTTTCGAGTAAAATTTAATGCTCAGACCATTCAAGTACAAAGTATAGACTTGACAGTGTTTATTTTCTAGATTCACTGTTGGGTTTACGAAAGGTTACTCTTATCTATATGAGGACAATATGTAGTTGTTACAGCAGTTTTTATTACATTTACTAACATTTTCAGTTTATCGTTGGCTCAATTAGACAGCTTAAATGTTGGTATATTTTCAGTTCCTAACTTTGTAAAATAATTAGCTGGCCGGATTCACAGGATTAAACGTTGGAAAGGCGCCCGATCTTCTATTTAATCAGTCTGTTGTAAAAGTTTATATAATTATAATTTCTAATTTATGTAGATTCGACCAACATTCTGTCAGTTAGCACCCTAGCGTTTCCTGATAAACAATTCTTATTCGTGTACGGCGTTGTTTCACACGAAGAAGTGTCAATCCTTCAGTAAATTAATGGGATACGTGCGAAGGGAAAATGCTTAGCTCTTCTGAAGATAGAATTTGTCTTGTCTTCTCGCAGAACTCGGTGAAATGGGCTGACAGAACGTCGATACGCGTGCTGCATGGATTGTGAGAATACTCGTCTTTCAAAAGGAAATTAAATTTTTTTCGTATTTTATCCGTCGAGGTAAAGATTATTTGTACAACTAACATTGTTTATTAAATAACGTTTATGTTTTCTCTAAAATTGAATTTTAAATACTTAATAAAAGTGGCTCAATATCTTTTTAATTTTTTATAAAATTTGTATTAAAAAATATTTTTTTGGCTTGTCTAAGACTTGTGCCAAACTAGTACATCGAGAGAGCGTTATCTTGGGGCTCGGCAGTTCGGGTACCTCAGGGCTATAGGGATATTCAAATGTATATAGTATTTCAGTTTATGTTAATTTCCTTAATTGAATGTAATTTATTAGCTTGAAAGGAAACGGTTTAACCCCGACCCGAGGAATATCGAGCACTATGGGGAAGTGAAGTGAATATGACCAGACTTCTTTTTTCTAGCATTTTAGAAAATCGACGCAGATAGTCATTAACAGATCGAGACACTCAAATGGCTTCAGTTTGGTTAAAAAAAAGCCTGAAAGACCATTAAAAGAAATAAAAACACGCTGAGAGCCTGCGATGACCTCGGCCCTTAAACTTACCACATTATATACACGGTATCAGGCTATTCGCGTCACAACTTTTGCCAGTGAATTTCACACATGAAGTGACAAAAAGTTTACATGAACCATGATCCGATTCTCAACATTTTACTTTTTTTTTAAACTATCTACGGATTTCATCATAAAACTCATACTCATAGCTCTTGAACTTTTAATTTTTGGAGAAAGCGTTGAAAAGTGCGTTGGATTTCTTTTAAGGAGGCACCTTTATAATAAAATTTCTTTATATATAATAAAATTTCAGTTTCAATTTAATTTTTGGTAAAAACAAGCACTAACTCTTTCAAGAACTGATAAATTTGAAATTAGTAAAAACTAAATTTGCAACCTCGTTGAAAAAACTCACGATAGCCCTTTGTAATTTATAACAACTTCTTCGTTTAATATGCTTTCTAGTGGTATACCTTTTTCTTCACTTACATTAAACAACAAATACCATGTATAACTAATTTCACCTTAGTACTTTTAACTACATGAGCACATTTTAAATAGCGTCGATTTAAAAATATTTAAAAAAGAGAAACTATTGTTCTTTGAAAGCATAAAAAGTAGGTGCTCAATATTTAAAATATAGGCAAATTTTCATTAATCGTCTGAATCGTCTAAAATCACGTTCCGTTTTTCAAACTAAATTGAATATATAATAAAAGAATAAAAAATATCAAAAATGTATGAGGTTCCGTTTTTCAAACTAAATTGAATATATAATAAAAGAATAAAAAATATCAAAAATGTATGAGGTTAAGAAATTGAATTGTATAAATGGATAAATTTGCATGACTAAAGATTTTGATTTTCGGCTTGCTACATAATAATAAAGAACTGTTAGAATTACCGTGTTTTTTTTTCTGAGACGGTCACTTGTTTTGGTCCACTAGCCATTTTCCTGCTTTCACAATTGTTTTGGTTTCGATCCGTTTGTTCATGCTCCAATTTGCCAATTGGTACTTTTCACTAGAGACGGTAGAATTTCAGTAATTACTAATCACGATACTCCCAACGATTTGTATGTTGAACTCTCAACATGTTTTATTTAGGAATTAGTAAAATTAATTTAAAATTAAAAACATAATATTAATATCGCCACAGTATTGTTAAATACAGGAATATGTAACCATAGGAATATTATTGTAAAAAGTTAAATGTAAGAATTTATGATTCCGTGGTATACCTTCAAACATTATTTAATGAGCAATTTAAATTGCTGAGTAGCGAGATTCAATTTGACGTAGTGATGGTTGAATACACATGCAAGCAGATTTTTTTGGGGGCGGTTTAAACGCTGATAACTCATAAATAATCTGAGTGGCACCAACGGGTCGTTATGATGGTGACACTGGTGAAAAAATTCGCCCCGCTGAGCTTTAACAAATCTCTGAATTAAACCGTCCAGTTTTTGGTCGGATGGAGCTTTAAACTGGCGTAATTAAATTTGTTAATCCCGGACATTGTTTAAGCTTTTTTTTTCATTTTGTTAACCAACGAAAAATTAATTCAAGTTCGTTATTTTTCCTTTCGACTTTCTTTTTTTTCTTCTAACAATTTAGAAACGGCAATTTATTTCCTTTTACGAACTTAATTCAGAGGTTGTTAAGGGATAAAACTGAGGGGGCGAAAGAGGGATTAGATCTACTTTAAGGAATCCAGTGAGAGATTACCACAATTATCTTGTTAGGGTGTTCTATACCTCTTTAGCCCTTTGTCTGTAACGGGTCGGATACGAATAAAATAGACAGGATAATCAGATTTCGGCTTGATTCAGACCTTCCGTTTAATCAGATTGGAATGAAAGTTTTTAGTATTACTTCATCAATAAACAAAACCTTTATACAGAGAAAGGTTGCTCGATATGTCCCATAATAGAGGCGTGTCATGTCTTGGTTCCATACAGAAAGTGTGTAGGCTGCCGCCGCATTTAAGAATGGTTGTCGGTCACGGTAGAAGTTTCAGGGTCCCCTGTTCCGCTTTTTAGGGGAATTGGGAATTTTTTATTTTATAGCCGTCAAAACATGTGTGTTTCTGTGCTTCATATGAGAGTATTTATTAGAGTGAATGGCGATGGGCTGGTGGTGAAAAAACATTCCCCCTGTGTACGTACGTGAACTTGGATCGATGGCGGAATATTTGTAAAAGTACCCAATCGACCCCAGTTAGATTAGTTTGTTATTGTACGCAGGTCGATTAGTACTCCATCTACTAAATAGAATGAATGTAAAGTATATAGATGTGAATGTATTTATTTGTGCGAATGCGGAATGAATATGTGTTGTTATATTTCGCATGCGCTCGGGGCTGAAGTGACCAAGCTGTCGGATGCCCCTTAAAAAATAAAATAAAATAAACAAAAGTTACTACGGATCTTGAGAAAATCAAATCAGTGGTTCACACTTAATGAAAGAAAAATTAATATACCACTCGAGATGGTCAAATAAATATATACATTCAATAATTTCCTTCCTACCTCTTGTATGGTTCTGTTTTATCATTGACTATAATTGTTAATTCATTATTTGTACTGAATTATACAGACAGATAGAAATATGCAAATGAAGATTTTCTGTACAAAATAAATATATAGGTGTTTTACTATCGGCTTAATAATATTTTTTATTCATAAATATTTTGGTTTCCTCGTTCGTTTTTATAAATCCATATCGCATAGTTAACATCCAAGGCCATCGAGGAAGAAGTGACACTTTCTTTCAATGTTGTGCCGCACTGACGAGATTGTAATTCCTATCAGGTTACATGCTCGTTGTAAACGAACATGTTGAAAATGACGTATTAATTTCCAACCGATTAAACAGTTCGCCCTTATGCGCTCATTACTCACCGATAAGCTTGATCGATCACCTACCTACCGAACCTATGTCACACAACTCTTTCTCCATCTGAGCATATCTGCTTTTGAAATGCAAACAGTTTTCATATTTGTAGTTCGTTAATTTTGTTTAAATTGTTTTTATAATGTTTTTATTAGGATGAAAAATGATTTTTAAATATTTGTAAGTTACATAGATGAAAATTTTTAATGTTATGTGTTTAAAATTTCATATATTTTCTCATTAAAAATATAAACAAGTAATCTACATCAAAGGAGCACCCTTAGGTGTTTTCAACCTTGTTAAAATTCAAAGCAACGAATCGATCATGAGGATAGAACTTTTAATAAATTCAAATTTATTTATTACCTTTCGTTTTTATTTTGGCCGTGCAATTTAAATATTTATATCCACCGTAAAGTCAGTGGCTGTTCAAATTACCCTGCTGGATCCTCCCTTTTACGAAGTAGAGAAGGGTTTTTCGGCTTTTGTCTGATACAATTAATTATCAGCCGTGACAATCGAGGGAATTTACAGTCGGGGATAAATATAAAAAAAAAGTACCCGACCGTTCTTGGTGTAACGATTGGATTGGCATGTTGGTAACGACTCCCCGGACGTTTGTTCGGCCAGCCGGTGGTAACATAAGGCCTGCGACATTGACTTTTAACTCAGCTGGGAGTGTTTTAACATGGCGAAAAATCTATTAAAGAGACTAAAACGGAAGGTCTGCTGAAATACTAGAATATACTCAAAGACAACAAAATCCGGATTCTCGTATGTTGTTGTTTATTTCAAACTACGTGTATTTTAATCGTTATATTAATTATAACATATTTATTTTAATGTAAACCAAATTAAACCAGATCAAAATTCTTGGCTTTTAGTAAAAATTATTTTATTATGATGGTTTGAAAGAAGGTTCACCAAAACACAATGATTTTCCGGTTTTTGGTGAATTTTGATTCATACCATCTTAATTTTTACTATTGATTATTCGGAGACCGTGAGATGCGGTCTGGTGTGATGTAGGTTTTAGAAAAACATTTTCTTTATCGTGCCAACGTTTCGATCTTTATTGAGATCATCTTCAGGGCTAAGAGTGTTTGTTTTCTGCGTACTTATGTCATTCTTTTGTGTCTGTTGAGAGTGCCACTCAATGACAAGAATGACACAATTGCGCAGAAAACAAACACTTTGAGCCCTGAAGATGATCTCAATAACGATCGAAACGTTGGCACGATAAAGAAAATGTTTTTCTAAAACCTACTTCACCCCAGCCCGCCTCTCACGTTCTCCGAATAATCATTAACTAACAGTCACTAAGCACCACGCATAATTTTTATTAAAACTCGTGAACTTCTGATCTCGTTTAATTTGGTTTAAATTAAAATAAGTACTTCCAATTAATTATTCTTATTATGTAAGGTATGGTTGAAATGAAAAAGTTAGTGGCACGAGCGGGATTCGAACCCACGACCTTCGGCTCAATACTCCGCTGCTCTAACTACTTCGATCCACTCGGACACCAACTCCCCATCTCGAAGGATTAAATACCTTTGTTGATGATTTACATTATGTAGATTTTAAATAAATTCTCACTACCGGTGACCAAAACAAATACTTTCCGTCTATTGTAATTATTAAATCATTTTTAAAGTAGTAAAACAAAACTATGGATAAAATAATTGTCAAATAAAAAAAGAAATGAAAATTTGATAGTGCGCTACTTTTTTTTTTTGTATCCATGATTAGTTGCCATTAATACTACATGGTTGACGGTCAGATTGAACGTTTTGACATAATTTTCCGATTTTGAATTGATGGCAGGGCGAATGACACTTAATAGCCACCGATCACTGCTGTTACCAAGGGGTTATAAACCCCTAAACTATAATGTAACGGTCTGGTACAAAGTGGACGTTATCCCCTGGTTGAGGGGGGACGTGTTTCTAGCATTGTTGTAATTGGTGGGTGGAAGGCTATTCCCATTCGGAGTTGGCGAACAGTAATATTACCGCGCGATATTGTTCGAGGAGAACAATGAATATGCTTTCGGATACGGCAGTTCTCCAAAGGCGCCCATCCTACTTCCCTCGGAACGACCGTGAATAATGGAGACGTCGGAGCGTCATGCTAATAAGAATAATTACGCGAATATTCGTCTTACAAGAAGGCAATTAATTTAATTTAGGAATTGTTGCCTTTTAATATAATTTTGGATTTAGGTCAAAACAATAAGAACTGTTGTCGTTTGATTGGACAGCTATTCACGCAATAGGTTTTAAATAAAATATTTTTCTATTATAAATTTAAATTATTAAAACCCGTTGTATACTTAATTTAAAACTAGAAATTCAGTGTAAATATTAAGTTTATTTCGTAAATCGCCATGTTAATATTCTTCTTTGTGTTTTTAGTCTTTCATCTTCTGTGATGTACTGATTGTAATAAATAATTGTATTTTGGCCTATCAAGGTTTAGTATTGCAGAACTGCATGCATATTTCACGGGATGCTGAACCGTCACAAGTCAAATGAATCTAATTATTTTATCCATCTTCAAAATAAACGGCCAAACTATTTATTGCGAATATTAATTGAATATTTCTACTTCTTCTAAATCTATTTATCGTTACGCTAGCGGGTACGGGTTTGGAGCCCAGTTTAGCCCTTAGATTTATAATAATTCATAATTTCGGAAAATGGGCTGTCAAGTGGTTCTGATCATCACTTCGCAATATCCAACTGGTAGTTGGACTTTAACCCCTCCTGTTTGACAGGAATAACTTTAATTACGTAATCACTGTACACTTATACTTACAATTTAAATTTTTTTTAAATAACACATAAGACATTATTTTTATCTATTTGTTTTAGGTGCCTTCTCAACATTTATTATTCCTTGTCTTCAAAAAGGTAAGATTAACATTCTACATTATCATCTCCGCGATGAATTATTTATATATACGATATCAATATAGCAATTATTTATTTTGAACGCAAATTTGAATTTACACTTACGTAAAGACTACCAATTATCATTTTGTCATTCAACTAAAAACATTATTGAATTTTGTCTGTTGGTCTGCCACGCTCTCTCTTGACTATTTATCTATATTCTTCTAATTTGCCAATTCGAAAATAGTTATTGTTTAATAGGGCAGAGAAAACACACACGGGTATTTACAGTAGGATCCAGGTAGACTTCCAATCTAGAAAGACATACAAGATCAGATAATTCTCAGAAGAAGGCGGGTGGGTTGGTCCCTTAGGGTCGTTTGCTCTCCGATTTCTTCAGGTCCATGTTCCGCTTAAGTTGTCTTTAAGTTGTAATGGGTGTGCGACGGTACGTTAAGTTCGTAAACTCAATGCTAAGCCGGATAGGGTATGTTTATTAGCGAAAACTATCTTTTGACTCAAAATTACTCTGGATTACATTGAAAACTACGACTATTTATGAATATGTTTTATTTTTCTTAAACTCTCAGTTAACTTATGCTGTATATTTTTGTCAGTAAATTATTAATCACCTGATCATTCTTGCCATATTATTTTAATCAAGTTGTGTAAAATGATGGTAATAAAAAAGGGCTGACGTTAAACTGCACCTTGGTGTGATAGACCACAGAGCCATTTTGAAAACCTATGTGAATTTTGTTGGAGAAAGGAATTCAGAAACAAAATCCAAGGTGCGTTCGTTTAAGAGTTATTATCAAAATTTTTACCTGTTCTCTTTAAAATATCATCCTTAGGGAAACAAAACAAAGAAAAATAGCGTCCAATGAAACCGAACAATAAGGATTAACCACTTGAAGTATAAGAAGTTTATATCGATGAATATTACATAGAGAACTTTTAAAATATATTGATTCAAACTCTTGAGAAGATTGGATGGAGAAATGCAGTAATAGGTTTAAATGATTATAAATGGTGGGTCTTAATTATTTGTTCCATTATAATAGTATTAATCCTGCTCATTGCTTTTTTCTTTATTACTTTAAATTTAATCAAACTTATGCATTTTAATATAATTTGAAGGTTGTTTTATCTTGGGGTGTGCAGGAGCAGATAAAAGGGTAAATATTTTTCTCTGCCACCAATAAACTATTGGGTTGTCCGGAAAATAATGCAGGATTTTGGTATTAAACAAAAAAAAAGAAACTAGTTACTTTAAAGCAATGTTCTTTAATCAAAATAAAATACATTTCTCCCAACGTGTTGGTAACTTATTAATTCCGTCTGAGTAGAATTCAGAATTTTTAGAATTGATAAAGTCAATAAATGCATTTTCCAGTTCCGTTTGATTTTTGAATATTATGTGTTGTAAGTAGTGGTCCAGGTGTCTAAAAAAATGGTAGTCAGTAGGCGAGAGGTCCGGAGAGTAGGGTGGGTGAGGCAAAGTTTCATAGCCAAGCTCCAATAATTTTTGTGACGTTACACGTGACACATGTGGTCGAGCGTTGTCATGCAACAAAATGGGCCCTTTCCGATTGACCAAAGAGGGCTTCATTACTGCCAATTTCTGATGCATGGTATTAATTTGGTTACAGTATGATTCAGCATTGATGGTTTCGCCAGGATTTAAGAAGCTGTAGTGTATTAAACCAAATGAAGCCCACCATACCGTAACCATTACCTTTTTTTGATGAGTTGGGGGCTTTGGAGCTTCTCCTTTGTCGAGCCACTGTCCAGAACGTCTAGTGTTATCGTAGAGAATCCACTTTTCGTCACATGTAACAATTCTGGCCAGAAATGGGTCATTTTTGTTTCGACAAAGAAGTGATGCACAAACATCAAAGCGCTGATTTTTTGGCGATCGTTTAATGAGTGTGGAACCCAATTTTCGAGTTTTTTCACTTTTCCAATCGCCTTGAGGTGGTCAGCGACGGTCGTTTTACTGACTTTGAGTTGCTCTGCAAGTTCTCGAACAGTTGTTTTGGGGTTTTCTTCCACCACTGATCGCAGAACATCATCATTAAGAGAGGAAGGCCTTCCACGACCTTCTTCATCTTCAAGGCTGAAATCTCCCTCCCGAAATTTTTTAAACCACCTTTGCACAGTGCACTCATTAACACAACCCTCGCCCCAGACTTGGTTAATGTTTCTAGCCGTTTGGGCTCCGCTTCGGCCGAGTTTAAACTCGTAAAAGAAAATCGTACGAAATTCTCGCTTTGACATTATAAGGATGACTGAATTATTTCCAAGTAGCGGAATGCTACAGAGGTAAACAAACAATATCATTTGGAAGAGGATTAATAAGTGTTGACATTCATACAAATGAGTAATCCTGTAAACGTAAACAGAATATTTTATATAGATTTTTTTTAATGAAAACTTAAAATCCTGCATTATTTTCCGGACAACCCAATATGTGGGTATTGTTACTCTGTGCGATAAGCTTTTTTTAATATATTTGATTTTAAACAGAGTTTTACATGTTACATTTCAGCATTGATTAATAATATTAATTGTGGAAATAAACTGTAAGCCGTACCTTGCCTACGGCTACCATCATGCATTACCGAAGTGCTTTGCGGTGTAGTATCTCTCAGTGCCGCTAATTATTAAAAGATTTCGACATTGTGTACAAAGCCAAGCTGCTTTTTAACACGACAAAATGAAAAAGCACACAGCGAGAATAGGCGGACCATGATGTTCATAGACAAAACTGAGAAACTTATGAAAATAAGTTGCTTTCGTAGTATCTATAGAAAGCAAAGTTTGATGTTGGGTTTACAATATTTGATTGTATTTTAAGGGTACAAATAATTTGTATATATAGTAGATCGAGGAATCCACAAAAGAAGAAATCAATTGTAATAGGTGTAATGAAATATATTGTTTTTTTCTATTCATTCGTACATTTTCCCAGGCAGGATAGCAGGCTCTATTATTTTAGGGCTATTTTGTAATTCGATAATTCCATGAGAACTCGCTATTCTATTCACACTTAACCACTCACGCAAATAAATACTTTCTCACAATTGGGTGTACCAGGACTCATATTCGCCACTTATTCCCCCCTCTTATCACTGCAAATATATAAAAACTAAACAAAAAACTGTAATACTTTGGTGTAATTGGGTAATCGATATTCCATCATAAACACCTAAACATTCACGATAATAAATACATCCTCTCAAATTAAGGAATATTGTTTCACCATACGTATAAAGGGCTTTTTATATGCAACCATATACTTCAACTACATCGGGTATTAATTAACGAAATAATTTCTTATTTTAGTAACCTCTCTTATTATTTATTCGTTTTGTAGTTTTAGTATAGATCATAACACTAGCACGTACAAATATTTATAAATATAATGAAATTTGACAATTAATTAAGGTTTTCAGTTGAGATGAAAAAAAGTTAATGGCACGAGAGGGATTCGAACCCACGACCTTCGGCTAGATACGCCGCTGCTCTCGAATCCCTCTCGTGCCATTAACTTTTTTTCATCTCAACTAAAAACGTTAATTAATTGTCATGTATTGATTGGTCAAGCGGACCACGAAAGTAGTGAATTAATAATGAAATTTGTTGAATTTAAAAATTCCTCTATATGCAAAATTATGATTTGACGTTGGAGAAAATCGTGTTCACATAGTTTTTTGACTTGTGATTACTTATTCTAATTGTGCTCTGGCCGTAATATCTAAATATTCTTGGAATTAACGAGTTTGTTAGAAATGTCTCAAATAAACCTCGCCGTATGCAAACTTCAAGAGCTCACTGAGTATCAACACGGCCAATAATGATTCGTTTTGTTTCGTCATTTTCGAAAAAAAAAAAGAATGTAAGCTGTGGTCTGCATCACTTTAATCTTTTTAAAATGACCAAATCGCGTTGAGAGCCAACGACGCTTTTCCCCTAATTAAAAAAGGCTTTTATAAAGAAAGCTGGGATCAAGATGTGTACAACCCACTCAAATGCCTATCAGCTTCAAACGCGTTACCCAATGTGGAAAAAATATATAGGATAGACTTAGTTAACTCCCCCCCCAGAAGATTTTTTTAGTTGCTTTTTTATATCTCTGCGTTTTGCAAAACGAATATAAGTTCTGCCTATTATCATTTTATTCCATAAGCTGGGAGTTGCCGCTGGGTCTTATAAGAGATGCAAATCAACCCCCTCCGAGGTCCTAAAGGATAATTGGGGTTGAACCCAGTTTCTAAAATAGCCAAACTCTTAATCGCGGTGAATTGTTTATTTAAAGTTGTTTAAGCTTTTTTCATATGAAAAAATTGTATTCGTAAAAACAAACGGTTTAAGGTAGGTAGATTTAAAATATTGCTTTTAAAAAATACTTTTAGATGTTATTAACTACATGGGTATAAAACGCCTTATTTACCTTCATTTGAGCAAAAACTAAATAATTTTTGAAAACTCAACTTTTGGGATGTAGGTGACCGCGACGGTTGGCCTCGGGTTCGAATCTCGATTCGCCCCCCCCCAAAAAAAAACGCGGACTCCGGGGCTTGATATGACCTGTGATGTTGCGAACCCACGCATATCCCTAGTAATTTGTGTTTTGTATATCAAGAAACTTTGATATTTTAGTGAACAGAACTAGCGTCCTGGTATAGTTGACTTCTAATCTTGATTTAGCATGCTGTGGAGCGGGCCACGTTTAGTTTTTGATTCAAAGGCTGTGAAGTCAATTCATGATTCTGCTAGTTTTTAGCCTTCGATCACTTCTAGACTTGGCATATTAGAGTAACTGATTACGTTTTCCAGGAGCAGGAGATATGGTAACCATCCCTAGACCAGCTTCGAGCTGAAGGCTGATGAGTAAAGCCTTCAGAGCTACTTGGCTGTCTACGAATGAGCATATCTATGTATTTTTCAATAATTTTTTAGTATTATTTCATACGGACGGCGTTCTATTGCATGGACAGTCATTTTGGAAAATTGATATAGCCTATCGGTTAGATGTTTGCTAGGTTAAAATTTGGGCCTTTGTCTCATGCCGCACTCCATAATAAGGTATACAGACTTTTTTGGTGGCTTCCTTTTAGCTCAGGCTTTATTTCATTTGGTCCTAAGAGCGGGTTTGCACTCGTAGGTCATCCTGTAGATGTATGCTTGCAATGGTGGCAATTCCAGTGCCACGTCCTTTGCTGATGTGTAGTATGCGTTGTTCCTCGTTAAGACTATTTAATCTTTGTATATTTTAAAATTGATTTTGTGAATTCCTTTCCATGATTTGGCCATTATACTAGGGCTCTATATGTGACCGGCCTAATTTTGTTGTGTACGGCAGTATAGTATTTTTAGACTTATACTCTCTGTGTTATTGCAAAATCTGTGGCCCACATTGAGGCCCTCACTTTTTGTATAGTTTTCACTATATGTTTTTTAAGGTATGTTTTTGATTTAGTGTTATCAATTCTCACTGTGTTGCGTAAAATCAGTTTTTAAGTTATAAAATCACCTGGTTATCCCAAGAAGGATTGTCGTAACTTATCTAAATCAAACTTCCAGAGGAGAACTTAAAATGGTCGGCATTTTATAGACATATAAAACCTGTTCTTATTGGAAATTTACATTGCCTATTTACCTTTCTGCCCGCCATAAATATTAAATATCTAGTTAAATTTATTAATTAAATTATGAATAAATAGATAAGCAATTTTTATGGGATTGTATTTTACATACACATATAAATTTACAAAAAAACAAAGTATTTGAAAAGTATCTTTTTTTTTACCTTTCAACTGTTTAAATTTGTGAGTTAGACAATTAATTTTGAACGTTATTGTAATATAATATCAATTTTTCCACTTAGATCGTTTGCTGTCCTTTTTGTAAATTTCCCTATTAGCAGTTAGGATATTCCTCTTTGATCTACTGCCTTCTTAATTTTTTAAAAAATTTTCTTACTTTTGCCATCGAGAGTCCGTTAGATTGTAGTTTAATTAAAACGAACAGTAATAATTAAGGGCAATTTTTTTTTAGAAGTCGTTGGTGTATTTGCTGATAAAGATCCTTCGTTTTTATTTAAATGGTTTTCGCTTTTCTGAAATAAAATTTATAATTATAATACAAAATCTGATTTAAGTACCTCAGAGTACGTGCTTAAAAGTCCGACACGAAGTCTTAATAAATTTGTTAATAAGTTTGTTGTTGTTAATAAGATATTAACTTAATATTTTGGAATTGATGTTGTTTATAATTTGTCAGGTCTATTAGATAAATATTTCATTAGAACACAAAAAATCAATTTATTACTGGTTAATAATTTTTTAAAAGGTAGGTATGTAAGGACAAAGTTTTTCTTACGCATAAAAATTTTATTTCTAAAATATGAAGGCTGTAAAAAAGTTGTATTAAGCATAAGTCGCTTGGAAAAATGTTTTTATGGTCAACATAAACTCTTTCAGCTACATTTACGGATTTATGGTCAATAAATATTTGATGTAGGGCAATAAATGTTAGTAAGGTAAAGGACAAGAATTGATTTGACGCAGGTCAAACTTAACCCTTAAACAGTTTAGAAAGAATCTTAACTTCTTGCAGACTTTATTCATAAAGTTATTCACTGGCCGGTACGTCTAACTTTGGTCATCCGTATTAAAACTATATAGCATTTTTTGAAAGCAAATAATGGAAATGATTTTAAACTTTTGTGCACGAAATTTAAAGCTTGCCTAAGTTGGTTAATTCGTTTTTTCTTCTTAATCTCCTCAGATTTAATGAAACTGTAGATTATCCTTTAATCTCTTTAAACTCGCTTGGGCCAAAAACCTTACGAGAAGATGAAATTCCTCGAATAAGAATATTGCAAATTAATTATTAGTGTTCGCTCATGCACAGATTGTGCATGATTACCATTTTTTTAAATTTAACAATTCTACATGTACAGTCATTTATAAACATATTCATGAACTACAATATTTTAGTTTATGTTTGAAGTAAATAGAATATTATTATAATCGCTGAAGATTAAAGGTAAAATAATAATTAGTTTGATCTATCACGGTTTAGCAAGTCAGTATAAAACAATTCTAACATAATAATAGCGTTAATTTCGTTTTAATATACTTAGTACTTAGTAACTCGATCGTGAAGAAAATAAACACATCCGAAATTTGATGCTTAGGCGGTTCCGGTTTTAACTACAGTTCTAGATAACTTTGCCACCTAATTAAAACCTAATCAAGAAAATGTAGATCATCCGACCCGAGAAATCCGTACCTCGTTAAATATAACTTGATTTTCCCTCTAACTTTCTCGTCTCGTTTATCATTAAAAGCCTCGGAAACCCTCGTGAAAAGTCATAGAAGCCACCCTGGGTCGTGTCGTATAAATAAGATCTTTTCAGTTTAATTATTTCTACATAACTGGCTGAGAAAAACATCGCTGTTATAATTTATACAGTAGTTTTTGACTATCTGTATCGAACCGAACGGGCTGGAGTCAATTACTGCTGAAAGCCCTTTAGTCGACTTAATCCGATATTGTAATCCATGCTTAGGTCCGTGTGCATGTATTAACATTCAAGAAACTACCCTAGAGGACGTGTTTAATTACATTTTCTCATTTTACATGATATGTTTTCCCGTTATATTTTAAAAAGTACACAGTTGGTTAACATTGCTTTAAAAGTATAAAGATGACTTCAGGGTATTGAACATTTTTGTTGTTACCAAATTTTGTTAACATGCCTAATTTATTGCATAATTATCATATGCTTAAGGATCAAGTAGATCAAGGTAATTTTAATACTTTTTTCAAATGGTTTTCTGTGTTCGTTGCGCAATTATTTCAAGCATTTGCGTATTTCAACGTTATTTTATATCAGTTCTTTCATTTTTACATACGATAAGAAAAAAAATCGCAGTATCGTATTATGAGATACCATGTGAGACGCTTCAAGTATTTTGTTTAAAGCTTTACTGTATTGTTTTCAGTACAAAAAAATTATTTATTTAACTATTTGTGGTGAATGACAAACCTGGCAGGAACTCTCAGTGTTTAGGATTGTTGGATGAAGCTTAGGGTTGGGTGAGGAGGTCGCGAGGCCACTGCCCTTTTAGGCGGCGTGGAGGATTGTTAACCTGGCACGTTGAAGAGAGGGCTTGAGCTAGTGGATTGGTGTGTAAGGAGAGCTTGGAGTGGAAATTGTCGAATCATGTTTAGATCATGTCCTTCACGAATAGTATGTCTATGTCTTTGTGGATAATTTGGTTAGTGACATAGAGAGGAAGATGCGAAGGAGGACTCATGATTGAAAGGATTGGATTCTTTGTATGTTGTTTGACTAGGCTGAAGAGCACAGCTCGATCCCATCGGTCTGATTAGTGTCTTGTATATTATTATTAGTTTGATTGTATAATCATTGTATATTTGCGACGAGTAGGCGTCTGAGTTGTCGTTGCCTTCGATTTGGCTCGTCTATTTTGTTTTATGCGTATGTTATATGTAAGTCTGCTGGCAAGTTGAAGCCAAGGAAGCGAATTTGGTTGGATGGGGGTGGATTAACGTACTGTGTATGCGCACTGATGGGTAGGTACCTCTTCTCGTTGTGAACATCACATAGCGGCTTTTTTGTTAATTTAACTTGTTGCGCCACTGAGTGCACCAGTCTCGGTAATAAGGTCTAGGTGGTCTTGGGTTGCTTTTGCTGCAAGAATAGAATAAGCATGTGAAGAGAGAATTGCGGTGTCGTCCGCAAAGTTTGTGATGTGATTGGTATGCGAGCAGTGAAGACTGTAGAGGATTGGTCCTAGGATTTTCCCATGGGGAACGCCTTGATAGGCTTGATGTCTGAAAATTCTGAGCCAATTCTCACTTGAACCCACGATCCGAGAGGAATTATTTTAAGATAGTAGGTGTGGGAAGAATACTTTTTAATTTGAAAAAGTACACCGAGGAGGCACACTGTCAAATGCCTCTGGCCAGTTTGGATTCGCTTTATATACCCTTCAAAACTCTTATATGCGATTGTTTTCATACAAAGCAAACAAATTTATTATTGTTATTATTTTATTTATTTATTTAGCTTGATTCAAATGAGGGGTAGTCTATTAAAATTTTGGCCGATGCCCCATGTTCCAGTTAAATTTGGGGTTCCCAAACTTTTTCGGCTTCCGGAGCTCTTAATCTGTACATATTAACATCTGTCTAACATTGACCTATCCCAGGGCGAATTTTATGTTAATAGTAGTTTTTTTTTCTCGAATTCACAAAAGCATTGATAACTTGTACCTTTTAGTCTGCAGTATTATTAAATAAACAATCAAAACTCCTGATTTTATTCTGAAATTAATACACACGCCTTTTGAAAAGGGATTACGCCCTAATAGCGAAAATTTAAGAACTATTTATTTTCTTTGACGACAATTTAACGTGCACTAAAAATGTTTTTCAAGTTTGGTAGTTTCAGAGGATTATAGTCTGTCATATCGGTTCTTTTTCTCACCATCTTTATTTAATCAGTCTAGTGTACTCTGGGTGATCTAACAAAATGCCTTTTTCGTTAAAATAAAATCCCTTGTAGAAAGGAATGGGGTCGTTTATTTAGTCATGTCTACGAAGGGGGTTCTGCATTATGACGGGTACATTAATCAAGAAAATGTAACTGTTAGTGCAATATGCGTATACATTTAATGTATGAGTTGTGCTTCCTTTTTTTTTCACTTTGAGGCAATTTATAAATACAGGCGGCAAATTACGTTGCCGTTTCTTTCCTGCAGGCCCGCCCCGCATATCAATGCGTTTCAATTTAGGCCTCGGGTTCACTGAGTTATCGTCCTCCTATTTTCGAGAGTCGGTTTTAATTCCCTGGTGAAATAAATCCGGTTAGAAGATTGCTATGATTAAATTTAAATATCGCTAAAAAAAAAAATTTGCAAAATATTTTTGTATTTTGCTCGTTTGTTGGAGCAAAAATTAATGGCCTTATTCTAATTTTTTTTATAAATTAATTAAATGCTTAATCGCATGCATGAACCTATCGGAGAGTTTTTGAATATTTAAACCCCGCCTTTTTCTATGTCTAATTTTGATTAACATCCGTAATTAAGAAATAACGCCACCCACTTCTTCCCCTCCTGGCAGAAAGCTGTAATTACTAGTCGTACTTTATTATTATTATATTTTGAAGTGGCCGTAACATATTCAAATCGAATTAAACCCCCTCCCGTTAATTTGGTATATAAATATTTGAGCCATTTCCATAATATTCGGCCCATAACGGCCAAGCCGAATAAAAATCTACGGTCGTACATATTCATGTTCTAAATTAAACGGCTCCGCGGTGATGACGGTAAACAGTTTTTCAAATGAATTCCACATCCAATATTTAAAATGTGTTAAGGCGTTTTTGAACGTGTTACATGTTTTAAAAATTGGTCGTAAAACTCGACTTAATGACAAAATTAACATTTGCTCCGTTTGCAAGGCGTAAATTATAAGTCAACATCCTTCAAGATTCATGTAAATATCTAATACAAAAGAGAAGAATCGACATGTATAAAAAAAAAAAAGGCTCGGTTCATAAGAAAGTAATTTTTCATGAAAAATTAACATAAACAACATTAATAAATATTAAAGAATGTCTAATTCATCCTTGTCCGTTTTTGTTAATAAATTGCTTGTTAATCCGTTCTAAAGCTTTATCTCCTTTAATTTTAAAATACCCGCAATGCAGTTTTACCCTTTCCGTGGCATTTTTTTAAATAATTATTTTGCTCTAACCGCAGCAGATGGTAGTCATCAGCCGGAGTGGAAACATTTTTGCTGCATCACTAACGAAATATCAGTCGCTGAGGCAAATGACTCTATTTCTATTCAACAACGAAGGCCGCTTTTACATGATTGCTCCAATTAGTCGGCCCATTTTGGGAAGATTGTTTGATGATACTGACCGTTTGCCCTCGCAAACATGGTACACGCTAAAAAACAAATACTGTACTTCTTTTATTTATAAATACAAATATCTGCGTTTCATCTTCAGCATAAGAGAGTGAGGGGGTGAATGACAAAGAGAGTGTGTGTGTGTATGAATGAAGAGAAAGAGAGAATGAGTGAGAGAAACAGAGGGAGTTTGAATAAGTCAGTGGGTGGGGTGAGTGAGTGTGTGAGCGAGTTAGATCAGAAAAAGAGAAAGAGAGGTAGAGGGAAGAAGAGAGTGTGTTAGCGATAGTAAAGTGGAGTGAGTATGTAGATTTGTAAATGATAGTTCTGTTCACCGAAATTATTCTATGAGTAGAACCTTCATTTACAAAAACTATAAAGTACAAAAATACAAAGTGAGTGAGTGAGCGCGTAAGAAATTTAGGGAAAGATAGAGCAAGAGTAAACGAGTCGGGGAAAGATATAAAAAGAATGAGAGAAAGAGGTCGGTACAATGGGAATGAGGTATTGAGAATAATGAGAAAGAGAGATAGTGCAGAGATTGAGATAGAGAGGGATAGATAGAGGCAGAGAGGGGTAGATAGTGATAGAGAGGGAGAGGGAGAGAGAGAGAGAGAGAGAGAGAGAGAGAGAGAGAGAGAGAGAGAGAGAGAGAGTGTGAGAGAGAATATATATAAAATTATACATTGATAGGTTCATTTCACAGATTTTCAAAAATTAATCAATGAGTGATTGAATGTATGAATGATGGATAAATATAAAAAAGTCATTGTCACGAGCGGGATTCGAACCTACGAACTTCGGCTAGATACTCCGCTGCTCTACCACTTGAGCTATCGTGACCTGAAGTGGTAGAGCAGCGGCTTATCTAGCCGAAGATCATGGGTTGGAATCCCGCTCGTGACACTGACTTTTTTATCTCAACTAAAAACCTTAATTAATTGAAAGATATCAATTGGTCAAGCGGACCACGAAAACTAGTGAATTTGATCGATATAAAATTATAACTCCATTGTATTTTGGGGTCCGATTGACCAAATAACTTCTTTCGATTAATTAATCTTTTTATGTAAGGTATTTGTTGAAATGAAAAAGTTAGTTCACGAGCGGGATTCGAACCACGAAATCTAACCACTTGAGTCATTATAGCTCAGGTCGTGGGTTCACTAACTTTTTCATTTCGACCAATACCTTACATAAAAAGATTAATTAATTGAAATCAAATTATAATATTCAACGCTGATTACTGAATAATAATTATAGGGGAAATAATAATTAACTTTCACGACGAATGAATTCATTGAATTATTGGCTGTCTCAGAGATACATTAGTTATATGAATTTCAATATTTCATGTAAATTAACAGATACTACATAACGTAAAATAGACAATTTGGACGAAAAATATGCCAAAAATCAATTAGATACAGACGATTTTGTATTCAGCGAAAACATCGCCCTGTAAGTTAACTTCCTTCGCACGTTTTACAGGATGCCTTAGAGCGGGCCATCATTCAAATTCTCCTGGAATATTGCCGTCGCATACGGTTTTAACATTAGTCATCATAACGTCACCGTCATTCCACAAGCCAGGCTGAACAGTTAATACGACAGTGAAAAAGGATAAAAGAGCTTTGTAGGTTGTAAGGATTCTGAATTTTATTTAGCCTTTTAATTGTTGTCTGTTTAGCAAATAAAGTGAATTTGAACAAGGTGGCACCATGGTGCGAAAGTTGTAATGGTCACTGAACCGAATAGAACAAATGTATGCTGTCTAAACTTTTACAAATAGGATTTTCATGAATCGTTCGGCCCAATGACGTTCTGCCGAACCCTTGTACGATAAGGCCAAGAAAATAATCACACAATAAACTGTGATAATTGTCTGATTGCTCGTTGATAAAATGGAATTTCGCGTCGAACGCGTTGAAAGTCACGAAAGGCAGCCAGGAGAGCACGGAGTGAAACGGAAGAAAGTTCTTTCCGGGTGAATTTGCGGTCTGGATTCACCATGCAAAACCGTTTCCCCTGCGGTCGATAGGAATGAAAGATTCTATTTATTTGCGGCGGCTTTAAAAAGAAAATCACTTCAAATGAAATCTTATTCAGGGAGGTTTATTATTGGCAAATAGATTAACGACACATTAAATGGGGTGTACGACTTTTAAATTAAAACTTTTAAAATGCAATCGAAACGAAAATATCGTACGTTATGTTTCACTCATATGTGAAACATTGACGCATTTTTTGACTTATAATTTGCTTAAAGCTGTTATCCCTTTGTTTTGGATGAAGAAAGTAAAATTAGTTATAATTATACACAGCTCGAGTGAGAAAGCTTGATTGTTTTACGCCTGTATAAAATTATCATTCAATTGACGTGGCTGTTGTTAGGTTTTTGATTTCGTGGCTTATAGGCGACGTTAAAAACTAAGTACGTCTGCGTCATCGCTTAATTATAACAGTGTCAGCTCGGCTTCCATTGTTCCAGAGCTTTGGCAACGGCTTTGTCTTCGGCCCGATCGAATCGGGCATAAATTTTTTGACAAAGGAAGCCTTTAATTAATTTTTTCCGTCCCGCCTTTTTTTAATTAATTAGCAGCGGGGAAAATAAAAAATAAGATAAAATAAAGTATAGGGCGGATCGCAACATGGGTTACGTCTTCATAAAGGTTTAGATTTAGGAAGCCGTTCGATTACATGGATATCCGGCTGGTCGGGTATCCGAACAGGATCACCAAATAGAATCACACGCCTTTCTTTTCCTAATTAGACAATAAATTTCATCTCAAAGTCACTATGATTTAGTTATATTATAGTTTTATCGACAAAGTCAATAATTGAGTGAACAAAAAACCTTCACCTGATGAGGCAATTTGAATTTGAATTGTGTAATTAAAGGGCGTGAGAGTATGTATTGACGTTTTCGTAATTAAAACCTCGAATATTATTAAAGCCTTTCGTAAATGAACATTTATAAATGTTATCTGCCTTTGTGAGAACGGCTAATTAGGAGTTTTAACGAGGTAGTTATTTAGCAACACCATTGGCTTTGATCGAACCGAACAAGAGGGCTTTCACCGCATCAAGAAGGGTGAGATAAAGCTGGCCAAAAAACAAGAATACTCGTGAAAGATAATAAATATTTTGTTTACACTTTTTTTTTGTAATTGGTACATACAAACATGTATCAATGTTTTTCTTTTCATTTTGTTATTTGTTTACTCGT
This sequence comes from Cimex lectularius, assembly GCF_000648675.2. Lineage (NCBI taxonomy): Eukaryota > Metazoa > Arthropoda > Insecta > Hemiptera > Cimicidae > Cimex > Cimex lectularius. The sequence goes on from NW_019392742.1 coordinate 1,076,746, forward strand.
TGGTTAAAGTTTAACTAAATTTGTAATATAGAATTGATTTATCTTTAATTATACTTCGTGTGCGTTTTCTTTATTTTAACCTTACTATGAAGAGTACCTTGACAAGGTTTTTACAAATAAGAAAAACGTCTATTAAAACTATCTGCTTTATGGTGCGCAAAAGAGAGAAACCGCAAATACAAATTCAAGAAAAATAGTGCAACAGAATAATATTACTATATAGTAGAATTGAAGAGTGGGAAGAAAAGGTGAAAAGGGGGTAAGAAGGGTGAGAGAGCTAGGAGCGAGAGTGAATGAGATGGAGTGAGGGACGAGGAGAGAGAACGAGAGACAGATAAATAAAGACTGAAAAGTCGATATGATTATTATCAGGAGAGAGAGCGAGAGAGAGAGAGAGAGAGAGAGAGAGAGAGAGAGAGAGAGTGAGTGAGTGAGAGAGAATGAGATGAAGCGAGGGAGGGGGAGAGAGAAAGAGAGACCGATAAATAATGTCTGAAAAGTCGATATGAGTAAGATCGGGAGAGAGAGGGAGGAGAGAATGAGATGGAGTGAGTGAGTGAGATGGAGCGAGAGGGTGATAGATGAAATTTTATATCCTTTCGATTTAATTAAAAAAAAAAAAAAAAAAAAAAAAGCAACTTAGAGTAAAGTCTCGTAGATAAAACACCAAAAGTGAAAGTGTATAAACCGCCATGTAAGACAGCACAAAAAGACGATACCACATACAGATAATTGTAAGAAAGAGCAACGAGTTTATCTATGAGACAGAAGGAACAAGTTGAAAACATGAAAACAGGTTGAAAACAATTAATTTCCACATGGTTAAGTCAGTCATAATCCGTATAAATAGGTACTCTCATGCGCGGTACACTGTGTAATATGTCATAAATGATTCATTACTTGAGTAGTACAATATATTACATTTACATTACGCCTCGTAACCCCGTGCCCTGGATAATACTGCTTTATTAAGCACCTTCAATTAACGGTATGAAACAAGTTGACACGTGGGTGTAAATGTTTAAGGCTGTGTTAATATTTTGTAAATAGACGAATAAATGTATTTATGTAAGGTTTTTGTTTTATGAAAGCAGTACTATTTTTACAAGATATCATTAAACATTTACTATTAGATTGACTTTTGGCACTTGTCACATGGGGTTTTTACATCAAATATTATTTAGGGTTTGAGGGAAATTAAGGACATTGAAAACCTTCGTGACATGTTTTATTGTAGTTCTGAAGTGGTTTACCCATTTAGAACATCACTGATAAATTCTTTCAATTAATAAATGTGTATGTAAGGTATTGGTTGAAATAAAAAAGCTAGTGTCAAGAGCGGGATTCGAACCCTCGACCTTCAGCTAAATACGCCGCTGCTCTACCACTTGAGCTATCGTGACTTTGATCCACTCGGACACCAATTTCCCATCTCAACCCCACCTTTTGAATTTTCCCTCCTTTTTGCCATTTTTCAATTCGCCGTGTAATCTATTTGATTCTCGGCGACAAATGAAATGGCCACGGAGAGCTTTAGTGAGGATATACTTCGTTTTACTTATTAAATCCATTATATTTCCTGGTCCGGTTGACCAAATAATTAATCTTTATGTAAGGTATTGGTTGAAATGAAAAAGTGTCACGAGCGGGATACCTTATATGAAGATTAATTAAGTGATAGAAGTTATTTGGTCAACCGGACCACGAAATATAATGGATTTAATAAGTAAAAAAGGAAACTTCACGTTTCAGCTCTATTTAGCCGAAGATCATGAGTTCGAATCCCGCTCGTGACACTGACTTTTTTATTTCACCAAATACCTTACATAAAGATTAATTAATTGAAAGAAGTTATTTGGTCAATCGGACCACGACATATAATGGATCACTGATAAAGTTCATCTTTAAAGAAAACCATACAATTTTGCAAAACAAAAAGAAAAATATTTTACTTTTTAAGTAAAAGTTTTCTCTAAATTTTTATCGTATTATTTCCATCATCATTCTTTATGGAGTAAGTTCAAAATTACGGCCGTTTCATAGTTTTTTCATTTCATTTGGATCAACCAACTTTCATGTTATGATTTGGTGCGGGAATATTTTATTCCGTTATTTCATGGACTTTTTACAGAGAATTTTTTAATAATTGATAATAATTGATTTCCCCTCTAAAAAATAAAACAGCTAGTTATTTTGGTAATATCTTTAACGGTTATTTTTTGTAACTTCCTGGAGAATGTGAACCTAATTTCTGAGGTATTTGATTGGTGTTTCGGTATTTTTAAGTTAATTAGCAGAGAGGCCGTCGTATTCATAATTCACGCGACTATTTCGAAGATGTCTCCATTCTTTGAAGATGTTCCGTCGGGTTCTAAAGTGCCCATCAGCCGCCGAGGACGTTCACCTCCGTGCATTCCCGTAACCGATTACAGGAACACGAAAAACCTCTTAATTGCCTTTGCTTTATTTCTCTTGGGGCTTGGTGAAGCTTGTTAGCTCCGGGGGGACACGATATCTTCATTGTGTTGAGGAGATAAAATCCTGGTTTTGGCAAATCGAAAAATTCTTGTATACTTATTTTTTTCAACGAAATTTCTGTTCACTTGTTCAATATTGTTGTCACATCACTTTTGATTGCCGTATGCGATTATTCTAAATAGCGCCCACAGATCGAACATGCCTGGTCTTTTCGATCCGAGCCCGAATATTTAATAATAGGTGGTGAAGTGATTTACATCATTCCCCGGATCGTATCTTGCTACACCCACGCGTGTATGCTCTGTGTTGGTCCTGCTATTAAAAAAATTGAGAAGAACAATGGGCAATCCGTTTTTGAAAGTCGATGATGCTTGCGCCTTCAAATTGGATATCCTTGGGTCTTCGAGATTGCAACGCTGCATATCGCAGTAAACGGTGAGGTGGATTCTGACAAGTTATATAAAAGGAATTTTATGTTTTCCAAACTCCAAGACCGCACTATTTTGCTTGTTCGAGTGCTTACTGAGAAGCTTTCTTGCTTCTTGGCTTCATTATTTATTTGCATGCATTGCTGACGTGAATTATTGCTAATTTAAATGCTGTCCTTCTTGACTCCTTGTTTTCATAATTGATACGTTTTTGCTCGTTTGTTTTTTTACTTGCACTCTTTGTTAGTTTTGTGTTGTTTCTGAAGTTTATTTGCTTAATTGTTTCTTTTGTTCCTTAGTTTCTTGCTTGATTGCTGTCTTGTGTTATAGATTAATTTATTCCTTTATTGCTTGCTTAAAGTCTTGATTGTTTGTTTGATTTCTTTTTAGATCGAATGGTTGTTGCTTTTGTGCTCACTTGATTTGTTACTAACATGTTTGCTCGGTTAGGTACTGTCTGTAGATTGTTTATTTGTTTAATGATTCGTTTATGCTCGCGTGCTTATATGATTGATTTTTAATTATTTGATTTATTGATTCGCTAGTTCCTTGTTTCCCCGATTGATGGATTGATCGAAAGCTTAATTTATTCCTTTATTGATTCCTGTCTTGCTAGTTTTCTTCTTGGTTTGTCTTCTTTTCCTCTCGACTGTTTGGTTACCCATTTGATTTGTGGTTAAATTGATTGCTCGCTTAAGTGCTGTCTTTGTTGATTACTTATTTGCTTACTTGATTCTTCAATACTCGCTTGCTTGGTTTTTGTTTCTTGCTGGCTTTGTGGTTTGCCTGCTGTTGACTTTCCACATTGCTTATTCCCTTGAGCGATTGTTGGTTGATTACTTTTGATTCCTTTATGCTTGTTTGCTGAGTTTTATTTATTTGTTCGATGCCTTTGTTAAGGGCGGATATGCTTGATTGATTCCTTGTTTCCTTCCTCATTGATGGTTGTCTGAATTGATTCTTAATTGATATCGTTATGTTCGTTTGCTTGGGGTTTTTTTGCTAGCTTTTTGTTTGTTTACTCGTTGTCTTTTTTAGAGCTTATTTACTTGGCTATTTGCTTGATTCCTTACTTTCTTCCTTCCTTGATTAACGTGTCGTTCGATTGCTCAATTGGTTCCTTTAAGCCCGTATATTAGAGTTCTTCTTTTCTTATTCGCTTTGTGATTAGTTTGCTTAGTTGCTTTTTTTCTTTTTTTTTACATTCGTTTGTTTGAGATTTTGGTTTTTTGCTGACTTTTTATTCTTTCTTTAGACACGTTTTTGCTTGACCGATTCCTTACTTTCTTCTTTGCGTGATTGCTGTCTTTTTTGATTGCCTAATTGGTTCTTTTATAGCTGCCCCCACAACGGTTTGCACAATCAGTGGTAAACCATGCCCTTACCATTGTAAATAGTTCTACATTTTTTGCTTTATCGCTTGGCTGGATGTTTTAAGTGATTATTTGTTTGCTTAACTCGTTTATATCTTACTCCGATTACTTAAAAAATAACTGAATGTTGTATTTTTAAAAAAGATATAAAGTTTGCAGTAGGTCAATAATTAATAAATATATTCTTAATCTCTCGCAGAAGAAAATTACTATCGATGTTAATTATTTTTCTGGTGGCAGTACAGAAATATTTATTCGTGTTTTTAAACGCATAAATAGTTTTATAGATTTATTAACATACGAATTAATTTTCTTTAATTAAGTCAATCCTGTGTATGTAATTAATTTAATTAAGAAGTCGTTAGTATGCAAATTATTCATTCTGGACAGATGTTTAGCCTGTCGTAGTAAATAATTCCTTCTTTGTGTGTTGTTTGCCGTTACAATTGTTTTAAATTTTTAAAAATTAAATCTCATTTGTTATTTTACCTTTTCGTCTGGTTAAAATTGGGTTATGATCAAGAATGAAGATGCGCAATAGTGAGGGGTAAAATTTAAGAAATTGATGTTAAAATTGCTGTTATACGTTCAAATATTTTGTTATTAAGTTAGAACAGGAGTAATCATCGGAACGAAACAAAAATTGGCAGGTCTTATTATATTATCTTTTATTTTCTTTATTGTATTATTTTTACGTTTGGTTAAAATTGAAATTTGATCAAGCATGGAGATGCTACAGTGAGGGGTCAAATTTAAGAAATTGATGTCAAAATTACTGTTATGTATTTCTAATTTTTTTGTATTAAGTTAGAACAGGAGTCATCATCGAAACGAATGAAAAATTGACAGGTCTTATTATATTATCTTTTATTTTCTTTATTGTATTATTTTTACGTTTGGTTAAAATTGAAATTTGATCAAGCATGGAGATGCTACAGTGAGGGGTCAAATTTAAGAAATTGATGTCAAAATTACTGTTATGTATTTCTAATTTTTTTGTATTAAGTTAGAACAGGAGTCATCATCGAAACGAATGAAAAATTGACAGGTCTTATTATATTATCTTTTATTTTCTTTATTGTATTATTTTTACGTTTGGTTAAAATTGAAATTTGATCAAGCATGGAGATGCTACAGTGAGGGGTCAAATTTAAGAAATTGATGTCAAAATTACTGTTATGTATTTCTAATTTTTTTGTATTAAGTTAGAACAGGAGTCATCATCGAAACGAATGAAAAATTGACAGGTCTTATTATATTATCTTTTATTTTCTTTATTGTATTATTTTTACGTTTGGTTAAAATTGAAATTTGATCAAGCATGGAGATGCTACAGTGAGGGGTCAAATTTAAGAAATTGCTTTTAAAATTACTGTTATGTAGTTCCAATTTTTGTTATTAAGTTGGAACAGGAGTCATCACCGGAACGAAACATAAATTGGCAAGTCGGTTTACACGATTCACAGACGTACAATTAGAACGAATCTGAAATCTATGGGCGTCGTCGATTCGGTAGGAAGATGTTATTTCCTTTCGGAACACCAGTCTTGTCGCATGTTAATCCTCATAATCGGACTATCCTCGGAGTAAATCCCTTAAGTAGGTCCTAGACGAGCCGGGCATAATCGGAACCGGCGAGATTGTAGTCCGGAGTAATATACGCGTTCTATAAAATAACAGCGTGCGTAGTACTCCAATGTAGGGAGGAATTAATTGCAGATGAACGTTCATTGTCCGTGAACATTGATTTTGTTGTCGATACAGTTTTTTTTATATATTAAACTTATGTTTATTTTTAATATGAGTTACCCTCTAATTTTACCTCGATTCCACCTGAAGTGAACAAAATACTTTACACACTCAAAGTCAATTTCGGTGGGAGAATGAAAGTATTTCTTGTAAAATTGGAGTCCTTTTGCCCTGGCCGATTGGTATTTTTCAAAACTTGCACCCCCCACCATTTCACGAGATTAGCAACATCATCAACGGTACTCAGACAAATTCCTTGCGATATGAACACTGAACTTTGTGTTGGGTCAGCCCAAAATTATTTCAGGACATTATTGCTACAATTTTGACCAGAGCCGCAAAAGTGACGCTCAGTAAATAGTCTAGATCTATACTTGGCTCCCCAATGATTTCAACCCTCTCCAGTATCAGTTCATCACCTTCACCAAAATTTTATATCATTCCTAAGTATTTATAATCGAAAGAAACCAGATTAAATAAAACTTTTAAGGAACGGAAGACGATTATCTATCAATGAACATAAAAATCAGATAATTATTATTTACAAAAAAAAGAGCATATTTAGTGTTAGTCGTAATACCGCAAGTTAAACCAACCGTAAGCTTATCGCTTTTTAAAAAAAATAAAATTAGTTTATTTTTAAATGAAGTATCACTATGATTAATACATATTAGTATTGGTAGTAATTATGTAGAGTGGTCTAATCCCACGCCGGACTGATTACTTTGATAATATCTGTGTACTGTTTGTTAATTAATTAATTTGCTATCTATCTCTGTCTGTCACCCATTGTTCATTTTTTAACTCTTTCTGTTTATAATTAATAGACAAAAAAATACGGTTAATAAATTGCATAATTACGGTTTAGATAAAGTTTTGATTTCTTTATTACGAACAATGTGTGTCCAAGCGTTAAAGCGGTTATATTAGAAAACAGTGATAAGGCGAATTTGAAAGAATAAAAAGTAATCAATAATTACATTCAGACCCTTCATCATGCTTTCGTGGAATACATTCCCTTGATAAGGACTTTGAAATATAGCCTTCAGCAATAATAAATTTATCCATGATTGATGGCTGTGGTTATATTTATATACACAAACGTTTGATTGGTTATAAATGATAATAAAGCAATTTTAAATGCTCAAAAATGTTTAATTTGGTTCAACGTTTGGGACCTTTATTGGAAAGTTCTTACGGTACGTAACGTTGGCAACAATATTATCATCTTTTTCAAAAACTATAATTGCCAAGTATTTGTGTTTGAAAAAGGGCCCATGAAGGTGAGAAACGTTGGCCCAAATTACGATTTTTTGAGCATTTAAAATTGTTTTACTGGCTGTAAAACCTACGCGTTTGCATAATAAATTATGTAAAGTGAATAGAATGTACATAAGTTAATGGAATAATTAAACAAGCAGATATGTTAATATTTAAATTAAATGGTTTGAAATGTGATATGGTATGGTGAAGAAGGACACTAGGACTCCCAGGCCCTGCAGCCTTTTGTCTTTGTACCTTTCTAGTTCCTTAGTTCAGTGCAATAGATTCCTTCTTCTTAGAAGTATCAGGCCATTGACTGTCGCTGCTGCAATTTGGTTCCCTAAGTTTTTTTCCGTAGGTTAAATCTCCATTGTGCCTGCTTCGCATTCAAAGATGATATGAGTGGCTGTTTCCTCCTCCTCATTACATAACCTGCAAATGGATCATCGCTGTATATACCCATGTTGTGAGATATTTTCTCAGATGCCAGTAACCGGTTAGTAGTCCTGCCACTCCTCTGAGTTTGGCCCTCTCCAATTGCATCATTGCTTTTGCCAGTCTTGGTGAGGGTTGTTTCATCATAAGTTTACTATGTCTAGCACCGCTAGAGTTTATCCATTTCTTCTCTTCCTTGGTTTGGATCCATTCTGCGATGGAGGATTCTATATTTGTTCTTTTTATCCCAAGGATAGGTTCGGGGCCTGTGTATGGTCTTGCAGATCCTACTCTAGCCAGTCTGTCTGCTTTCTCGTTACCCAAAATTCCCCAAGACATCATCAGGTTGTTTTGTTTCCCCAGGTTTTGGAGATTTGGATGCATTCACTGAATAATTTCGATGTGATTCTTTTACATGCTAATGCTTTAATGGCTGCTTGGCTACCTGATCTTATGAGGATTTTTTTGTCAGTGTAACCCCTTTTAAGATTTTCCAGGGCACAAGCATGAAATGTGATATCGTCGAGGTTGCAAATTTCAAAAATAACGTTGGCGGCGCACACATGCAAAAACAACCCTCTCTCTCCCTTTTTCGTTCTTTATCTCTCTCCCTCTTTTTCTTTCTCATTCTTTCTGAATCTCTCTCTCCCTCACACTCACGCTCTCTCTCTCTCTCTTCTCATACGCGCTACGCGCACAGAGAAAGAGAGACAGACAGACAGACAGAAACACACGCACAAACTATTGGCAGGGTTAATGCCATTCGATATCAAACTTAAGGATCGGCAGAATTTTACAATACGACAAAGAAAACCACAATTTCAGACTATTACCTAAGTGCAATATTGTAAAACCGATTTAGGCTAAAAACCGGCATCATTCAGCTCGTTTGAAAAAGTTGTCTCGGAAAGGCCTAACTCATATCATGTAATATTAGGGACTGGAGCAAACGGATGAAAGGGTCGGTTGCCCCTTCATTGTATCAACTTTGATGGCTCGGTTTATCAAATACACCAACCTTCGTATTGGTGCAGAAATAACCGTGCAGTAATGTTGATTATTTCCAAAGCTTTTAATGATAACGGTAAAAGAGACCGGTAAAAAATAAAAAAAGGTATTAATTAAAACTGATATAAATGAGATCCTGCCCATTATGATACCAGATATTATGGATCTTCACGGAAGCCGCATGGTATTTTATATATGCTGCAAAACGATCTGGACATTCCAACGGGCGTAACCAAGCTAAAATTCAACAAGTGGTCGAAATTGTGAGCTCCGCTAGCAATAGATCGTCGCAGACTTAAAATAAAAACACATTGAGATTTACTACTTCAATAAATAAAAAACATTTAAGTGATAATAAATTAATAGTGACGGAACTGTATATCAGAACTGTAATTTCTCTTTCAATATTTATTTATTTTATATATTTTACTTAATATTATTATAATGTGATATATATTGCCACTACATGATATACATATTACGTCAAGTTGTCTACATTAGTTAAGTTAGGATAACGACATCCATGGGGTTGTATCACAATTAATGTTACATGTGACTTAGCCGTCTTTGTTGTCAAAGTTTTGAAAATAGTTTTACAGTATTCGAAGTATCGACCACTTTTTCCCTTACGAACACTGGATCAAGGTATGGTCTTGAAGAAGAAAGCAAATTCAACTGCTGTTGCTAAGCTTTCGACCTATTTTATGGTCATCATCAGAGCAAAACAAGCTTAAATGTGTATACAGATTGACATATTTACATGCGATCTCAAATTTCCTTGACTCAGTCCCGACATTGCCAATGACTGTAACTGGTTACTGTAGGCTACAGTCTGGGAATGAAATTTGAGATCGCCTGTAAAATCAGTCAATCTGTTGGCATATTTAAGATAGTTTTGCGCTGATGATGATCTTAAAATAAGTCGAAAGCTTGGCACTAACAACTGAATTTCCTTTCTTCTTCAAGACCATACCACCAGAGTGTTCGTGAGCAATAGTTTTAGCAAACAAAATTTGACTGAACAAATCAGAAGCTGGGATAAGTTGGCCGAAATCTGGAGGGTTGGTCTGGCTTGGATAAGTGGGAATGAAAAATTGATGAATTTGTTAAATAGGTGAAGATAAAAAAAGTTCTCATTTCGAATCTATCTTAAAAGATCGAAATGCCAGTCTTATATAAAAAAGTGATAAGGAAACATGACTGCAAAAGGAAGTGAAACACAGTTTCAAGACAACTATGGCTTTCACTGATTATGGAAAGCATCGTGTATATTTATCACGATTTAAACTACCGAATGACCCGACATATCCATGTTTACAATCTCAAGCATGGCACCACGTCAATAGCTGTCTAATGTTTGAGGGTGAGAGAAAGTTGATCGAACATTTGGCACTGCCAGGAGATGACCGCAATCGGAGGATTGCATCAAGGCTAATTCGTCTTAGATGGCAAGTTCATTTTCTTCAACAGTTTACGGGAAAGAACTATGTAGAAACAAAATTACCTAAATTTTGCACGAAATCGTGATATTGTATAAATGGTGATAATAAATTGGTCCCAGATTCAGAAATTATGCGTCCCAGGAAGATAAAGTACGTTCAAACTGTCCAACGATTGTAGTGTTAGTATTAAATAATACCAGAGATATCGATATTTACCTCGTTGTTTTTGTGTTTACTGAAACTCTGGTACATAGTGTAACGGATGAAAAACGACCAGGTCTCTTATTTCGTTTTTCCAGTTTAACATTTGCTAAACTCCACTGTTCGATCGGCTTGAACAAGGGTAGCCTGTGTAGGTTGTTTTAATCCACCTGGAGCATTATTAGGCATCAGTCATTTCGTTTTGCCGGCATTGCTTGGTATTTTCTTGCTGGATTAGCGTATCCTTAAGCCCCAATCTTCCATCGTGCAGATTGTCTCTCGAAACGGCAAAATATTTTCCCCCGGATTAAATTTGTACAAGTCATTGGGAAAAACCCACCCCTTTTTTCTCTCGATTTAAAACAATAACTATTCTTACTTGAGAAAATACGAATCTCAGCAAACAATTTTTATTTATTTTAAACGATAGCTTCTAAATGAAAATTGTGAAGCTGTAGTTTTTTATGTTCAAAATTAATCTCTGGTTTAGTTAAGTGAAAAAAAGTCCCACAAATTTTATTCTTAAGAAGAAGTTTAATTAAAGCACATTTTTTTATTGAACAAAAACAATATTTTACTTTTTTTGTTTTGTTTTTTGTTTATTAAACTTGATTTGTTGCTCTATTATGGAAAGATCCTTAATGCTGACTAAAGGTGATGTTCGTCAACTTAACAAAAGGTGTTAATCTCCTAAATCTCTCCTGAAGAGATAAAAGGACCAAGGATTTCAAATCATTCTAGGTTTAAATTAATCCAATTGTCTTTAGAGCCACACCTACTTGTATCCATTGTTCTACATGCCATGGAAGGGGCGAAGTTTCTTCAGTTTTTCGTCAAACTCGTAGGTAACGCGGTTTTTCCTTTTTCCCCGAGTGCAACGTCTTTCTTCTGCACACAATTAATCTTGGCCGGAGTGACGGAAGAGGAAAAACGGCTGGAAGAGGGAGAGTGGATTTTTTCCAGTTAAGAGAGCCCGTGATATAAATGATCTTTCTACTTGAAAGTCTCTCTCTCTCTCGGGTCATCCTTTTCCTTCTCTTCGATTTTTCACAGCGACTCAGCTCGGAATGCAGATCGAGGCCGTTTAAGGACATTTCCACATACAACTCTTTAATTCTTGTCGACCAGTTTGAGAAAAACGTCTAAGAACTGGCGATCACGATGAACATAGAAACCTATCAAATCATGACGGGCTCTGGAGATAAAATGTTTGATTCACGGTCTCGAGAAGAGTCGCATAAGAATCTGCTACTTGCATGCCTTCTCCGAATCGAATTTATTATGGAAATTGTGCTATGTTTATTTATGGAAGCTTGTCTAAAAAGAATCGTGTAATTTTCCTGGATTGTGTACCTATAAGCTATTTTGCTTATAAATAGTCTCTCAAATATTTAAATTACGAGAATAAGTTAAGTTAAAGTACGTTCAATTTGATCTAATTTTGCCATATATTTTCAATGTTATTCCAGAAAAATGAAAATAAACTATAACTAGAAATATGCTCCTCTGCTCTGTCACTTGGAAACTTTCTCTTTCTTGCTCTCTTCCCCGCTGCCTTTCTCATTCGCTCTTTCTTTCAATGCTCATTCTGTCTTTTTCGCTCACCCTCTTTCTTTTTCGCTCTTTCTTTCTTTCTCGCTCACTCTGTCTCTCTCTCACCCTCTGTCTTTCTCATTCGCTCTTTCTTTCTCTCTCTCTCTATTTCTTAATTTCTTTTTCGCTTACTCGTTGCTTTGTCGCTCACTCTATTTCTTAATTTCTTTTTCGCTCACTCTGATTTCTCGATCATTCTCTCTCTCTCTCTCTCTCTCTCTCTCCTCTCTCTCTCTCTCTCCCTCTCTCTCTCTCTCTCTCTCTCTCCCTCTCCCTCTGTCTTTCTCTTCACTCTATCTCTCTTTCTCGCTCATTTATCTTTCTTTCTTGCTCTCTCTCTCTCTCTCTCTCTCTCTCTCTCTCTCTCTCTCTTTCTTTCTCTTTCTCTTTCTCTTTCTTTCTCCCTCTTTTCCTTTCTACTCGCTCACAGTCACTCATTCACCCAGTTTCTTCCCCTCTCTCTCTCTCTCTCTATATATATATATTTCGNCTATATATATATCTGCCTTTCACATATTTTCTCTTCTCACTCATTTACCTCCTGTCCATATGCGCGCGCGCACGCACGCACGCACGCACGCACACGCACACACACACACACACACACACACACACACACACACACACACACACACTTTCGTTCTGTGACCACTATTCGCATTAATTGAAGATAATTGAGTATAATATAAATGTAGTAAGCCTTACCGTCAAAACAATATAAAATGGTAAAGGTATTTCAATATGAAATTCCTTTTCATTTTTAATGAAATATTCAAGACAGCATGTATTACAAGCATCGTTTAGGATTATTTCTTGTGCCATTCCGTCTACACGATTTTTCGGTCCGGCTATTCGCGCAGTTCGTCGCGAAGTTTTTTTTAGAAACAAATGGGAAACGCATCGTACCGAAGGAAAAGTTAATTAAATAATTTCATATCACTGCGTCTCGTTTCAATTCCGAGTTAATTTTTAATTATTTCTAAGGATTCTTGTAAAGATACGAGCTGTAGGGATTAAAGGGGCCGGGTGAAGGCCTGTTCTGAATTCTGATGATATCAATGCAGCCCTCCGAGCGGGTTAATCTCCTTAAATCCTCCCTCGCTATTACCTCCTTCCATCCGGGTTAATATTGAAACAAGGTCTGAAGGGTTCCGCTTTCTCCACTCTTACAAAGGTTAACGAAGAAATTCCATTTCTCGTTAACCCGTGGAATTAGTGTCGGCCCGTAATTTAGAGCCTGTGTTAAAAAAAAGACAATCCTTATGAATTTTTGGACTTTCTGTATCCTTTCCTCCATGACCGTGACGAGAATTGAATTCCGACGAATCAAACCATTTCCCTAAAAAATTTCTGTGCCATCCATAATTGAAGATTCGTTGTCGATGGTAGGACTCTTTTTTTCCAATTTGAACGGATTGAATTTTTCAGGGGAAAACCGACCTGGGATTGCTTTTAAACTTTATGTTCGATTTTTTTTTTTTTTTTTACCGTGTATATAACTCATATTTATTAATTGTGAGTCTTTTCAAATCATTGAATATTTACGCACATCCTTAAAAAAAATTCCAAGCTTTTGTATGAAAGCTTTAGGGTGAAAATGGCATTGTTTATTCCAAAATATGGGAAATTAAACCAAGTTCAAGTGCAAACTATCATGTCACTTGTCCTTACTTACATTAATCAGCTTATCTGTATATATGTGTTTTAGAAAGGATTTACAAAACTTACTTTAAAAGCAGAGAACGTTAGGAATACTCACTATACATAAAGTAGGCCTTGTAATTTTTTACTTACCGTATTTATTTATTATTGTAAGATATTTGGTTTGTAGGATATTTTCGCTTTTGTATGTAAGAAAGAAAGGTACGTTTAAATCAATTTATACAGTTCATTTCTCTGAATCCGCATATTCTCGCGCTTTTTATAGGTAGATGAATATGAAATTATCTATTTGGTTGTAGCAAACGCATTTACTGTATAAAATATTTCCCTTAATGTATTTCAATCCGAACATTTTCTAAAGTGTGTGTACGTTAAAAAAACAATTCGCCATTAATTTGGGCGAATTTGGCTTTTAAAAGGGAAAAGTACTTCAAATTTGGCTTTCATCTTGGTCAAAACGTGAATTTTTAAGTATGCATATCCAATTATTTGATAGCTTTAGCCAGATCACGAAGTCTTAATGCTAGGTTAACGTTTCTTGGAGAGAAAAAATATCCCCATAGAAAACAATGAGAAATAGGATTCCTTTGGTATTCCTGCAGTTCTCAAGGGCTCTACTTTTGAAAAAACGTTCCTCATATTGGAAAATGTCGTAATCTGTCAGAGTAACATGACAGAAGCAGGAAGAAGTAATACGCATCCCAGTTTTGTTTGTGTACCTCTGCCAAACATGAGCGTACATGCTTGATTCATGCGAAAAGCAGTGAAAATATCCGAAATTTCGTCATAAAATAACTTGGTTACAAAACATTAAAACAAACTATAACAGAATGTGCGTTTTGTTTTGTACTCTGCACACTTTCTAAATTGGCCCCCAGTTCCCAGAAATTCCTACTACAGTACGTTGTTGGCAGCCATTAGGACATTCAGGGATTGTCTGAAGAATTTGATTTTCCAATTTTCTCCCCTTTGTGTCATTAATTAATTTTGATGTATGGTACTTCAAGTGATAATAATAGGTAGGAAAACGAACCCACCTTTCATCCAACTACTTACCCGTCCGCCCGTTGGCTCATGACCGACCACAGCTAAAACCAAAACGCCATGATTTTTATTTTTATCGTCGTGACTTGAACTGTTTTCTTTGAGACGTGGGTTAGTCCTTCCTCCCGGAAATATCCACTGGAGTGCCAAATGGATCGAGAATTATGGAGCCCCTTCCGGCGTGGAAATGTATACGGTTTGCCAAGAGCTTTTTTGCCACCGGACCACTCCTCGCCTTTCCAAGAGGGGATAAATTAGATGGGAATGCCTTGTGTTTAATTGTAATAGCTTGGAACTCGAACACATCTCTTTTTAGACGCCAGCCCTGAATTGTTTCTCAGTGATCAATAACTCTTGCTGATGTAATTTAGCAGAACCATGGGTTAGTTTTATAATTTTAAGCCGTTTGACATTGAAAATTGCGTTACATGTTAATGACAAACCAAATAGTATAAAACGGTACAATATAATAACAAATAAACTATATATGATAACTTGTGCTTACAAGTTGCCTAAATAGTGAATTGTCAAAGAACGATATTCTATAAAGTGGAAGATTAATTAGCATTAATAGATTAAATAGCATTAATAAATTTTTGTTTTTTTAGGAAACAATGATTTTAATCTTATCAGAAAAATTTTCCAAGTTTAATTATGATAGGAAAAAGTTAAAGCTAGATGGAGAAATAAATAGATAAATAGATGTATTCGCTGATATATAAACATAAAGTGAGATAGATACATAAAGATAAAGAAAGAGATAGATAGATAGATAGATAGATAGATAGATAGAGAGAGAGAGAAAGAGATAGAGTGATAGAGAGAGAGAGAGAGAGAGAGAGAGAGAGAGAGAGAGAGAAGAGATAGAGAGAGAGAGAGAGAGAGAGATAGAGAGAGATGGATAGATAGAGAGAGAGAGGGGGGAGAGAGAGAGAGTGAGAGAGAGAGGGGGGGGAAAGAGCAAAAAGTGGAGAGAGAAAAAGGGAGTGAGAAATGAATGAGAAAGAAAGAGAAGTTAGAGGGAGAAAGAATGGAAATGTAGGAAATAAATTTGTAAGACATTGATGAATATAAAGATACAGACATATAGATATAGAAAGATGTGATAGATAGTTAAATATTTACGTTAGTAGTTAAATAGATAAGTAGATAAATAGATAGATAAACAGAAAGGGAGAGAGGGTGAGGATAATGGAGACAGGACGTGAATGAAGGACATAGAATTGTAAGAAATACAGATAAATAGATGAAGTTAAAGGTATTGATCTACTATATAAAGGATCTACTATATATTTATATAAAGAGATAAAAGGGGAGAGGGAGATGTAGATGTAGATGTAATTTTTTCAGGGTATGGTACTTTGAGAGCTATTGTATCCCCCGTTCTCTGCCTAAAGAACATCGGTGAGTCCTATTTCATCAAGAAACTTGGTTAGTAGGCCCGGTTTTAATGGTTGAAGCTCTTCTATGGCCACATTATACATCCGAAAACATTTCCTCCTGCGGGCTAATGTAGCTCCGCAGTTTGTTAGTAAATGTGTTGGTGTTTCTTCTGCCTCCTTGCAGAATCTACTTGTGCCATCTTGGATTGTTCCAATTTTCTTTAAGTGTCCATTTAATCTGCAGTGTCCTGTTAGGAATCCTGTTAGGATTCGCAGTCTGTTCCTGCTTCCTTTGACACATTCTGTGATTTCTTTCTTGCCAAAATTGGATAGAAGATTCTTGGGATGCACATGTCCAATGAGTGAATTCCATTGTTCCTTCATTTTCTTTTTGTCCTTCTGTCTGAGATGTTCGTTAATAGTGTGGGTTCCTATGTCGTGACAGCGGTGTTGCAGCTTCTTGCCTTGCGCCACCTTAATAGTGTGGATTCCTATGCCACAGAAGGGTTCGGGTCCTAAAGGGGTGAGGGAGAGAGTGAGAGCGAATGTTCTAGGGGGGGAAAGAGAGAGTAAAATACATATAGATTGAATACAGAGTTTTGAAAAATGAGATAGACAAACAGACATACAACAAAAGACTCTTCTAAATAGAGTTAGTGATATAGGACTTGTGGGGAAGAGAGTAAGAAAGCGTGTGTGTTTCAGTCAAGTTCGATGTTCATTTTTGGCATTTTTCCTACTAGAAAATGCCAATGGATATAAGCTAAAAGCAAATTCTGATCCAATTGACTTTGTGTTTCCTCTCAAAATTGCCAGCAAATTGATTCTGTTCCACATGCAAGCTTAATCAGATGAAGGCTGTTTTCGGCTGGGTGATTCCCGACTATTCGCCAGTCCGCCCTCAGCTATACCAAACCGGGACAGACTTTATATCGTGGTAAAATAAAACAAAATATAATAAAACCTTCTGAATAATTCATCTTCTGCGGGAAAACACCCACATCACCCCCCCCCCCTTTAGCGTTAGCGGTTGGTGTGTTTACGGGGGGTGGGGTAAAAATACGGTGGAAATATGATAATGCGAGAACGAAGAGAGGTCGAACTAAATATTTATGCAATTTGTAAAGCCGGGTTTTATCGAATTAACTAAACTTTGGTAAAAAGGCTTTTGCCGTTTATATCACTCTAATTTTTACCAGGAAGTTTCACTTGTCAAATTATTGCCGCTTGAGATAACTAAGTTACATCCGCCGTCAAATTTTCGCCATTAACGATTTTAAACAATTATATACAGGCAATTCGTTTACGCACCTATTATCGAATTCGATCCGAATAAATTTAAAACCATATTTGACATGTTTTACGTGGAATGTCAATATTCTGATCAAAGTTATTTTCTAATTGTTTTTGATTAAATGAAAAATGCATAATTTTAGGCTTATAAGACGACCCATTAGTCTCAGTTCTATCCTTGCCAAAATTCTAGAAAAACTACTTTCCTGACGATTGATGTCTATAATTGACAATTATAATATTATTCCAGAACATCAATTTGAATTCAGCTCATTTCACTAGACAACTCATCAATTGCTCGGTTGCTGACAATACCGTTTCTTCCCTAGAACAAAAGCAACATTATTTTGGTGTCTTTCTTGATTTAGAACAGGCCGTCGATCGAGTATGGCACGTACTATCTCATACTGAGATCATAACTGACGGACCGATTTTACCGATTCTGTCAGGAACTGAATTCTCATCTTACACACGCATTACCTAGGCAAGTATGATACAATTTTGCAGTCTGAAATCATAGCAATTGAACAATGTGCCAGAGAAATAAAAGGCTAGGAATCCATTTCCGGAAGATAGCCATTTTCTCCGACAGCCAGGCAGCTCTCACGGCTTTAGCCTCATGCGAGGCGAAGGCAAAGAGTGTTTGGAATTGCATGGAGGCGGAAGTAAGTGACACAAACGACCTGACCCTGGCATGGGTCTCTGGACATTCGGGGCATAGAGGCACGAAAAGGTTGACATGTTGGCCAAAAAGGGAGCTCTATGGGCCCAGAACCTACTGCGGCCTAGCAGCCTGCCACAAAAGAGGATACATCTTAAAATAGATCCTTAATGAGTCCAAAACCTGGTGTTGCAGATATTACCAAGAAGAGGAGGAAACCGCAGAACACATTTTATGTTTCTGTCTATGTAGGTGCAGGTTCTTTCAACTAGGACAAGAAAAACCACAAGCAAGATCTTACACCAAGGAACCGCTGGCAAAGCTGTAGAGGTTGGTTCATAGCCTGAAGCTGATCTGTGAGTTATAAATAACAGAGGAGCACGATAGATCTATTCAGGTCGAGGTGCAGTAGGCCTTGTGGCCGCCTATCCTTTCCCCCTATACACGCATTAAGGCGGGTGTTCCTCAGAGAAGCATACTTGCCCATTTCTATTTTCAGTATACACGACAGATATTCCTACACATGTTAACATACACAAACTTTCGCTAATGATATAGCTGTTCTTACATGTAATTTGGACTCGTCAATTCATACTCACCACTTACAACACCGAATAAATTACCATTATGGTACGCAAAGTGGAGAATGAACAAAAACCTAACGAAAGCTTACTGGTATATTTTACCTTACGTAAAAATATCTGTCCTACAGTGTGTTTATTTGGAACCCCATTTCCAACCACTGATCTGGTGCGTTCTCTTGGACTTTTAATGGTTAAACGACTGACTTGGAATCACTACACAATGCTGAAAAGACAAAAGACAAACCGACGTTATAAATGATTAAAAAGACTACTTGACTCTCGATCAAAATTAGATATTGAAAACTAACTTTTAATTTACAGAGATATGACCTTTCTGGGCGTACGGTTGTGAAGTGTGGGCTCAACCAAGGATTCCAGTTCCAAACCTCTCCAATCAATTGAGTCTAAAATTCTCCGTCAAATTTTATGTTTCAAATTACACTATTCATAACGGTTGACACATTCCGTTTGAACATGGCCTAATCAAAACCCGCTATAAAAAATGACATTAATCACTTAACATACACAGTAATCTATTAGTACGACAATTATCACATCCAACCCTACGATTGAAGCGAAAGTGGCCCGAGACCTTTCCATTGAGTTAAGATTGAGGAGGTTTCAGTGTGACGGAGTATTGCTACTGGGCAATTTATCCTACAAAACACTCCAATGAAAAATTCAGCGTATATGAACTTATTTACTTAATACAATATTTGTAATAAGTCAGATGGATAATTTAAAGTTTTAACCTTAAAAATGCCACCACGAACAATGTGAGCCGCTTTGAATCGGTGAGACGAGACAAATGGAGAGGCATAATCGAAATTCATTTGCATAAAAAATACTGGGAGGTTGGAGACGGTTCGTTCATTTGTGTATTTTCCCTTGAAAGTTTATTAAACTCTAAAGCCCCAGCGGGGCCCGGATTTCCAATAAAGTCTGGAAGTATTAATTCATGCGTTGACCAAGCGCAGAACGTTGTTTCCTATAGAAATAAATGATAGCTGTCAAATATCATGCACATGGTTAAACAACACAAGCAATTTAAACAACAATCTTTTCTTCTTTCAACATTTGGTGCTTATCGGATTCAGAGTCGGAAAGACCGTCGAGCAAGGAAGAAAGGAAAAAGGGGCCGATTCAGCAACAAACGCCCTGGCTCATTTCACCTTCTGACCAATAAAAGAAAAAGTCCCCAGTAGATTAGACTTGTACAACGTATTCTAGTAGGTTTCTCACAATAAAAAGAAATACCCAGAGAAGGAAAAAGAAAGTTGGTATCACAGCTTTTACAGGTGAAGTTAGTTAAAAACCCTGAAACCCTGAGGTCTAACGATACATAGAAAGCAATCGGAGAAACGTGCGCCGAAAGTCTCTGCTTTTTTTCACACACCTCTTTGTCAATATGCTTGAGTGTATTTTTTATTTTATAGTCAGGGAAATTTTCATTCTCAAGCATTAGAAACAAACTGCACTTAAACCGCCTTTAATCAGTGAGTGATTCTCTGTGCCATTGGATCAGTGGTGAAAAAAAGAAAAGGAGACAAACAAAATCGCCGAGAAATTACTGTCTCGCTAAACTGCTTACTGGACATGGCCCTTGTCGCACACCTGCATCTTATATGCTGCTAATCTCTAACATGCCCATGCGACTTTTTTTCGACCCAGACCTTTTTGCCGGACTGCAGGTTTGGTGAGAGACAAAGCGCTCACATGATGCTACACGTGACACGTCCAGTGGAGGTACATGGCCGGCTTACACCTATTTCGTAGAAGAAGAACACATTTCGGACCTTTTAAACTTTTTGAAGAAATTAAACTTTAAAGAATTTTAACTTTAATCATTTACTTGTAATGAATTGAACTATAATCTCTGAGTTCAATGATTTGTGAATTTAACCTAAATTTAAATAATGTTTTTTAGCCAAGCTGTCGGATACCTTTTAAAAATTAATAATAGTAAATATATAAAAATAATAGGTATATAATAACAAGTAATATTTACACGGAACATGTTAGCAAATAAACGAATTAAAAAAAAAAAAAATCAGGAATATGAACCCTATACTAGGACGTGTATTGTAATGCAAAGATAGCGAAAAATCATATTGATTTAAAAGAAAATCCATCCGCAATTTTTAAATTTGACAAAAGGATTTCTACTTTATCCGCAATATTTTAAACATCATTATTCAGAAATCGTGAGATGCGGGCTGGAGTGATGTAGGTTTCAGAAAAACATTTTCTTTATCGGGCCAACGTTTCGATCTTTATTGAGATCATCTTCAGGGCCTGGGATGTACAAGCATTGTGTAAATTTAACAAATACATGTAGGATGTGGAAAAAAAGTGAAATTATACAATGAAAAAAAAAATTTTTTTATATTTAATCAAAGTATTTCTACTCACTCAAAGTGTTTGTTTTTCCTAAGTGTGCCGTTCTTGGGTGTCGTGTTGAGACGCACACAGACACAAACGCAGAAAACAAACACTTTGAGTGAGTAGAAATTCTTTGATTGAATATAAAAAATATATTTTTTGCATTGTACAAACTCATCTTTTTCCACATCCTACATGTATTTGTTAAATTTACACAATGTTTGTAAATCCCAGGCCCTGAAGATGATCTCAATAAAGATCGAAACGTTGGCACGATAAAGAAAATGTTTTTGTGAAACCTACATCACACCAGACCGCATCTCACGATTTCTGAATAATTATCGACTAACGGTCACTAATCACCACACATTTTAAACATCGTTCATAAGGATTGCGCCCTTTGAGTTTAAACAAGTAATCTTTTCAAATATTATTATTATTAACTACTGTTCGATCCTAAATAGTTAGTTGCCTTGTTTTGTGATGATCCTGTATGTGCAAGATGTCAATTGTGATGTTTACCATTGAACAAATATCGTTTGTTTCAGAAGCTTCTCGATGTATGGATTCTGATACGAGCCGTACTTCTCCACGTCCTGCGGAAAACGGAAGATGCCCTGTATAGCTTTTCTAAGGTGGGTGTAATTTTTGTATGGTTATTCAACTTTACGAATCGGATTAGAATGAAATTTTCCTTTGTTTAATGATTCATTACCAACTTTTTCCCCCCTTTGGGTTAAAAAAAATCTGTTAGTCCCCAGGGTTAAGCGATTTGCATAAGCAAGAGGGTAGTTGAATAGTTAATCACGACAGTGTAAAACGCTTTTTTCTCCCCTTACCCTTTTGTTAAATTTGACCCAGGTTCGTCGGAACTTGTTCGCTTACCCCTTTCCTCCAATGCTACATGTGTGATATTCAAAATACGCGCAATAAAAAAGTGTCGAAATAGAAATATCTTGTAGGTTCTTATAAAGCAAGGCGATGAATCATACGAATCACCATTTCTCCCTCCTATGCTCGGACCAATTGCTTAATTTTATGCTTTAAAAGTTAGTAATTTCATCCGTTTTTCATAAATAGGATTTTATACTTGAAATACTAGACAACTTTGCGCGCTGTGTTGTCCACCTTTGTGAGAATTAACGAAGAAATATTCCCACAACCCAGTCAACTTAAAACCAAAAGTGGTTAAATACACTAGACTTTCACGAATTATTTTCATTAATTTGCCTTAATAATATTTATAAAAGTGGTGTATATGGCGTGTAAAATATATGGTGACGGATAGCATCATTAACAAGTACGGTAGAAAAATTTTCAACAAAGAAATCAATATGAATTCTCTAGGCCCGAACCCTATGTGGCCTAGAACCTTGCAACAAAAAAAGGATAAAATATGTATCATTAATGAGTCCAAAACCTTGTGGAACAAAACGAATTAGAAAGGCCATCCAAAACACTTACATAGGAACTACTGGAGGGTAACCGCAGCAGAACCAGGATTCTTGTTGGACTCCTGACAGGGTACTATGGCCTAAGAAGGTACATACGATAGGAGGAAGAAACACTGTGTTGACACTACCAGGAAAAAGAGGAGACCGCAGAAAGTGTTTTATGTTTCTGCGAGGGTTTTTAAAGGTGTAGATTCCTGAAACTAGGAGAGAAAAAGCCGAAAAGCAAAAGTTAAATTAAAAGTTCCAAAACGGTGTTTTCTTAGGAAATTTCACACTCTTTTTGGATTTCCCCAAAAATGAATAGTTCAAGAGCTATAAATAGATTTATGACGAAAACCTTAGATATTTGGGGGGGGGGGAATTAAAACGTAGCATATCTGTGAAAGGGTTGAGAATCGGACTATGGTTCATACGAACCTTTTTTGTTGTATTTGAGTTGTAGTAGCCTGGCGGATCTGAATTTTAAAATTTTCATCTCCCTCCCTTCAATAAACGGTTTTTATTCCCTACCGTCGAATGGGATCCAGTGTTTGTTCAACTTTTGTACGCCAATCTGGGATCATAAATCCCGCGACGTTATAATTGTGGCCCTCGGCGACTCTGATTCTATTAACTCGATAATTGGAGATTTATCATGTCCCGTGGGAGAAATTTGGTTCCGTTCCTTGGGGCCGGGGAATTAAACACCTATTAACGGGCTGTACCCCCGGGTATAAATCCGAGGGGATTAACATTAAAAGATGATCAATCCCTTCGGCGGCTGTTGTTTCCACCTGGTTCCAAGGTGTCCAACGTCGGACACATGGAAATGATTCCAACTTTAAGGTCTTTGGGTTTCCTTTTTTCTTAATTCACCGAAAAAATAATCTCTTGTACGATCCAACAGACATTTATTACTTTGTTTATAACTATTGTTCTCTGCATCTTTATTTCATACGCCGTCGATTATATATCTGATCCTTTGCATGTTAAAGAAGAAGGATCGAGTCGATTGCATTGAATTGAGAAAATAGGAAGTACAAATACCAGAAGGTTGCAGTGCTTGGGGATCGAAAACCCCCAGTTCTTAGTGTCCATTATCATCATATCATCATCATCTTGTATGCTATACGACACTCCTAGTTAGCTCCGATCTGAAACTACGCTGACAGGCAAAATACTCCACCCACTTGTAATTTAACTTGATTTGTATATATTTTTATGTATTAATCAAAGTTTCAAGTTTATTAACGTTTAATAATTGAGTCTTTGTCTAACAAAGTTAAAAGAAAATGTAAATTGCTGAGGAAAATGAAAAATAAAAGTTTAAAAAAAGGACACATAAAATTGTTTTATTTTTGTTTTAGATTTTCAATTAAAATTTCAATATCGCGTATTTCCTCCTCTTGCCTTAATTGCATCCCGAAGACGCCTCGGCATACTTTCTACCAGTTTGAAAATGCCTTTTTGCTGGAGATTAGCCCATTCTGCACGAACAGTCCTTTCAAAATCGTGGAATGTTTCAAGAAGTGATGGACGTGCTCTTATTCCTCTTTTGAGGTTATCCCATAAATGTTGGATGGGGTTCAAGTCTGGAGAACGGGCTGGCCAGGCTAAGACCCTTATATTATGTTATTGAAGGTACGTTCGTACTATGGCAAGGGCCCACTTCCCAAGTTCAGGCTCCTCCGACACCCAAACCATGAATAATACACCTATGCCGAATTGGAGGAAGGCATATGAAGTGATCTCTTGGGACGCATACAAATGGGCGGTATGGTCCTTCAAGAAGTTCAAGGCTGCAGGGATGGATGGAATATTTCCTGCCCTCTTACAACAGGATACACCTGGTTTATCCAGTGCTGTATGGGATCTCTTAAGGAGTAGTCTGGCGTTGGGGTACATACCAAAACGCTGGAAGGAAACAAGGGTAATTTTCTTACCCAAACCAGGTAAGGTCTCTTATCAATTACCTAAATCATACAGACCTATAAGTATATCTTCTATTTTCATTAAAATAATAGAGAAAATTTTAGATAAATATATTAGACATGACTGTGGTATCAATACCTTGATACATCCTAATCAGCATGCCTATTTACCAGGAAGATCAGTGGAAACTGCTCTGCATACACTTGTAGGAAGGATTGAAAAATCATTATACAATAATGAGTACACCTTAGGATGCTTCTTTGATATCCAAGGAGCGTCTGCTGTAGAACACTGATGGATAACAAGATTAAGGGAAAAGATATTAAAATTTTTTCCGACAGTCAGGCCAGTCTAAAATCATTACAAAAAGAACTATCAACATCTAGACTGGTAGAGGAAACCGTTGAACTCATTAATAGGACTATCACCAGGTATGAGAATAGGGTAACCCTCGTATGGATACCTGCTCATAAGGGGCACTATGGCAATGAGGAGGCGGACAGCCTGGCCAAGGAAGGTTCAAATACTGAGTTCGTCGGACCACAACCGGTATTACCCCACTCTTTAAGCACAGCAAAAGAGAGTATAGGTAGCTGGGGCATGAAACAATTCCTAAAGGAATGGAATATGTCCCCAGGATGCAGACAATCGAAGGAGTTTCTGAAGGAAATCAAACCTAAAGAATCGAAATGGCTATTCTCTAACTCTAGGAGGGGAATAAGGAGGCTGATAGGTATCCTAACGGGCCATTGCCCCTTGAGAAGACACCTCTTCATAATGGGTACTCTACCAGACCCCTTCTGCCGCTTCTGCGAAACAAAAGAAGAAACGGCCCGACACTACCTCGCAGAATGCGATAGGTATGCTAGGGAAAGATTTAATACTTTCGAAGGAGAGGACATAACCAAAACACTCCCCAGGATAAAATGGTCCACAATCCTGGGGTTTGTGAATAGGTCCAATAGGTTTATACAGGACTCGTGAGCCGACCAGGTCCCGGACCTGCTAGGGATGGGGTACGGGCCTACTCAGGCTTTTAACCCCTCGGGTCCTGGTCGCCCGCCCTGTGTAATATATACTATGGCATCGCATGATGTGTCAAAATTTCATCCTCGTAGCGAGTGGTTCTCCACACTCTTTCACATCCATCTGGGGATCGTAGAGCTAATGTGCACTCTTTTGTAAAAAGTGCAGCAGACGAATCGTCCAAAGACCAATGGCTGTGTTTTCGAGCAAATGCGAACAGTGCAACTCTGTGTGTTCTGGTCAATTCTGGTCCTCTTCCGGAGCGAAAAGTCATGAGTCCATACTGATTTATTCTTCTTCGAGCAGTGTGTTTTTTGGAAACCTCAAACTTCCTGGAGTTGATGAATCGCTCGTTTCGCAAATAGTTTGTCAAAAATGGTCATTCTGTGGTTCAGTTACCACAGGGCATCCAGAACCGGGCCCTTCTATGGTTAAACCCAGCTTCTTGAAAACGTTTAACGACGTTTCGCAGAGTTTCGTAGGGAACTCCGATGGCAATAGCCGCATAACTGATTGAACATCCAGCACCAGTAAGTGCCACACCACGCGCAACTTTCCCAGCACTAAGTGGCATTTTAAAGTTTATAAATTGAAATTAAGAAAACAAAGATGTATACTAAAGGTTTATTGCTTCAGAATTCAAATGAGACGAGAAAAAGAATCAATGGGTGGAATTTTTTGCAGTCAGTGTTTAAAGACTTGTGGATCTTCACATTGGATAATGTCAATAGTGCACAGTACTGACTGTGATAAAAAACCGTATATTTATAATTGAGAGCTTGAAGAACTTAAGAATTTTAAGTACTTGCCATGCTTCATGGCCTTAATTCATAGTGCTTTAGTTAAAATAATCTAAACTATTATTACAATGAAATAAGAAAACATATGTACCAGCCATATGTATGTTAAATTAAAAAAATAATTCCGATCATTTTTGACACTTCAAAATTAAAATACAAAATGTTATGAAAGTGTTAATTTTAATGATCCACAAAACCGCGTTCGAAGAAGTTCCCATGGAGTGGTGCTAAGGCCGAGAAGGCGATGGCCAATAAAGTGGGAGTCGGCAAATTTCCGCTCGACCATGGTTTTGCGTCAAAAAATTTAAGATATTTCCCATAAGTGTTATACATAAACCATACACCCACACCATCGCAAACAACTGAATCTGGGCCCGGAGTTGCCGGATAGCCACCAGAAGATGCGGCGAATATTCCGTAGACTTTTCCGTCGCAGACGAGCGGGCCGCCGGAATCCCCGGAACAGAGAACGTTTTCCGGCATGTAAGCAATCAAACACCTAATACCGACGTCATACTGCTCCTTCCCGGCGTACTTTTCACAGTTTTCCTGACTCAGGCTGTACATCCTGACCATCTTGAGTTCTTTGCCTTGTTTCTTGACGAAAGCCACGCCGTAACATTTTATACCGCTGGCGACTATTTTATCCCAGGATTTTGAGAAAGAGTCGGGATCGTAGGCCGCCAAAGGAGCCGGTTTCACGAATTCGTTTATGTCGAAGGGCGCTTTGGCTAAAATGTAACAGACGTCATGTAGGGGCTCTTTAACTTTTTCGTATTCCGGGTGCACTACGAACTTCAGGACGTTTCTTTTCTGATAGCCAAGTTTACCGGGCTTATCCGCGTATACGGCCCCTCCGATCAACTCAGCGTTTTCTACTTTGAACCTTCTGCCGACGACGTGAGCCGCGGTCGCGATCTTATCGGGGGCCAAAAGAGTGCCGGTCCCATCGATGTTGCTTTTTAAATCGATGATGTATATAGCATAGGGATATTCCTTCTCGTTCGCTTTTCTTTCCCCTACGTCAGCCTCACGTTTCGCATAATTCAAAGTCGCGAAGTAAAGGATAAGTATAAACATTGAGAATATTCTGTAATTATTTGAATAAAATGACATTTTACGATAATTTAGAATTTTTTTGCGATGTTAAGATGAATACAATTAGCACATGTTTCTCCATTAACTTATATCAAATCGAAAATCTTAAATTAGAAAAAGTTTAAATTTTACTTAAAAGTATCATACTATATAAATAGCAAAAAAAGTGGTTAAGTTCTGACATATAATTTTGCTATTTTGTGTACTTTCTTATAGAAACATTTTCGCAGGACATGTTAATGGTATAATAGACCGATTTTAATGTTTGATACAGTTATAAAATGCACTTGACATTTTCATTAAAACGAATTATCAATTCTAGAGTAATAATACCCTTAGATACCGACTTTTGCGGAAATCGCTTTTCTTTTTATTATTTTATTAATATTTTAATGCTACATACCTTAAAAGCTACGTTCCTCTTCTTTCAATTGGTTTCTTGGACGTTAAGATGCTTTAAACCGTTTTTGAATTATAGCCGTTTCAATCAGATATTCCGATAAGGACCTCATAACAATCGTAAAAATTTTAGAAGTAAAAAATCGATAACTTTAAATTCAAACAAAAATTTATATTTG
Source organism: Cimex lectularius (assembly GCF_000648675.2). Taxonomy (NCBI): domain Eukaryota; kingdom Metazoa; phylum Arthropoda; class Insecta; order Hemiptera; family Cimicidae; genus Cimex; species Cimex lectularius. The sequence goes on from NW_019392742.1 coordinate 1,104,591, forward strand.
TGGGATTCTAGAGGTGTTTAAACGAAAATCCATTTTAGTTAACGAAAAACAACGTAGTTTACTTGAAAAAATATTTGGTTTTAGAATTTTTTTCGTTATTGATAAACTTTGATAGCTTTTACTATATTTTTATGGCAATGTACATAAAAAAAATCATATATTCACATAATTGATTTAAGCAAGTAGAAAGGCGAAATAAGTAAAAAAGGAAAGCTTTAAATTTTTTTCGCGAAATCAGGGCCTATTCACAAGAAGTTGTCCGATATTTTGGAGCGTAGAATCACTAAAAAACGTTTGGTCCAGATCTGTGATTTTCCAACCTGGTCATCTCTTGTAAGACTTTTAAAATGGTCTCGGTGGTCGCAGGCATAAGCTCTTTTAAAGTAGGAAAACCTTCAGTACATCATTGCCCCAGAATCCATATGTTGCATGTGAAATAAAAAGGTTTTTTTAAAATAAATAAGTGTTAGCTAGGGGTTGTGACTAGAGAAACAGCAGTCTGTTTACTCACCAGGAAAGTCATGGCAGTCAAAACGAAGGCTATAGTGAAGATCAACGCACAGACCATTTAGTATACTCAATGTAAAAATATCTGCCTTTTTCATTTTATTTTTTCTTGGATTTAAAAAAAAAAAAAATTAACTCCCTTGCTTTATTTGTTGCATCTGTAATGCTGAATTATACAGCAAGATTGATTTGAATCTGAAGTTTGTTCTGCCCATCCTCGCTGGTTTAGTCTGTCTTGCGTGTTTCGGCTTTTCGCCATCTACAGTGTTTCTGACGAGATGATTCATAAAAAACCTGATATCACATAAATCACACAGACACATTGAAGATGACGAAATGCCGAAACGCGTTTGACAGTCCAACCTGGAGAAGTTAAAAAAATGCTTTTTGCTATACTAGATATTTGAATTAGTAATTTTTACATTGTTTTCTTTTCTTTAATTTTTTAAATCTCACCTTGAATTTGTTCATTTCTGTTAGACTCTTCTACCCAATGTTGTATGTTAAACTTTGATATTTCTTTATTTTTTATTTTTAGAGACGGTTTTCTTCAAATTTATTATTTTGTAATATATATAGCTTTTTAATGACAATGCCCATTTTTTGTGCAAATTTCCATCCCTTGTGCGTTGGTTCTTGATTGTTAGAGAATTAATGTTTATTTATACTGATCTAGTGACAGTCACTGATTACTTCCATCAATGTGTCCGCCTACTCTCGCCTACTTTTTTAGCCTTGTAGTGTCCTGTTAGAATATGCATTTAATTTGTATTTTCTCGATCGTAAATTATAAGTCGGCCTGTCTGTTTTCTAAGTACGAATTAGGGAAATAGGTTTGGCAGTTTAGTTAGCGTGCAGGCCATCAGTGAAAATTGGTAAAAATAGTTAATTTGCTGTCGAATCTGTTGTCCGCTTGAGGCGATGACTAGGCAAGGGGATAATTCGTTATCTCGAGACGGCGACCGCGGTAGCTAACGTTCTCCCAATCAAGTTTCAAGACGAGAAATCGAGATATGATAAATGTCTTCCTTTACTTCTGAGGATTCGGCGTTAATGCATTAATATTCGCTAGGACGTTTTAACGGATTTCAGGAGGAATTTTGACCTTCAACTATCGTTTATAGTTTAATCGCAAGTTTAATAAAATAATTCATTCACACACTTATGATTCTTTCTCTCGATAATTGTTAAGAAGAAGATAAGTTTCTGTATATTAACCAGCCTAAAGAACAAATCGGTATCATCCGGCCCGGAGGACCAATATAGTAAATAAATGGCATTATTTTGACATTTCTTCGTAGAAAAATTGCATTATGCCACTACAAGCCTATAGTTCGCAGTTTATCAGTAGCCAAGTTGTAATTCTCAGAAACCGGACATAGTATATTAGAAAAGAAAGGCTTTTCGATTGGCCAAACACGTTTTTAAATCTAGCCTTTTCTCGTCAGGATTTAAGAAATATTACGATTTTTTAATAAATTAATTTGTTTTTGTAAATTGATTTTTAGCCTGAACGTATGATGCATATTACAAATATTGTGGTTTTTCTAGTTCATTACTCTGACACTATGGCCTGCACTGCACCGGAGAGATGTTATGAGTAGCCAACCGGGGTTAGGAAAAATGTATATAGGGCTTGGGCAGTACGCGAAGTCATTAGTCCTGTCATGCATGAGGGTATAAAAGGTCCAACTACCCATTGAGCATCGCGGACGATGGGTTAAAACACTACAATACATTTTTCATACTATTACAGATTAAAAGGCTAGTTCACCCCGGACGAACCAAAAACAGCTACGTGGCAAATACGAGTCGGATGCCCAAACCACCCAACCACTGCGGTCCCTGAGCTGTACGGTTAAGATGATTGGGGAAGTTGGTATGGAACTTTAAGAAACAGGAACGTTTAATTCAGGAATATGAAAATAATGGATTGTAAGATGTGCGACGTTTGAAAATTCGTCTTTGGACTTAGATTGACAGGATTGGATTGCTTAATGGAACCGCACAGTTCTGCTTAATATGTCTGTATGGTCAGAAATGAATTCCGTCCTAGAACTCTCCCTAGTTGTCCAAGTTAAGTTGTTTCTTAAGCCTTAAGCGATGCCATGTCATCGTGCTAATTTGGTAAACTTAGACAGATTAAACGTACAGATAGATGTATTAGTCTGACTGCGTATATATACTGCGTCATTAAGAGCTATTGTTTCCCCCCATTCTGTACTTCGGTGAGTCCTAGTTTATTAAGGAAAAGTAGCCCCGGTTTCAGTGGTTGAATTTCTTATACGGTTACGTTGTACCCAAAACATTTCCTCCTGCGGAAAATGTGGCACCATAATTTGTTCCTAGGTGTTGGTGTTTCTTCTGCTTCTTTGAAGAAGATGCATGTGCTTTGTTGGTTATTCCAATCTTCTTCAGATGCCATTCAGTCTGGGTTTGCTATTAAGAATCCTGTTAGAATTCGAAGTTTTCCTGCTTACTTTGATGCATTCGGTTGTTTCTTAACTTCCAAAAGTTCTTAGAGTTTATGTCCAGTGCGTGAATTCCACTGTTTCTTCATTTTTATTTTGTTATTTTGCCTAAGGTACTCCTTGATAGTGCCCTATGCCGCAGAAAGGATCTGAATTTATCAGCGGTATGGCCGCCCCTTTCCTTGCAAGGACTCCGGTCTCTCGTTGCCTTCAACTCCAACATGTTCTGGAACAAGAGGATGATTTTTTTCTTCAAACCTAATCTATTTAGTTAAATTTTGCAATTCAGCACCATCTTTGAGCTGATGTTGGAACTTAGTGCTTTGATGGCTGCTTGGCAATCTGACACGATAGCTATGTCCTTGGTTTTATACCCTTTATTCAGATTGAATTGGTACATATCTCAATTGCATGGACTTAAAGCTAGAAGATATTGGTTTGTTTTCCCTTGAGTATTTGCTCCAGAACCAAATACTCCTGCAACCGTACCTTCCTGCGTTCTAGGTCATCACGATACCATATGATGGTGCCGTTTTCAACAGAGGGGTTTCTCTCTGACATCCTGTTCATGTCGTCTCTTGGGGCCATGATTATCGGATATTCCTTTATTTTGAAAAAAACATTTTATTATATATTTACATATTTAATATAATTTCATTTGTAAGCCTCTTTTTAACGATGGTCATACACATAAACAGAACGATCCAAATCGATTCCAGTTTTACTTGTAAAATCGCAATGTAAGAAAATTTCATATTCCATGAGTTTGTCTCTTGGACGCTATTTGGAAAGGGTGAATCACAAACAGTAGCCCAGTCCTGTGCAAACAGGCCGTCCGGCTGGAAAGATAATGAAACAACCCTCGCAGGACCAGCATGGTTTGCACTGAAAAGATGAACACTTGTAAAGTGAGAATCTGAATATAACAAGAGTCGCTGTTTTGGTGTCAGACTACTGCATTATGGTCGTGGGTTTCTTAATTAAACAATAAATTTCCTGAATTATAATTACGAAAATATTTCATTACGTTGCTGTTTGAATCTGTTTTTCTCTTCTTAAAAGTTTAAATAAATTAGGTAATATAGGTTAATTTTCGTTTGAACATTTGTACCTTATGTGGTTTAAAAGAAAACCGTACTCCGCTTGGAGAAGCATGTTTCGTTTTATGACCTCTAATGAGACTACGTGCAGCCTCGCTTCGAAGAAAACATTCTGGAAAAAGGAATGGACAGGACGCCACACGTGACTTCGAACTCAATCGAACAGACAGGTTCACTCACGCTCTTTTTTGTTCTTTGTAATCCGGATAAGAAATAGCAAAGGGGTATTTTAACGTCTTTACGCCATCCTCAGGTGAAAGAGACATCACGGACGACCTATACGACCCTAAGTCAGAAATTGTGAGGAAAACTTTCTAAAAAGAGTCGGAAAGCGTGCAAGATGGTCAGCCGTCGTCTGCCCGGATGTTTACTCGTTTAGGAACGGGCGATGTTTTATTATCGGAAGACCTAAAATGGAACCGGTTAACAAAAGGGACCAAAAAATGAAATCAACAGATCCACGGAGAGCGCCAATCTTAAAAATGCAATCGATCTAACACTCCTCCAACCACCTCTCTTTAAAAACAGCAAATATTATTTTCCAAGCATATCAGATTTTTCTATTTTAATCTGCCATCTATTTTAATCTATTAAATATCTACTTTTCTTTTACAAAACGCTAATCCGAGATTATGACACCTACACGTGCGACTCGCTTACACTCTATTCGTTGATGACATGGACGCCGTAGTAGTTATAATCTCATTAACAACATATCAGAAGAACACCAGGTCTGAACTCATTACATAAATGTAAGGTATTGGTTGAAATGAAAAATTTAATGTCACGAGCGAGATTCAAACGCACGACCTTCGGCTAAATATGCCGCTGCCCTACCACTTGAGCCAGCGTGATTTCGATCCATTCGGACACCAACACCATAGCTCAAGTGGTAGAGCAGCGTCGTATTTAGCCGAAGGTCGTGGGTTCGAATCCCACTCGTGACACTAACTTTTTCATTTCAACCAATATCGTACATAAAAATTAATTAATTGAAAATAGTTATTTGGTCAATCGGAGAACAAAATATAATAGATTCAATACATAAAGCATAACGTCAGTGTAGAAACTAAACAACAAAACGCTTAAACGTTATTGTCCTAACCTAATAAATAACCAACAACATTTCGATGTGAACAGAAAACTTAAAGAGGCAACATAATAATTGTTGAGACAACCCCACACAGTTACAAAATATCGGGTTGTCCGGAAAATAATGCAGGATTTTAAGTTTTCATTAAAAAAAATCTATATAAAATATTCTGTTTACGTTTACAGGATTACTCATTTGTATGAATGTCAACACTTATTAATCCTCTTCCAAATGATATTGTTTGTTTACCTCTGTAGCATTCCGCTACTTGGAAATAATTCAGTCATCCTTATAATGTCAAAGCGAGAATTTCGTACGATTTTCTTTTACGAGTTTAAACTCGGCCGAAGCGGAGCCCAAACGGCTAGAAACATTAACCAAGTCTGGGGCGAGGGTTGTGTTAATGAGTGCACTGTGCAAAGGTGGTTTAAAAAATTTCGGGAGGGAGATTTCAGCCTTGAAGATGAAGAAGGTCGTGGAAGGCCTTCCTCTCTTAATGATGATGTTCTGCGATCAGTGGTGGAAGAAAACCCCAAAACAACTGTTCGAGAACTTGCAGAGCAACTCAAAGTCAGTAAAACGACCGTCGCTGACCACCTCAAGGCGATTGGAAAAGTGAAAAAACTCGAAAATTGGGTTCCACACTCATTAAACGATCGCCAAAAAAATCAGCGCTTTGATGTTTGTGCATCACTTCTTTGTCGAAACAAAAATGACCCATTTCTGGCCAGAATTGTTACATGTGACGAAAAGTGGATTCTCTACGATAACACTAGACGTTCTGGACAGTGGCTCGACAAAGGAGAAGCTCCAATACATTTTCCAAAGCCCCCAACTCATCAAAAAAAGGTAATGGTTACGGTATGGTGGGCTTCATTTGGTTTAATACACTACAGCTTCTTAAATCCTGGCGAAACCATCAATGCTGAATCATACTGTAACCAAATTAATACCATGCATCAGAAATTGGCAGTAATGAAGCCCTCTTTGGTCAATCGGAAAGGGCCCATTTTGTTGCATGACAACGCTCGACCACATTTGTCACGTGTAACGTCACAAAAATTATTGGAGCTTGGCTATGAAACTTTGCCTCACCCACCCTACTCTCCGGACCTCTCGCCTACTGACTACCATTTTTTTAGACACCTGGACCACTACTTACAACACATAATATTCAAAAATCAAACGGAACTGGAAAATGCATTTATTGACTTTATCAATTCTAAAAATTCTGAATTCTACTCAGACGGAATTAATAAGTTACCAACACGTTGGGAGAAATGTATTGAGAGTATGGGAAATTATTTTGATTAAAGAACATTGCTTTAAAGTAACTAGTTTCTTTTTTTTTGTTTAATACCAAAATCCTGCATTATTTTCCGGACAACCCAATAACTGGGCTTAAGTGTGGACAGATGTAATGAAATCGGGATTTGTCCTCCCCCATACCTCAGGTCCGATTAGAAAAATTCACTGTCTTTATAAAAAATTACGACTTTATTGCAAGGGTCACTATATATGTGTGAATTATATAAGATTTGTGAAGGAATTTTTTTCAGTTTTCCTTGCTTCTTAATAATTCAAGAAAATCAATTTCAAATGAATAAATCAATATGTGTCCGTTTCCTCTCCACCATATTTGTTGTACAATTAAAAAAAAACTATAACTTTATAAGAATTATATATAGGGTCTTATTATACCTTTCGAGCCATCCGAAACATTTTTCGAAAATAATTTTGTTAAGATCTGAAGAATTAAGCCAAATAAATCTAAAATAAGTAGTAATTACGGGAAGTAATTCTACACATTCTAGTAGGCTACAGAAATAAAAGTAATCTTTTGAATTTATTTAAGAAGGTATAAATAATACACATACCTCTTTGAAGTCTAGTCAGTTTCCGTAACTAAATTTATTTTTTTCTCAACCTAATTCAATTCTTCTCAGTTTGATTGGGCCTTTTTTCGAATGAAATCCTATTTCTCTAAGCCTTTCCACACTCGAATGATATATTTCCTCAGGCTAATCTTCGCTCAAATGATACATTTTGAAAACCAAATTCTATTTCAAAATCCATTCGAATTATAAATTCTCCAGCCTCGATTCTAGTCGAAATACTCTTTTTACCAACCGAATTCTATTTCCCAATCCAAATTCTATTTCAGTTGTTCCAACCCATATTCACTCGAATACCTTTTCCACCTTACATTTTTACTAGTATTCAACTTTTTAATCCCAAATTCTTGTGAAATTACAGTTTTTGCATCGGAAATTCTACTGGAATTGCCCTTTTTTGCACCTCAAATTCTACTGGCATTTGGCCATATTTCTTTTCGGATTGCAGTTTTTACATTAGCCTGTGTGCGCGTGCGCGAGTACATATTTCTGCTGAATATGTAGAATTTAAAAAAAAAAGATTTTACAATTAGAAACAGAAGAGGCTTCAAGTAAGAGTAAAGGGTGAAATTTCGAAGGAAAAAGTTGATTTATAATTTTATAAGTTACCTTAAAGTGCTTGTACCTTACTAAAGATTAAACTATTCGTGGTTAAATAGTTCAGATCCTATTTTAACCGTTATCCCTAAAGGGAACTCTATTGTACACGGTTGAATGCCGAAGGTTGTTGAAATGGAATACGCCAACGGCTTTTGATCCTTCAGACAGTTTGGGAAGCTTGGCAACTGACAGTTGGGCTTGACATTCGCCTCCTCTCATAATCATAACTTTCCATCTTCGCGGCTCCTCACGAGTTCAAAATTTCTATAAAACCCGCCGCCGCGCGGTTATTAGGGGTGGAAAGTTCAACAGTCATCAAAACTTTGGTTGAACGGCCGACGCGTGATGATGAACTCGAGGGCGTTGGGTATACCATATTTGCCCGCTTTGTTCTCCTTTAACCATATTTCCAGCCGGGATGGCAGACTTAATAACAGAGGGTTTCATTTATTGCGTAAATTTTTCACTTGTTTTACCAAACATCTTAGGAAAAATGCATTTAAATGTACTTGAATATGTAGAATATTATATTTGCAGAGTACGTATTTAAGAAATATTGTCAATGAAATGTCGAGTTATTCCGCAGTATTATTATTAGGCAGTAACACAAAATTCAACGGTGCACACGGAGAACACATGCCCTGACAAACGTACCAATGCTGGGATTAAGGGGTAAGAAGGTCATCATTGATTTAGGCGATATGGTGGGTTCTCCCGATCAGAATGTGTACGGAAGGCTCGAGAATTAAGGTTAGGATGGATCGAGATGTTGGTGTGAAACCTTTGGAATCGGTAACGGATCAATGGACAAAAGGAATGTTAAGGTCGTTTTGGATAATGGCATATAAGGAGCTGTAATGATTTGTCTGAGCACTTTTGATTGGAAGGATTGGATGCGCTGGATGGTAGATGGCCTGGCAGAACCCCACACTATGTTCAAAGTAGACACACAAATACTGTTGTGCTACTTCCCTCCAAGCTTCGCTTCTTTTACGTTTATCACTACACTCCTCACACCTCACGTCCCACATCAAGGGACTGTTACGATTATCTTCAATGAACTGGAGACATTGAAACTTGCAATTGCAACGCTTTCCATGGTGAACTCAGTTGACTCAACTAGGCGACTGGCGTGAAGGACAAATGCCGTGTCTTTTGAGTTGAGTCAACCAGTGGGGATGAGAATGTGAACGGCCCCTGTGCCTGGTGACCACCCGCCTGGGTGGACGAGTTGACTGCTTGTGAAGGGGTTGGGGCGATTCCCAAACATTTCGCTACCACGTTTCACTCCTTGACACCCGTCCGTTCAACTAGTCGCCTCGTCTGAAAGAGGCCTAAGAGTCTTCACACGGCAGTAAACTAGTTGAGAGTCAACTGGAGAACTTAGTTGAATCAACCAAACCGCCTCGTCTGAAAGAGGCCTCAAGGTATAATTAAAGTATTTGACTCAGTATCTCTTCATTCGTTAAAAATGTAAATTGTTTTTTTTTTTCACAATTTGGGCCTAGTTCAGCACCTGATCATCCTGGTCTGCTTAATCTCGCTGTTTTGTTTTGACCGTTCTCTAGTTTGATTTGTTTCATTGTTTTGTCTTGAATCCAGGAAATGTCTGACTTATGTTTATTAGTTTGGTTGAAGTCGTACATAATTACACTGTTCATCCTAGTCCTTCTATTTTAGCTGTTCATCTTTAGCGTTTTAGTAGTGGGGGTTTGTCCTTTCTTTTTGCTTACTTGGTTGAGTAAATAAAATAGTCCCACTATTATGATAAAATTAAAATGTAAGTCTCTAATATTCCGAGTTTATGGAATGACTCAGTGTCTTGAAGGCTAGCTGTACTCTAGTGAAATTCTATCTGTTTAGTTTGCAAAGGTGTTCTGACTAAACGTCGCTAAGGTAAACCACATCCTCTATTGTCACGCACTGGATATTTTTAGAAAGCGTTCTGGCGTACCTGTGAGCAGGAAGGGTTTATGGCATTGTAGCGTCCATAGCGATTTACCTTTCCCCTTTGCCTATCTGTTTTATTTTCCTTATCTCAGTTTTCTAGTTTGTCATAGTAAGAATCTAGTTTTTAAAATATTTTGAATTGTAGGCTTACTTAACTTTTTATGGGCCTAGTATTATCAGAAGATTCAAGAAACACCTGGTAATATTGACGGCCTATGAAGACAGTTGTCACAAGTCGATCCTCACGGTAAAATCCGCAGAATGAACCTTTCGAAATTTCATCCTGTGTGTCAGGACCAATCGAGGGGATAAAAGTGGCGACGGCCGTTGACTCGGGACGGTCCTGGAACGATTATCTTGGCTGGCAGATTTAACAGCCCTCGGTCACGGAACGTATCCCGGATTTTCGAAATAATCACCGCTGATCTTATGGGCAATTAGGACTGGGAGACGGAATCATCCCGTTTAATGGGGGCGCTACCGCTCAGACCCGGCATGATTTACTGCCCGTTCGACCGGTGATTTGTCCGAAGATTTATCCCTTTTATACGAGAAATCCGTTTGGACGAGGTGCTCTGGTTTATGATTGTAATAAGATGATACTGAAACGATGGAAATGTAGGGTGAAAGGCTTGTTGATCACGTGCAAAAATTTGCCTGCGGTAAGATATATATATATATATATATATATATATATATATATATATATAAGAACACAAGGAAGGTTAAGCATGGGCAACCTTGATTTATTAGCATGAATTGTAAATCTGAAAATAATTTCAAATGATTACCAAAACACATGTTGATATCATTCTCCCCATAGTAGACAGCACAGCGTAAGAACAGGTATGAAAAGAATGCACAAAATCATAAAATTGTCGGAATCACTTTCAACCTCCTTCCAACAACCTCTTCCTTTTTTGACAAGTTCATATATATATTTTTCACATAATATGACTTCAATGTTCTTTTTAAAAAGGATTAACATCATCCCCAGTATTAACTTTGGACGAGTATTTGTTTTAAATATTTTCTTATAGTTTAGAAATCGTTAAAATGCAAGGTATTTTCCTTGAATCTTGGCATTACGGTACATTAGTATTATTTCGATAAAGAAAAGGACCTATTTCAGCTGAAAAGAGAGCAGTGGTGTACTAAGTAAAGTGGACTTGTAGCACCATGTATCAAGTTTTGTTGATACTTAACCTTCACTCTGTCTGAAACGCTTTCATCACAAGGGCATTCGGGGTCCTCCGAACTTAAATATAAGATTTTACGTTGGCACTAAAGATAGGATTTTGCCTGGCATAAAATTTGATAAAATTTATTACTTCCAGATAGAAAGACGCTCATATCTTATGAAAGCTTACATTTTTAATACAAATTTCCAAACATTACAAGGATTAAATATATAATGTTGGAAAAATATCACTCCCACGCGGAAACTTGAAACATCCTACAATAATATTTTAATAAAATCCCCTCGAAAAAAATCTGGCTCATACGTGCAAATCTGACTTTATAAACTGCGTGTAATACGAGAATTCGATTTTAACCCCGCGGAATGGCAAAGGGTCTATATTTTATGGATGCAATAAAGTCGAAGAGGGAAAAAGCTTCTATTTTCCTTGTACCGAGGGGCAATGGAAAGAAAATTGTTGTTTGCTTTATGCCGGTTTATACGAACGGCACCCTTAGGAACAGCCTGCTGAAGTTTAGGAAATATTTGAGCGACTGGAAACCTGTACTCTTTCAGTAGTTTTATACTGGCGATTGTAAACGACATGTTATGATTTGCAGAAATGTGGATATGCTCATGGTCTCTCTCTCTCTCTCTCTCTCTCTCTCTCTCTCTCTCTCTCATTCTTTCTTTTTTCTTTTTCCTTCTTTCTCTCCCTCTCTCTTTCTCAGTATCGTTCCATGGACTTCTCGTTCTTTCTCTCATGACAACCATGAAAGAAGAAAAGAATTATTTCAGTTTACTAGCCTGCACATTCAATCATTTTTGTCATCCGGCCCGGAGGACCCAAACAAGGAAATTGTACTGTAGTATTTTGAGGTTATGACGTTGCCATGGCTTTCATCATTGTAAGATTAAGTTCCCGGGTTCAAATCCAGGGGCTCTGCTTTTGAGCCTAACGTACTTACAAATAGGCTTTTTATCGAAAACATCGGCACCCCATGGTTGATACGACTTCTGTTGTCATGTAAATAATAATAATAATTAAATTCACAACATAAAAAACATAATAATTTGGGAAGTTTATGTTTGTAATCTCTCTCTCTCTCTCTCTCCCTTGCTCGCTCAGTTTCCCTGTTTCCTCTTCTCTTCTCTCCTTATTCCCTGTTTCTTGTTTCCTTCTTCTGCTCTAAACGCTTTGAGTATCCTCTCCCTATCTTCCTCATCTTTACTTACCCTCAGCCTCTTTTTGTGTTTCTTATTTTCTGTCTGTGTTTTTCTGTTTCTGTTTCCCCCTCCTCACTCTCTCTCTCTCTCTCTCTCTCTCTCTCTCTCTCTCTCTCTCTCTATCTCTATCTATCTATCTATCGTTTGTGGCTGGCTGTCTGTATCTCTCGCGCCCTCTCACTCTCCTTCCCCCTCACCCTCTCTCTCTAGCTCTCTCATTTAGATTTCTTTTTTTAAAATCTATATGTTCACTTGGAAATTCAGGAAATAGTTAATTACTAAAACTAACTAAACTAACTAAATTCTTTAAATCTCTCTGAGCCATTGTAAATTTGGTGGATATTATTCTCCATTTTTAAATATGTTAATGAGGCTGCTTCTGTGCTTTGGTAATTTCAGATTCCTAACAGATCCCATCCGTTAATTGTCGAATCCATTCGATTAGAAAGAAAGCGGCAGCGCTCTCGTAAACACAGCTGTCTGTGGTTTTTACACCACGGGTGGGAAAAAAAAATGCACAAGCAATTTGACCCTGTGCCAGGCAATATATTTACCCGCCTTTGCTAAAAATATACTTGCATCGCAATGATCCACGGCGGTTCGCAACACCGGGGTACGATGAGCAATGGCCCGAGGGAAAAGTAATAAATGCATGTGCGGCAGGTGTGCTACACAGGGGTACGTCAGTAGACAAAAGAAAAATGGCGGTGTAGTTTTAAAAAAGATTAAAAGAAAATACAAATGTATGTAGTTTATATGTATTACAAAGAAAGCAATGAAATAGTTTTTTTAGAGTAGTTTCATGATAGTTGAAGTGTAACTAGAATTCTGTCCAAATTGTACATGATTTTCCCGTGGTCTTATCTTAGATTTTATTCAACATCAGTTGTACTTAATGATAAAAATACGTTGCTCACCAACTACCGGAAATAGGCCGTTCCTGAACTCTAAAACTAAAGTTATTGTGACTTTCAACCTGGCTGTTACATGGTCCAGTGATGGCACGCCCCCTAGGGCACACCCAGAGGCCACAAGGCCAAAGTTCCCTTTAAACTAGAAATAAATGTTAAAGTTAATATGATAAATGTACTGATTGGAACGTATCTAATAATGGCAAACAAAAAATATAAATTTCAAAAAGATTTTATTCAAGCCAAAACTATTTTAATTTATTGTTTTCAATTTTTTTTGCGTTGAAAGTTTTCACTGCAATTTTGCTTGTTTAAAATCATTGTGTCCTTTTTGTTATTTATTTGGGTTATGTTAATCTTCCTATTTTCAATCAATAAATACCAATTAAGAATTTATTGATAAATGTCCTATTAAAATAAAAACAGCTAATCATAATCGATAATCTGGAGAATCGACCGAAATTGTAAAAGAACAAAACTTTCAAACGTTCTACGGCGTATTAAATTGCTCACTTCTTGGATAAAATTGCGAGAGGGAGAGAGAGAGTGAGTGAGAGAGAGAAAGAGAGAGAGAGAGAGAGAGAGAGAGAGAGAGAGAGAGAGAGAGAGAGAGAGTGCGAAAAGGCCAGCCTAAGATTAGCCCACAGGTGAAGGGATTATGTCCCCTGAGCATAAAAGTATAAAAGGCGATATTGTCGATTGCAACGAAGTTTCGACCCTGGCTAGGATGTAATAAACTCGCACTTATTTCTCCTGGGAGAGAGAAAACAAAGAAGAAAAGAGAGCGAGTGAAAGTTAATACAGGAAGAGAATAGAACGTAAAAACCTATATTGTATTTATTTGTTTGCTAACACACGTACTAGTATAAAATACATATCACCTTATTTAAGTAATTTAAACAAAGCAGCTTATTCACACAATGTAATAAAATATCAATATATCAAAATTATTTCAAAAACAAAGAAAGCAAAATAAAAAGAGAAGACGAAAAAACTGGATAGATAGTTAGAGATAGATAGATAGATAGATAGATAGATAGATAGATAGATAGATAGATAGATAGATAGATAGATGATAGAGAGAGAGAGAGAGAGAGAGAGAGAGAGTGAGTGAGAGAGTAACTTTGAATTTTATTAGCTTTAGCATAAATGCAAACATAAACTAACGTAATGAACCCAACTAACTGTGAATAATATTTATAATCTATAATTTCAAAATAGTCAAGAGATTATTGTACACTTATATACATATATATATATATATATATATATAATTTGGTCCTCCGGGCCGGATGAACAAGATTATCCAAAAAGTCGACTATTGAATTTCAACACTTGCTTTGTTTTCCTTCTTATTCGAACCTTTCTGTGTTTTGTCAAAAATAGAAGACGAAAAAATTGGATAGATAGAGAGAGAGAGAGTTATTTTTGCATGTGAGTAAAAGAGAGAAATCCGGTCATTAATGAAAGCCATAAATGAAAAAAGGAATAAAGAGAGTGTGTGTATAGAAGGAGAGGCTGATTATTAACATAACAAATAAGAAAAAGAATGATGATATTGAGAGAGACAACAGATCCATTCACATTGAACATAACGAAGAAAGACAGACAATGAGAAAGAGAGAGATAGAAAAATAGAGAAAGAGTGAGTTCTAGTGAGTGTACAGGCCGTCAGCCACAGTCGACATAATAAATACATTATAACATAAGAAAAAAGGCAAACTAAAATAAAAACATGAATGAATAAAGATGTGACAGTGCGACAAAGCATTTACACTAAACACAAGGAAAAACATGACAGAAAGAGAAAAAATTACAACGAGAGGGAATGAAGGAAAGTGAGGGAGTAAGTAAGAAAAACAAGTGGCAGAGGAACTGAAAGAGACAGTGAGAAACATGCAGTTAACATAAAGAACTTGAAAAAAAGGATTGTGAGAGAATGAGAGAAAAGAAAGAGTTTGAAACTAAGAAAACGAGAGAGAGTATGTGCGTGTTTGTTTGTGTTTTTTGTTGATAGCTCGAGTTCAATAAAACAAGAAAATAAGGCCCATTGTTTTTATGAGCTATTTCGTAGGTCAAATAAACTAAATAAAATCCTATTGGTTAATAAACCGACAATCGTTTAATTCCGTGTTTCTCCTAAAAAGAGAGAGATTGGTTCCGAAATGATCTTGGGCGCTGAAGAACATTTTATAACTTGCCTTTTCAGCAATCGAACCGTTCGGATTTTACTGATGTTGTTACAAATCGGCTACTGTTTTCTACAATCAAAATAAAACTTCAACCCTCTCCAAATTTAAATATTCATGACATTAAAGGATAGATGTTAAATAAAATGATTTGACTTAGTTTCATTTTAAATATATTCCTAAATATAACTTCTTATTTTTTTAAATTTTGGTTTGTTTGACGGCTATGGACTGTATTTTTGGTTGAGGGAATTTGAGCCGGAGGAGGCAGTTCGCTGATCTCCAATTAAGATGTGAGGACGTTGAGGGCAGTCGGACGTGGAACCCTGAAAGGCACAAAAGGCCCTTTTCCCAACTAAATGCGGGCATAAACAAGATCGTTTCATCAACGACTAAACCCTTTAATTCCTTATCGCCTCCCCGGCCGTGGAAAGGGCGGACCTTTTGTCGTTTTGTGCCCCGTCAAACAAAAAGGCATGTTAAACTTTCCTCTCAGATAGATTGTCCTCTTTTTTCCCCCTGTCTCTTGTCTCTCCGAGTCTGGCCATTTGCACAAAACAAAAGCTTTTGGCAATATTGAAGAAAAGTTCATTTACTTTTGCGGACAAACGCACTGAATTTAAATAGGATCAAGAGGGGTGTGCATTTATTTAGAGACAAAGGATTTTATTTTCTAACGTTGACATGTTAAAAAAGACTAAAGATCTACTAGAATATGAAAATATACAATAACAAAAAAAATCTGACAGCCATAAGACAATTTCTGATTGAGATTGATGAAGGTCTATCGGATAATTTCGACTTGGGTTTCCTTCAAGTTGGTCAGGGATGTAAGCAGGGCGGGACGTTAACCTACATTTTGTGTTACCTCATGCTTGTCTGTGTACAACGCTAAAGCCGGGAATACACTTACCCGATGCAACGCTACCCGATGCTACCCGACGCAAATCCAAAGTCCAATTTTCCAAAAGATTGTATTACCCCCGTGCACATCTGCCCGATGCTATGCACTGTCCAGATTTTCGTCGGATCGCATCGCGTACAGTCGAAGACAAAAGAACCGGACATTTATAATTTTATTCAAACTTATGTATTATTGTCGTTATATTAATTACAACAAACGTATTTTAATATAAACCAAATTAACTGAGATCAAAAATTCATTAGTTTTTATTATATATCAATACACCGGAATACCATTTGTTGTTATAATGAATTTAACTAACAATTTATTACACGGTTTTGCTCATAAAATTTAACTAACAATTTATTTCATGGTTTTGCTCATACAATTACACCATTTTCGTCGAGTTGCGTCAGAACAGGACATTCATATTTTTTGTATTTTTTTTTCAAACTATGTATATGTAATTTTGTCGATATATTAATTACAACATTCTTATTTTAATATAAACCAAATTAAATGAGATCCAAAATTCCTTATTTTTTATTTTTAAAAAAATGTAATTATGATGGTTAGGCATAAAATTTATGAAAACACCGGAATAACTTCATTTAAAACAATTAAATTTAACTAACAATTTATTATATGGTTTTGCTCAAAATAATGCATTAAGAACAAAAGAGGCGTTGCGATTGTGATACTTATTTGTGATACACGCTGTGTGACTGTATGTGGCGTGCGCTTGACGTCGCATAGATGTGCGCACCCTACCAAAACACAAGGCGTCGGGTAGCATCGGGTAGAGTCGCATAACGTTGCATCGGGTAAGTGTGTTCCTTGCTAACGATGACTTGGCGAATTTTTCTCCTTTTATTTTTGCGTTTACAATAACTGCACAATAAGAATATTTCACCACCCAGGTGCCAATGTTTTAAACATCAATAGATTGTTAATAAAATAAAACATGATCAGAAAGGGCATCTAAAACAGGATAGGAAAAAGATTTCTTCCAGCTTCTCCTCAAATTTTGATCAAATTTGTTAAATTGTATTTATAAACAAATAAATTCAATTATTCACATTGAAACACAGCTGTCAGTCTGTACTATTATTTTACGCGATATAAAACTCTATTGTCTCTTTTATTCTCTTAAGAGGTGCATAACATTACATAAACATGATAAAAAGAAATCTTTTGAAGGGTTAGTACAAAGGAACGGGAGAGGGTTTTATCAATAAGAAAGAAAAGGAAAAAAGCTTTCGTTCGTATTAAATAAAATCAGACTTTTACTTTTATTTAATTGTGTTTTAATATTTCAATTTCAAACTATCTGGTGTCTTCCTAGACATATCTCAGGCATTTGCCAGTGTATGTCAGTATTGAAAGGTCAAGGGCACCTTACCTTATACTAAAATCATACCTTCCAGACCGTCAAAGATCATTTAAAAACACTTCTTTCCAGTTCTTCCTGGCGTCTCGCAAGGCAGCATATTTGGATTCTTCCTATTCATAATTTGCGTGGTTTACCCACTAACACTTTCAGTTTTTTGGTTGATTACTCATCAATACTCACCTACCGTAGCAGGTACGCTAATTTGGAAACTCACTTACACACACATGTGCTCAGTGGAGAATCATAGGTGCTGGTTGGTGCTGCAAACATAGTTGGAAAGAATCAAAAGCCAATCTTTTCTGTTTTCCACTTTCCCTGCTTATCCTCTTACTTCAAAACTAAGATACTCTTCCATGTAATCCAGCCATCTCAGCCTCATTCTTTTGTCAGCCGTGGCCTGGCATCCACTATGAAGTCTTTCTGCCTCTTTTTTATATCCTTTATTTTTTATATTTTACTATATCTGACTCGCCAAACAGCTCTCTGAGCTCTGAAATTTTCTAGATTCCATTATTGGCCGACTATTTTGAGGGTTTTCCTTTCTCATGACAATACCCAGTTCTCGCTTCTAAAGGTAACGACGGGTCTAATAATTCTTTTCTATTCAATGAGTTTTGCCCCCCCGAGATAGTTATTTAAATTTCAAAACCATATTTAAAGCAAAGAGGCACCTGCCACATCTATTCGTGCTCTATGTCATTATCCTCCGTCACTGTGCACCCAGGTACTTTAAACTTTTGTAGTGTCCGAAGATATGCTGATTTATCTGAACTTTTTTATTCCTTCTTTCTTAATTTCTTGCTTTTATTTGCTTTGTTTTAGTCAGTGATACTCATATGTACACTTATTACTGCTCTTTCAAACCCCTTTAGGGCCTTAGGGCCCCTGATAGGGCTGGTAAAGCAGGCGCCCTTACACGTTCCACCAGGTTTCGACTGGATCGCATGTATTGCCTTTTCTAGAACGAAATTAAATAGAATGGGTGACAGTGGGTCCCCCTGTTCCGACCCAACTTGAAATCCCCCTCACAACAGGTTACCAACCCACACCTGCGTCCTCATCATTTCCGGTATTTTTCACTTCAGTTTCATTAGTTTTAACGGGACTCCTAATTACTTCACGCCTTTCGCCAGTATCTCCAAATTACCGAGATGGTTCGCCGGACTAAAATCTATAAACAAATGATGCAGACTCATTGATTTCTCGTTGTTGTCTTCTAGACCTTAGTTAGAATATTAAGTACCTCGTTGATCTCCCTGAAGCTACATTGTTAGTCCCCAATCTCCATCTCAACCCAATTTGTCAACCTCCGTTTGACTGCTATGGAAAATCTTATCTATTGGTGATTTTCGCTCATCGTACCTTTCCTATAAATGGGACCACGAACAGTTTTACATCGAATCCCTCGTCATAGTTTCTTGCGACAAGATGTTATTAGCTTTTGAGTGAGTCACAACCGCTTGTCCTCGATACATAATCAACTCACCTAGTATTCCGTCAAGCAATGGAGCGTTACGATTCTTCAGTGATACAGAAATCTCCATTATTTCCTGCGCTTGGGGTACTTCCTCATCACTACCTTCCTCGTTCCTCTTTTATACCCTCTCCAGACTTTTCCTTGAGCTACATTAAGTTCGCACTGGAAGTACCTCACCAACGTGTCCCATCTTCCTGCATAGAAGCTTACCACCTCAACCTTGTGAATTGTAAAATACACGTCTTTTGTTTATACGTTGCTTGTTGCGTCATGTAAAATGCAGTAGATAATGTTTTTGCCATGCTGAGTAAACGTTTTATAATCGCTAATGTTAGCTTTAGGCCTTCGTACACAAATTGTTCGTTTATCGTTATAATTTGGTTTCTGCGGAATATTTATCGATGTTTGCTGATAACAAAAAGCGATTTGTTTTTAGTTGTTTAACTGTTATTGGTATAGGCTGTACATTCTTTCACAAAACCTGTGTATGTGACCTGTGTTTTTACTCACGGGGAAAATGTATGTTGAACTTTGCACATTAAATTTGTATTGTTGACAGTCTTAGTTATTTTCTTTCATAGTAATTTTGGTAGTTCAGATTGATTTCAATTTTGTTTGTTCACGAGCGGAAAATTCACAGCCTATTTAACATGGGCACGTGACCGCCTAAAACTTTGACGCATTGTTTTGATTTCAAAAATAATTCTTGGCCCCAAGCCTGTATTTGGCGGTTTATAACTTTTCCTCTCAACTGCCGTCACTGTCTCCTCGTTGATTTTGATTTAATTAACGTTTTGCAATGAAACACGCGGACGATTCTTTGGAGAAATGAACAATTATTGCTACTGTTGTAGAAACAAAATTATCATTTCAAATTATTTCTTCAAGGTGAATTTAATCTAAATTCATTGAACTTTTTACGATTATATTTTGTATATTATGTCTAGAATTAACTGTATAGATAAATTTATTGACATTGTCGAAATTATTAAACCAAAGTAGTTTGTACAGATCAGTGATTCGATGGTAATTGCTTTGAAAAAGACACAGTTGTTTTTATAATTGGTACAAACGGAATTTAAGGTTGATGTCAGGTTTTCTCGTGGATTTCGACACGGTGGTCACCACCGGCAGGCTATCATCTCCCAAGATCGAAGTAGTCAGACAAGCCGTGGCTGTTTGTAAACTGGCGGAGTAACAAGTTGTAAATCTGGTAAATTAAGATGCCCTACAGGGAGGGAAAAAAGTCGGTTGTTTTTTTATATCCGCGGTGTAATCGTTCTCCTCGCGGCCAGACAACGGTCGTGACGTCTGAAAGCTTGCATCATGACTGACATGACGAGCTCATCTCGAATATCAACATTTTACGTTACTCAAAAATAATAATAATGAGTTCTGTTTTTTTTTCTAGTTTCAAATGTTGAAAGAAATGGATCTATGGATCTTTTAAACTTTTGTTCTCTCTTTTTTGTGTCTATATATCTCTATCTATATATCTATATCTATCTCTATACAGGGTGAATTGCTACTCGTGCTACAAACTTCTCCAGTAGATTCTTCACCCTAAAATGAACAAAAAAGTTCATATTGTCCATGGTCCGATTCTCNCTCTCTCTCTCTCTCTCTCTCTCTCTCTCTCTCTCTCTCTCTCTCTCTCTCATAAATAGAGACATAAATAATCGAAATAATCGATTGGTGAACAGACATTTAAAAAGAGACATAAAATTTGCATATTGATAGTAGGTAAATTGTCATATAAAGAATTAGATAAATATATACATAGAAAAGATAATAAGGATGTATGGACGTTATAAATGCAAATATGCCGTTTGTAACGGAATGGATGTAGCAGTTTTGTTTGAATTGCAATTTGACATTTCAAACTGTTATGATTTATCGTGGTCAATAAAATAACCTAGATAGGCTTCCCAAATGTTTTACCCTGCGGACCTCTTTCACAGAACAAAATCCAGGGCGGATGCCTTTTATTCAAGTATTGTATTTAAGATGAGATACTTATAGTGTGTAGCAAATTAAAGTTTTATAAAGTAGACAGTCCTTTCCTAATTAGGCGATGAGGAGGATATCACTGTGGAAGCAAAACATTACATTGGCATAATTAATGTTAAATACAAATTCCAGAACATAAAAATCAAATTGGACAAAACGAATCAATAGGTATGAAAAGCGAGCCAATTTCAAAAGTAATAATTCGAACTTAATGATTAATCAATTTGTGGGAAGACTGAGGCTGTTTTAACCTGCAAAATTTGTATATGTTGGCTTTAATTTTTGGTAGCTGAAGAGGGATGTATAGATATGGCTGTATGGATAGAAAATACGGATTCGCATAGCTAAGTTGTGGCAAAGGGGAGATGAACACGTTTTGCTTTTTTTCAAAGAGCGGTTAAAATTTTTTGATATCCAGTCAGAGTCAAAATTAGGATATGTATTAGACTCGAAAGTAGATTTCAGCGTGGTGTCTAAAGTAATGTTAATCAACATTCGTATTCACTCGAAGATAGACTGGGTGGCATTGTCGAAACTGAAAACTGTTTGACCACCCAAGTCTTGCATCATTGTATCTCGAGCTGTTGGGAAGTAGTGCTCAAAAGACTTCTCCAAATATCGAAGGTATTCTCATATTTCATCTATCAACGTACCTTTCACAAGCTCCAATTTGTTTTCTTTTAAAAAGTCATTTAACACAGGAAAACAATCCACCTCTTCCTTCTCAACAAATTCAAATCAAAACTGGAATTTTCTTTTGATGACGCTAACTTTGTCATTAGCATCGAAAGTTGTGATACTCTTACCTTGCAAAGAAGGTCTCAGTCATTTTCATGAAAATATCTGATAAATACGACGGTATACATTGTCGTTATTCATTATTGAAAACGTTGGCCAATTTGACATTCTGGTCCATCAACAAGATAAGACTTCAGAACTAGAAGAAAAGTCCTGTGATCGTGAGACAGTCATCTCACTTCTGTATGGAGAAGCAGGGAATGTTGAACGCTTCCCATATCGTCACACATATAAGCAATTATAACAGTAGCATGAAAGCTTGAACGGCTACCATCCAGTGATGGTAGCCATTAGTACAAAAATACGAAAGCGAGATGGACTCCGTCCTAGGAGACCGATGTCAAGTGTTAAGGTTGTCGCGGGGCCACCGACGCTTCAGCCTTCTGTTGGGATTATTAGGTAATGTGGTGGATGACAGGTTTTTGACGGAAGAGTTCGAATGATGGGTTAGTTTGGAATGGAACGTTTTGTAGCGGGATTGGGCTAGTCGGTAACAAGAGGGACATTTAAGGGTCGGTATGGATGGTGTTATTGTCTGCATAGAAAGGGGCGTTGATATTGTTTTGTGGATTTTGGATTAAAGGGATTGGATTCGATAGGATGATGATAAGGAAAGATTGGATTTTAGGATAAGGTAATAGGTTGCTGGTAGGATGTTCTTGAGCTTCCACAGGAGCACAGAGTGCTATACTCGATCAAAAGCTTGGTGTATTTACAAGAACATACCCCGGGCAATACTGTTTTAGCTCAAAGGATGGCGAACTAACGTCGATTATGCGATGTACAGTTGAGCGGCAACTCCGAAAGCCGAATTGGTGATGGGGAATTGTGTTTGTAGGAATTCCTTTGGACAGGCGGAACAATAGGAGCTTTTCCAGTATTTTGCCATTAATGGACAAAAGAACATATAATTGTTAATTTGAACGACTTATTCAAAACTTCCTTAAAAGGGGCTCGCAATGGTTTCATAGATATAGCAAGTCTCTGGACAACACAATGCTGCAAAATAAAAAACTTTTGTTTTCTGTACTCATTGTTATTGTTTTTTTAAATTTTATTTTTCATTCTATGTTTATTTTTGCAATTATTAATTTTTCTCGAAGTTCGCCTCGGATCATAGTTCGGAAAGTCCCGATAATAATAATAATAAAATAACTCTTGTAATAAAAGGAAATCATCATTCTAAAGTCATGGTGTAACCAGGAGGGCACCATTGGTCAGCAGGTTCAAGTTTGAACTCGATTCTACGATCAATGGAGAAAAATTGGTAAACAAATTTATATATACATAAAAAACATTGTTTGTAAACAATAAACACCGATATATCCTCTATTACGACCCGATATTTCATTGTAAGGGATAAAAAGCCGTTTAGGCACTCTCTCTTCCGTCTTCCTCCCCTTATCGAGCCGATGGATAAATTGTCTTCCGCCCGTTCCTATCCTCGATCTACCTGGAAATCCCGAAGACGTGATTTTTGGGTCCGGGTGTTACTTTGAAGATGTCGCCCCCACCCGGTCTTGCTTTCTCCCCCCAGTCAGCAGTCTGCCGGTAATCCGGGCGTTTTCTTCCGCTCAGTCAGCCGGCCGGCATCGGCCTTTCGACATGTCATATACGTATTCCTCAGACGGTGTCGTTACTTGCCACCGTTGCGGAGGATACAAGGTAAACAGTGCCTTTCCCAAAATCCAGCTTACCACAGTAGTTATAGTGCACCTAGTTATATTGTGAGCCTAAGTGATTGTGAAAGTGCCTGGAGTTGGATTTTTTTTTAATATATATTCTAATAAAAAGAAAATTTTAATTTATTATCATCCTAAAGTGCATTCAGAAGTGTAAAATGGGTCAATTATCGTAACTAGATTCAACTGCGACTTTTAAAATATGTATTTTGTGCTGAGTATATAAAGAAACTAAAAAAACAAAATTGATATAGCGTGCACGGATAATATCAATAGATAGAGGCTTATGTATTTTTCATTGATATGGCATGAAGAATCTTCTCGTGATGAACCGTCAGTCCTGATTTGGTATTTTTGATTTTTACTATATTGAAAACCATGTGCCACTAGGGTATCTAGTTGAGCTTGTAAACCAATATTATTTTTTTTCATATAACTCTCCCTTTTGATGGAAACGTTAAATGTACGAGGCAATAGAGGACGTGTCGATTTTCTTTTTAGATTTTAATTTTGCAGTCAAGATTATTTATTCTATATGTAAACGTGTGTAGAGATTAGTGACCGTTAATCGATAGTTATTCAGATATCGTGAGATGACACCTGGCCGCATCTCACGATATCAGAATAACTATATGTAAACCTTTGACTTCGTTTATACCTGTTGTTTTCTATGTGGTTTCCTCACAATGTCGGATAAGTAATCTTTATACCATCTTTTTCTTTAATCGTTAATGTTACATATAGTAAATATTGTCTTGGGTCAGTTCACCTCTGATTTAATGATGTTTATGATCTATTTTCATTCTGATTATTTACACCTGATGTCTTAAACTATCTATACAAACTGTGTTCAAACGCGAATTTATTTTTTTAAATTTTACAATTAAATATCGTCTTGAATTAGTTATACGGGGTCTTCTCGAGATGAAGCAAAAGGCTTTTTGTTTGCTTTTGTAAAAATAAAATCCAAATGTTAAGCCCACATGTATGCCATTATTTTTAAATGAACCTATCGTTTTTAAAAGTAAATTGACAGTAAAATTCGATGTTACATTTTACAAGGCATTAGAGGACGTACGTTTTGTTCTAAATTTTTTAAAAGGTACTTAATATTTTATGTTTCCTCTATTAATAAAACTTTTTATCTTTTAGGCTTCGAGAATGTTCGAAAGAACATAGGTTGTTTAGAAAATCGGTTTTATTTATATTTTCTCCTTTAAAACCTTCTTGAATAAATTCGAGTTTTATTGTTCATTTTATGACGAAGAAACCATGTGGACTTGGTATTTTGGTCATTTCAATAAGCAATTTGCCAAAAATTCGAATGCAGAACTGGTCCACCATTAACTCGGAATGTTTTTATTTTTCAAAAAATAACTGTCCAGTTTTTATGCCAAATGTAATACACTTTCGAAATTTTGTCGACTTGTGAAATACGATGACATCTCACATACTAGGTAGTAATGGAATCGCGTACATTTTTTTTTCTCCATTTTATTATGTTATTTCTTACTGTTTGCCCTCATGGAAACTTTTCTTTGCCTGTACATCCTTAGACTTTATTTTTCGTGTGGCTTTTTTTATTTCGTTGCTGTGAACATTGTTTTACTTCATTTTAGCAAATTGGTTTTAAGACGATACTTTTAGTTTAATTTGTTTACTTAAAATAGAGTGAACATTGTGTTAGTAGCACCCTCTTGATTTGTTGAAATTCTGTGATTTATTTGCCTTAGAAACGTTTTACACAACCGCGGTTTTAATTATTTTTCTTGTGTTTTAGTAAATTGAAAGCGTTTGTAATTTTTCCTCCCAATTTTGTTCATTTTAATCCAGACTGTTTGTTCCTCTGAACTTTGTTTACATCTTTGGACATCCCGCTGCTCCTGGATCGAAGAAAGTGCTTATTTTCAGTTCAGACGTGAAAACAAGTATGCTCTTTGATGGAGGAGCTATGAGTATGGCCATAAAAAGTGCCGAAAGCTTGCCAAAGCAGTACGTTTCCTCGTCAAAAGTCCCCAGATGATCCGTTAAAGGTAGAGTCGTTTAACGTCGATATTTGGATCAAAATTGCATCATCTCAGTTTATAAGTTCAGTATAAAATATAGTCAAAATTGTCTTGTATTAATTGCAAACTCTTGATTTAACGGATTAGAATTTATTATGCATTTTTTATGTGAACGTTAACCCCAAGACCAAGTACTGATTGTAAACGCGGTCTTATTTATTTATTTTTTTCATGTTGAATTAACCTTACTGTATTTTTATTTATCTTTTCTTTAAATACTGTCTTTCATTAGGTATTCTGCTTCTTACTGTGATGAATCAACTTTGCCGGAGTTTTTATTCTCTAGTAAACATAAAACAATGATCGAAAGTAAATTAGGGGTTGAATTGATATATCGTTCTGTCATTATTCTTCAGAAAACTGTCCCTTTTGATAGGAAACGTATATAATCGTCTATGTCAATATTGTCAAAGCATACAAATGAGATCTGATGTGATTCTGATATCCAGAGCTGTAGTGGAATCGTATATTTTGTTTTTATACATTCTTTTCTAAAGGTTTCTATCTTATACTCCCAATGTTTTGCTTGGCTTGTAAACTTAGCTTTGTTTACTCTCTTATGCTTGATTTTTTATCATATTGTGACGTTGTTTTGCATCCGGTTGCTTTTCCCTCATAAGCTTTTATTTGATTCATCCCTTCTTATAGATTTTGTGATCTCAGATCACATTGTCGACAATGTCATTACTGTCAAACTTGATATCTGACATTGCAGGCATTATTTAGAATTCATATCTTATTCTCGTAATTTTCCTATAAACAATTTCATTTTGTAATAAAAAATTATTACTCTATTTAGATACTTTGTTTACTTAGACTTCAACGTTCCTTATATTTTGAGGGTGTTTTGTTCGTTCTTTCCCCTTGGAAGTTTTTATTTAATTAACGCTTATTCCAAGGAAAGCATCTGCGACAAACATTTTTCATTTTTCTTTTAGGAAATTAGTTTTTAGAAGATCGATTTTTGTCTCTAGTCTACTCCACTTTTAACATTTTACTGAAACTTTTGTTTAAATATCATTCTTAAGTTCATCAAGAAGTTGGACAAAGTGATCGCCCTGTTATCGAGTTGATTTATACATAGCCAAATGTTGACAGTTTAGTTTTTTTTTTTTTTTGCTTTTCGTAAAACTTAAAATATAAGTTCAATTTTGCACATGCATGTACTAAGTTCAGCCTATCACTTTTCTTAGTCCACAGGCGATTCATCATTCGAAATTTACAATAAATTACCAGTAGGCCTCGAGAATCGCCTATCTGAGTGTTGGCAGTCCACGTTGAGCTCCAGGTGCTGTCAACTGCTAGGCCATTTCAGCAAATCCCAAATCCAAACCCATTCACACTCTCACTCTTACATGCATTCTTCATGTACAAAACATTTACTCAATTGATGGTGGAGTACTCGCTATTCTCTAGAACCTTTTATACCTATTATATAGCTGACCTAATGAGGATCGATGAGGTACTCCACTATTCTGCATCGGCTTTCTCACTGTAGACTTTCACGCCAATAAATACATTCACTCTGAACACATGCTAGGGTTACAAAAGAAATACTTTTACATAGAATAGAACAACCCTGTTTCCTCCAAAATTCGGAGGACCCACATACTCGTTATCAGTAGGCCTCGGGAATCACCCACCTGACTTTGGCAGTCCACGTTGGGTTCTAGGTGCTGTCAACTGCTACGTCATTTCAGCAGTTTCCAAATCCAAACCCCGGTGTTTTGTTCGTTCTTTCCCATTGGAAGGTTTTATTTAATTAACACTTATTCCAAGGAAATTAGTTTTTAGAAGATCGAGTTTTGTCTCTAGTCTTCTCTACTTTGAACACTTTTACTGAAACTTTTGTTTCACAATCATTCTTAAGTCCATCAAGAAGTTGTACAAAGTGATTGCCCTGTTATCGAGTTGATGCAAGCATTATCATTTCGTATGGCACTCCTTCATGCTCTCTATACGGAGCCAGGGAATTAGTCTGAGTGGTGTTTTCAAAATTCATTCAGAATTTGTTTTCTCGCCAATAATTTGTTTGTAGATGTAGATTTTACGTTAAAAAAGCCCTGATAATGGAGCGTATTTTAAGATAACAAATTAAGTAAACTGTTCGAAGTTATTTAAAATTCAATTTATTTAAAAGGTAAAGTGGACATCTTTCTCTCTCTCGCTCTCTCTCTCTCTATCTATTTCTCTCTCTCTCTCTCTCTCTCTCTCTCTCTCTCTCTCTCTCTCTCTCTCTCTGTCACACACACACACACACACACACACACACACACACAGAGAGAGAAGAACGCATACACTCATATAGGGAGTTCATTAAGGGGAGGTTTTACCATACTCTTAAATGAGATTGGTTTGTTGAATCGAATCCTATATGGTTTACATGGTGCAAACTTGCCTGCTTTGGTCTTCTAGAAAAAAATATTATTTAGTGAAAAGTTGGAATGTAATTATGTTGTTTCTAATATTAATAAATGGATTAAAGATTATTAAGACTCAATTCGTAATCCGGTTGACCAAATAACATCTTTCAGTTAATTAATCTTTATGCAAGGTATTGGCTGAAATAAAAATGAAAAATAGCAAAAATGAGGGAAAATTAGAAAGGTTGGGTTGAGATAAGAAGTTAGTGTCCGAGTGGATCGAAGTCACGATAGCTCAAGTGGTAGAGCAGCGGCGTATTCAGCCGAAGGACGTGGGTTCGAATCCCGCTCGTGACACTGACTTTTTTATTTCAACCAATATCTTACATAAAGATTAATTAATTGAAAAATATAATAGACTTTTCGTTTTCAAATTTTTTGTTGTAAATTGAATGTGACGATTAAAATATTTTAATGCCAAGTGAATCCACGGAAATAATTTCCAATAGCAGTGTTTTTTCGTTTATTGATCAACTGGAAAAGAGTGTTTGTCATAGTTCTGTAGTTGAAACTACCGTTGTATTTTCGACTATTCTTTTGAATCCTCTGTTCATTTTCCATAGTGGAAAATCCAAAAAGATTACTTTTAAAAATATATCACAGATGGGTGGAGAGAGCGACCGAGTCCGGTTCAGTCTTCTTTACATATTTGCTTTTAAGACGGGAACAAATTTTACGGCATAATTTGTATGTAGAAAACGTGGTTATGGTCATTACCCTTTCGTGACATATAAGACAGTTTGGACATGCTGGAATGTTAAATTGCTTCAAATCCCTCCTATGTATGTGTATTTTCAAATGAACCACTTTACTTGATGCAACATCTTCATCAGAATGTTATACCTTAAGTGAAAAAGCAATGTTTGGCAAACCTATAGAAAATTTAAAGAAATACAAATTTCTAATATTTTCGTACAAAATAGTACATTTTTTCTTCTTGATTCAAATACAAAATTTATAGAAATTGTTACAACCTTTCAGTTAATTCTCAAATTTGAATTTAAAACGGTGTCAAGACTATGGGGCCAAGATTAAATTATTGGTGGTATTACTTTTAGCCAAGCTAGTAAGTTGAGATCAAAATATAACTACATAATAAAATAGTAATAATAAAAAAATGTAATAAATAATCGTTATTCGCTCTCTCTCTCTCTCTCTCTCTCTCTCTCTCTCTCTCTCTCTTTCTTCCTTTCATCTATCTGTCTATCGCTATCTCCCTCTTACATACACACATTCAGTCTCTGATTTTCATTCTTTATTTTACACTTTTTTATTATTGTCTCTTGCTTTTTTTAATATCCCTATGTCTTTATTTTTCTTATTCTCTCTTTTTCTCTCCCTGTCTCTCTCTCCTTTTCTTTCTTTCTCTCTCTCTATCTATCTATCTATCTCTCTGTCACTCACACACTATCTCCCCCTCTCTCTCTTACTCTCTCTGTTTCTTACGCACTCTCACTCTCCCGTCTCTCTCTCTCTCTCTCTCTCACACACACACTCTCTTCCTCTCTGTCACTCTCACTCTTACTCACTCTCTCCCTCACACTCTCCCTCTGCCGTCCCTCTCTCACTCACTCTCCCGTCTCTCTCTCCCCCTCTGTTCCTCTATGTCACTCTCTCTCTTACTCGTTATCTCCCTCTTCCCACACTCTCTCTCTCTCTCTCTCTCTCTCTCTCTCTCTCTCTCTTTCTTTCTTTCTTTCTTTCTTTCTTTCTCTCTCTCCGTGATTATTAAAGAAAACAATTCATTTCATTCCTTCATTCCCTGTTCGTTTCTTTGTACGTAATCTTTTTTTATAATTAAATTGAAAAATTATTATCTCACGCTGAAACGCTGTAAATTGACTAATGCATCATGTAAATTGATAAACAGTGAATTAGTTCGAGCGTAAAATTCAATTATCCGTCCATTAAGGACGAGCAGTTTTACAACATTTCTGTCGATATTGCTTGATCACGTGTGACTTCTTCAGTGCTAAGTAGGCGTTGCGTATTGTTTATTCCCCACGGTCATTAAGTTGCAATTTGTATTTCCCCGTAGAGGATTTCGGTTCATTAGTCCGAGTTTCAAGAACGTTTAGGGGTTTCGTTGGCCGCCACGGGATCTGGCACGATTCCCGGCAGTACATTTTCATTGAACCCGGCCCGGGGGGTCCTTTCCACTGGATATGATTAAAGTGAATATCCTCGTTTCATATTGAATGCATGAGTTATCGTCGCAGTTGTGTCTTGTGATTAATCATGTGATTTTGTGCTGTTTCTTGTTCTTTCGGCAAAACCCATGACTCATTTCACTGGATTAATTAATAATACATTGCAGGTAATACTTGAATTAATTTTATTAACGCAATAATTCAAATAATTAATTAACATTACTAAAGTATAAACTTTTCTCTAACATATAATAAACTTTTCTGTAACATATTAGTCATACATATTAAGTTGTAGTGACGGAACGACGGTGGCAAAAGGCATTTTTCTCAAAAACACGGGCATCAATAGTAAAATATCTAGTAAATTAAATGTTTGCATGTCGTAGATTTCCAGTTTTCGAACCGAAATCAAACAATTATTACTGGCAAAATAGCTTACACTAGAGGACGGAAATTGCAAATTCGGCGAGAATAGCCGGACCGTGAAAGGAAGTCAGAAACGTTCAAACCGGTGGATTGTAAACTACAGTTGTTCAACCGTTAACAATTTATTTGCTCTTCGGAAAACACCTTCGAAAAATTTTGGTCAAAAACTTCTTTCTTGCTCTAGACAAAACATAAATAATTATAGCAAAATTAACAATAATTGTTTTTAATAGTATTTATTGCGCACGTTGATTATTGTTCTAGAATATAAGGCTCTCCTTTCTTTCCCTTTCGCTCTCTTTCTCTCTCTCTCTCTCTCCTCTCTCTCCTCTCTCTCTCTCTCTCTCTCCCTCCCTCTCCTCCCCCTCTCGTGAACTATATGTAAAATTAATATCACAGCCTCTCACGAGCCTCACAATATCCTCCCTCTAACTAAATTACCAAATTTTCTCAACTTGTCATAATTATTGAACCGTTCTGCTCTAACTTAATATGAAAAGTTTGCTGGCGTTAACCGTCCATGAAGTCCCCAAACTTGTAGACCTATGACATTGTCGCCTTAAAATTGCAGTATTCGCAGTGGCTTCGCTATTGTTCGCTAAATATTTTAGTTAATTAAGTATTTTCACAATAATTGGTGTCTTCTTCATTTGACTTTCCCGTGACTGTGTTTATTTACATGTAATGTAGATGTGTATACTCTGTTGTAGGACAATTCTATTCAATGGCAAAATCTCTTTTTCTTTTTCTTTTGTGCCTACGTATCTGCCTGCTCATTACCTATCTATTTTCGTCTACGTTTTGTATTTGTATCTATCTATCTGACCACACGTTTATCGATTTTTGGTAATTGTTTATTTATTTATTCTTAATTGTCAATATGTCTACGCTCTTTCTCAACCCATTTTCTGTTTGTGTTTGTTTCTCTCACTATGTCATTCTCTCTTTCCTTATTCTATTATCTATATTTTTCTTTTACTTATCATTTTCTTTCGTAAATTTTTCCTTCTTAAATGTTTCTATATATATCAGTATATATTCATGTTATTTTTTTCACTTTATTTTCTCTCTCTCTCTCTCTCTCACTATATATATACTGTTTCCTGGCCTTCGTCATTTTCTCTCTTGTTTGTAGACAGGCTCTTTTCGAAATTTCATTTCAAAATGATTGTATACTTTACAGTTTCCCTTGTTATTTTCTTAAATTTCTTTTCTATTTGTATATAAAGGGTTGCTTTATTTTTATCTATCTATCTTTCTACATTTCTACATGCCTATCGATTTTTCTTTATATTTAATTCTCAATGTATAAATAGCTACCCTCTTTCTCCCTCCATTTTCTGTTGGTTTCTCTCACTTTCTCTCACTTTCTCTTTCTTCTCTCTCTCTCTCTCTCTCTCTCTCTCTCTCTCTCTCTCTCTCTCTCTCTATATATATACTGTTNCTCTCTCTCTCTCTCTCTCTCTCTCTCTCTCTCTCTCTCTCTCGCTCGCTCTGTTTCCCCGTCTCCTGTCCTACTCTCTCTCTCCTTTTTCCCTGTTTCTTGTTTCCCTCTACTGCTCTTAACGCTTTAAGTATTCTCTCCTTATCTTCCTCACCTTTCTCTTACCCTCAGCCTCTTTTTGTTTCCATTTTCTGTCTGACGGTTTTCCCCTTTTCTTTTTCTCTCTCTATATATCCCTGGCGTAACATATTTTTCCAACTAGTGAAATATAACGAAAATCCGATGCAATTAGATTTCAAAAAATATTTTGTATTTTGAAATTATTCCTAATTTTAATTTCCATGGATTATTTCTGATTATTTTATCAAAAGAGAACAGCCATGTAAAAGAATCATTATGGTATTAAGTGTGATGCCTTTATTATTATGTGCTATTCGAAGCGGGAAACCTTTTATCAAGTCGTAACGTTTATGACTTAATTCCATTGACCACCGGATGTTCTTTCACGACGTGCTGTTTAAGGCGCGGCGCTAGAAAACGATTAATTATTTTTTATCAATAAATATAAAATAACAAATAATTTACAAGAAAAGCCGGTGTATTAAAAATATGTTTTATTTTAAAACGACAAGTTTCAAATTACTTCAGTGACTTTACTCGATGCTTTTAAAAAAATAATGACGTCGTAATTTTAATTTTTTTTCGGATGGGGTGAGGAGCTTAGGGTTATAAATTTTAATGAGCCCGAGGAGGAAGCGATACGAAAGCGGGGATGGGGCGTAATTTGGTTGGATGGGATCCCGTAATCTGTTGGTGTTGTCGTTAAGTCTGCGAGGTCGGTCGGAGCAGAGCCCATCACTCACGGCGAACAAACGTTTAAACTCAATCCTACCCGCTTTATTTTCCACAAATTTCCTTCCGAATTAGCAAATTATAAAACGTCAAATTATCTACGATTAATCTCGTCTGTTTTAATCGGGTATCTCGGCCCTACGTGCGGGCCGGATAGTGGTTAATTAATCAACTTTTCGAAACTCGGTCTATCTCTGTGCGCTCGACATGAACTTACATCTTTCATTTACAATTCACTGTTCTCTCCTGTTAATAGTGTAATTTTCGCCAGTAACCTCTACAGATCAAAAGTGGTTTTGTGTCTCATAAACAAATCATAAACTTCTGACCTCTCACTAATAATTATTAATTAACTATCCTACAAAATTCAATGCAGACGGATAATCTAAAAGGACAGGCAGAGGTTTTTGTTATTAAAATATATATGAAATTAAAAGCGATAAAACGAAAATCCCAGCACTCATGCGTCTAATTTTTTAAAAATATTACCCACCGGCAGTTAAGTGATACCATGGTAAATTACTCGTACAAGAACAACCATTGGAGCGGATAAAAACGGGTAACAGGTAATGAATTTCATTTTGAACGAATTAATAGCTTTTCACCATAAAATCCCTGAGGCTTGTCCGTGGGATACCGGGATGCAACGGTGGATTACAGGAACAAGTTTCCCCAGTGCAATTTATTATTTATTCAAATGTACCTGACAACAACAATTTTTTTAAACAATAATTATACCAGTGTATTTATTTCGTACTCTTTTTGTTCTACGTCATATGTTTTGCTTTTCTAAAAAATATTCGTGAAATGTAATGGATTTTTTTTTAAATATGTCTTTTAAAAAACAAGTCACAGCTATTCCGCTTACGCAGTTCTATGCAAAACCGGGTTACTCGTCTACTGTAAAAGTTCCGGTTCAATGTCTCCCTGTCGCCGTATTCCTTCGATTTTTCCATGGGGAAATGCAAGATTTTAGAAAAAGTCGAAGCTTCCTTAAGTTACAATTTAAACAAAATTTTATCAGCTATTTGGATGCACCTGTTCAGCTAATTCAACAGTTAAAGTTAAATTGGCCACCCCTTTAGTGTGTACAAAGGCAAGTCGATTTTTCTCAAGGCGGATAAGGAAATGAAAGACGTTATCACAGGTTTAGTAGGGAAAAACGCCCAAAAATCTGTAGAGAAGCAATAACAGACAACTAAAACAATTATTACAGACAAAGAAACAATTACTGAGAGAACAAATAACCACACACATACAACATGCACTAAACAATGAAATGCATTCCCATAAAAACACACCCAAAAGAATCTATAACCAGAAACTAGAAACATTCGCATAGAACAAATAAACTATATATAGAGATAGCCAGATGGGATAAATAAATGGATTCATATAAAAACGTAAGAAAACTCATACAAAAACGAAGAAACGTTCACATAGAACAAATAATCTACATACCGATCCGATAAATAGTTGTATAGCTTGATAGATAGATAGCTACATTGACATAAGAACATAATAAAGTCATTCACAAAACGAGCAAACATTTATATAGAACAAATAAACATATGATTCACAAAACGAGCACGTTAGCAAGGATACTCACGCACGCCAAGCAAAAAATCTGCAATACAAGCACACACAAATAAAACAACGAGGGGGGAGAAAGAAAAGATATAAAAGAATGGAGAATGAATATCGTCGTATTTGAAACAATCTTACAATTTAGGAGAAAAAGGGAAAAAAGAGAGAGAGGAGAGAACAAGGATAAAAAGTGAGATAGAGAGAGAGTGGGGAGAGAGAGAGAGAACAAAGGTAAAAGGAGAGAGAGAGAGAGAGAGAGAACAAAGGTAAAAGGAGAGAGAGAGAGAGAGAACAAAGGTAAAATGTGAGAGGGAGAGAGAGAGAACAAAGGTAAAAAGTGAGATAGAGAACACACCTAAAAGAGAGAGAGAGAGAGAGAGAGAGAGAGAGAGAGAGAGAGAACGAAGGAAAAAGTGAGAATGAGAGAGAGAGAGAGAACAAAGGTAAAAAGTGAGAGAGAGCGAGAGAGAGAGAGAGAGAGAGAGAGAGAGAGAATATTGAAGATGAATAGAAAGAAAGAAAGAAAAATATAGAAGATAGAGATTGATTGACTGATTTGATAAAACGTTTTATTGAACCACGCAAAGTTAGGTTTCATGGACCTTTGATCCANAGAGAGAGAGGAGAGAACAAGGATAAAAAGTGAGATAGAGAGAGAGTGGGGAGAGAGAGAGAGAACAAAGGTAAAAGGAGAGAGAGAGAGAGAGAGAGAACAAAGGTAAAATGTGAGAGGGAGAGAGAGAGAACAAAGGTAAAAAGTGAGATAGAGAACACACCTAAAAGAGAGAGAGAGAGAGAGAGAGAGAGAGAGAGAGAGAGAGAACGAAGGAAAAAGTGAGAATGAGAGAGAGAGAGAGAACAAAGGTAAAAAGTGAGAGAGAGCGAGAGAGAGAATGAGAGAGAGAGAGAGAACAAAGGTAAAAAGTGAGAGAGAGCGAGAGAGAGAGAGAGAGAGAGAGAGAGAGAGAATATTGAAGATGAATATATGCATTTTGCTTGTTTATCAAAGAAGTTATAAGATTTAAAAAGGTTCATTGACAAATAACATAAACAATTTCTGATTGTGTTCTAATAATGTGTGCCGGATCTCTAAAATATTTAATTTAAGTGTGTCGATTCAACAAAATACTATTTCTCATATGGAAATGGAATATTTTTTGTATATGTCCGGTTAATTCAACGGTACGTTGTAAATTGTAAACATTTGTTTTTATTTTTTTATAATGTAAGACATTTTCGTACATCTTGAATTAAACAACATTAAAATAATATTGAAAACAAAGAGGAAAACCAGGACTGTAGGAATCTGTTCTCAAATACTAACATTATCTGGTATAAATGAAACCAAAATTTTTTAAACATAACCAACTATTTTTTGCACGATATAAGGACAATAACATTATAAACGGATCAAATTTATGTTCCTACAAGTTTGCTTAAAAAATAGGAAAATACAATATAGTTTCTTAGACAATAATTTGCCTGTCAGTTAAAAATTTCATTGGTTTTAGAGGGCAAAGAATATTTGGTACGAGGGGTTTTATCAAAACAAGTGAGTGGAGAGTTCTTGTATTTGTGTATCTTTAATTTTTTTATAAATTATAGTGTTTAAAATGTTAATATTAACAAGTAGGTGGATGCTTGATGAAGGATATCGTTTATTCGAACTAATTGAAACGATACAAGTTTTTTTGCAAATAGATTGTGACACTATTTTTATAGTTTATAATAATTATTTTAACCTTAAATCACTTGTAATTGTGTTGGTAAATATTGAAAATTAAAAAATAAAAAAGTCCCAGAAAACGATTAAAAAAACAATTGTATAAATGAAGTATAACAGCTTAGACAGATTGTTAATGGGGGAAAGCTCGAAAAAGTGATCAATTTTCGTAGTTTTTAATATGTTTTCCCTTTTAATATTTTTAAAACTCCTTTAGGTCTGAAGTAATTTTCCGTCGGATATGCCTAATTTTGCTGTTTTAATGGAGTTATAGAAGATCGTATATATTAAGAAAAACGTTATATTAAAAATAGGTCTTATATTTTGTATTGTAAATGCCTTTGTTCATCAATAACGAATGGTTTTAAACTTTCCTGATAATTATATTTATAATGTATATGTTGCATGTCAAAGGGGGGGGGGGTAGAGGTGTTCTACTGTGTTCCTTTCTAGTTGATCACACTGTAAGTCAAACTGGACCGCGGTTCCTATTTGTTTAAAACCACTCTGAATTTTTTCTTTGATAGAATTTTTCCGGTAATTGTAGCCCCTTCCTTTCGAAATATTCTCGGAAAAGGGATGGAAAATAAATTTATAGCCCGAGAGAGTCTGGATCGTGACTGGAATTCCGGCTCCAGCCTTATTTTTCCTTATGCATTGTCATTTGCGAATTTACTGGCCGTGAATCTCAGCCGGGCAGTCGAAAGAAATTCGCATCGTAAACAGAAATTAGTCCTGAAACAAAGATGTTTGCCATGAATTTTGTCTAAAAGTATTTTGTGAGATTCGTGTTCCACATCGACACTGAGATCTCTGTTAATTGACATGCCGAATTCGAGTTCTTGTCTCTTGGAATTTTGAGTTAACCACCTCGGATTTTTTTATTATAGACAGAAGTCGATAAAAGAAGAGAAAAAACTCGATATACAATGGGGTAGGCGAAGAGGCAAAAAATTGGGGCATCTTAGATCGGATGGCACTCTGATAAAAAGCGGACACCTGGTCCTAAGAATAACCCGATAAATTTAATAGTCCAAGATCTGGACTGGAATATTTTTTTTCCGGTTTTTAAAGTGCAAATGATCTTCATGAACTTTCCTCACGACGGTGATCAGGATCTAGTTATTCCCTGTATTTATCAAATCAGGAAATAGCTAATTTGCCCGAGTGCAATGACTGTTGCAGAATGTCAGGGATTAGCCGGAAAGAATTATTCATCAAATGTGGAAGCGAGAAACGGCAAGGTCAGGACGCTTCGTGATCAATTAACATTAATTTTCTAAATTAGATACTCAATGGGTGTACAAAACTCGAATACAATCAACGTTTGTTCAATTGTGATTCAGCGAGATTAGACGGACCAGGGTGGTCCCTATTTACTTTTAACTATCCCTAAGATCTTTTTTAGATTTCTTGTGATATTTGGCCATTTTGTTCATTATAGAAGAAGCGACCTTTGCCAGCTCATCCGACCTAATCAGTCATTAGGTATCTCATACATATTCTTTTCAGTCATCTACGGGGTAACTGTGAGGCATGAGTAACTGTACTTGTGTGTTGGTGTGAATTTACAAAAAACAATTATGATCTTTGAATATGGGATGTTTAGCGATCTGTAAACCTGGCCTTATATCCACATATGTTCGAGTAAGTATGAAATAGAGAGTGTTGGTCTGTGAGTCTGTAGTTCACCGGATCCACAAGTGAAGACGGTCCCAATAAGTGATCTTTGAAGGTTCATCATAATTACGTATATGTCTGAAGTTATGATTGAATGGTAATTTTTATCGTCGGTTATACCAAACCTTTTATTTCTATGATTATTTTGGAGATGGTGAGGGCGGTCTGGTGTGACGTAGGTTTTAGAAAAACGTGCCAACGTTTCGATCTTTATTGAGATCATCCTCAGGGTCTGAGATTTATATACATTGTTTGAATTTTACAAATGTTTGTAGGGTGTGGAAAAAAATAAGAATTTATACAATGCTAGAATATGGATTTTAAAAATATTATACAATGCTATAAAATTTTAGTTAAAAAAAATGAATTTATGCTAGAAATTTTTTGGATTCAATCAAAGTATTCGTACTCACTCAAAGTGTTTATTTTCCGTGTAGATGTGTCATTCTTGTGAGTCGTGTTGAGTGTGCCAGTGAGACATTTTATTATGTATGTATGCTATTTTATGTATGTATGTATGCTATTTTATGTATGTATGTATGCTATTTTATGTATGTATGTATGTTTTATGTACGTTGGATTTTGAAGGGGTGGGGAAGGAAGTAGAGATAGAAAGACATTTTTATATGAGGAATCGGCTTCTTTGAGGCGAAAGGAGCCGACGATGGGAAAAAACGTCGTTACTAAACACAACACATTTTATTTCTATTTTTTCTGAAAATTTGAAAAACCTATCAATTTGGACTTGTTTAAGGGGTGAACAGCAGCTTCAGTTCCTACTGACTTTCTATATAGAGCCAAGGAACCTTTCAATTATGTGGAACTTGTTTCAAATTGGCGTGTACGTTTTATGTCTTAATGAAAATTCCATAATTTTAGACTTCTTTACGCCTGCTAACAGCTTATATCCCTATAGATGAAATCAATCTGGTAAAGTTGTCTCTTAGGTTCACACTGACTGCGAAAAACTACTTACACCAACTAATTGAAGATGGCAAGATGTTGAGACGTATCTGACAGCTAGAGTAAGCAGACCAAGAGGAGACAGATGTGGGCAAATGGTCAGGGTGTCCGACTCGTATTTCCCGAGCTAGTTGGAATCCAGGCAAAGTCATCGCTTTTTATTAATAGTATGAAAAAACGTATTGTAAAGTGGTTTGACTCCTGATCCACGTAACCCAATGGATAGATGGACGTTAACCCCTCTTGTAAGTCAGGAATTACTACTTCTCTTTACTGCTTTTTAAACGAGAAGTCTACGTAAACAATTCGATTGAGTATTTCTTCAAAGACCGTCCCGGAGGACCATTACGTTTAGGGGCACTGCTTTAAAGTAGAATTCACCAAGTTTTAGCCGATCGCCGGTGGGCTTACTTACATCCAGAATTAACTTCATTCATAGACTTTCAAAATGGAATTAATATATGAAACTTTTGTCTGAAATGTTGAGAATAAAAAACCCACGTACAATATTAAATTACTAATTCTAAGATTGAGTGTAAAAAAGGTGAACATTGAAAAAATATTACAATTAATTAAGGTTTTTAGTTGAGATGAAAAAAAGTCATTGGCACGAGCGGGATTCGAACCCACGATCTTGCACCCAAAAATGACAAAAAGGAGGGAAAATTCATAAGGTGGGGTTGAGATAGGAAGTTGATGTCCGAGTGGATCGAGGTCACGATAGCTCAAGTGGTAGAGCAGCGTGTATCTAGCCGAAGATCGTGGGTTTGAATCCCGCTCGTGCCATTGACTTTTTTTCATCTCAACTAAAAACCTTAATTAATTGTAATGTATTAATTGGTCAAGCGGACCACGAAATTAGTGAATTTATTGAAAAAATAAGTGAAAAATATTAAAACGATCATTTATTATCATAGATCGTCTGAAAATAAACGTTGCAAATTTTAACAAATATATTATCTACATTAAAAATAAACAAATTAATTGCCTTAATAAGAATTAGTATAAAGTGAGAAAAACGAGAGATGTAGATAATATAAATGATAAATTGATTATGGTCCTCTTGGTCAATTGGAACGAGTCCTGGGGATGAACTATGTGTCCTATGCTAAGAAAGTTTCACTCTCGAAATGGTGCAAAGTCTCACCAAATTATGGTGCCAAGCGGGCGGAACACGGTGCA
Source organism: Cimex lectularius (assembly GCF_000648675.2). NCBI lineage: Eukaryota > Metazoa > Arthropoda > Insecta > Hemiptera > Cimicidae > Cimex > Cimex lectularius. The sequence continues at coordinate 1,144,474 of NW_019392742.1, forward strand.
GATGCAGAGGGAGGGCGCAAGGGTCCAACGGTTCTTAATGCTTTTTATCAAATCATCCATTTTTTGGCTTCTCCTCTCCCATGTGTAGAAATCCCTGACCTTATTGGCCCTTCCCTGCGACAAAGGACATATTCCGCTGTTTCTTCTTCTCCCTGGGAAAATCAGCATAGGCTTGTTTCTTCTGCTCAGTACCTATATGCCGCTAGAGTCTCCATTGTACTGTTAGCAGTCTTTTTATTATTCTAGTCCTAACATGTCCTAGCTTTAGTAGTGCCGCCTTATGTTTCTGCTAGGGATGTCCTTGTGGACAATCCCATGGAACTACATTTTGCCATTTGGTATGGAGAAAAATCGTCAGGGCTGATCGTTGCCCCTATTGACCCCCCTGATAAAATAAACAAACTTTATTAATTTATTGTAGGTTTTTATTTTTTAAATTATTTGTATCATAAATAGGTTAAGGAAACGAATAATTAAATTTCGAAATGTGTAAACATATTGTCATTGTCAACAAATGACGCGTTTAAGAAGGGAATTAATTACGAAATTAAAACAATTAATTAACAACAGTACTTGATTCTTGAGCTCGTCCTTAAACAATTATAATTAAATTCTTATTGTTTGCTGTTAATATATGAACTACACGTGTATCCGCTTAGCCTCGCTGGTTTGTTTACCGAGAGCGCTTTCCGGCTTTAGACCAACAAAACATCGATTATGCTCAAGAGCGAAAACAACGCACATTTCCTTAGATATTTAACAATTGAATAGTTTAAGATGAAATTATTTCTAAAGCAATTATATTGAAAAAATCAAATAATGCTATTTTTGCTTACATGAAGTGCAATAAATTTTCCCTCCAATTTTTTTGTATCACTAAAGAGTTTCAAACGAAAGTATATATAGCAAATAAATTTTTAAATCGTCAACTTCTCAGCATGGTATGACGTTTACATTTACCATACATTTGTGAAACTAGTCTAAAGGAAAAAAGATGTGCCGGGAAAAAAATAGATTTTCAAAAGAAGAGGTGTCTGTAAAACCTTAATTGCCCACTAAATTGTTATCTATTACGTATCTTTTTATTGTTACACTACAGTAATTAATTAATTAATTTATTAATTAAAGTAAATGAAAGTCGTGGTCTTTCTCTACCTGGGTTCAGGAAAAGTAAGGGCATACCACACTCCCTTTATACACATTTTCAAGTTTCTTCAGAGTAGAGTCGTTAATGTTAGGTTCGTTGTTGGTATTCACACAGATATACTTTTCAATCCCGCATCGATTATCGTATCATAGGCTGATTTTACTACCATCAAATCCACTAAATTCGTCGTCCGCTTGACCAATTAATATATTACAATTAATTAAGGTTTTTAGTTGAAATAAAAAAGTCAATGGCACGAGCGGGATTCGAACCCACGATCTTCGACTAGATACGCCGCTGCTCTACCACTTGAGCTATCGTGACCTTGATCCACTCGGACACCAACTTTCCATCTCAACCCCACCTTTTGAGTTTTCCCTCCTTTTTGCCATTTTTCAAATGTCGTGTAATCGGATTGGATTCTCGACGACAAATGAAATGGCCACGGAGAGCTTTAGTGAAGTATACTTCATTTTAAATCATTAAATTCACTAATTTCGTGGTCCGCTTGACCAATTAATATATTACAATTAATTAAGGTTTTTAGTTTAGATAAAAAAGTCAATAGCACCAACGGGATTCGAACCCATGATCTTCGACTAGATACGCCGCTACTCTACCACTTGAGCTATCGTGACCTCAATCCACTCGGACACTAACGTCCCATCACAACCCCACCTTTTGAATTTTCCCTCCTCTTTGCCATTTTTCAAATGTCGTGTAATCGGATTGGATTCTCGACGCTGGTGCCATTGACTTTTTTATCTCAACTAAAAACCTTAATTAATGTTACTACCATCCTTCAACTCCTTCCTGTTATGTACACCTTACCCTCCAGCTACATCTATGTTTATTAGAACATTAGTTCAAAATATCATGCTCAACACCAAAAAAATGATGGTGAAGTCTGCAAAAGTTAAGGTTTATCGATCTACCAACTATTAAGACTTGCGATATTTTTGTGTGAATGTCCATCTCTACCTGGTTTGGTGTGCCAGGTACATTTTAGCGTTTAGCCATTTTCATAGATGGGTTTGTTATAGCCTGAATCAGGGTGAAACGACAACAAACCCACTACTAAAGTAAATAAACCTGTATTTACCAAACAACAGGTTATATGATGTGTAGCTTATCTACTATATTTCTCAGTTTTATAAATCAAAATTTGAGGGTTAATGGACAAGGATGCCATACTCAGCAATAGTTTGCTTCTTTCAGATTATCCAGAGCTGCATATACCTTTGATTTGGTTTTCTAGACGCGTTTCGACATTTACATATCTTCAGCGGTGGGTTTTTGTTTGTTTTAGACTGGTATAAGCAGAGTGAGGCGACTAACAACAAACTTACCACTAAAGTCAAAAACCTTGTATTTACCAAACTGCTGGTTATACTATGTATAGATTATCTACTATATTTTGTGAGATTTATAGTTTTTTGAGGGCTAGAAACAATGGTTTGCTCGTTTCAAACCATACAGACGTGCATACTACTTTAGTTTGGTTTATAAGCCCCTTTTTTGACGTTGACACATCTTCAATGGCGGGTTGCTTTTGGTTGAAGATTGGGGTTATATGCAGAGTGAAACCACACTACAAACCCACGAATGAAGTTGGCGAAACGCTGAAACACTTCTAATTACCAAACTGCAGGTTATGGCATCAAAATATTCATGTATTTTGTGAGACTTATAATTTCCTGGGTAATGAACCAATAACTTTCTCGTTTCAGATCATCCGGATCGGCACATTCGCTCTGATTTGGTATTTTAGGCATTTACATATTTTAAATGGTAGGTCGTTGTTGGTTGATGGATTAGTCAAGGTCTAAACAGGTTGGTTACCCATCATGACGAAATGCCAAACTGCCTTTGCTTAATTATGTTTGTTAGTTTTATTGAGCATAACCTACATATACAGGTTATTCAAAGTTAGCCAATTTGTTTTATTTTTATGTATTACTCTTTCGGCCGAAAAAAATCGATATATTAGGTGCGTTGTGGCATAACTGCCATCATAAATACGGTCAGCCCAGTTTCACAATTTTCAGTATTTTCTTTCATTCTTGTAATATTTGTAACTCAAGTGTGATAAAATATATAAAATAAAGGCGACGTGTCATCTTCTTTTTGCCGCCGCAATGAAACATTTGTTGTCTATGTAATTTATCTGCACAAATGATATGGGTCTGTGCTTCTATTTTCGATAACAGCTTTACAACAGTCAAAATGAAATTGATAAATAACGCTTTTATGTTTATGATGGCAGTCGAAGCTGCCAAGATGTCACGGGTTAATGTAGGGAGGCTTTAAATCCCAAATCTGGGGTGTTTACGAAGATTTTATTTAAAAATAAGTGTTAAATCATACGATTTTTAATAGTCGGTCATGGTAAAGTTATATTATAAAATCCCAAGGTTAACTACAGAAATCAAATTCCAGCACGTTTTGCGTGTCACACGAAGATAAGAGGAACTCGATTTATACCAACGATGTATCTTCTTTTTTTTAAATATTAGGTTCATTTTACAGTTTGCAAAGTTTGTGAATCTTTTTTCAGGATCGTTGGTTTTTGGATAAAGTTAATACAGTAATGACGTGGTGTGGTACTAATGACCTCGCCGACCCTTCCGGCCGAGGGTGCGGTGTAGTGAATATCTCTCCTCCCGAATTATCCAAAAATAAGCGGATTGACCTATTTCCATCGTAGAAAAACTCATCGAAGCCAAACTTTCTTCCGGTCGCATCCTAGTCCGATTATCGTCAGTCGGAAGAGGTGAAATGAATACATTTGGATTTATAATCTGATCTTTAAACCATCACGAACGAAGCCATTACACCGTCTTCTCAAATCTATACTATGTCTATATCTATATTGATCTTGGATTATATAATTATTCAAATGGAATGTCATCGGTCTCTTCCTCTCCGATTCCGATTCTGCCTAAACACAGTTATCATTCTCTTGTAATTACAATATTAGTTCAGCTCTCGTCGGAGCTGGCGCATTCACAACTTAGTGCTACTTGTTTTATCGTCAAATAAACGTACTTCGCCACGTTGAATCGCTTAGAATATTCAGCGGGGAGAGCCAGAAAAAAAACCACCCTGTTAACGGTTTTCGTTTCTGTCGGAGCCCTTTTGGATTTTATGTAGATTACGTCTATTGGAAAGGGCGTTTGAAACCGAACCCGTGAAAATACAATGCTTGACATTTAAGGACGCTAAAAGCTCACACAAAAACCAAGTTCCAAGTAACCATTCTAAGCGAAAAATCAGCCTGATGCCTTCAGCTTAAGATGAACTTTAAAAACTGTACTACCGATGCGGGTATAATTAATCAATCAATTCGTCCCTGTATTATTATTGTAATTTTGATCTGAATACTAAGTTCTCACTGTTTGATTAAAAGTAATAATCAACATGCACATGTAGAATATCTTAATCTAACACGAATCAAAAACAACCATAAAAATTGTAAAAGCTAATTTAACAAAAATATGGATGAAATATAAAATTTAAATCAAGGATAGATTATCTTGTATACAGGGTGAATTGCTACTCGTGCTACAAACTTCTCCAGTAGATTCTTCACCCTAAAATGAACAAAAAAGTTCATATTGTCCATGGTCCGATTCTNGACCATGGACAATATGAACTTTTTTGTTCATTTTAGGGTGAAGAATCTACTGGAGAAGTTTGTAGCACGAGTAGCAATTCACCCTGTATAAAAAAACAAACAATGAAGAAAAGGGTTTTATCGTAATCAAATCGTCATCAATAGTATTCAATTTTCATATTAATTAACATTTCACACCATCAAATAAATTAATATTATAAACGGGACAAAATGGATTTTAAAACAAACATATCCAGTTTATTTAACAAATCGGTCCAGCTGTCCGTCGTGCATACACAATACAGTAGTTACTGTTCATGCCTCTTCCTTTCTAATAATAATAAGAGTATTATTAATAATATAATTGTATAATTAATATAATTATTACAAAGCTGCACGGAGGTTATCAACCCTTCGACACCACATTTATAAAATTGTGAGTCAATGATAATTTTTTGTTTCAAATTTTTTTGTTTTTGTTTGTTTGTTCTTGAGTTTATGATTTTATTTAAACATGTGTACGTCGAACGAAAGATAATGAAAAGGACAAAGGATTTTTCTATTTAGCCTGTTTTTTTTCCATATCCTTACAAATTATTCTTGCTATTGATATGTTATTCCTTTTAAAAAGTTTTTATAGTACTAGTATATAGTAGTGACGTAAAGTTCATAATAAGCTATTAAATCTTGAAACAGAACAGTTTTAATGAAGTCCTGATATACGGGTTAGATGTGAAAAACCAAAGTTTTTTTTCACCACTAAAAACTGTCTCACTTTTCCTTTTTTATTATTTTTTATAATATACTGTATAGTTTTCGTTAAATTTATCCTCCCCACTCGGTTGTACATGACATACAAGCATAATATATCTTCTGATTACACTTGGAATCTCAAATTATTACATTCGTAGTTTAGGTCCTCCGGGGTGGATAGGAAAATTATTTAGCACGCAGATAAGTGAATTGAAATAATTCTTTTTTTTTCTGGTTGAATTGAATATGGAAAATTCTATATTATCATGTTCCGAGTAAAAATAAAATTTTATCATTCAAGAGGGTTGTTTATCGTAAAGGTTAAACCTGTATTAGTTGCAATTTCAAATTCACCATAGGGAAAGAGTGGGAAATCCATGGGTTGATAGTGAGATTGATAAATAGCGAGAGAGAGAGAGAGAGAGAGAGAGAGAGAGAGAAAGAGAGAGAGAGAGAGAGAGAGAGAGAGCAGAGAGAGAGAGACAGACAGACAGACAGACAGACAGACAGAGACAGAGACAGACAGACAGACAAAGAGAAAGAGTAGGTGTGTTTGCCGAAAGAATGAGATAGTAAATGTATGAAATTAAATAGTGGGTGATCGAATGAATATTTCAGCGAATGAATGAGTGATATAGCTAATATTTTTTTTTACTCTTTTATGAAGAGAGTAACTGAGGGAGTGAGGACTGTATTGTCTGTTCCGGTTATATAACATATAACTTCTGATTACTCAGAAGTCTTAAATTGCCTGGTTTTGGTCCTTCGGGTCGGATGACAAAAAAGTATTGAATATGCTGGCTAGTAAACAGAAATTATTCTTTTGTTCTTTCATGTTGACTTGAGAAAAAGTGTGAGTAGTCCATGGAACGATACTGAGAAAGAGAGTCGGGAGAAAGTGATGAGAGAGAAAGAAAGAAAAAGAGAAACAGTAGGAGAGAGAGAGAGAGAGAGAGAGAGAGAGAAAGTGATAGAGAGAGAGAAGAAAAATAAGAGAGAAACTGAGAGAGAGAGAGATTTGATGTACTTACTGTCTACCTTTTTCATTTTTTCTTAATATACTGTTTATAATTGTGTTTAAATTCATCCCCCTCACTCGATTCTGCTTTGTATACAAACACATAACTTCGGAATTCTAAATAGTCTCAAATTATTGCACTACATTCTAAGTTTGGGTCCTGCGGGCCAGATAGCTAAAATAAATTAAAACGCTTATTTTTTATCTGGAATAATTCCTTTGCTCTTTTCTGATTGACTTAATCCGTAAGATGGTGGTGAGAGAAAAAGAGATGGAGATAGAGAAAGTTGGGGATAGTGGGGGAGAGAGAGAGCGTGTAAGAGAGGGGGTGGGGAGAGAGAGAGAGTGAGAGCGTGTAAGAGAGGGGGTGGGGAGAGAGAGAGAGACACTCCGACATGCAGAGAGAAAGAGTGTGTGGGTGTGCTGAGCGAGTGAAAGAATGAGCAGTAAGTGAATGATATTAAATAGTGGGTGATTGAATGAATATTTCAGAGAATGAATGAGAGATATAGTTAGTATATTTTATATTTTGTGTAGTATTTCTGTATAAATGAATATATTTCCAACAATTAAAACTACTAGGGCTTAAATAACAGTTAGATTTGATAGCCGTCAGGAAAAAATAAATAAAATAAAACTATATGTACTTCTCAATGAAAAAAAACTACCTTTTTTTGGCTTTCGGTCTTAGTTTTTGTCCCTACTTAGTTAAGTCCCTACTTAACAAATCTGTGTGACTAAAAACGCAACGCCTGTCAGTTTAGCTCGGGTCGAACGGTTTCTAAATTTACCTCTTCACCCCGGGATAATACAATCAGTCAGGGAGTTCTAAACGGGTTTCCTGCCGTCCTTCCCGTAGAAAAAGGACCCGGCAAAATGTGTAGGCGTACCGTTAGGAGCGCTCACTTGTAGGGGTGGCCGCCCTCCGCCCGCCGCCCCCGGCAGTTCACCCTGGCCCCCTGCGAAGGCACCACGTCTCCTTCGCCTAGCACCACCGTCCGATCACACGCTACGTGAGTTTCAAAAACAAAATTAATTTTAAAAAATTCTTTGTCCGTTTGTTTCCTTGGGACAACCTTTTTTAGTTATTTTAAGTTTCTAAAAATTACGTGTGCACTTGTTTAAAACAATAAAAAAAATCGTCTCGAAATCAATCAAGTCGTATGCTTATTAAACAAATATTAAATTTTTATATTAAGAAATGTATTGATTTTTATTGTATTCGGCAATATTTCATCTGCCTAAATTTATTTATCGCTCTATATTTATTTATTTTAATTACTTTTCTGATTATTCCTTTTTATCAGGGATGTGGTCAAATAAAATATTTTTATTTTAAATCTTCGCCTAGCTTTCGGAACTTTATTGTACCTTCTTCAGGGCTTGATTTTTAGTGAGAAATAAATAAACTTGCATTGTTTTATTTTCATGCTCACACTGAAAGTTTTTCCATATTTTTTCTTCACCTTTTCAACTATGAAATGACTAGACTAGTTTCATATAATATGACAGACACTAGAAATAAAAATACAATTAAAAACAACTTGTTGGTGTTAGCATAAAAATAAAAATTCAAGTTTATTTACTTCTGACTAAAAATCAAGCCCTGAAGAAGGTGCATTAAAGTTCCGAAAGCTAGGGGAAGATTTAAAAATAAAAATATTTTATTGGACCACATCCCTGATAACCAAGTGAACATTACCTGAATAAGCTGGTTGATAAATCTACAAAAAATATTCATTTTTATCCATAATCTATATATAGGAAAAACTTGTTAAAATCTATTTTACCTTTTTATAATTGTTTTATAGCATTTGGGTCCGCTTAACATCGTTCTGTACTTTATCTAATCGGTAAAAGTTATTTCGGAAAGAAAAATTGAAAAGTAATTTTTAGGAATGCGTTGAGGTCTGAGTTGCAGTTGTGTCTTGTGTGTGAGAGACAGGGACTGTTGTTAAGATAATGAAAGCTACTTCTTATTAAAACTTATTACTTTATAGCTTATGGTTATCACGATCAACGTTTGAATCCTTTTTGTCTTATATGGCTCCGTCAATACTTGTACAGATCTTGGTGTCGACCGTAAAACTTCTCCAGTCATATTGAAAGTTATATTTACGAAAGAGCTTCGTTTCTTCGGTGAAAGGAGCGAGAAAAAAACGTTTAGGGGATGTAGTAGATGTGTGTGGTTTGAAAGGGAATGAGAGTGAAAACCGAGAAACCTGGTTTCTTGTTAAAACCTCCTAGTTTATCATTATCACCAGAGATTTGCTTCCTGCCATGTATCATAAGGGTCCCCCTAACCCCAATTCTCTAGCCTCCCACTGCGCTTTATCTTTGTTTCACACAGAAAAAGGGAGGGAGGAGAGAGAGAGTGAGAGAGAGAGAGAGACAGACAGAGAATGAACGAGTTATGTCGTAGAACGTTGTTACCTCAAATGTCTACACAGAAAGAGCTTCGTTTCTCCGGTGAAAGAGGTGAATTCGAGGGGAAAAACGGTTAAGAGATGTAGTAGATGTGTGTGGTTTGAAAGGGAATGAATTGAAAATCGAGAAAGAGAAATAAAAAAATACTAAGATAGTGAAACCTACACAGAGATTGAGATTGAAATAGTGAGAGAGAAAATGGCACGGGAAAAGGCTGAGAGTGAGAATGAGCGAGTGAGACATAGGATGAGAGAGAAAAATGAAAGGAGAGAGAGTGACAATAAGAGTGAGGGAGTGACACAGAGGGAGAGATAGAAAAAGAGACGAAGAGTTAGAGTGATTGATTAACATGCCAGTTTCTTCATCCACTTTTCATTTTTATGATCTACCACGCTATCATTCGTGGTTTTTCTGTGTTTAAAAAAGACGATAAAATAATGAAACCTGGTTTCCAATTAAAACCCACTTGTTTATTGATCGACCATTCACCTTCTTGGTCCTGTCTTATCTCATATGCCTCCGCCATCCCAGCCCTGCTCTACATCATTTCTAACCGGATAAAACGGAGTTAAATTTAACTATACTGCGACGAAACTAACTTTAGCTACGATATAAAAAAAAATGTACGTATATTCTTCGTTTATTCTGTGAAGCCGTGTTGGTTGGTAGTAGATGTCGTGTTCTATGTGAGTGAGAAGATAATAAAAATAAAGCTTGAGAATTTTTTTTAAATGTTTCATTTTGTCATTTATCTCTATATTCTGTGTTTATGGCTGAAAGTTATAATGAAAATTGTTTTGAGTAGAAGGTTTAATGTTATCATTATCTGTCGTCATATTAAAATTATTGTCAAAGTGAAGCAAATATTTTTTTAATGGATTTCTCATAATAAAACTGAATGTAAATTATGTAATTGTATTAAAAGTTGGGTGATTGATGTATTCTTGGAATGTCAGCGCGATATAACAATTTATATCAGTTAGACCATCCCGTGTTAAACGATTCATCACGTCAAATGTTGAATCCTGTTTAATTTTTCGGAAATCGTCCATTCTTTGTACCATATTAATGAGAAATAATAAGGTTTTTTTAAGAGAGATTTACAGTTTGGCAGATATCCATAGACGAGAAGTATGGTAAATATTTTTAGGTTCGATACAAATGTATTGACATATATAAGCTGGTTAAATAGTTCGGCAGTCAATCATAAACACGAAGATAGATTTGTACGTAGATAAAAAGGTAGGCAATTAGATAAGAGTGATATGTAGATAAATGAGTTAATATGCAAATATACAGAATCGTATTAAGATGATATAGTTGACTTGTTAGGTTTATAACGAAATAAACATATTGTACGATAGGTAGGTTGATGTATAAGCAATTTGATATATACAGGGTGTTCAGCTACTCGTGTTACAAACTTTGCCAGTAGATTCTACATTCAAAATGGAATCAAAAAGTCCTAATTAACTATGGTCCGAATCTCAACAGTTTTGGAATTATTCCGCTTTTTCTGATTTTTTAAGATTTCACGACCTTGCTTCAAATAAACAGTGGTGACTTCAAAACTAAAAGGTTTTGAACAAATCTGTTGATACTATTCAAAACTACGTTAAATTTCCAATAAGATGTGAAAAATACTGAACTTGTAAACGTTCGGGAAATAACCGTTTTAATAGCGAGAACTTAGAAAAAAATTTCAAAGTTGAAAAAACATACTATGGTGATTTTAATCTTCAAACGTAGAAACAGCAAATTTCAGAAAACGTACTACATTTAATATCCTTTTTAGTGTTGTCATTTCTTTTTTAATTACTTTTTCCAAAGATAAAGAAATTGACGGAGGACAGGAAAAAACCGTGGTTGAAGGATTGGTACGTTTTCTGAAATTTGCTGGTCTCTAGGTTTGGAAATAGTTTAGATCACTATAGTATGTTTGCCAACTTTGAAAAATAAATTTTTTTCAACGTTCTCGCTACGAAAACGCTTATTTCACGAACTTTACAAGTTTAGTATTGATCTCATCTTATTCGAAATTTGACGTAGTTTTCAATGGTATCAACAGATTTGTTCAAAACATTTTAGTTTTGGAGTCACCATTGTTTATTTGAAGCAAGGTCGCGAAATCTTAACAAATCAGAAAAACTGAACAAAAAACAAACAAACAGAAAAACCAAAAAACAACTGAAACTGCTCAGATTTGGACCGTAGTTAATTAGTATTTTTTGGTAACATTTTGAACGTAGAATCTACTGGCAAAGTTTCTAACACGAGTAGCCGAACACCCTGTATATATGGTTGCATAGACAAACTTAAAAAAAAGATTTGGAAGCACATTGGTTTAATGCTGGCAGACAGATAGTTACGTTTAAAAAAACAGGCAGATTAGCTAGATGTAAGGATAGGTCATAGATTTTTAGTACATGAATAGGTAGGCAAAGGTTAGGTAGATAAAGATGTGCACAGTTTATTGCTTGATAAACAAAGAGGTAATTATTATATTGGAAAATTTATAGTTTAATCGATACAGGTAGAGGTGGATTTATATAATAAGGTAACCATAAATGTAGATTGGTGGATACACAGATGGATATGCTGACACACACAGGTTTGTAATTAGATTTGTATGTTTGTACATAATTACGTTAGACAATGGCAAGTTGAGGTTTATTAGTGCAAAGTTATTTACAGAGATAGAATGACAATAGTGGCGTAAGTTGATAGTACGTGTATATATTTTTTAGATAGAAAACAAACCATAAAGATCGATGTAAATATTATATTTTAGCAATTCAAGTCTATATAATATCTCCTTCTTATCTGTCTCAATCCAATAACATTTTTTTTCGGATATGCGGCCCAGAGGACCGAAATAAATAGCGCTGGGCGGTAACGTTGATTTATCAATATCGATGTTGATTGAATATCGATCTTCTAAACGGAAAACGATAAGTAAAACATATTAATAATAAAAAAAAGTTTGAAATAATTAGGGCATTCAATACTTTTGGATATCCGGCCCGGAGGACCAAAATTAACAGCGTTGTTCCTTAAATACCGAGATATTGTTGTACACCGATAATATATCATATATTGATTAAACATTGGTTAAATATCTATGTAATTGCATACTCCTATTTATTTTGGTCCTCCTAGCCGGATATACAATAAATCGGATATTTTAATTTGTTGTTATAGATCTTGGTAGTTATGCGTTCAAAAATATGAAAAATCATTTGTAAAATTTCGGCAAAAATCGCTAATGAGCGAGCTTTAGAGGGAGGGAGCGTTTCTGGCTTTAGCAGAGATAGTTCCTTTATGGATTTTAAATATTTAATTAACGTGGCTTTGAAATATGAAGTTCTGGATTACTTTATAATCGTGCTAATGAGGGCATTTGAAGAAATGCTAATCTTGACGAATGATAGACTCTCCAAGATATCCGCATATCTCTCTCTCTCTCTCTCTCTCTCTTTCTCTTTCTCTCTCTCTCTCTCTCTCTCTCTCTCTCTCTCTCTCTCTCTTTCTCTTTCGTCTTTCTCCGATCCTCAACTTACGACTATACATTTAGATGTGAAGATATAGTCCTTTAAATGTGTATTTTTAAGGCTGATAGAAATTTCATATATAATATGGTCATACATTGATTGTAGATATATCTAGATTGATAGTAAATAGAAATGAAATACCTACAAAATATGTTAGGAGTTACAGAAAATAATTTTATATTTTTCTTGTATACATATTGATCATTTTAGTTTTTCATGACTATTTAATATATTGTCCCTTCTTGTACTTTCTTAATTCGATAAGAAAGAACTTTTTATTTCGCATCAGCCGGCCTGGTGGAGGCAGTAGCTTTGGAAGACGACGTTTGCGGTTCGAGCATCGTCCTTCTTAGACAATCCAAAATGCAAATTCATGACCCATTTCGTCTGATTTGAAACTCAAATCACCCTTTTGATCCCGCCAGGCACGACTTACTCCGAAAAGTTTTCGAAAGCCAGCCCCGCTCGGCAACCTATCGGTGCACAGTGGCTCAGGAATTCGGGGGATTATGATGTCCGCCGAGTCTCGCCCCTATCACGTATCTGGCCCGTAATCAACATGGATTTATGAATGCGTAGGCTCCAATTAAACCGGCCTTTTGATCTCAGGGGGACCATGAAACCACAAATGGGCCCGGAGGCGTCGGAATCAGTTTTCAACCCCTTGGTTCACAAACTCGAAGCTTCATCATTTCCTTTGTGCTACGCTAAATCCCTATATTAACCCAAACAGCTCTTTTATTTGTAAATCTTTTAAAAGTGTATTTTTAAATTTTTAATATTTGTATTTTTATTTATAGGTAAGAGTCCAGACACCTTCGCTCTGTAAGTTTTAACAATCATTTTAATAAGTTATAATTAGTATTTTTTTTATTGGCTGCGGGTTTTCACGTTTCACTGATACGCGTTACAATTTATATTGGCTGCTCTGTTCTTCACTGAAGATGGCGTGATACTGATAATTAAGTAATAATTACGCTTTTCTGGAAGCGATAAAACTGAAAAGTTCTATGTTTCCATATAATCTAGCGATAATTTTTGTAAAATTGGTTTTTCTACATCATTTCTGTTTTGGAACTGTGGTCTGTTAATTCCCGCCCTGGTCAAATGTACACGCTATCGATTATAGATATATTGCAAAGACACAATATTTATTTAAAAAAATCAAAATAAAGAACAATAAGTAAAACAGCAATCTTGTGAGTAAAAAATCGTTTGAACTAATCAGTCAAAATATGCAGTACTTTCTCACATCCGACTCGGAGGACCAAAATAAATAGCAGTGTACTATATCGTGGTTACATGTATCAATTTGGTGAGGCATCATCATTTTAAATTAAGAACAATAAATAAAATATGTTAATATATTGAGGGAAAAAAGTTTGAACCGATTACTCGTCGTATATACTTTTGCACATGCAGCCCGGAGGAACAAAAGATAAACCCGGTATACGCTAACATCGACATAACGTTGTTGATTAATTATCTATCAACATTATAAACGAAGTATGGTAAGTGAAACATACTCATCATGAGAAGAAAAAATCGTTGAAACTAATTAGTCAGCGTGGACGTCCGCTCCGGAGGACCAAAATAAATAGCATTGTGGTATAAGTCGATTTATGAATCTCAATGATGATTAAATACCTTTATCTACAGATATTGTGTATACTATCGATAAATATGTCATATTGATTAAATATAGATTTTATTACACACGCTGTTATTTATTTTGGTCCTCCGGGCTTGATATAAGTTATGTACATGATTAATTCCTTATTGTTACTCTATATTATGTCGCCAGTGTTCTGAAAAGATTAAAAACAAAATTTAAAAAAAAAAACATGTTTTGTAGTGATCCTTGTTACATGAGTATAATAATCATTTTCATTCTTTTCGGATACTTTATCATTTATTTCTATTTCGTGGATGACTGTTGCATCACAAAACATATATTTTGACTGTTATTTTAATGAAGTGCTGAAACTGACGGGAATTTTAGATTTGAAGATTTTTTCTTGTATATCGATATGGTGAATCATGATTTCTTTCATACTGAAATCCGAAACTCGCCGAATGACATCTTTGCTTTCGTTCAATTTCTTGGCTTTTCTCACGTTTCCATGGTGTAATACGCGGGTCTTTTTCCTTCCTCGTCCACTACGTTTCATACTAGCACAGCATGGAAATCGCGGTGTGTGTAATTGTGCCGATCCAAAGGCTGTTTAACATACAGAATGTTAACGATTTCCCAAAGAGGTGGGCGTTATCTGCATCCCTCGTCAACAAAAACCTACAGCCGAGGGGTTAGTTGTGGAAGTGAATAGCGGAATCCGTAGAACGGAATCCGCCTCGCAGATCAAAAGGTGCTGCAGGCGTCTCCGAGGTTTTCCCTTACTAAAAACATTCAAACGGATCCTTTCGAAAAATCCTACAGAGAACACAGACAACAGAAAAGTTAAATTTACACGATACCAATTCATAAAATAAGCAAATAAGGTCTTTATGAATTGGTAAGCTTTAATTAATCTGTGCATTTGTGTATTCTTAAAATTAAATGTAATGGGTACAAGTGAAATTAAGTAAAAGTCTCAGACTTTTTTCCTCATTATTTAAGTAGAACAGGAGAATTAAATATAAAAACGATGAAGTACGGAATTTATTTATAAGTTATTAGAATAGAAAAAAAACTTGAATTAGAACAGTAATGCAGTAATTAATACATCAGTTATAACAGCTAAAGTAGATTAATTTACAGGAAACACACGATATTGCACTAGTATGTAATTTAGTGATTTTTCTCATTTTCATTTAGAACGTAGCTCATTATATTATATTTACATTTGATCTGGAACATTATGAAACTTATGCAAATTATTCGTTGTAAAAATTGTACTCACCAAAATAATGGCCGATGTTGGCTATCTGTGAGCATGAATTTGTGAAGTGGGATGGTTGATGGGGAATATCTTGTACCTCATTGACCCTCAATTAGGTTAGTCGTATGTACGTGTAAAGGTTGTTTTGAAAGTATTTATTAGCGTGAATGTTTGATGTGAGAGGGTCGATGGCGGAATATCGAGTACCCCATCACCCTAATTAAACGAATGGTATGTACATAGTTGTGAATGTATTTAATAATGAACGTGACATTGGCACCTACCTCCTCAGTGCCCAACCTCGTTGCCTGGACATATAAGACTGATGTCTGCCCCCGGACTACCAACACTCGGGGTGGGTATTCTCCAGCCTACCGGCAGTTTACTGTAAATAGGAAAAGCTGGAATTGCAGGTGGACTTCAAGAAGCCAACAGGCTCAACTCGGCACGTGTTTGTATACTAGTGTACATGTGCGGATTTGAGCCTATACGAAACCAAATCCAAACTTAAACTACACTTCCTCCTTCGGACCATTGTAGCGCCACAGTATTGTAGTTGGTGTGTTGGTGTCCCTTCTGCTTCCTAGTAGAATATGGGCGTGCCATGTTGGATTATATCATTCTTCTTTCAATGCCCCTGTTTAGTCCTGTTAAGGATACTATTGGGATTCGAAGTTTTTCCCCGCTTTTAGTAATGTATTCAGTGTCTTCTTTCCTTCCAAAACGTGCTAGAAGGTTCTTGGAGTGTTTCTCTCCAATGAGACAATTATGTATGAAACCTTATGCCACAGAAGGCTTAGGACCGATCAGCGGTATAGCAGCCCCCTTCCTTGCTAAGGCGTCCGTTTCTTGTCTTGAAGCCCAGCAGACAGTAACTTTATTTTCCATACCTAATTCTAGTTTAGGTTTGCAATTCAGCAGCTTCAACTTATCGTTACCTAGTGTTTCCTTAAATCTCCACCATTGTATTCCCTGAAAAAGTGGTATCTTCCATAACTAATTCCAGTTTTAAAGGAGAACACTGGATATTCCAACAAGATTCAACTATAGGACACATGCGAAATCCACCCAGACCTGGTTAAGAATGAACCTTTCAGAATTTATCAGCTGGGTATGGCCTTTGTACTAAAATTGGTCAGGTTTGGACGGCCTGAAGAACAAACAACCAACAATGCAATCTTGGAAAAAGAATTGTATAAAAGCAGTAGAAATATTTCCACTAGAAATAGTGCTGCGTTGGTCGTGGGTCCAGTCTTAAATCCAGTGTTCCGGCTAAACGTGGTTAAAATTTTTCCAGTATTAAGTAACTATTTACATTAATCATTAATGCTTTAAACATCTTTATTACAAGACTTGTCTAATTTTTAATCCTGAACTGTTGTGACGGAATTGATAGCTAGACTAGTTTTAAAATAGCCGTCTTTTCGATTGACTTACCCCTTCCGGAAAGTCTCTAATCAAACGTCAGGATTATAATCTATTCAAACCTACAGAATCCGTCTGACGCAAGTTCGTGGCCTGCCATTAGGCAAAGTCTTCAAAAATATTTCATGTTTAAGTCCTATAATCGCAATAAGCCTGCAACCATGTGCAACTTTTTAAGTTGAAATTTATCAAAAGAAGAAGAAAAAGTACTTAAATATTACTAGTTAATTACATGTTAAATTTAAGGCAAGAATGAAGTAAAGAAAAACATATGTTTATAACAGTACAAAGAATCATTTACAGCAAATGTTTACCAAATTTATTATGTGCAATGGAATAGATGAAGAAAAAATAATACGCGTATATTGATGGCAGTGTTAATGTCGCGTTTGACGTTAGATTCAACATCGGCTCGGGCGGGACCACGATTCGCGGCATATAATCTATATCCATAACTGCACCTATAAAGTATTCATCGGAGAATATCCCTTCGTCTAAGACTTTGATGGCAGGTTCTTTCATTCGTGTCCTGTAATAAAGTCCGATTACGGTGTCGTTGCAGAAGATAGGAGCGCCATAGTCCGGAAAAATCTTCAAAGATCCCGGCTCTTGGTAACAATAGTCATTTGAAAAAGGCACGAACTTCCTTAAGCTGGACAACTTGTACTCTACAGCTCTGAGATCAATCTGTCCGAAGTATCTGTCATACGAGGTGGATTTTTCGTGTAAACCGTAGCCCAGGCTGAAACACGACGTCTGCTTTGTGATAATGCCTGAAATAAATTGCTGGATAATTGCAGGCCTGAGGGAGCTGATCTTCATCGGAATTATGGGATGTTCGGTCTCTTTTATCTCTATCATTGAGAATTCTTCGCTAACTTTCCCCCTTTTTTTAGCGGCGAGGTAGTTTATGTTCAAATGGACTTTTTGGACGAAACGCGTTCTGTTTATTCCTCGTCCTTCTTTCGGCCACAACCCACCGCCGAACACGACTTTCAATTCTTCCGCTTTCCTGTGCTGGTCTAAGCACGAAGACAGAGAGAGGACGCTGCGATCGTTGACGACCGATCCTGCGCAAATATGATAGCCGAAGTGTTCAATCATCGCGAAGAATGGGTACGAACCTTGTTCCGTTTTCGTACAGTTTAATTTTGAGAACACCAGCACGGCATATTGCAAAATTAGAATACAAGTCAGCTCGCGTTTAACGTTTAAAAAATACAACAAACTCAATTGATGCATCATTTTCCATTTGAATTCAGCAATACATTGAACAAGTATGACATTTCTGAAGATTTTTCAAAACAAATATCAACTCGGACATGAAGCATTTTTTCGCCAGCATTGAAACTTAACACATGTTACAAATTCGGTGATAATGACAGACGTTTTCCTTTTGTTCGGAGACAACCGTACAACTCTTTAAATTGTCTTCCATTAAGCACTGGGCTGAGTTATGTCGTGTTATTTATGACCGTCGACATGGCCTCATTCCATCCTTCGCCTTAATGGGACAGCCGGGGTGAGAAAAATGGCCATCATTCGGTCACCCCGGGGGGTTCGTATGACCCAAGACGGGATAATACAGGTGTTCCAGAGAGATCATCGGTCATTAGAAGGAAAAAAAAAGATTCGCGATTTTCGCAAGATACATCATTTCCGGAGCTATTGTTCGTCAAAAAAAAAAAAAAAAAAAAAAAATAGTACCTAACAAAAGGAGCCACCAGAATACAAATCTTTATGAATTGCACAGCTATTTTTATATCTAAATACAAACCATCGTGTAATATGAAATATATTTAAAAATTATTAGTTGCCTAATTTGAAGTGATTCTTCTTTCTATTATTAGTTTTTTTTATTATTTTTTTTCTTTTTGTTTAAACGAGGGTTCGCAACAGCAGAGGTTATATCAACCCCCGGGGTGCCGGTGTTTTTTTTTTTTTTTTGGGTGGGGGACAATTTGTAAGTATGTCGGATTCGAATGCAGGGCCGCTGGATTCGAACCC
Organism: Cimex lectularius; assembly: GCF_000648675.2. Taxonomy (NCBI): domain Eukaryota; kingdom Metazoa; phylum Arthropoda; class Insecta; order Hemiptera; family Cimicidae; genus Cimex; species Cimex lectularius. The sequence continues at coordinate 1,163,297 of NW_019392742.1, forward strand.
GGGACCTTTACCTTACGGTAATGAGCGCCGTGTGAACGCTTAAACCGTTGCGGCCACCGACGCCCCCTGTTTATTAAATATTGTAAATTAAACAGTCTATCAACATTGCTTTTCCACCTCCACCGCCATACCTCGTTAATTTTGAAGAAACGAAATAATTATTTTAATTAATCATTGAAAGAGCTGGTTATGTTGGGCATCCGAGCCGGAATACTGAAAAATACCGGTATGCGATAGCGAGTCATTCTGACATAAATATTTCAAACATAGGTATACATGGTGTCCTTTTTAGATAGATAATAGCTGAATTTCTCTACAACCAATGACGCTAAAAAAATACGTGTTTAATATTTTTTAATTTAGTTTCAAATTTTTACCTTTTTTGGAGAAAAATTTACAGCGTACCTCAGGTCAAGTTCATCTTCAAAATTCTAAATGCGACCCTATACACCCTGACACATAATTTTAAAGGATTTTTTACGCTGAAAACAATGCTGCAATCGGATTTTATATTGGTCAGAAAATGACAAAGTTATGGCAAAAGTTTGGAGAAAAAAAACAGTCATTTGGTTTGCTATTTATTAATCACATTATATTAACAGACAATGAGTGAGTGAAAGAGGGAGGGAGTGAGTGGGAGAGTGTGTGAGTGAATAAATGAGTTAACGAAAGAAATCGATAGTATGTGATAAAAAGGTAGATAATGGACATATTGATTAAATGAATGAGAGAATGTAATGCATAGGTCGATACATCAATAAAAAGAAAAGGCGAGAGTGAGAAAGAAAAAACGTGCAGATGTGTAAACGAGAAAAAAATCGGGAGGGAAGGAATATGTATAGATAATTAGAGATAAAGAGAAATATATAGATTTTTATAAAACAGACAATGAGAAAAGTATCTCATATATGAAGAGTATAGAGATATATGTTTGTATGTACATGGAAATTTCAATTTCTGCCTTGTCCATGGTCGTTAAAACAAACGGCTCGTACAAAGAGCGAATTAGGAGAAACAAAGGCACACCAGTTATTTATTTTCCTCCCGTGCCATTTCAGAGGGGTAATTTGTTAAAATAATTATTCTGTTCTGACAGGATTTAGACCGGACTTTAAACATCACTGAATACAGACTTGTCAGTAATGTAACATTGCGCTAACCTACACCGAGTGTAAGTAGAAGTGTAGGGCTTTATTAGACTAACAGAAGATTCAAGTTCGTGGGTTAAGCTCCAGAGCAGAATTAACCCTACGTGCTGTCCATTAACTCTCCTTAGTTATGAAAGGACTTAGCTTTTTCCCTAATTAAAATATCGCACCTGTTTCCTTCTGAGGATTATCATATAATTTTCTTACACTTGTATTATAACGAGGCATACGACAAGCATTCCATATTTTTAAGGTAAATCTCGTCGTCGATTGAAGGATGAGAGAAGCTACGTTGGAATATTGAAAAAAAAAATTTTTTTTAATTGTATATCTTTTATTAAGTCATACGAGAAAATAGTTGTTATGCAGTCTCAGTCTCTCCCTCTCCCTCTCCCTCTCCCTCTCACTCTCCCTCTCTCTCCCCCTCCCCCCTCTCTCTCACCCTTACTCTCATTCTCGTTCTCTTTATCTCTTCATCAATTTTCCTGCCCGGAGGTACATAGTATGTGATAGCTAAATGTATAACTTATAGCTGACTGGTATATTTTAAGAAAGCAAAGACAAAACAAAGATAGGGGCGTATAAGAAGGAAAACAAAGCAAGTGTTGAAATTCAATAGTCGACTTTTTGGATAATCTTGTTCATCCGGCCCGGAGGACCAAAATATATAGAAGTGTACAATAATCTCTTGAACGGCATACCATGCCGCATTCCCAATTATTGTATATACTTTTGTTCTTTTTTATTCTTTGATTAATTGTAATAAAGCATTATTATTCAATTAAAATTATATTTTAAAAAAATCACTTGTCTATTTTGAAATTATACGTGATAAGTATATATTCACAGTTAGCTGAGTTTATTAAGTTTGTATTTATGGTAAAGCTAATAACATTCAAAGTTACTCTCTCTTTCTTTCTCCCTCATCATTATCTTTTCTCTCTGTCTTTGTCTATCTACCTCACGCACTCTTTTCTTTCTCTCACTCATTCGACTGTACTTGAAATTAAAACTTCTCGCATTCAATCAACTAAACACCCATTTTCGTTCATGACCGGAAATGATACCTCAAGGATCTTATTCACCCGGCTTATTAGTTATTAATATTTCATTTCATCTATTACCGACTCACCAAATTTGATTAATAGTAAAGCCATTAATATACCGAGATGGCTTCCAGGTTATCTTCCTAAGGGACAGCACGTTTTGGGAAAGATTTGAATTACTAGAGCTGAGCATAAAATTAAACATATCGTGAGTACCTATATGGTTATACTCCTAACTATATGGTGATTTAATGTCTTTTTGTTTAGAGCAACATTTATTATTGAATTGTAATGAAAATTTCGAGTAAAAGGAGATATCTTTTGTTTCATAACAGCTTTTTGTTTTTGTTATGATGTAAGAAATTCTCCATAGCCGCTCAATATTTTAAAATAAAAAGGGAGGAAAATAAACCTGGCAATAAGCTCTGCTTAGCCCAACCCACCGGTCGAGAAGTAACACCGAAAAAATAAAATAGAAGGATGGACTCAGTCGTAAAACGCTATAACGCCAGGAGTCAGAAGGAAGATTATATCTGGATATAAGCCGACAGGGAAGCAGCCCATAAAAATTGTACATCTTCCGTTGCCGTCTACTTTGGCATGGCTTTTTTTATTGTAAAACTTTTAAAGCAGCTACCTTCCAAATTCGGACACATCCAGTTAACGCATTTTCCCCTCCTCGTAGAAGTTATCTCGAAAATTGAATCAACATCACCGAAACAATTTAGGTTTAACTCGTAACGCAATTTATTCGACGGTGACATTTTTCATCCGGCCTTCAAAAAACGCCATCCTCGTTGGAAATAGTAAATAATCAGTTGTAATATATATTATCATAGTTCCTTTGTAGATTGGAAGTAAGGAAGTGCTTTTTTTCAAAGTTTTTCAAGTAAATTTTTATAGATATTTATAGAGATGTGAAATTGACACTGATGATTTATCTAGTATTTCTTGGAATATCGCTTGAATTATTTAAGCTTTTAAATTTCAATGGCCATGTCATGGGTGTAAATGCAAATTGTTAACTCTAGTCTGGTAATCATAATTCGATGTTAGATAAGGAAAGTCCATTTGGAAAACCACGAGAAGCTATTAAATTTAATTTTTATAGCCGTACACGAAAAAAAGACCTGTTGAAAAAGAATCCGAAGGTTAATCACGTCGTTCTTCCGATGCAGCACTTTCCCGTATTCCGCCCAGGTCCCGCTTTTAATCAACATAAATTCCACGGCAGGCTTGTTGCCCGCTGGAAACAAGCTTTTATCACAGGTGATAGAACTAAATAAGCCAATAAAAATGAAATATCGAAAGCCCGATTTTATGTGGAGACGGAAATAACCACTGGGTAAAAATAGACATCAAGGAAGGTAACAAAAAGCCCTCACCAAGCGGGATTTGTCGGTGATAAGGATCTAGAACATCAGTTATACCTTGAATGCATATCGGACGATCGGTCATTTGTACAAAAAAAAAATCAAATCTGTGAAAGAATTGATGTTAATTACATAAAAACGTTCTCTCTATTGGTACTCGATATTCTTCAATCACCCTTTACGCAGATGGCACAGTCAATATTCCGGAATCGGCCTTCTCACACTATACATACATGCCAATAAATACATGCACACACAGTAGGTACTCAAAACTTTTAGTATTATGAACAAAACAACTCTGTTACCTCCAAAAATAGGAACAGAGGACGCAGATACACTACCGTGGTCAAGGACGATTCTCAGTCTGGTGGCTTTCCTACACGCTCTCTAAATGGAGCCAAACGAATTGGCTTTGGCCTAAAAGGGTCAGCCTCGCATGGCCTATCCTTAATCGGGTGAGTTTGGCCATTATGCTACAGGTCAGGTCCGTCGAAGGCCACCCATTGAATAACAATTATTAATGTTTTTCAGCGAAGGTTAACGTAGCCAAAAGAATATAAAAGTATATAAATATTATATAAAACTAATGATAACTGAGTTACACCGGTGTCACGTTAGAAGAACGGAAAATGGGACGATTATGGGAAAAAAATCGAAACATCCTCCAATTATGCGATTGTTTTACACAATTCAGTACAGTGGGAAAAAGATAGGGTTCAGGATATCCCCGTGCATTCTTTCATGAAAAGAACGCATTATTCTAGGAAGAAATAGTTACGTTAAATCAGATTTCTGTGAAACTCTACCAATAGCTTGTTGCTTTTGTGTTATAATGGAAATTAAGGAAATTGGAAAAGATAGGACTCAAGGTAACCCCATGAGATATACTGGCGTTGTTTGTAGGAAAATGTAAAGGAATGCAGGACACACCCATGCCTTCAGATATCCATTAACATTCACCCATTGTTTGATGCTTTCGTATATTAAATGTAAATTAGGGAAGTAAGACCTTAGGACAAGTCCTTGAGATACACCCTCGTAACGTCTAAAATAATGCAAGGCTATAAGAACATAAAATCAAAATTTCGCAAACTCCACCAGGTATATGATGATTTTATACAATAAGGTAAATTGTGAATGTTTTGAAAGATAGAATATAAACGTATGAACTAGAGAAAAAAACACCACTCAGGATAATTCATTTACATACAACGGCTTTTAGAAAAATGTAAAAGAATGTATCATTTACGATGAAATAGGAACACACAATGGAAATTCCACATTCTTTCCACATTTATTTGTGATTTTGTCCAATAAACCAAATTTCATTGTAAACGTTATGAAAGATCAGGGAATACTAAGTTTCTACCAAGGACTAAAATGAACTCAATATAGTTCCATGAGCTACCCGAGCATATTATTTTTAAAAATATATAAAAGAATGCATAAATTTGGAACATAAAATGGAAAGCGTACGGGGTATTTTATGATTTTATACTATAAAGGAAATTGTTAAAGTTAAGAAAATTTTGGAATTTCGGGTTTGAAATAGAACTTAGGATAACTCCTTGAGATACCCCGTCGTTACTTTTATAAAAATTGTCACATTTCTTCGTACAGTCTGTAGGGTGATGAACCTTTACTTTAATTCTTAACTATCATTTTGGTCTGTATATCCTTGCTGTTTTGGTCAGAGAGTTTCAACATCTGTGTCTGTGTGATTTCTATTAACTCAAGCCTTTTTCGTAAGGTCGTTGGGACGAGATAAATTTTAGGTGATTGAAAGTCTGGGTTTTTTATTGTTTCAGTCAGCCCTTGTGATCTTGTGTCCTTTCTTTTCAATTGGTTTAGTGTTTTGACTGCTTTAATTTTCTTACATCATTATTGTTTTTAGTGGTAAATGTTTTTATTTTTGTATATTTTTCAGTTTTCTAGTATATTTCTTTAACGTGGACTCAGAACAACTCCTTGAGAGGCACTGATATTGATTGGAAATTAATAGTAATATTGCTTATATTTCAAGAAACATTAACGATTTATAGAGCTACCTCTTGAGCAAAATGCTATAAATCATTATAATACAGTAAGAGGAAGAGAATACCTTACAATCAGTGAAAGAGTTTATGAGAGGATTTATTTCTTTTTAGAATATCAGTTGTTTTTCTCATGCACTTTGATTGTAATCATGCCCTTTTATATCGTTTCTTACAAAATAATTTACACCCTTTTCAACGGCTTATATATAATTAATCAGAAGTACTCAATGTCGTGACTCCTTATTCTTCAGCATCTTCCGCACACCTGAGTGCAGAGGTCGAGTTCTCTTCCCCCCTTTTCTTTATCAGAGATAACCAATCCTATTCATTGGGCTCGTGGCATTGGTAGTCAGATAAATAACAGCTGAATACACTTTGATACAGTTGCCCAAGGCGGTAAATTTGGGTCTACATTCACCCGACGTTCTTGCTGAAAAATCCCCCGCTTGGTAAACCGCAAAATTGCCCTCGTGCAGCATGACAACGCAATACCGCACGTTTCACGTCAGACCACCTCACAAATTAATAATTTAATTAACTGAAATTCCAACTCCTAGCAAGTCGATACAGCCACGATTTCCACCTCGTTACTTTTGATTCGGGTTCAACGCCCACCGGTTTTCGACTATTCGAATTCGACAGATTTTCTCCTGACATGAGTTGTCATTGTGCTAAAACGAAATAACTGGCATAAAGACTGATTGAAAACAACGGCCTATATTTCACACACGAACACTACGCATACTACTTTTATTCGTCACTGAAATAACTCGCATACTGTCCTTACACGTAATAGAAATATGTGTTTAATGACCGTTAGTTAATGATTATTCGGAGATCGTGACATGCGGTCCACGAAAAATAGTGAATTTAAAGATCGAAACGTTGGCAGGATGAAGAAAATGTTTATCTAAAACCTACTCACACCAGACCGCATCTCATAATCTCCGATTAATCTTACAAGTAGTATTTATAAGAAATTGCCGTTACTTTCTCCTTATTCTTTATATTGCGTAACTTATGTATACTTTTAACAAGGCTATATTTGCAGCATGATCTTAAAAATATCTTCAAACAATAGCAGTGCTTTTGCGTTTTTTTATCCTCATAACTTGCCCAAAGATTAATAGAGAAGCAATATAAAAATAAAATAAAATCGATTATTGAAGAAAACACTTCAGTGTTTATAAAATTCATTCTGATCTCATTTAAGACCATTTTGGATGCATTAATCGAGATATCGTCGCAAATCATCATTATGTTTTTTAGAATGACCTCACCACAGAATGAGAGGGATTTTGTGCGTATGAGAGAGGGAGAGAGTGTGAAAGAGAGAGGGAGTGAGTGAAAGAGTGTGTGAGTGAATAAATCAGTTAACGAAAGAAATCGATAGTAGGTGATACAAAGGTAGAAAAGGGACGAATTGCCTAAATGAATGAGAGAAGAGAATACATATGTCGATACATCGACATAGAGAAAGGGCGAGGGTAAAAAATAAAAAACGTTTATGTGTGTAAACGAGAAAAAAATCGAGAGGGGGAGAACGTGTGTAGATAATTAGAGAGAAAGAGAAATATACAGATTTTCATAAAACAGACAATGAAAAAAGTGTATCATATATGAAGAGTATAGAAATATGTGCTTCTATGTACATGGAAATTTCAATTTCTGCCTTGTCCGTCCGTAGTCGTTAAAACAAACGGCTCATACAAAGAGTGAATTAGGGGAAACAAAAGGCACGCCGGTTATTTATTATCCTCCCGTGCCATTTCAGAGGGGTAATTTGTTAAAATAAATTCTGTTCTGCAATTAGACCGGACGAAAATATCACTGAATACAGACTTGTCAGAAACGTAATATTGAGCTAACGTACCCCGAGTGTAAGTAGAAGTGTAGGTCTTTATTAGACTAACAGAAGATTCAAGTTCGTGTATTAAACTCCAAAGCAGTATCAACTCTACGTGCTGTCCATTAACCTTCCTTAGTTATGAAAGGACTTAGCTTTTTCTCTAATTAAAATATCGCACCAGTTCCCCTCCGAAGATTATCATATAACATTCTTATCCTTGGATTATAACGATGCGTAAACAGGTATTCCATGTTTTTAGCAGAAATCTCGTCAGCGGTTGAAGGATGAGACCACTTTTTTCTTGTCGGTATAGGATTTTAACTGAAAAAGGATCCAGGGGTTTCTGTTTTGACGATACGCTCGACGAAGGACTTGGACGTGGACAAAGGGCAACGGAAGATGAAGAGAATTTTTATTGGTGACCTTTCCTTTTAGAGCTACCCTTTCCCTTTAGGGGAACGCCAGTCCTTTTTGGACGGGAGGAGGTACTTCCTTAATCCTTTTCTTTACAGCTGAATAAACCAAGCCACGCTTGTCTCCGCCCTTTGGTATTAAAGCTACCACGCCTGCAAACCTTCTATAATTAAAAATCAAGGCAACTCTTATTAAAAATTGGGCAATGTTTGTTAACAAAAAGCTTTCGACACTGAAAGCTCCTGCGTACAGTTATTTGTCCCGAACGGATCGTTTGACGTATGTATATGCATGTAGTTAGACAATTTTTACAGTTTAAAACAAATCCTCGAAAAAACAGAGATTTTTCCTGAGGTTTTTTTATTGCTCTGTTCCTCCGGGCCGGATAAACTAAGAGTAGCTGGATTATCTCAAAATAATTCTATTTTTATATTTTGTGTCGTGCACTGCTAGCTAATGAACCCAAAGTTCAATAATTATATTTGATCTTCTAGATTAGACGTAATAAAAAGAAATTATGAAAGACGTAAAAATACTACTTCACTTATGGAATAATTAAACTAAATCACGTCGAGTACATTTTTCTTATTGATTCAATTAAAGTAGAGCTATTACAGAAAGAGGTGGAACATTAGAAAATGAAAATAAACGAACAAGTGGGCAAATGTAATGTCGTCATTACACAACTCCTAGATGTAACGATGAACTAGATTATCGACCTGCTGGATACAAGAAGTCTTTTCAGAGGATCTTCGGAAGAGGTCAAAACAGAGAAAACTTCCTTACGGTTTTCGCCGAGCTTTCGACAGTTTTATACTGTCATCTTCAGGGCCTGTTTTTATTATCATATAAACAAACATTTAAAACATGAAAAAACAATAATTACAACAAAATTGAATATCTAACTTTAAACCTTAATAGGGAATTAAGGTTAAAACTGGTATTGGATATTTATTAGCTGGCTATATCGAGTTAAAGGAATTTTAATGTTATTGTCAAAATAAAGTCTCAATCTTAGTTTGGTTATAGAAGAATATTTTAAAGGTTTTCTAGAACGGTTACATATAGAAGGACGTGGTTTGACCTCAGGTCTGATTGCATTCGCCCAGGGGCAGGAAAGTCAAAAAAGACGGACCCGGATTGAAAAACGGCCACTATTCGAGAGAATGCGGGAGGGCAAAAGGGGCAATTTGCCGAGGGGGCCCCGGGGATGTGTGAGATTCCATCAAGCTTGACGCCCTGACGGACGTGCTTGATTAGGCCGGCTCGAATTATTTATATGGAAGGCCCTCGAACCGTTTTCCAGATGTCGTTAAGATCTCTTAAGATTCGACGGATGAACCGTTCCTCGGAAATTCCGGCTTTTTTATATAGATATTTCTCCTCCTGTTTTTCGCTTCAAAAGGCCGGGACATCTGACTGACGAGTCTGATGGGGATTAATAATAGTGAAATGGCATTTTTGTACCGAAACCTGTTATTGAAAGATATTTTCTGCACAAATTTTGACACGCAAACTGCAACCAACTAGCATAACCTTAAACATAATTGATGCAATTGAGTAAATATATAATTATAGAAGAAGGGATGCCAATTTCTTTTTTGTTTATACCTGAGTAATAATGTTTTACTCGTAAATAGTCGAGAAAAAACGGACCAATTAATATGTTACAATTAATTAAGGTTTTCAGTTGAGATAAAAAAGTCAATGGCACGAGCAGGATTCGAACCCACGATCTTCGGCTTGATACGCCGCTTCTCTACCATTTGAGCTATCGTGACCTCGATCCACTCGGACATCAACTTCCCATCTCAACCACACCTTTTGAATTTTCCCTCCTTTTTGCCATTTTTCATATAATATAATATATATATAATATAACAGATTTTGATCTACCTCCCATCTTAAATATGTGTATAAATAATATTAAACATCCAAATAATTAAATTAATTATTTTAATTGTTATTATTTTTATAATAATTTAATAATATTAAGGTATCATTCTAATTTTTTATCTTTTATCTTTAATCACTAAGTTATAATTAATTTCTTACTGTAGTTACTATTATAATATTTATTTGTGTTGTAATTCCAGCTTTTCGCACGTTCAAATTGAGCGCCATTAAAAAACAAGCTTTTCATTGGAACGTCGCGTTGGAGGGGGTATCAGCGGATTCACTTTTGCAATTCAAGTCGAGAGACGTGGTTGTACAAATCCTTCAACCTGATGATGAGCTAAAGGGCTCGAAATCCGGATCGGCAACTTACTGTGGGTGGAAGTTATCTTTTTAAAAAGGATAGAGCGAGGGGTGTTTTATAGAAAACGGTGTTCCTTTTCTCAGATCAAGGAAAAATTTCAATGCTTAGCTGTTTCAATCAGGAAAACTTATTTTAATATTTACGAGCCGTTAATGTGTATGACCTAATACAACCCCCTCTCGCAGGATGCTCAATATATAATATTATATAGATGGATGATGATGATGGTGGGAGCATTGTTGATATTGATGATTACGATGATGAATTGATACTAGGAAGTTAGGGATGTTATGTTCCCAAAGCACTGCAACCTTCTGGCTTATACTTTTCCCAAGTTCGTTCAGTCAGCCGTCCCCGTCCTTTTAAGAAGCAAGTTATTCCGTGAAAATTCGCGTGTAAATAAGGATGTCCACTGCATAAGCAAATCGTAATTCATAGAGCAAATAGCATTCTATCTAACTAAAAACTTTTTTTCAATTTTTGTGATGAAACTAAACATTTGTGAATAATTTAAAGTGAGACTTTGGGTTCACCACCTTAGTTGGTCCGTATTATTTCGCTCATGGAAAGTAATTAGTCTGGGTATTGAGTTATTGTTTGGCCCTCCGTCCCTTGGCCTCGTTTTGCTAGTACCTACAATACGATTAAAAGTAATATAAACTTAATCCATATTTGTTTAGTGGTCATAATTGTTTTTAGCTAAGGGTTTTGGTTGAGATGAAAAATGAATGTCACGAACGGGAATCGAACCCACGCCCTTCGGCTCAATACACTGCTGCTGTACCCATTTGAGCTATCGTGACTTCCGGGAGTAATATTAACCTTTAACAGCAAAATATTTAAAAAAATATTTATACCGGAGAATACTGTGATTTTTTTCAACATCAACTATAATTTATTAATTAAATCACAAAAAAAATTAATCAGTTGTTTAAAAAAAATAGTTCTAGTAATAAATAAAACAGAAAAATATTATTTTCATTTTTTAACTTACGGGATAAAATCGGAGCAAAACTGTACTCTCATATAAAAAAGTCTCATATTGATGGTGTTTTTATGGATGGCCGTTACTTTAAGCTTTATACTTAGAGAGAAATCAAGCTCCTATCAAGCCACCCCCTCGAATAAAAAAAATCACTGAAGGATGATTAATGCTAAAATGTAATGGAAGTAGAAAAGCGTACCGCCCCCAATATGCTTCGGTTATTTTTAATGGAGATTTTCTGCCGGCTTTTAAAATCATATTGAAATTTATTTATTACGTTTATATACTTTTCTTTATAAATTATATTATGATTGCATTCCTCGGGTTTATTTTATCCGGCCCGGAGGACCTAAAGTAAATCAAAATCATTATATATAAACGACATTTATGATAACATATCAAATCACTGTTGATAATAATGACCTTATATAACGTACCATGTTGGGGCTCATCTTAATTTTGTATAAGGAATGTCTCTTCGCCTTTTTCTAAATATAATTCTTCATCTGGCCAACAAACAAATATAGTCAAGCTAACATATTGTGCTTGGAAGAAGCTCGGTGAACGCCGATTTCGCCTGAAGTACGGGTAGTCTCCCCATAAGTAAAATTCTTAACAGGAAATAATCGGCGGTGAATGCTGAACGGGCAGTAAAACCTTTGATACCCACCGGGTTTAGTTTTCACCGCAGAACGGACGACCTGGAAGATAAATTGAGGACCGATCCAGCGGATTCCACAAGACTGGTTCCGCGAATTAACTAATTTTCTCGAATTCGCGTAAAAATCGTTTTAACTACACTGAGGAATTCTAAAATACAAACCGCTCCTTTTTTCAATGGTTTTAATTGTCAGAAAGTACTAATTAAATTAATTAGCTAATAAAATCTTGCGAAATTTGATTTTCACAATTTATCTGTGGGACTGTCTCTGTTTGAATTGCCAAAAGTCTCTTTGTTAACGAATCTCTCTCTCCTTTTACTGCCTTTGTAATATTTATAGGGAAATATTTATTTTCTCCAGAAAAAACGGGCTTTATTAAGTTATATCAAAAGTCCTACGTTTCTAACCAAGGAATAGACATTAGAAATATTGTTTATATAATGTAATCCTATGTATTTTGTTGAATATGTATACCATTTATAATTTTATTTTATTGGAAAATAAAAATATTGTTCAGAGTTAAAAGAACAATTAAAAATTTGGACGAAACTATTGTAGTAAAATAATATCTCTAAAATATCCTCAAAAAATTGGAGATTTGATTGAAAAAAGGAAATCCAGGAGAGGATGACTATTCTAATTTCTAGGGAAGCTCTAGAGTTTTTCCTGATAACGAAAAAACTTCCCAAAAAAGGAATTTTCAAATTGACGATTTTTTAACGCAGCAATAAGACTCAGGTATGTCCTTAATGTCTGGAAAATTGCTGATATCACCATAATAAGAAAGCCTGGTAAACCAACTCACGAAGTATCATCCTAGCGCCCCATATCATTGCTTCCTGTTATCTCAAAATTATCCGAAAAAAAGTTTTGCTACTTCAGAAAAATAAAGACTGAAACCCTTCACTGAAAAAACTACCAATATGCCAGGCCATCAATTTGGATTCATAGCCAAGCACTCAACCGCAAATCAAATACATAGAATCACTGATATTAAAGAGAAGGCTCTAGAAGAGCCAAGCACTCAACCACAGATCAGAAACGTAGAAACATTGATATTAAATAGAAAGCTCTAGAAGACCCAAGCACTCAACCACAGATCAGAAATGTAGAAACATTGATATTAAATAGAAAGCTCTAGAAGACCCAAGCACTCAACCACAGATCAAAAACATAGAAACATTGATATTAAATAGAAAGCTCTTGAAGATACAAATATATGTTCAGCTTTATTCCTAGACGTATCGCAAGCCCTGACATGGTTTGGCACGAAGGTTTAAGTTAAAAACAAATTTCCAAAACAATGTGCTGAACTTTGGACCTCCTATCTTCCGGAAAGATATTGTTGATGTTCCAAGTTAAACAACAAGACGAATACTTAGAATTGTTTCAAATCACTCTTGACGTACCACAAGGTAGCATCCTAGGCCCCGTACTGCACTTGCTGTATTCACCACTGATGGAAAGAAAACCTTCGCAAATTGTATCCATTCATCCAACAACCGACTGCAAATGGCAGTCAGCAGCATCCATGAATGGACAGAACCTTGGAAGGGAAAATAAATGTCGAGAAATCCGTACATGTAATAAAAAATTCGTAGACATACCAATTGTCTTCAGTGTAAAGTTGTTCCTTCCCAGAATTCAGGAAAATATTTATGCATGGCACAGAAAAAAAATTAAATTAGAAAGCACATAACAAAAAGAAAAGGAAAGATTTTGATTTCAAATACCGTCTGCCACCTTAGACATAACAGCACGTCGTAAGACGACTGAAGAGGACAAAACCTTTTGAGTTAGTTCTGTAAGAATTACGCGGTGAACTCCACTACATAAACTGTAACACTAATGAATGAACTAAAATTTATTTATTACTAAATTAGCTTTTGTAAAATTGAGAGGTCGGCAGATTGATAATTTGTGTTGGTAATGGTGATAATCTGTAGCATCGAAGGAAAGTATCGATTAAGTTCACACCTTGCTAGATTCTGGAAATATCAGCTTTCGTGGTGAACCTCGATCAGGTTGTGTTTCAGTGGTGTTACTTGAGAGCTATTAACTGCCAGATTCGGGGTTTCAATCCCTTCTTAATCCACGACTTAATCTTTGGATAATCCTATTCAGCCTTAAGTGGAAGAAACAGTAAGCCATATGGCTCAACCATTGGTTTGTGTGTGACTACACAGGCGAATTCTTTGTAAAGGTTGGTAATGTGGTCAACTTCTTGCCACACCTTCCTTATATCCCTGACCTTCTACCGACTATTGGTCAGAAAATGCCACATAAAGTTAATGACAAAATAAATACCTTATTTATTTTTCTTCCTTTTATTACTTTTGATAACAAAAGCGGTTTTTTATCTAGTCTAGTATTCAAAAGGAGTTGATTGAATTTTTTCTCGGTTTGTTAATACTTATTTCTCCTTGTGAGCCGCCTATTCCCGCTGGATTTTGTGCGAGTTAGGTTTCATCTATTTGACATGGCTCTACCCCCGAGTATAATCTCATTTGCCGTACGTTGCCGTGTAAATAAAGCCCCCCGATAAACCTTCCTACCAAAGGGTCCATTATAGCCTGTTTAACAATTCATAAACCTAGGCATTCATCTCACATTATCTTTCATGCCTCCGGTTAAGAGGATCTTTCATCAACCGTAATTGATGTAAAATGAAAGCCAAGGATATTTGAAAAGAGTCGCCGTTCGGTTTAAACATTCGGTAAACTTAGGACGATGCTTTTAACCGTCTAGTTAATTCAGCTTTTGGTTATAAACAGGCCCTTTCAACGACAGGGCGGGAATTATTAGGCGCATAAAGGTGGAGGGTGATTGAGTGAAGCGAGGTAATTAAGTTGGCTCATTCGGCGCGTCCTTCCTTGCTGACTGATGCTACGGTTTCTGCTTCAGCAGTTCCTTGCGCATCAATCGAATGGCTCTTTGTTTGATTGATGGACCGATTTTAGGCGATAGACAATCCTTTATGCAAATTTAAATAAATATAGAGCCAAACGACCTTCATATAACTTTTCTCTTCTAACTTTTTTAACCAGAAATCACCGATTGATAATCTAAACTGTCTTTAAACTTGGATTTTTTCGTAAATGAGCCCTAATTACATGTTTTCCGTATCGAAGATCTCAATGCTGTGTTAACGACTCTCCTGTCTATCCTTCAGAAGTTGACTTTACCTCTCCCAGAAGGAGGAATTTTAGCCTGCAGGGAGACAGAGGGCATGTACAACCTTTTTTTTTCAAGCAATCTGCACAAGCGTTTTTCTACTGCTCAAGTCTGTATGCTTACCGACTCTGCAATGTTCAGGAGTCCTGAAATGTACTAGGTATTTTGTGGAACTTTCTGTATTAAACCTTCCTAAACCTAGGACTTATTATTAGTTCATTTTCTGATGGTTAGCACTAAAGTGCTCAGTGCCATCACCTTACCCCAAGGCCCGGTGTACTCTCGATCCATTCAAGGATAATTTTTCGCCCCGACAGTGCCTTAATGGGAAGATTAAGGACTTCCAGAGCAGCAGTGGCGTTCTCATTGCTTCTTTAATACCGTACTGTAATCCAGCAAGGCACGTTCGCTTCTAGGTAATAATGAGAATCCTGTAATAACTTCGTCCACCAAAGTACCGGTCCGGAGGTTATCATGGGTCTAACGACCGCTCAGTATGATTGGGGCATTTTTTGTTTTAGTCTCAACCCAAACCAAAGCGATTCTTTGTTTTCCACCATGTCTGACGGGGCGCCGATGCAATTTCAAACGGCTCTGGGCTTTAACACCGATGAGGTAATGGAAAGTACAGGAGAAAGAGATTAGAAAAAAACCGAAGCAGAAGAGAACGAGGAGGAGGGCAAAAAAAGTGAAAGAGTGGGAGAAGAAATAGGCAAAAATAGCGAAAAAGTTAGTCATAGTTTGACTTAATGAAGGTGTGTGTGTGTGTGTGTGTGTGTGTGTGTGTGTGTGTGTGTGTGTGTGTGTGTGTGCGTGTGCGTGTGCGTGTGCGTGTGCGAGTGCGTGTGCGTGTGCGTGTGTGTGTGTGTGTGTGTGTGTGTGTGAGAGTGAGTGTGAGAGAGAGAGGGATAATTTGAGGATTATAGGAGTGAGAAGAGGAGGGTGTGCAAGAGAGGATGAAAACCAAAAACAAATTAATTGCTAAGAGTTTGAATGAGAGAATGTCAGGGATTGGAGAGGAAGGACGAAATTAATGGAAATTTAAATAAAATAAAAAGTGAGTGACCATGAGGAAAGCATAGGTAAATAGAGAGAGAAAGAAAAAAGACAGTGAGACAGTGAGAGAAAGGGAGAGAGCCTGAGTGAGAGGTGGTAGGAGGGTAAAAAATGAGAAAGTCGGTGCGAAAAGGAGAGGAAAAGTGGTAAATGAGAGGAGTTGAGAAGTGAAAGGAGGATACCGAGAATTGGAGGAAGGGAATCGAGTTTATCTCTTATAGATTAATAAAATTATGCAATTTATTTTTTAATTGATATTAAATCAATAATTCAATTTTTCATGTTTACTTTAATATGACAGGTCCATTTACTGACACTTTATTTAACGAAATATAAAGTGAGTTTTCGTCCTTTCGTCTCTATAAAGCACAAAAATTATTATGTATTATGAATTATTAAATCCATTAGATTTCGTGGTCCGATTGACCAAATAACTTCTTTCAATTAATTGGCCAAAAAGGAGGAAAAATTCGAAAGGTGGGTTGAGATGGGAAGTTGTTGTCCGAGTGGATCGAAGTCATGATGATTCAAGTAGTAGCGGCGTATTTAGCCGAAGGTCGTGGGTTCGAATCCCGCTCGTGTCACTGGCTTTTTTATTGCAACCAATACCTTACATAAAGATTAATTAATTCAAAGAAATTATGAATTATGTTTTTTTGTATCCAACTTATAAATCAATTAATGCTGTCCTTTTTTTGTTTTTCAGGTAAGTGTTACCTCGATGTCTTTAAGGGAATGTAAGTCTTATTTCACGTCAGTTTTTTTTTTCCGAAAAAAAAAAGTTACATGTCTATAACCAATTGGGTAAATGTGTGTTTTATAATTAATTAACCAATAGTCTAAATTGTGGCACATATTATTGTTCTTAATTCAGTCGAAAGAAGAGCAACTGCCGTTTATCGGTCCTTCTAATCAATTCACAGTTACCGCCAGTTCGCCACCCAAGGAGACTCCCCCGGTTTTTATTTATAGCTCAAATTTGATGAAGCCGTGGCGCGAACGTAGGATGTGGGGGCCCTTCTTCTAATAGATTACATCCCCGGTTTGTCTTTCCGGCTGTTTTTTTCCTTGTCGACAAGACGTCCGCTGGAGCCGCGCCAGCCGTTTCATTCGGTGGTCCCAGAAAATAATTAACCAATTTCTTCAGATGGGACAAGGAAAGAAAGATCACCTACTTTGAGCAATTGAACTCAATTACACTAAATATTTGGCTTGGTTTTTGTGATTTAATTTAATTTTACTTATTTTATTTTATTTTGTTACGAATACGCAATATGATGGATAGATTGAGGTGGAGAAAAGGAAAAAATGTTTGTGCAAATTATGGCAAACATTGGTAGGTAAAGAGTAGTGAGAGTAACTGGATGGAAATTTATAGATAGATTCATACTTTTATTTCACAAAAATAGGTACAATATTTATAACAAAATTGGCAGAGCTAAATAGGCAACTGGACTAGCTATTGGCAGTCTGTCGGGAGTACAGATTGGAATGCATACCAACTAATAATAATGAAAAATAATAACGTCGATTCAAACTTCAAACTAAAACTCGTCTCTTTAAAATACAACAAGCAAACGGAAAAGAAAACTGTGGATAATAGATTTTAGTGTAAATTATGACAATGATTGGTAGGGTAGAAATAAAATTACAGCAGGCAGGAAGAGAAGAGAAAGAAAATGAGATAGAGGTGGAGAGTGAGTGAATGAATGGAAAAAACTGGAAACTAG
Source organism: Cimex lectularius (assembly GCF_000648675.2). Lineage (NCBI taxonomy): Eukaryota > Metazoa > Arthropoda > Insecta > Hemiptera > Cimicidae > Cimex > Cimex lectularius. The sequence continues at coordinate 1,181,030 of NW_019392742.1, forward strand.
TATATTTTACTAAATATTTACATACATACAGATTGCAACTTGACTCTTTTTTTATTTGTGTTAGAAGTACGAAAGACACTGGACTTTATAATCTTCTACCACCTTAATAATGTAATCATTTTATCTTGTCTTGCCTGTTACTGCGTTTGCGGGAAAAAACTGATTATAAAAAACCCGTTGTCACTTTGTTGTTTGTTCATAGTTCATATGATCAAACATGATTACATAACAAAAAAAATTGTGAGTAAATGAATGAGTGAGTGAGAGATAGAAAATGTTATAGATTAGGAGGAAGCTACTGAAAAAAGGCAGTCTAAGTTATAAAGGTATGCATGTATAAATGTGGTGGTAAAATATAATTACTGGGAGACAGAGGAGAGAGAGAGAGAGAGAGCGAGAGGGAGAGAGAGAGAGTGAATGAAAGGGAGGGAGGGAGTGAGTGAGAGATAGAGATTACCGTTATATTTGCGTATTCATTCAAATTTTGGACCATTCTTACTCTTAAAGTGAAGTAACATCTTCACTTTTTATTTTAACTTTACTCAATTTTATTAAATGTTTCAACATCGAAAATGTGTTTCAGCACATCATAGAAATTACATCAACTCTTATGTATATACACATATAAAACTCTTTCAATAAAACAATAATTGAATGCTACTATTCTTTATTACTTTACTAATATTACTTAGATAGAGAGAGAGAGTGAGAGAGAGAGAGAGAGAGAGAGAGAGAGAGAGAGAGAGAGAGATTTTAGGACCAAGCTTCTGACAGAGAGGCAGATAAAGTTATAGAGGTATGCTAAAAAAATTGACTCCCAGGAGATTCAATGAGAGGACTGCAGAGGTTGAAAGTAATCCTATTTAAATACATTATGACATGAGTGATAGTTAGAAAAGAAGAGAGAGAAGGGAGAGAGAGTGAGAGAGAGAAAGAAAGTAAAAATTAATAACCGCTAAGATTGAGGTAAACATTCGTCTGGTATTGAAGGCAGAAAGGACGAAATCGAAATGGAAATAACATATGAAAAAAGTAAAATAAATATTGAGAAAAGGGTAGCAGGATGGAAATAGAAGAGAAGCAATAGAGAAAAAGTAAGTTAAAGTTTGGCTTGAAGATCTGCGATGAAAGAGAAAGGAGAGATGGTGAGTTTGTATAAGAAAGGGTTAGATTATGGGACAGAAAAATAAACTTTAAAAAAATTAACTGCAGGGTGATCAAATAAAAATAAAAGAGAGAAGAAAGATATCAAGTAAGGAATATTGTGATAGAGAGAGCAATAAAATAACCAAATAAAGGAGTGTGCGGGTCGTTTAGAAGGCAATGTGAATTAGGGAGAAATTAGTAGAATTTCATCTAGAAAATATTGTCTATAAATATATATAAAAAGGAACTTAAAGGGATATTTGTTGAGAGAGAAAAAGAAAGCGACGGAAATATTGGAAGAAATGATAATAGAGAGTGAGTTTGGCTAGATTTTTAGGAAAAGTGCGATGAATTAAAATTTAATTAGAATAGAGCGTATTTTTACTGAGTGGGATTGAAATGGATGTAGAGATATAAAGGGAGAATGAGGTAAAGGTTTGTTTGAGAAGTGACAGCAATTTAACTATAATAAGTATGAAGGATGAAAGAGGAAGAGGGTGCGTGTTTGATGTAGAAAGTGCTTTAACACTAATACAAATACATTTTAACTAAATACATTCTGTGACAATGAAACACAATTAGTCATTCTAAGACCCGCTTTGTTAGTGCAAAATGCTATCTGACAGACCTTTTTTCAGAATAATCTGCATGTAAATTTTGCAATTTTCCTTATCCTGATCGATTCAGTACCACTGTATCTAATTGCTTTTTGCAACCTATCAATTTCATAGGTTCCGCTCCATCTTTGCAGTTCGGGGCGCTGCTTTATCTCGGATCTCGAATTCTTCCTGCCGAGGTGGGCATAATCTAAGTTAATGGCCGTTCAAATCGGCTCATTACTTTCATCAAGTCGGGAAATTGAAAACCGCCTTCACTATCCCAAACTCAACTAATAATGAGCAGTAATTTTTTAAACTGTATATAAAATTGGGTTGATTATCTGTAGGTAGCCGGCCGCAAACCGCGTTATTATATCTCCGCTTAATAGATTATAATAGTCCCTATTAGTTGTTAAACGAATGTCGGACCCTCGAAATTAATTTGTTTCTCTGGAGAGAAAAAAAATTGAAGCTTATCAAATGCCGGCAGGTTGAAAAATGGAAAACGTTTACACACGTTTGTCATTATTGAAATGTTCCTTTTTAAAATTTAAAATAGTTAAAGAAATTGAAAAGTTATACAAGCTTTTCAGTTGTTTCTGTATTAATATTTGATTCATTTGCCCTTCAGGTTTGATTGTCATTGTAAACATCACTCCAAATAATGAATTTCCTGCATTCATTCCCTTACTCAACAATCCTGCGATGATTCTGTGAAGTTACCATTAAAATTAATTAATTTTAAAATGAGAAATCAAAAATTTTAATTTTTTAGAAAAAGTGGTAGATAGGCTCGGTCAGAGAGTTGGAGTTACAGTCACAAGTTATATAACTACAAATAACTAGGGGTCAGTCTTTCATCGAAATTATCTTTTACGGATCATCTACAACGCAAAGCAACACTTACTAAGCAGTAAATAGAGTTTGGAATGATCAGTTCACCCAGGACTTGGTACAGCTTTCAGCAAAGTTGAAAGTGTTTTAACAGCATTTATCGTGCTATGCTTGCTAGATCTGGGGGTTCCAAAGATACGTGGTGATAGAAAAGGTTCAAAGATTTTTTATTAAAAAGTTCTCTCTTCCGGACCCTTTACCGTCACATATGTTGTTAGAGATTGGGGTTGACCTGCTATTTATTTTTACTTTGAAACTCCACTTCTCGTTTGTTCTCAAACGAATTTCCTTGTCATCCTCTATCCAAAATTACAGCCACAGCCGTGATTGACACGAATTGTTATTGGTTTTCCAAATAGAACAAGTTGGCACATGATTATGGTTGTCTTTTCACGTTTACAAGCAAAAATATAAATGACTGGCGAGGATTATCTGAAATCCTCTAACTAGAATTAGGGAAGTCCATCACGAGAGTTGCCTAAGGAAAGTCTCATTATTCATCCGTTTCCTCCTTTATAGGACAATCCACTAAGTGAGCAAACAAACCTTTTTCGCCTCTCCGAGATGCGATGTTCTTAAAAATGCGTTGCGAGCAAATATACTTCCATTTTGTACCCTGGGAACCTAATGTTATCGAATTGTGTTCCTCATGCAACTCAAAAATAAAGGAAGATGTTTTTCACTTTGTGTCTGAGAGCTCGATTTTGTCAGAGTATCGCCTTCTGCATCTGGGTGTTCCTAGCCTTTCCCGAGTTGTATTTGTCCAGACCTTAAACGAAATAAGGAATTGTGAAGCCCTTGCATACCATGCTCGCGATTACTGGCAATATAGGTATCTACTAATTCAGCACTTCATTGGTGAGAGCTTTTCAAGGAAAGCAAAAAAAAATGTAAATATATATTGGATGTATCTATATAAAATGAATACTAGTAGGCAGTATTAAGTGATAATTTTTTATTTGTTTTCACTTTTATCTTTCATTTTAGTTAACTCCCGATAGACGGATTGTTATCCATGTCGTATTGTCCTTTTTTTTCGATTTATCTGTATATTGTATAAAATCTAAATAAAGTACATTAGCTTTCGTGGTCCGATTGACCAAACAACATCTTTCAATTATTTAAACTTTATGTAAGGTATTGGTTCAGATAAACATCATATCAGTGTCACGAGAAGAATTCGAACCCACTCCGAGTGGATGCAGGTCACGATAGCTCAAGTGCTGGAGCAGCGGCTTATTTAGCCGAAGGTCGGGGGTTCGAATCCCACTCGTGACACTGACTTTTTTATCTCAACCAAGACCTTACATAAAGATTAATTAATTGAAAGATGTTTTTTGGTCAACTGGACCACGAAAGCTAATGAATTTAATAAGCTAAATGAAGTATATCTTCACTAAAGCTCTCCGTGGCCATTTCATTTGTCGCCGAGAATCAAATAGATTACACGACATTGGGATTGAGATGGGAAGTTAATGTCCGAGTGGATCGAGTCACGTTATCTCAAGTGGTAGAGCCGAAGGTCGTGGGTTCGAATCGCACTGACTTTTTTATCTCAGCCAATACGTTATCTTAATAAAGTATTTTAAAAAATGCCGGCAGGTTGAAAAATGGAAAACGTTTAAACACGCTTGTTATTACTGACATCCCTTTTTAAAATTTAAAATATTCAAAGAAATTGTAAAGTTGCTCCTGTATTAATTTTTGATTCATTTGCCCTTCAGGCTTGGTTGTCATTGTAAACACTTGTACTGCGTATATTGAATGAATTTCCTGCATCCATTCCCTTACTCAACAATCATGCCATGATTCTGTGAAATTTCTATTAAAAGCATATAAACGGGTGAAGCAAAATGTTCATTTCAGCTAATATTGTTTGTGATGCACGCGGACGAACTTTTCAATTGATGTTCCAACTTTACCAATATCAAGCATCGAACTACTCGGTTCTGCACTAGACTTACAGATGAAGATGGAAGGTTTTGATCCGATTTGTCTTTTCATAGTGAGTTTTGATATATACGACCTCATCAAAACCCTCCATAAAAATATCGATCTCTACTAAAAATAATATACTAGTTCGACGATTATCTCTTACAACCCTTCTAGAAACTCCTCCAAGGTGATTCCATGGCCCTCCACAATGAGTGACTAATGACGAGTTTTCAGCGAGGATTGTTGTCACTGGGCAACTCCTACAACTGACTCAAATGACACACTAAGCATAAATCGAAAATGCTTACTTTATGCAACATTTTTAAGTGTCTTTATCGACTTCTACCGGTTTTTAGGACATATGGGATTTGAAGCTGTGGTTGGATATGAAGTAGTAGTTGGATAATGGTACGAAGGATTGTGGACTTAAGTAACATGGGGGGCACATTGATGGGCACACTCAATTATAAAAAAATATTCCTTACCATTTAATTACAAAAAATTATTATATTTCCATAATTTGTTTAAGTCGTGAGGAGCCGTCAAGCATGAGGTAGTTTAGAAAAACGCCTTTTTCATTTTTTTGCCAAATTTTCGACATTTATTCGGGTCATCTTCAGGCCATAAAGTGTGGTGTCATTATTGTGTCACACTTTTGCACAAAACCAATATGACTCCACAAGAATGCACTTTATGCCCTGAAGATGACTGAATAAAGGTCGAAATGTCGGCCTAAAAAACCTAGTATCTAAAAAATGTAGTAAAAATAAATTTTTTTATGCAGATGGACTTCTGTAAGCAGCATGTTGTGTTCCAAGATTTTCATTAGGACAACGCTTTCGATTGGTCGAGTTGAGTATTTGAAATATTTAGGCTTGGGCAGATCCACATGTTATAAAAAGTGTATTTGTGTGTTTTTTTCAAAGGGACTTTAGCCGACGTTTTGTGGCACGATCATCATCCCCCGGGGTGTTTTGCCCATAAAATTGTCTAAAATAGACATAGCAAACTGGCATCGATCCCTTTCATCCTCCGGGTTCGCCGTCCCGACAAAATGACGAAAAATCCACAGACGGAACCAGCTGTAAAACTTTTTACAACCCGCTTTATATCTGTTCGAATATCGTTTTTGGCCGAAACCCAGTCGCGGTGAAAATCGCCCGTCAACTCTATTTCGTTCATCCGTATAGTTTTACCGTCGGTCAGGAGCTTGGATCCTAATTTGCTGTCGGCTTGTATCAATGTTATCAGACCTGTCAAACATTAATTGATGCTAGTTGGAGGCAATTCATCATCTGGCGGGAACCTTTTTTCACCCGACATTCAATCCGCCCGTAACTATAACTTAGGGGAGTTGATATACATGCAATAATATGCACTTTTTATGTATAATGAATTTACTGTTTGAGAAAAGGATGGTATTGAATTAGTAATGATAAAGACTAATTGGAAAAAAACAGAAGTCGAAAGTGAGAAAAATTTTACAGTTAACTGAAAATTATTGTAGGAAGATGAAGTGCGAGGGATAAGAAGTAGATCAAATTTATTACAAATTACGAGCAACATTGTATAAAAGTGTGGACAAAAAACGATACCGAATGCCCGAAGAGCGAGGAGATACGTACAGGAGAAAGATAGATAGATAGATAGATAGATAGATAGAGAGAGAGAGAGAGAGAGAGAGAGAGAGAGAGAGAGAGTGACAAAAATGAATACATAGGTCGCTAAAAAGAGAGAGTGAAAGAAGAGAAAGAAAGGAAGAGTGAGCGTGTGTGATTTAATGATTGAAAGAAAGGATTCTAGGAAAGATACTTGGCAAAACTGCAAGTCAAAAAGCAAAAGAGAGAGAGAGAGAGAGAGAGAGAGAGAGAGAGAGAGAGAGAGAGAGAGAGAGTATAAAAACAGGAAGAGGGTAAATTATTCTATAAAAAGAGGACAGTGGTGAAAAAGGAGAAGATAGAGTAAGAGGAAGAGTGAAAGTGAAAAAAAGAAAAATTAAGGCTATGTTGATATTTAAATAAATAGTTATAAACGTGTATAATGCGGTCTGGTGTGATTTAGGTTTAGCAAAGTATTTTCTTTATCTTGCCAACGTTTCGATCTTTAGTGAGATCATTATCAGAGTTCAAAGTGTCAAAACACTCCCATCACTACACGCAACAGTAACATATCTACACAGAAAACACACACACACACTCTTTGCGCCCTGAAGAAGATCTCAATAAAGATTGAAACGTTAAACCTTACCACATCTCACAATCTCTAAATAAACATAGATATAGAGAAAATAAAAATATATAGATTTAGTAAAAAATAGAAAAGAAAAACAGGCAGATAGAGGAACTTCGAAATAATAAGATCTTACTCATTGGACAATGCCCTTTGTTTGCAGTTTTGCTCATCCTGGCCATGGGCAAAAAATAACGTTTGTAAAACATATAAGATCTGCCAAGGAAACAGGTGAAAAAACTGAGCGTATATGGCGGTTCGTTTTTAGAGAAAGTTTGTTTTGCAGTTATTCCTGAATTGTTAAAATGTGAAAATCATAGGTCTGTCTTCATTACACAACCCTTTGATGTAGTTCACCACCGGTTTTGTGTAATATTGGAGAAAAATGTGGGCAACGAACGATATAGAACGCAAGAAGAGCTAGGGAATATGTACAGGAGAGACAGAAAAGAAGAGAGTGAGTGAAAGCGAATCAAAGACAGTGATACAGACAGAGCACAAAACAAGAAAGCAGCTTGAAAGGACAATAAGTAGAACAGGGTAATTCTGATCTATAGATCTTGAGTTTATTACATGTAACCTGTATATGAGAATGTATTTATGTGCGTGAATTTGAGTGTAGTACAAGAGGGTCTTTGGCGGAATATCAAGTACTAGAATATCTAGAGATATCTTGAGAATGACTGTGTTTAGGTTAAAACTGCATGCGTTGCGGGGGTGGGTGAAATAACCTTGTTGTCGTTAGTCCCTTGATCCTACTTTCGACGGTGGTAGGCTTAAACGAAATCAAGATCTGACCCCGGAACACCAAAACACTGTATACCCTGGGCTTGGTCATGCACACAAGTGCATATATGGGCAGAATGAGTCTATATATTAAAAAAATTATGGCTCAGTGAATTTTCAAAATTGTCCGCCTTCATTCTAACATAATAGATTCTGAACATACAGAAACCATAGAGAAAGAACTATTCAATCACTACCTCTCTTTCCCTTCGAGGGAAATTTCCTTTTGAGGAAAAGGTTTTGTTCCTTCAGAGGTCCAGCATATAATTTTTACACTACAACAAATTGGGGATTTATTTATCCAGTTAACCCTACCAAATTTGTCCAAAGCCTCCTGGAAATTCTTTAAATATTAGAAAAAGTCTTAAATTATGATTTTAGGAAGGCATTTATTTTTTATGAGCCTATATATTAAAAAAATTATTAAGATGGAAAAAACAAATAGAATGAGAGTAATGTACTTATTAATAGGTTTTTTTATATTGCTGTGTAATTCATTACTTTTCTGGCTTGACAGTTTTCCGCTACTATCACGTAGGGAAGGTGATTTAAGTAGAGGACGAGGCGAGGGATGTGTGATTTGTACTGGAAAAATCTCATTTCCCTTTTCAACCTGTAGTTGCAAACGTGTAAGACGGGACGGGTGTCCTAAACTTTAATCAAGTCCTTACTTGTAACAAAATTGAGAAAGTGGTCTTGTTAATGGATTGAGATCGAGTCCTTCCAAAGGGGAAAATCCAGCTTTACAAGGAAACTGGTGTGTACGGTTTTTCAAACAGCTATGCGATGTATAATAATTATTTTTATTTCCAGAATAGTGAAGATACATAAACTATATTTAAGTTTTAAAGGTAGATTTCAGGGAATTTTAGTTTTAACCTTTATCACCTAACGTAACAGTTGTATAATGTATATCATTGTTTTTGATTAAGAAAAAAGTAAATAAAGATAGAAAAAATTAAAAAACCATAACAATTTGTATTGTCTTTATAAATTATAAATCATTTTAAAAATAAATTAATACAAACAAACAAAATTTGTAAGTTAGGCTGAACAGAATTTTTAATAATAGACAAAGCACAACACATTTACAAATAAACATAATTAGATGGATAAATAATTCTGAGATTAGAAAAAATTATTTTGTTTTTTGTATTGGATAATTTCGATTTTTTTTAAATTATTTACTTTTTGATAGAATCGTTTAAGAAATATTTACCGTAGTGGTGAGCTATTTCACAAAACGTGCTGGTAAGAAAAGACGTCCCTTTCTGCATTTTGCGCGTTTGCTCAGGAATAGAGCACTACAACAAATTGGGGATTTATTTATCCAGCCAACCCTACCAAATTTGTCCAAAGCCTCCTGGAAATTCTTTAAATATCAGAAAAAGTCTTAAATTTTGATTTTAGGAACGCATTTATTTTTTCTAAAAAAGCAGCATGGTTTTTTATACTGAAATAACGCTCTTGATTTTAAACGTAGCTTTTTATTTCCACGTTTATGTTTATGACATACAACTAACCTTACGACTGAAAATAAACCCTTTTGGGCAGCCATCACACGTATCCTATCGTGCCATAATGCTTCCGTTCCTGTCTGTAATGACGACTGATGATGGGCCAAACCAGACGAAAAAATGGCTTAGTGAATACCTTTTCAAAATATTCCGCCTTCATCCTAACATAATAGATTCTGAACATACAGAAACCATAGAAAAGAACTATTCAATCACTACCTCTCTTTCCCTTCGAGGAAAAGTTTTTGTCCTTCAGAGGTCCAGCATATAATATTCATAATAAGAAACTCACGATCTTTTAACAGCTCAATTCTTTGATCCTCCCAAAAGAGCAATCGTCTTCCTAACAATACTTTATAATACTGATCAAAGAACTACTCATTTTCCCTTATAATAGAAGTTTTTCTTTATGAAGATGATCCCAAGGCCACAGAAACCTAACCACCTACATAAATCCTATCGCCCGATAAGCTTCTTACCTATCCTAGGAAATGTCCTCAAAAAGCTCCTTCTGAAAGAATCCTTCCTATCATAGAAGAACAAAACTTTATCCTTTTTGCCAGTTTGGCTTCCACAAACTCTATTCAATCCAGCAATATCTAACAAATACCACCGTGTTGTAGAAGAAATATCTTCTTCTTGTTAAAGCTTAAAGCTGCTCGGGTGCTTTTCTTTTGAACTGAAACATTTGATAGAGCCGGGCATCGGGTATTTGCGGTGGAGGTTCAAGGACTCGTACTCAGCTCTTACCTCACTTACCACTTCTTTCAAGTCGGTGCTTGTTTGACTAATATCCTGTTAACCCTTTCTTGCCCAAAGTTGCTTCAGAGCAATGCCAAATTTAGCAGTTCTGTTTAAGCTTAGCAGTTAGGGCGAGTAGAGTGTTGTTCCTGTTCTTTTTCTTCCTGTGTATTGGCATTACTGATTTATTTGGCGCCAATTTGAAATATCTATCAATGGACATTTCCCGCTAATCTTGTAATCAAATTGTAATGCTCGTCTTGCTCTAACACCAAAAAGGGTCAAGGCGAGACCCACGCCGAAGTTGAAGTAGTCCTGGTCCCATTCTTAAAATATTACCGCTGAACTACTTACCCATTCCGACACATACATGCGTACTTTCGCAGTTGATATTTCAATCCGTCTTCTAATGTCATTTTATATCCTGCGTATAGTTAACCACATCCGCTGTAACACCAACAAAAGTCTAACTCGGAATCCACATACAAAACTTATAAAGCAGGAACTAATAAGACTTTATTTAACAATCTCACTACTTGTAGGCAAACCGTTAAAACTGACGCTGCACAACAAATGACTGATAAATAGGGCTGTGAAATATATTTGCATATTTTTCTTGATTAACTAAAACATCCAGTTTTAACAAACTGTATATGTTTTGAAGCATTTGTTATCAATTTAAGTTATATTTATTTTGCATATTTTTGCATAAATGGGTTGTATTTGCATATTGTTTTACATATCCGACATATCGGTATTTGGCACATCAAATTTTAATGTTTCTGAGCAGGCAAAAAAAAATATCCGAAAAAGTGCTACGGGCTCCTATTCTTCCGTTTCCACATAATGAACGAGTTTGTGTTTGTCCAGTTGCTGCTCCACGCTTTCCGCGAACTTTCGGTCGTCTTTGCTCCTCTTGGAATAAATGGAGAAAGGAATAGTGTTTGTACCACTGTAAATGTTCTCTTGCAATAGTTCAATTGGATTCATGGAAATATTAAGACCTCAGTTCTCTTCTTTCTCTACCATCATACTTCTCAGCTTTATCCAGTCTCTCATGCGTTTTCCATCGTGAAACAGTATTTGTGTGTTGTGAACTGACTAGTCCTAAAATGCCAAAAGCCACCGCAAAGACGATTTTCGAAAGTATGTGTGTGAGTTTTCAAATGAGACTTTTAAGGGAGATGGAGTCGTTTGTTGTGATAAACCTGTATCAACAGGTACACGTTTTTTGGTAACACAGCACATAAAGACAGTAAAACACAAGAAAAACAAAGGTAGGGAGTCCAAGTTTCAACAAACTTTTGTGATTTATGTCGTGCTTGTTAGAGCTGACATACCCATTCATATACTAAGGCACCCCGAATTCAGGGTTTTTTGGAAAAATACACAGGGAAAACCATTCCCCACGAAAGTACCCTCAGGAAATCTGACCTGGATCTTATATACAATGAAACACTCCATAAAATCACAGCCCTACTAAAACAATAATAATAAAGCCTATTTTGAGTTAGGGCATTTAATTGTGGGTACAACCAAACATTCCAATTACCATCGTAAACAGATTGCCCAATCCAAAATCCTCCGGAAAATAGTATACGCTCCCTTCAATCCAGCTATAACATCCATGATGACCTTAACATTCCTTTTGTGAACAATGTCATAAAATCCCGGTACATAGAATTCCACAAATCATTTCATTACAACGAAATCTTTTAGTACAAACCTTATTATCCCGCAATATTCCCAATAATAATCCCAGGCCTCGCGATCTGTTGGAGAGTGAGACTTAGACATGAAGGGTCATCACTGGATTATTATTCGTATAATAGTGTTGGTTGTTTATTTTATTATTTTTTCTTAAATTACTATATTTCGTTCTAATTTATTTCTTCATTTGTACAACAATTTTATTTCCGGTATACACTGTGCAAAAATATGTCTCGAAACACTTATGCTCCTCCTGTCTCAAATAGATTGTTTCCCCAAAATGAAACTACTCTTATTATGCATAAGAAAGAAATCTCCTTAATGCAAAACAAAAGTTTGGAAACACTTGTGTAAACAAAGCCTACAACGCGTTTCAACAATAACAACTGATTGGACACGTAATCGCCACAGAAGACAAAGGTCAGAAATAAGTCATCTAAATACTTTTAGAGGGTGATTAGCTTTCATGATGGGAGTACCAAAGCCCATTCGCGAATTGTTACCTTAAGAAATCAAAGTAAGACCTTGAGGGAAATTTGAAGGACTGGTCATAAAAATGCAGGTACAGTTTCAAAAATTATAAAAAGATATAATGAATTAGGTGGTCCATCCAGCACGTAGCGGGCGGCTACCAAAAATGAATCTGCTGCATAAACATTAAATTTTAAAAACTTTCCTTGACCAACCGTGGTCTAGCGCTCCAACCTTTGCTGAGAACTTGTCAGGTGATTATGGTGAGGACAAAAAGTACGGCGAAAAGTTAATAAAGGAGGACCTTTTCCTTACAATGTTGAGTACCGTGTCAACTCTTTAACCGTTACAGCCGACGTTCTCCCTTAATTCTTTATGTTTTATGCGTTATTTTATGAATTGATATAACCATTAACCACACTGTTTAGTGGTTATTAATTGCGTGAGGAACGGCATTGGGTGTTTTTCTTTTCCCATAAACGCCAGGTTCTTTGTATATCTTGTCAACCCAAATAAAATATACTTTTGTACAAATATAGTTAACATAAACAATGAACTAAAATAAAAAATCTCACATGCTGTTTAACATGTTTGTTTATTTAGTGTAAAATTATATTTTAAAGCCAGTGAGCTAACCTGAATTGATAACTTTTGGATATGTAGCACAGTACGAAGAAGAATAACATGTGGTTACAGAGTGTCAGTGCTATATTGATACTTGCCATTTTAACGATGATGTTATTATTTAAAAGTTGAATAATAAGACCGAAATCGTAACATATGACGAAATAGGAAAAAATTATCGATCTCAAATTAGGAGGCGAGTCCATGTAGAAAAGGCAAAATGTGGAAACGTCGCCGAGGCAGCGCCCGAAAATGGTCAGGACGAGCGGCAAGAATATCCAGAAGACGCTCACTTGGTAATGGCGATCTAACGCGTCCACGGTGGTGTTGACCAGCAATCCGTTGGTATGGTAAAGGAATATCAAATAAGAACGACCGATGGCCAAAACGGTAGGTTTTTTGTAGATTGATTTTCCGTTGATGGAAATGTTGACGTTGCCGGTCGCCGCTGAGAAAAATCCCTCGTCTCCTTTCATTTGTACGACGTGGTCGTTGACTGTCAAGATCCCCGCGAATGACTCTTCGTTGGAGACTACCATGCCGTTGGCACGAGGACGGGAACTGTACGACGGTGTCACCTTGAAAATAGGATCCGCTGTTTTTATTTTCCTGAATTTCTTTTCCGTGACAATGTACGTCTCGGCTTCGAGCAAGGTCGTGTTGAGACTGTGTGTTTTGTTCAAACCGTCTCCCGTGATTCTAATGCTGGTTTTTTCATGTGGGAAAGACATTTTGAAGACGAACAATTCCGTCGGAAGGATTTCTTTTCTGAATTCGCTGTGTTTTATCGTAACCGATTTCTGGGCACCGTTATAAATCCTCAGCTCGCTGCCTCCCATGAGCGGATCGATGCCGTATCCGAAGTTGTTGTAGCAGTCGATCGCGAGGATCGACACGAGAGCCGCGCCGAGAATAACGAAAGTCGCCTTCAAGCACTGGAGGTTCGTCTGGCATAGATCGATCCGTTCCAATATCGGAATTATGACGAATTCCAAGACGACGAGGGCGAGAATCGAAAAGATTTCGAATATAGCCCTCAAGAAAGTGGCGATTGTATAGTCGAATTCGCTTTTAATAAACAGCCTCGTGTACATGTATATGTACTGATATATTATATGGAAGCTGATGCTGAGAGCGGTCACGGTGAGCCCGATGATGGCGAGATCCATCATTTTCCTAGCGCCAAGTATCGCCATATAATGGTAACGCACTTGTGAATAAAGTGGCATATTTTTTTCCAGGAATATATTTTTTACGCTCTTTACCACAGCCAACGCTACACAAACTAAAGTGCTCCATACGAATCCCTTGACTCTTTTTTCTTCTTTTATCAATTTCCTATCCGATATTATTCTGTTCATGTACACCCCGTAGCAGGTTGTGGCGACGAATGAAAAGAAGCAATAAATATCCGGGTAGTTGAAAACTAATATCAGAGTCAAACTCATCAAGAGCTCCGCTAGTTTCCGCATTAGCAACACCAGCGTGATGAATTTTCTCACCGAGAATTGTTTCTTCGGGATGGTCAGTTGCTCCAAGACCAGAGCTATCCTCGTTCCTTCCCATAGATGATAGATCACCGTGGCCGACTCCAAGAGTTTTACATGGGGGCGTGACAACAGCCAGTAATCTTCTGGACGGTGAATGTCACCCGGCAAAAAGGACACCGAGCAAAACAACGGCTGTACGATGCTGATGAGAACGCCGAAGAAAACCGTGTTGTACTTTCCCAAGTAGCTGTCCGCCGAAATTGAAACTGAAATGCCAAGGAACAAGCCCGCGATAAAAAACTTCGCTAAATGGTCGATCCTGTTGTGCTCGTAGGATCGGACCTCTATGTTTAACAGCATTCGGGTCCAGGAAAAAAGGCAACTGTATTTAATGAACAACTCGTGATAAGCGAGACGGACGGCCGAGTCCGTAATGTCATTCAACCCTTGCATACCTCCTTTTATGTACGTAAAAGAATAAAACTATTGAAATTGTATGACAGATGTTTATATTCTTTTTTTTTTACCATGCGTTTACAGTTGTCATATGTTACGTCGGATATAAAAAATAGCAATTGGTGGGATTAATTAAACCTATTGTTTGATGGTTACCTGCCATCTTGATCTGCCTATCAATCAGAGAGGATAACTATCAAACAAGGTTCGGTGGAACCTATTTGGAAGTTGAAAAAGCAAGGTTTTAATAGGTGAAAAAGTCAAGTAATTCCTGTCATATTTCCCCTCTTCGATTACAGCTTGTCGCTTATGGTGGACATTCGGAGGAACGAGAAGAGTGTCTGAAAAGAAAAAAGTCTCACACCTGCATTCAGATCTATCCTGGCTTCTTCCCGCCTTCCGTGGAAAGTATTTCCTATACTCTTTTCTTTACCAATCTATAAACCTCGTCGACCTCACTATATTTTCAACCTATTTTTGTTCAAATACTCTATCCACTCCCTTAACACCTGCTCGTTTCCCAATGCCCTATATCTTCCTCGTCATAAAACCTCCAGATTTGAAAGATCCTTCCTGCTCGAGCCACAAATCTTTAGAATTCTCTTCCTTTGTCATTAACCAGCTGCCTCCCTTACCTCCTTTAAAACACCTCATCTCCGTCCAAACAGACACAACGTAGTTCACAATTTCATTTAATTATTCTTTTTACGTAAGGTTTTCGTCGAGATAAAAACGTTAATGTCATAAGCGGGATTCGAACCCACGACCAGCTGCGTCACGAAAGCTCAAGTGGTTAAAGCAGGGGCGCATTGAAACCGAAGGTCGTGGGTTCGAATCCCGCTCGTGACACTAGCCTTTTCATCTCAGCAAGTCCTTACATGAAAAGAAATATATTAATTAATTGAAATAATTAATATCGTCAATTAGGCCACTAAACATAAATGGATAAATAGTTCACAATATTACTAGGTGCCTTTGATACAGTTTTTACTGCCTTTTCTCAACTTTTAAGTTTACAGTATGTGATTATGTTCGCCAAATGACATAGAATTCTTTATTATTATTACTTTTCCCTAAGTCCTTATTATTGCTTTTATCATTTTTATTTTTTGTATATTGTATTATGTGATTTAGTGCAACTTTTTTACCTGATGCTAACGTCAAACTTTTAGTAAATCTAGTTCCAGATTTGTAAAAGTTTTTGTGACTTTGTTATACTTAGAGGTCTCTAGACACAGAATAAAGTACTTTCTCTCTCTCTCTATAGGAGGGTTTAACATCCAATTATCTGATGGGCTTCTCGGACGAGGGGGTCGTCAAGCAATTTTTGTACTTTTTTAAAATAATTATTCTCAATTAAAACTACATGGGCTAAGGATGATACGACAAGTTGCTTATTTCCCATAGGCTAAGTAATAATCCTCCCCTTGGCTTTCTTCCCTTTCGAACCGCCCCCATCCTTTTGTTCAAACAGGCATAAGTGAAAGTTCACACGGCTGTTTGTTTTGCCCATTCGTTCGTCGGATCGACGATTCGAAAGGCTGGAAATTGAAGAGCCCCCGTCGGCCAGTCTGTAGAAAATATCGGAACCTTTTTCCATTCTTCACGATTTTGCGATTTCGTCAAAATGGTCGTTCGGGCCCAGGATGTCGTGAAAGGTCGCCTCTCGTTATGAAAACGCTTTGCTCGAACTCGGTACGGTTCGACGGTTTCTTAAAGGCGACTCCTTTTTCCATCCAAGCGAAAGGGCAGTAAACGTAATCCTGTAAAACGAAATCAAAAAATATTTGAAGATGGAATTATATCAAATTACCTTAGAGACATTTGAAAAAATTAATACAAGTATGACATTTCCATCAGCATAATGGATGGTAATCAGTATAAATAACAAATTATATATAGTACTCCACTTTTTAATCGGGGACGAGGTTCTTTCAAAGTTTAGAGAGTATGACTTATAGGAGGATTCAATTACTCTGAGTGCTAATTTGTTAAGTCATAGTAATATTTGGAGTGTACTATCTTGCATATATAATTTTGTTTGGTTAGAATTTTTATTTCGTGGATAGAATCTGCTGTTCTGAGTAAAGTACACGAAGATGTCAAAATTATGTGAGATAGAAAATAGGCGTCTTTTGGTTTCAAGGCAGCAGGGTGAACCATGGTCCAAAAGGTATTCCAGAATTTTTATTTTCGTTAAATGTTGATCAGCCCACGTCACCAAGACCATCTAGAATTCTAGATGGTGATCGAGGAAACAAACATTTGAAGAAAAAAACCTTAGTGTAGTTTTAATGAAGCATTGTTATTTTGGTTGGCTGGTGAGTGACCTGCACTGATTCTACTTTCACTTTATTTAGTACATTCATTAGATTTTGAGGTCCGATTGACCAGTTAACATCTTTCAATTAATTAATCTCTAAGTAAGATATTGGTTGATATAAAAAAGTCACTGTCACGAGCGGGATTCGAACCCACGACCTTCGGCTAGATACGCCGCTGCTCTACCACTTAAGCTGTCGTGACTTCGATACACTCGGACACTAACCTCCCACCCCAACCCTACCTTTCGAATTTTCCCTCCTTTTTTCCTTTATTTACTACGTTGATCGATATCTCTACTTCCTTCACAATTTAGCAGTGCCAGGCAAATATGTGTAAAGATCATCTCTGTTGAGATCGTGTGACACATGCATCCTTAAATTCGGACTTAGCTTTCTAATGTCCTCCATATCCTTGATAACAGATGAAATTGATCTAGTTCATCCAATCAGTTAGATAAACTATGCTTGGATTAAGATGGATTAAGCTATGCTGTGAACGTTAGTAGAGACCTTTTCCTTATTAGGCCTCTATAATTGCAATATGTACACAGTGATTTACTGATCTTCGTCGAACTTTCACAGGCTTTCTTATATCTCTTCTAATTATTTCAAATAACTATTATATCGACATTGTCTAGTAATCCAGATTTGCAATGATTCTGAGTTTATTCGGCCCTATGACAGATACTTTTTGAAGTTTTTTTTCATGGCTGACCTGGGGTGTTTTTCTCTTGGTTGGGGTTTAACTAGATCCGTTTGGGACATGCGGTGACCGACTGGTTAGTCCTACGGCTAGCGGTCGTGGCTTCAAAGCCCGACAGCCCTTCTAATTTTACTTGATGCTAAGCCCTCCCAATATTTCACATTACTTTAGTTTCACCAATTATGTATTGCTGTTTTACGGTTCTACTGATGTTGCCGACACACATTTGTTGTTGTTCCACTTCTCACAGTCCATTGCACGTAATCTTCCCTCACACAAGTCACGACTTTTAAACCTTCTCGGACTATCAGTGCAGGTGGCTATTTGTTTGCTTCTATCCCCAGCCGTTCAATCTCTTTTGCCCTTGTTTATGCGTGAAAATGGCAATTTCCAAGGAAAATCATCATTTTAACTTGTATTTCCTTCCA
Organism: Cimex lectularius; assembly: GCF_000648675.2. Classification (NCBI taxonomy): domain Eukaryota; kingdom Metazoa; phylum Arthropoda; class Insecta; order Hemiptera; family Cimicidae; genus Cimex; species Cimex lectularius. The sequence continues at coordinate 1,199,083 of NW_019392742.1, forward strand.
TCAATACCGGTTCCGATGCCCTATTTGATTTTTGAACCCTGCGTTTATCAGATAGATAGAGTCTGCGCTGACAAGTCCTTTCTCTCATGCTGATTTTTTCTGGTGCTATAATCTGTTATTATTAATTGTACCCAAGAATCATTGCGTGTGCCTGTCGAGTATCTTAGCTTTAGTTAAGGCGTCATGAAGTAGGTCATTGTTTCGTGAGCCTACGCCCCGGGATGAAGTGTATGAAGGTAGTAAGTGGTATTCGAGCCACTACAGGGTCCTCAGGTACCACCTCTGGTGGTACTCAGTATTTTTTGTAGATACTACTTGAGAATCCTACTTCTGATTACGTTTTTCCTCATCTTTAGCGCAGTGATATCTTCTGCAAACTTGGCGTTAAGTTGTTGGGATTTCATGAACATATTGGTTTGGCAAGATTAGTTCTTACTCGTTTCTGTTTTCAGCTTCTTTAGTTGTGTTGAATAATTTAATAGGTAATCATGTCTTTGGATGACACGCATTTATCTTGTATTGCTTACTTTATGAATTCCAAACAGGGAACATCGCAACTGCAACTGAAAACTTATGCGCAGTGTTTAGTACTAAAGCTGTAAATGTTGGTTAAATCCAACGGCTCTTTGATCGATTTAGAGAAGGAAATTTTATTATTTAAGATGATGCAGTTCTGAGGTTGAGAACGACATATTGAAGCATAGGTTAGAAAATACCTTTTTGAAAACCCGAGAACTAAGATGTTAAATGTTTCCTATACAACCATACCATAGTAATTAGTTTAGTGGACGCCGAGTTGATAGTAAGATGTATGTATATGTATATATATATATATANTATATATATACTGGAAAAATACCTCATTATTTTTCCATCAGTCATATATTTGCATTGATTTATCCAAGCCTTTCAAAGGTGTAATTTGCACGATTTACTTTGGCTGTATATACATATATGAATTGATGGATAAGACTTTAGCAGTCCGTCGTATTATTAATGTTATTTTGATCTGTGAAAACATTTCAACATTTCTCGAGTCTTCCAATTCTGTGGGTAAAGTTTTTACAGTAGAGTGTCCAGCCCTTTTACGAATCCCCCTCTGACTGTGTGTAATTCTTGGCCTCTTTCCATTTATTCGGCTCAAGCCCCGGCGAAGGAGAGCCGGCAGGGTCCCAATCGCAAGTGGACTCTAATAGAAAAGCCGATTTGTCGTGGTAAAGCAATTACACGATGTCTCGATTCAACCTCGGCGTAGCTGAGGTTTCGGAGTTTTCGATTGCTTCAACACCCAGAAGGATGAATTCTTCATAAATTCGCCAAATTCTCCATGTACCCTAACATGCTACAAAGAAGGAACAATTCAGTTGGTTCAAATTATTTTCTCCTTTTTGACGGAATAATTTTTTTATATTATGACTAGAGCCCGGATGTATATGCAATAAAAATACTCAAATATGCCGTATTATGTGAACTAAAAAAACCCTTGAATGTGCACTATTGCTCTGAACTAACCTTAGATTTAGATTTACCTTGAGATATGTACTAAAACACCTTGAATATATGAACATAAAAAACCATACATATGACATGTCATTTGCACTTAAAAAGCTTAAATAAGCAATATTTTATGACCTTGAAAACTTTTAAATATACCGTATAATATGAACTAAAAATGACTTAAATATACATTATTACATGGACTAAAAAACCTTAGATATGCAATGTTATTATGCACTAAAAAAACCTAAAATATACGGTACACATGCACTAAAAAGCCTTAAATATACAATATTATATGCACTAAAAACCCTTTGAATATGCACTAAAAAAACCTTAAATGTGCAGCATTATATGCACTGAAATGCCCTTAAACATGCGATATTATATGCACTAAAAAACCCTAAAACATACGGTATCGTCTGCATTAAAAACCCTTTGAATATGCACTAAAAAACCTTGATTGTGCACTATTATATGCACTGAAATACCCTTAGATATCCGATATTATGTGCACTAAAACCTTGAATATGTAGTATTATATGCACTAACAAAACCATAATTATGCCATGTAATTTGCACATAAAAACGCTTAAAAATGCAATACTTTTTGTCATAGAAAACTCTTAAATGTGCGTATAATACGCACTAAATAGCTTTAAATATGCAATATTACATGCACTAAAACCCTTAGATATTCAATACTATACATAGTAAAAAAAGCCTTAAATGTGCAATATAATTACAATGTTATATGCACCAAAAAACCTTAAATATGCACTGTTATATGCACTAAAAAAAACTTTGAATGTGCAGTATTATATGCAGTAAAAAAAAAACATTGAATGTGCACTATTATATGCAGTAAAAAAACTTTGAATGTGTACTATTATATGCACTGAAATACCATTAAATATGCGATATCATATGCATTTAAAATTGCTTAAATATGCAAAATTCTATGCACTACAAAACTCTTAAATGTGCCTTATAGTGTGCATTAAAAAGCCTCAAATATACAACATTACGTGCACTAAAAACCTTATATATGCAATATTTTAGGCATTAAAAAAGGGCTTAAATGAGCCATATAATTTACATTTAAAAACCCTTAAATATATTATATTATATACACTAAAAACCCTAAAATATACCATTCAATATACACTAAAAAAGCCTTGAATAAACAATATTATATTAAAAAAAACGTTTGGATGTGCACGTTTATATGCACTGAAATAGCCTTAAATATGTTTTATACACTGAAAAACCCATAAATATGACATACAATTTGCACTTAACAATACTTAATTATGCAATATTTTGTTCCCTAGAAAATTTAAATATGCCATATAATATGCATTAAACTCCTTTAAATATGCAATATTATATGCAAAATCTTTCTAATATCTGACCGCTTTAGTTGTAAATGTTAGCAAAAAAATGCAATTGCTTACTAATCTGGGTTTTAATTATGACAATACATCACATGCACGTTAAGGTTTCTATTTTTTATTTAAAAAAACATTTTATATAGTTAGATTGAATTTGGAATAAGGTTTTCATACGTATTTATTTTACTGCTGCCGGTTTGCTTTTACTCGTATTTCAGAATTCCTATTCCCCCGGAAGTGTTTTTAGATAAACCACCCACTCCAATCGGTCGGTGAATTTCCTGCGACCCAAAAATTTATGGAATCTGTAAGCTCGTGAAAACGTAATAATTGTTTTTTCTCTGGAAGTATTGGAGAATTGCTTCTTTTTTTTCTATTAAAAACCGCGGGTGCGCTCAATTACAATCCGCCCTGATTTATTATGGCGTTTTTGCCGAAAGCCTTGCCGGAATCGGCGATTAGACGAGGAAAAGATTTGTGCCCGGCCGCTTATCAATTACAATGATTTACAAGGATTATTAACCCGGATAAAATATGGCTCCTTGTATTTAAAAACGGCTCCTAGTGCCAAGTCATGGCCTAATGATCATGGCCAACAAATGAATATAAATAAATAATAAATTAAATTTATGCAATATATCAGCGTGAAATGACAACATTTAAGACTATACCATTTTTTGAAACTAATAAAATATAGAATCACTCTTTATTAACCACAATCTTAAAATTAGTTAGATGTGTTCTTCGATGGCGACACAGTAACAACGATGTTGAAAACATCGAACATCGGTCGTCTACCATCGATGCTCATCCCTAATACACATACCTATTTAAACCTATTTGGATGTACGGGTGCCATGCCTATGGATCGGCCAAATATTCCAATATTGAAAGATTACAAAGTTTTCAATCCAAACTTTTAAGTCCAATTGTTTCTGCCCCTTTTTACGTAAAAATTAACACACTTCACAGAGATCTTCACGTGCTAACAGTTTTCTCATCCATCAAAACAGACGTTTTCATAGTAAATTACGAATGATTATTTGGAAATCGTGAAATGCGGTCGGTGTGGTTTTAGAAAAACATTTCCTTTATCGTTCCAACGTTTCGACCTTTATTGAGATCATCTTCAGGGCTCAAAGTTTTCGTTTTCCGTGTAGATGTGTAGGTCGTGTTGAGAGAGCCCTATGACGTAAATTTTATAAAAACATTTTAGGGGGGAAACATTGGGCACTCTCAACACGACACACAAGAATGACACATCTACAAGGAAAACGAACACTTTGAACCCTGAAGATGATCTCAATAAAGGTCGAAACGTTGGCACGATAAAGAAAATGTTTTTCTAAAACCTACGTCACACCAGACCGCATTTCACGATTTCCAAATAATCATTAACTAACGGTCACTAAACAGCACACATTTACACACGTAAATTACAAAATCACACTAACACACAAATACGATTACTCCATTCCCCACAATTACCACGTAAACGTCTGAAAAGAATATGAATAAGAGAAGTCTTAAATAATTAATATAATTTTATTAATCCAGAACGGATGCCAATGGGTTGCTTTCTGTTTACCGCCCATAATACCACGAACGATACATTATCCAATCTGCTGGTAGTATATAACGTACATTGAAAAATGGCAAAAAGGAGGGAAAATTCAAAAGGTGGGGTTGAGATGAGAAGTTGGTGTCCGAGTGGATCGAGGTCACGATAGCTCAGGTGGTAGAGCAGCGGCTTATCAAGCCGAAGATCGTGGGTTCGAATCCCGCTCGTGCCATTGACTTTTTTATCTCAACTAAAAACCTTAATTAATTGTAATACATGTACAGTTTTAGATACAAATAAATGAAGTAAAAAAAAATTAAAAAAATCAATTAAAAAAAATAGTTTTAAACAATGGAGATATGCTATGGATTGTTTGTTTTTTATTGAACATATTTTCCTTCCATGAGGATGAACTACTGTCTGTCCTCACGCTCTACAATTACATGAAAACTTTTGTACGTTGTATTTTCTTATCTAATTTTTGTTTTGATCGTAGTATATCTCTAACATTATAATTATAGCATAAATCAATCGCAAGTCAATTGTAAGACTTTGGCAACTTGAGCGTTGAAACACGTTGTGAGCAGGTGTCGGGGTTCGAATCCTTTTGTCTGATTTATTGTCGATTGTCGCTACGAGGTAAAAGAACGGAAAAAACCCAACTCGCGAACTGAATATCAATCTTCGGCGATGTTTTGCGATGAAATCACCAGGGAGATGGTTTCTGAGGTGGGGCCGGCTCGTTCGGAATCGAATTGTCACCGAGAAGACATCGTAATTGACATTCTGGTTTTGAATCGTGCAAACTTGGCCTGTGAGAATTGATCAAGATATAATTTGTAACATTATCTCTGCGAATTTGTCTTTTTATGCCAAAATCTCTAATCGTTCTTTAGAAATCATTATCGCCGTTTCACAGATCATGTAAGAAGTGCTTTTCACTGTTTTAATTATCAGTACTATCAGAATGATGGACATCTAAAGATATCAGAAAACAAGTTCAACTCAGACTTATAGTCGTTATAAATCTCTATACTTTAACTTAAAGTGTCAAGAATGGAAAAAACGTTAGAAATTTAACTCAGAGAATTTATGTGGTGATTAGTGACCGTTAATCGATAATTATTCAGAAATCGTGAGATGCGGTCTGGTGTGGCCGTGATCACACCAGACCGCATCTCACGATTTCTGAATAACAATCTGAGAATTTATTTTCGGTTCCACTGGATTTATACTAAATATCAAGAGCCTTTGAGAAAATCACAAAAAGTATTTTTTTTGACCGATTCGTAAAGACCTGTTTTACTTTTATTGAAGGGCAATTTTGAAAGGACCGTTGGTCCCTTAGTAAAGTAAATATTTTTATTCTCAAAACATAAACCCATCAGAGAGTAAATTTGGAATTTTATTTTAAAGTACGAAAGGTAACGGGGCTAAAGGTGGTTTTCAGGAATACAGTCCAAATTTCTTTGAAGGCTCAAATAAATTATGTCTACACGATAGTTATTAATTCATCATCTCTGATCATTGTGATTCACTGTTCTTGTTTCTTGGTTTAAACTGATTTTCATACGGTTCCCAAAAAGACTAATGATCTAACTTATTGCTGTTCATAAAAATCCGAAATTTTTTTAAAAACGAATTGACCTTTTATTTTATAAATATTTATATTTAAAAAATACTTTCCAGACTCGAAATAGATTCGGACGAGAAAGTTTTTAACCGCTGACGGTAAAATATTGGTCAAGTGGTTTCGAACCTTGCACGAACTATCGAGCAATCTTTCCGCCTCCCTAGTTATTTAAAGGAATTAGTATCGTAGTATGAAATTAATTAATTATTCAAATTATTCCACCGCATGAACGAAATGTTCATCCCATAAATCACATTACCCCCACCTTGAATTGATTTCAACTTTCAAATAAGTTCTAAAAAAAAATATATGGAAACCTTTAATTTATGGGGCGTGCCTGAAAAAGGAAAGATTAATCGAAAACAACTGAATGTGAAGTTTGTATGAAGTGATGAATATAGTTATGTGTAGTATATTGTATGGCGTTTTAAAATGATAGATTTTATCATCATTTCATCAAAAGTTTCAAAAATCTTGACTAAGGGTGACCGGAGGAAGGAAATAAACTATAGACACAGGGAACAATAGACATGGAGAAATGACGAGTTAGATGAGATAAATAAATAACTTATAACTGCATTAATAAACCGTAACAGTGAGAGAGAGAGAGAGAGAGAGAGTGAGAGAGAGAGAGAGAGAGTGAGAGAAACTGTAAAAAAATGTTTTAAAAAAGTAGGGAAAACGTGGGTGAGTTATTTAGTGAAATAATTGGAATAGATACACCGGGGTAATACATAGAAAGATAAAATAGAGTGAGAGAGACTGTGAAGATAAAAGTAAAAAAGAAATATATAGAAGGGTAAGATAGATAGAGAGAGAGAGAGAGATAGAGAGAGAGAGAGAGAGAGAGAGAGAGTGAGAGAGAAACTATAAAAAAAAGTTTTTAAAAAGTAGGGAAAAGGTGGGTGAGTTATTTAGTGAAATAAATGGAATAGATACACCGGAGTAATACATAGAAAGCTAAAATAGAGTGAGAGAGGCTGTGAAGATAAAAGTAAAAAAGAAATATATAGAAGGGTAGGACAGGACAGAGAGAGATGAGGGAGAGGGAAAGAAAGAGAGAGGGTGAGTGAGAAAGAAAGAAACAATAACAAAATGTTTTAAATAAGTAAGGAAAAGGTGGGTGAGTTATTTAGTGAAATAAATGGAATAAATACACCGGGGTAATACATAGAAAGATAAAATAGAGGGAGAGAGTGAGAGAGACTGTGAAGATAAAAGTAAAACAGAAATATATAAAAGGGTAGATAGAGAGAGAGAAAGAGAGATGAAGAGGAAAAGAGACACCATGTGTAATGAATTTCAATAGATAGAATTATAACAATGAAAGCGAAAGAGGGAAGACTGGTTAGAGATGAAGAGAGATTGGTAAACGAGAGAAAAGAATAGAGGCAGATTAGGAATATTGATAGATAAAGAGAGGGGGAGAAAGAGAACAAGTGAGAGAGAGTGTGATGTTACTAATATGCAGGGTAAGAGGAATGAAAATATGTGGAGAGATAATGGTTATTATATGATATGAAGAAGAAAGAAGAAAAAATAATTCATTCTGGGACAGGAGTGTCCCCTTAGAAATAATACATAGGGTAAAGTAAGAATTGTTAACATTTTGACACGAAAATAAACCTTATGGTGATCAACGTAATACAATACTCAAACAAAACTCGAAGGGGTTGAAACTAAAATGAGTTACTCTGAAAATTAAAATAGAAAATTATAATTACTGAGTAAATTTAAACTCTGGTTAACTAGACTATGTTTGGATGGAGATGGGGGTGCATGAATTATTTAATGAGTGCATGAATTAGTTTAAAAGAGGTAAGGGAAGCGAAGCGGCTTTGCAGATAGTTAGAGGGAGGGAGTTTCAGAATTTTGGTGCTCAGACAAGGAAAGACCGTTTCAAGGTGCATGAATGGATTAGGGGAGTGACCGCGTATAGCAAGAATGGAAAGAGGATTTGAACGGCCGTGATACTCTGGACTCTCGGGGGATGCCGAATATAAACCTGACACATCAGTTCATTAGTCTTTTAAGGCATTCTCATTTGCTCCCCCGAAAGCCGACGGTACGCAATTCAGCTGTAGTTGTGGTTGGAGGAGCCACGACCGGTGGAATTGGATGAGGGCGGAAATACGATGGGAAGTTTGGAAAACGTGAGAGTACCAGGAGCAGTTTTCATCAAGGATAACTCCAAGATTTTAACGGATTGGATGAAGGAAATGGGCTAGTTGTCGATGGTAAGAGAGGGCATATGGGGGAGGATTTTAAGAGATGACTGGATCCGATGATAATTGTGGACTTAGTAGGTTTGAGGTGATAGAATAAGTAGTTAAAGAATGGATATGATGATATGAGAAGTGAAATAGTAAGAGGAAGGTAATATAAAGAAAAAGTGAAGGCGTGAGTAAGACTCAGTGGGTAAAAAAGATACGAAAAGGGTACGAAAACGAGATAGAGAATGAGACTTAAGTGTTCAAGAAATTTGAAGACTAATGCTCGGGACTACCCAAGATATGGATTGATAAATATATCACTGTTACTTCTGAGAGTCTTCTCCTGAAATAACTTATTGGGCTGGGGAGTAGCATATCTGTGATGCTTTCTTAGCAATTTGCCAAAAGCAACCTTGGCATTATTTACGTAATGGATTTCAGCCCAGAAATGCATTATCCATCATACCTGTGGCATAAAGGTTTCCAACACACCACATCCCATTATTTTTATATTAGTTGTTGATGCAGTGGTACTATAGTATATATTATGCAGGGTGGGCGCCTGGGTAGACTCGTACCCCTTCCCTAAAAGGTCCGGGACTTGGTCTAATAAATCTCTTGGACCTGTTCACAAACCCCAAGATTTTGGACCATTTAATCTCGGGGAGTGATTTGGTGACGTCCTCTCCTTCAAAGATTTCAAATCTAGACCTAGCATACCTACCACACTCCTCGAGATAGTGCCTTGCCGTTTCTTCTTTTATTTCGCAAAAACGGCAAAAGGGATCTGGTAGAATACCCATTACGGAGAGGTGTCTTCTCAGTGGGCAGTGGTACTATAGTACTTTTTTACATTCTACTCTCACCTGAATAGATAACTTGGCGATTTGTACTAGTTGCAACCAATTGAAGTGATGGACTCTTGCCATTATTATCCCTCTTTCATTGAAGACGTTCATTTCCAGCTACCGCCTAACCCTTTCCTTTGCGGTTAATATTACTAATGTTTAGTTTATTTATGTTTTTAGTTATTATGCGAATCTTTTCCCAAGAAATAGTACGGTGCCCCCAATCTACGGTATATCATCCTTGCAACGATACGAGCCAAATCGGAATGCGTGCGTGTTTTTATGTCATGATTATTCATCATAAAATCCTACTTTTCCCTTGTTCAGTGGATTTAACCTCTTCTTATTTTTTTATCATTGTTGTCTTATTTAGTTTTATTAACCTTTATGATTTTTTATTATAAATTATTTTCAAAAAGTCTTTACCATTTTAAAATAATTCTCATTACTATACTGTACAAATGATTTAAGATTTTTACAACTTATCCTGTACTTTTTTCTTTGTGAATTCAAGTGGAATCGGAGAGGGTACAGGCAATAATTTCGACGATTTATATCCTGGGATACGCGAAATAGCCTTAACACTTAAAAAGCCATTTAAAAACAATATCACACTGGCCGTTATTTTCGGATATTATGACTATGGGGGAAATAAAGGGCCCCATTGTTTGTTTTGTGTGGTTTAATTGTAACAAGGCTATACGGCAGACTTTTGTTATCTCACACGTAAAAATCCTAATGCTGTTTTATTACTATTAGTATAATTTTTTTTCAAATGTAGTGTTAAAATCAATATTGATAAAAGGCAGAACATAGTTGTCATTCATGAACGTTTACGTTATAACACCCTTAGACGTTGAATAATCCTCTTTACTAAATAATCCTTCATACAGTCAACAGCTACCACATCTTCAAAAAACACCTGACAGCATACCCCTCTGACTGCCAACCTTTTTAACAAAATGCTGAAATCAAATTTGAACCGATCCAAAATACTACTCCTACACATCCATTCACACAAGTATAAAGGCCACAAATATTACTTAATACCATATAATATTACTACCTTAATAATTAATTCAAATAATTAATTCCTCAAATCCCTTTCATCGCATTCATAAGCTTAATGTCCTGCACCCCGAATATCTAGTACTCTGGGGGAGTGAATGTGGCTATATTGTAAGTCTAGTGACTATTAAGACCAGCAGTCAACCTGAGGTTTAAATGAGATGTTGGCATTTCAGGATATCGACTTAGTTTTGCATACAAAAGCAGAGTCAATAACAGTTGGAGGCGCTCAAATGAACCAGGAAAACTTACTACATTATATATACAGGGTGTTCGGCTACTCGTGCTACAAACTTTGCCAGTTGATTCTACATTTAAAATGGCACCAAAAAGTCCTAATTATAGTCAGAATCTCAACAGTTTCGGAGATATTCCTTTTTTTTTTAATTTCACAACTTCCTTCAAATAAACAACGATTACTCCAAAACTAAAAGGTTTTGCACAAATCCGTTAATACCATTGAAAACTACGTTAAATTTTTAATCAGAAGTGATTAATTCTAAATTTGTAAACGATGATGAAATAAGCGTTTTAGTAGCCAGAACCTTAAAAAATATTTTTTTCTTTCAAAATTAGAAAACCTAATTTGGTGATTCTAAACTACTATTTCCAAACCTAGAGACCAGCAAATTTCAGAAATCGTACCCCATTTAATATCCTTTTTAGGGGTGTAATTTCTTTGTTAATTACTTTTTCAATGATGAAGAAATTGATGTAGGAAATGAAAAAACGATGGCTGACGGATTGGTAAGGTCGAAATTTTAAAAAACTTAAGTAAATGTTGAATGAATTTATTAAATGTTTTTTAATTTGGGTTCGAAACTGAAATAGTGCAATTGTTTACTTATTTACCAACACGACTGCATCTTTGATTAAAGGATTTTAAGATTCAAAACGTTTTTAGTTATCAATGTGATATCTTGTTAGCGCTATGTTGTAATTTTAAAGCTAGCCTGTCCGCTGCTGAAAAACTTCAACTTAAATTAAACTTATGTTTTACGGTGGCTCACATGAGAAAATGAGCTCGTTTGTGCATTGCGGACGGTGGAGAGCATTTCGACTCAAAATTTAAAAAAGAAATTTAATAAATTCGTTCAAAATTTCCTTATGTTTTTATTATTATTAATCTTTCTTTACCAGTCCATTTAGAATCACCATAGTAAGTTTTTCAACTATGACACACACAAAATTTTTTTTTTCAAATTTCTCGCTACCACAACACTTATTTCACGAAGGTTTACTAAAAAGGATATTAAATGTAGTACGTTTTCTGAAATTTGCTGGTTTCTAGGTTTAGAAATAGTAGATTAAAATCACCATAGTGAACTTTTGAAGAAAAAAAAAATATTTTTCGAAGTTCTGGCTACTGAAACACTTATTTTCCCAACGTTAACAATTTTAGTGTTTATCACATATTATTCGAAATTTCACGTATTTTTCAATGGTATCAACGGATTTGTGCAAAACCTTTTAGTTTTGGAGTTATCATTGTTTATTTAAAGCAAGGACGTGAAATTTAAAAAAATCAAACAAAGCGGAATAACTCCGAAACTGCTGAGATTTTGACCATAGTTAATTAGGACTTTTATTTATTCCATTTTGAATGTAGAATCTACTGGCAAAGTTTGTAACATGAATAGCCGAACACCCTGTATATTGGGTTGTCCGGAAAATAATGCAGGATTTTACGTTTTCATTNGCAAAACCTTTTAGTTTTGGAGTTATCATTGTTTATTTAAAGCAAGGACGTGAAATTTAAAAAAATCAAACAAAGCGGAATAACTCCGAAACTGCTGAGATTTTGACCATAGTTAATTAGGACTTTTTGATTCCATTTTGAATGTAGAATCTACTGGCAAGGTTTGTAACGTGAGTAGCCGAACACTTAGAACCTCTTAGAAGGTTGAAACGGCAGTGGCCTCGGAACGTTGCGCAGTAAGATCGACCCTCCTTGGTGCCCGATTGCGTCTATATTTGTGTAACACTTAGCAACTCTACTTGCGGTTTATTTTAAATAACACTGAAATAATATCTTGTTATGTGACTTTTTTGTCAAGTTATTAGATTGGATTTCCTTATCCTGCTCACCTTTTTAACTAATTAGCCGGTGAGATTCTTTTAATTTTAAAAAGTGATACGTGACAAAAAGGAAATTTAAAAAGGTTTTCTAACAAATAAAGGAGCATTGAGCGTTGCCCGTTGGCTGTTTAACCGGAACGACCTCCGTCCGACGCCGAGAGGGCGAAGGAGGCCCGCCCGGAATTTTAAACGGGAATCTACACGGCCCGCCTATTTTTCGCGTCGAAAATGTCCCGAGACAATAAAAGGAAAGGAAAACAGTCTAAAAGGTAGAAACCCCGGGGGTGGAATTAGTGCGGGGTGCGGCGCGACGCGCGTAACCCGCGGAATAGTAATTAAGAGTAGGACGTGCTCGGAAATATGAAATGTTCCTAAGGTGCTGCGTGTGACATTAATAATGATGGCCAGTTTCGTAAACCGGGTATATGAAGAAATGGGTCGGGAAATCCGGGCAGTGGTCCTTTATAAAATCAGCCTTCACGAAACTTTGGGACGACCGCGAGAACTTTCCTTTCGTGTCAATTAATTTCAATCAAAAACAAGCCAGCTAGGCGCGATTCGGTACGGCTCGTTATTCTAAGTACATGGCTTATTTTACTCGAGGATCTTAACGATCACTTAACATGTTTCACTTATGACATATATAAATTATTTTAAGCCTAAGGATCTTTCTTGGGAAATGCTTAAAACTAGCAAAGTTTTGACCTCTTTTTTTTTCAAAAAAAATGTTATTAAAACAATTGATTTTTTTCTATATCTTCCCATCCAGCTGAATACGTTCATTATTTTTTTTTTAATTGATACTTTAACAAAGGACGATATTTCCTACTTCCTAGTTGATTTATGTCTCTGTTGAAGCGACGCTTTACATTGTCATCATTAAAATACACTCATTGAAAGCCATTTGATTAATGGAAACATCCAGTGAATAAAATTTCATGGACGACGGCGAGAATGTCAGGCCGAAGAATGATCAATTTGAACTGTACGGTTGACAGTTTATTAACGCCATTACATTTTTATTATCCGGACGTGAAATGATCTATGTCAATCTCCAGGATATACATTTTTTAAGGTTAATTCTAAAATATATACGGCTTTATATCGGTCACGTGTATCTGAGAAAAATCTACACAACATTCAACCATAACCTGGGATACAAAGAACATCAAGGAAAAGGAATTACAGCAACGTCAGTCAATGACCTTAAAAGGAGAATCGAATCGATTGCATTGAACTACGGAAGTAGGAAGGTAAATTAAGAGATCGATTTGCGGTCGACTCAACTTGAACGTGATGCGACTGCAACGCAACTTGAACCCGATGCGACTGCAATTCAACCTTGGTTCGACATAAATGTGAGTGTTATTCACTCGCGGGTTGATTTGCGGTCGACGCAACTTGAACGCTATGCGACTGAAACGCAACTTGAACCCGATGCGACTGCAATTCAACCTTGGCTCCATATAAATGTGAGGGTTATACATTCGCGGGTTGATTTGCGGTCGATGCAACTTGAACGCGATGCGACTGCAATGCAACCTCGGCTCGACATAAACATGAGAGTTATCCATTCACGGGTCGATTTGCGGTCGACGCAACTTGAACGCGATGCGACTGAAACGCAACTTGAACGCGATGCGACTGCAACGCAACTTGAACGCGATGCGACTCCACCGCAACCTCGGCACGACCTAAACTTGAGGGTTATCCATTCGGGGGTCGATTTTTGTTCAGTCTGCTTGTGTTTTACCAGGAAAGTTCTCACCGCATAAAGTTTTTTTAAAGGTGGTATAGTGGGTAGTTCAAGTGACGAGGAGGACATTGTCATGTTCTACGGGTCAAAATGAAGAATAGGCGAATAAAAAGAATGGGTACATCCGTACAATCAATTATTAAAAAAAAGCATTAAGCCGCGCAATTATTAAAAATCAAGCTTAAGCAAATGAGGGCTGATTAAACCACCTTGTGCCACACGGAGGATACAGTGAGTGATACTTTGGGACCACATCAGGGAGAAATTGATCCTGGACATGGCATTGTATTAAATCGTAAGATATTCAAAAATATTGAACAATATTATGCCCAATAATAAGACACCAGTGGGTTGTTTTTTCCATTATGTTTGTCGTCAGTATCGTCCATCTTTGCCAGCTGTTGCAATGTTCACTCTTAACATCTCAGATTTTTTTAAAATATTTAGAGTGTTTTGTCGTAATCGATTGGTATACAAAAATGTGATTGCATTGTTGAGCAAGAAAAAAGTTTTAATCATAATTTAAAATGTTAGGTTTATTGGTCGGAAAGAGATAATGATGCGAAAGACAATACTGGGCGTAGGAAGGTATGAAAACAAGCGATAAATACTTGGTTTGACGTTTATTCAACGCTAAAAATTGATTAAGAGTCTTAATAATCGATGTATTCCCACGAAACCTCTGTTTTATGAGACGGTAGATTTTATTAATCGTACGATTATTAGTCGAAACCGAGGCGTAAAGCGAATATAATCGGGCACGGTTTGCCATGCGACTCGCGACTCCGAAATGTAAATTAACCGGCGGAGTCCATTTCGAAAGGAGTTTGATTTATTGCGAGATATTTTTCAAAACCTTCCTTATGATTTACAGGTCCCGGCTCGCCTCGCTTTCAACCCTAATTTCTTTATTCTAAGGAAAAAAAGTGTTTTTCCAACTGGGAAACTAGGTCGACTGACTCCTAGCATATTGAACGTTATGATCCCGGTCTCGTCAATTTCTACGGGTAAAAGAACTGATGAGACAAATGACAATGTAAAAAATTCCGATGTGTACATTTTCATTGCATACACGGATCAGGAATTTCCAGTAAAGCCTCCACTCATAGAAAAGCCAACTTTTTTTTGTTCTAATTCAATATTTCTTGCAAAGTAATGCCCTCTTCTTGTAACATTTTCTATCATTTAACAAGTGAAAATTTTCTCTATTCGATATTTGGAAGTTAATCCTGTTAAATCCAATAAAGGATAAGATAATTTAATTTCTGTCATCAATTGGCATGTGTCACTCTCAGACGTCTATTTTACCCTAGTTTCTAATAGACTTGATAGTGCAAAATATGGTAAAAGTGTTGGTAATGATTATAATAAAAAGGTGAATGTATCCAAAACGTCCACTCAAGGGAAAACAAGGTTCAGTAAAGTTCAGTTAAGTGTGTAATTGCAATATGTACGTACTTTATTATAAATAAACCGTTTGTCTGTATCATTATATATTTTGGGTGCCACAAATTTTTTGGGTAAGAAACAATCAGTCAAACTTGCCAGAGGAGTGTGTGTATCACCAAGGCCATTGGAATAACTAGATGAAAAATATGACTGATTCATCTCAGAATGGTTTCACATAAAACAAAACAAGAAATGGATGAACTATAGAGGTGCCAGTCTTAAATAAACTCATGGTTAAAGAACCCTCGTCAACCACTTAAAAATCACATCATAGTTAGTCAGTGAAATCCAAAACAGGTGAAAACCCAACGGATTATGTCTTGAGTACCAGGTCAGATGGGAATTTTTTCGTAGCGTAAAGGCTTCCAACATAACCCTCAAGAAGATTGGCAAATTCACGTTCCAGTAAATTAGGCTAAACTCAGAAAAGTTATCTGACTATTTATCGGACACTGGTATCTCAGAAAATACCTACATAACTATAACTTGGATGACCCCATTTGTAGGTTATGCAATGAGAAGGAAGAAACAGCTACCCATATCATCGTTGAATAACAATCAACCAGGTTATCCTGGGATACAATGAAAACCCAGGGAAAAAGAGCTGAAGCAACGACAATCAATGACCTAGTACTTCCTAAGAAAATGATCGAGTGGATTGCACTGTACTAAGGAACTAGT
The DNA here is from genome assembly GCF_000648675.2 of Cimex lectularius. Lineage (NCBI taxonomy): Eukaryota > Metazoa > Arthropoda > Insecta > Hemiptera > Cimicidae > Cimex > Cimex lectularius. The sequence continues at coordinate 1,215,262 of NW_019392742.1, forward strand.
TAAGAAAATAAGAGAGAAGTCCATTACATTTAGTGGTCTATTGACCAAATTACTTCTTTCAATTAATGAATCATTTTATGTAAGGTTTTGGTTGAAATGAAAAAGCTAGTGCCACGAGCGGGATTCGAACCCATGACCTCGGCTAAATACGCCGCTGCTACCGTGACTTCGATCCACTCGGACACCAACTCCCCGTCTCAACCTACAACCTTTCGAATTTTCCCTCCTTTTTGCCATTTTTCAAATGTCGAGTAATCAGGATTCGACTCTCGGCGACATATGGAGTGGCCACGGGGAGCTGTTAGTGAAGTTTACTTCGTTTTACTTATTAAGTCCATTATATTTTGGGGTCTATAGATCAAATTACTTTTTTTCAAAATTAATCCTTTTATGTAAGATGATGAAGGCCCTGAAGATGATCTCAATAAAGATCGAAACGTTGGCATGATAAAGAAAATGTTTTTCTAAAACCTACGTCACACCAGACTGCACCTCACGATCTCCAAATAATCATTGGCTAACGGTCACTAAGCACCACACACATTTTTATGTAAGGTTTTGGTTGAAATGAAAAATGGCAAAAAGGAGGGAAAATTGAAAAGGTTATAGGTTGAGATGGGGAGATGGTGTCCGAGTGGATCGAAGTCACGATGGCTCAAGTGGAAGAGCAGCGGCGTATTTAGGCAAAGGTCGTGGGTTCGAATCCCGCTCGTGGCACTAGCTTTTTCATTTCAACCAAAACCTTACATAAAAAGATTGATTAATTGAAATAAGAGAGAAGATTGTAGTGCTTGGGGATGAACCCATCCCCCACTTCGTAGTGTCCATTATCATCAAACAAGAAATGGATTAACTCTATAGATGACAGACGTAATAATGATTAAAGAACTCTCATCAAAACTGTCAATCACATTTCTGCGGGGTAGACAATGTAAAATGCAGGTCTCTTTACTGGTCACTGATTTCTGAGAAAACACCTACAGCAAGGGTATATCAACGATGAGCCCATTTTAGATTAGGCATTGAGTAGAAAGAAACTCTCAACCATAAGGTATAAATATGACCCGGGAAAAGATTTGTAGGAATGACAGTCAATAACCTTTTACTTCGAGGATCGAGTCGAGAACTGAAATAAGGGACTCGGAGAAGTACAATAAATCAAGTATTAAACACCCCGCTCATCATCATCATCATCAATATCAATGATAGCCCTCCTTCTTTACATTTATTAGCCTTCCAGTGAACAAAAATCCCTTTTACCTATAAAATCAGCCGATATTTTCATCCGGTAAGTAAATAATCTCGCATCAGTAGATTCCCACTCCTTTGTGAATCAAACTTCCCTTCTATTCTGACTGAAATTGGAAAAGTTTCGTAAAGTAAACTGAAAGTTGGTTATTCCCACGTGATTTATGTAACAGCTCTGATAACTGCATTCTTTTGCAAGGATGTTTTACAAGTTATGCCTCGTTATTCGGGACGTACGTCCTAAGTGGAAAAATTGCACCCTTTAGTTGTATCTCGCCAAATCGATCCAGTTTACCGACCGTTCCCATAAATCGGGCATACCTGTTCACAGCTGTCGTCAAGCATAATACGTTACGCTATCAGTGTAACCTTGTCAACCATCTATTCCAGGCCACGGGAAATCTTGGTCACTAAAAGCATGAAATGAAACGAAAATGGCTATGAATGAATATCGTCAAATCTATACAGAAAACAGGGACAGAGTGAATCCCTTCATAAAATGAAATAAGGTATTTAATAAAAAATATTGTTACCGTAAAAAATCAGTTATAAAACTTTTTTAATTATTTTTGATGGATGAGGATAAGACAAATGTTAATTGCTGAACAAATGTATTTTCTTCGGTCTTAAAATAAACTGAAAAAATTGTTAAAATATGTCCATATAAAAATAAAATAATAACGTCATTTATTTCATATTTAATTGATTCTATATCCAATTTCCATGAACAAAAATTAAAAACATTATGGATATGCGGACCAATATGTTCATTAATCGCCTCGCATATTAAATATTATATCGCATATCATAAATTAAAAGTTGCTTCAAACAGCATTTTTGTTGGTTGGCTTTCATTTGCCACGAGTGTTACAGTTATGGTGTGATCTTGGGGGAAAAACAGTTTATTTAAAAATATTAACCGTTTTTCAAAAGGATATTAGTCTCGAAAAGTTTAGAAACGTGTTTACAAATCCGTGATGCATATGTTCTTCAGACATTTTAAAAACAAATATATGTTAAAATATAAAAAGACACGCGCGCACTTTTGGCGGGCCGTTACTCCACGCTTAATTGAAAGGACACAAGGATTTTTTTTTAAAACTTAATTCCCTGTTTGCCCTAGAACTAATTACGAGGGGAAAGCGGCTTTAGACCAAGATTTTAATTGAAAACGAAATGGATATTCCCCTGTTGTTTTCCCCTAACAAGGGCATGTCACACTCACAGACAGATAGATTCCTTTGAAGAGTATAAAGAGGACTGCCCAATAGGTAATAATCACTACAATCGTACACTTTTTAGTGGGCGGAGATAAACAAGTATTAGATTTAGTAGGTGGAGCTAAATGAGTACTACTCGTAGTCAACGCAGAAAACGAGTTTTAGCCTTAGTGGGTGGACCTGAACGAATATTTGGCTTAATAGGCGAAGCTAAATGAATATCAGGCTTACTCAAAGGAACTAAACGAATATTAGACTGAGTGGACGAGCTAAACTAATATTATGTTCAGTCGGCGGAGCTAAATGATTTTTAAGTTCAGTGGGCGAATGTAAAAGAGTGTTAGGCTAGGCGGGAGAAGCTAAAGAGTATTAGGGGTAGTGGGCGGAAGTCAATGTGTATTAGGCACAGTGGATGGAGCTAAACAGTATTAAGCACATTGAGTGAAGGTAAATGAGTATTAGGTTTAATCAATGAAGCTAAAGAGTATTAGGCGCTTCGTGGGCGGAGGTTATGACTGTTTTGATCGTCGGCGGAGCTAGACGACAGTTTGGGTCAGTGGGCGGAGGTAAACGACAATTTGACTTAGTGGGTGGAGCTAAATGATTATTAAGAACAGTGGGCGGAATAAAAAAAGTATTACTAGTTTTATCGATATTTTTTTATCAATATAATTTGAAATTTAAGTTTGGGTGATGAGACCTTCTTTAGAGGTTATATGGACCAAAAACAACTTTTTGGGCTATTCCGAGCTTTTGGAAAATTATTCCACCATCATCAGAGCATCTGTTTCGAAGTTCGATGAAGAGTGTTTTCGATGATTATCGTCCTGCAGCCAATTAAGTTTGGGTGATGAGACCTTCTTTAGCGGTCATATGGAGCAAAAACAACTTTTTGGGCTGTGCCGAGCTTTCGGAGGATTATTCCACCATCATCAGAGCATCTGTTTCGAAGTTCAATGAAGAGTGTTTTGGATGTTTATCGTCCTGCAGCAAATTAAATTTGGGTTATGAGACCTTTAGAGGTCATATGGACCAAAAACAACTTTTTGAGCTGTTCCGAGCTTTTGGAGAATTATTTCACCATCATCAGGGCATCTGTTTCGAAGTTCGATGAAAAGTGTTTTCGATGATTATCGTCCTGCAGCAAATTAAGTTTGGGTGATGAGACCTTTAGAGGTCATATGGAGCAAAAAGAACTTTTTGGGCTGTGCTGAGCTTTCGGTGGATTATTCCACCGTCATCAGAGCATCTGTTTCGAAGTTCAATGAAGAATTTTTTGGATGTTTATCGTCCTGCAGCAAATTAAATTTGGGTGATGAGACCTTTAGAGGTCATATGAACCAAAAACAACTTTTTGGGCTATGCCGGGCTTTCGGTGGATTATTCCATATTATAACTTGAAAGTTATAACTTTCCTCTATTCCAATTCTTAAGTTCCAGGCTTGTTAACGTAATAGGTGTGGACCATGAAATCCTGCGATGGGCAGAGCTAAGATTCATTGTGCGTGGTTTATACTTTACATTAAGGAGAGTGAGGACCGCGGTGTCCGACTTGCCGAATTGTATTTTCCTCGCTATCGGTTCGAATCCTGACACAGCTAATGAATTTAATTAGTGATAATATGAAAAGGTGTTGAAAATTGTTTTGACCCATCCACGGTGACACCTAAGTATTTGGATGTTATTGAATGGGAGTGATTGAGAGTAGGCAATAGAATCTCAACTAGTTTTTCATATGTTTGACAGATTGAGAGACAGAGAAGGAAAGCAGGGTTTGAACATAGATTTAAAAACTATTATGGAATCGTTTTTTGGCTCATCCTTTCTGTCAAACCTGTAATGACAGTTGTCATCTAAGAAAATAGGACATAGCTGAATCGATGCTACCAACAAGCACTTTAGGGGACGTCGGAGGCCGCAACGGTTAAGGCATAGACACGTCGCTCATCACTGTAAAGTAAAGGCACCGGGTTCGAATCCAGCGGCTCTGAATTCGAACAACATATTTACTAATGTGCTTTTTTCAAAACCACCGATACCCTTAATATGACCTCTGCTGTTGCGAGCCCGCCTAAAAATAGCACTTTCTCTTTGGTGAACAACCACAAAAATACCGAAGAAAAATGGGGCTGTGGTTCGAGAACGTAGTTTATCTTGGCCGTAGCAAATAACAGGTGGCTTGAGGCCGATTATTAAATTTTCACTTGTTGCACATTATTTAACGGCGATGTTTCCGCGCTAATTCAACATAATAAATCTTGTTCATCTATAAAACCCTAGAAACTTAATACATCCGAATTACGTTCACTAGCAGAAAATACTAAAATAATTCAGTCCGGTACGAAGGACATGGGGCCGATTTCCCAAGAGAGCGGATTTCCAGTTATGTACAAAATGATTCAGGGATTAGCATTTCAAAGAGATGATCCATCCTGATGACGGCGCACTTCCCGTCACAAGGTGAAAGGCCTCGACACTTTTTTTTTATCTCTCTTATCGACATCCGGTGCTTTTCGCTTTTACACAAAGGCCGATAAGATTAATACAAAAGTATATTTCAGAGCCTGTTGGCTTAGAGTGATGTAAATTTCTTTCCACCACACGTCGCACCACATATGCGGGGGTTTAAGGACAAAAAATGGTAAACGGAAATAAAACAAATAAATTAAATAAAACAAAATTTCATAGAAACTTTTTTTTAAATAATACTGAACAATTAAAATAAGCCACGCCCATTGGGTTCTAACAAGCAATTAGCTCCACCCACTGCAGTGTTGTTCATAAAGATAATTTAATAAGTATGAGTTCCAGTTGTGCTGAATTTTAAATTGGATAACAAGTAAATTTAAATAAATATATAATAATATATGCAATAAGTTAGATATAAGCCACACCCACTGTACTCTATAATCAATTCACTCCGCCCACTACGAGCGAGAGATTGAGAACATATATATGTAGAAAGCTCGGTTATTGAACAGATTCTCATTTTTAAACATTGATTGTCCTCGATTTTGCCAAAAATCTAAAATACAATCTCAACTTGGTCTTCAAAAGTCTTCAACTCTGCCGTTCGTTAAAAGTTTTCCTGTAAATGAGGCATCTTTCTAAAGCCGATAAAATATACCTTCATTAAAAAGATACACCGATGGGAGTTTGATATTTTTATATTTACTGAATTGTTTAATATAACATTTTTTTCTTTTATTTTACCATTAACAAAGGAGTTGAAAAAGTTTAAAATTCGAATTAAGCTTCTGTTAGTATAGCTTCACGAGCAATATTTATGCATGGGATAAAGCTTTCATGAATTTAATGGCCGGGGTAAAATTGTTTTTTAACTTTTTCATGTTGCCGACTTGGCGAAAATTTATCATGTAAAATGGCACCGTTTCTGCCAAGGGCAGGTGTGTTAGAGCAATGACATTCTACCGCAGCCCCATTCTCCAGCTTTCTGAAAAATTTACGTTTATTTGAGTAAACATGTGAGTTTTTTATATTTACTTGGGTTACGTTAAACTTAACATGTAGTAGTTTATTAGGTTACTAATGCTTTTAAAATAAAATCAATATTGCCTAATTTTATCTACAAACAATTAATTGACTGATTTGCTTAATTGGGCGGAGTATATCGTGCATCAATCCTTAATGGCCGAAGCTTATTACGGATTATTCATAAGTGGAACGAGCAAATTGTCCATTATTCATCAATAGATGGAACGTTAACATTACGCACCATTCTTCAACGGGCAGAGCATGTGTTCGTAATAGTTATCAATTATGAGTTATCTTAATTCGATGTGAATGCTTTTTGTCCATGCGTCATCAATGGGCCGAGTTTATTGGGCATAGTTCATCATTGGTGGAAGTTTGCCTATTGGTTATTGATTATTGATAGAGCTTATTATATACAGATTGTCAGTTTGGCAAACCTTATTAATTAAATCCATTATATATAGTGGGCTGATTGTCCAAATTACTTCTTTCAATTAATTAATCTTTTTATGTAAGGTTTTGGTTGAAATGTAAGAGTTAGTGTCACGAGCGGGATTCGAACCCATGACCTTCAGCTGGGGCTATTATTATTAATAGTTTCCAAGTTGATTGAGCTTATTGTACATTATTCAAGTTGGGGGGAATGAATTCATCAGTGGAGCGACCTTATTATACGTAGATCCAACACCAGAACATTCATTGAGCCGCATCCCCGATCCTACCAAATATATTGTTGAATAACAGCTGGCCGATCGCCTTTACATCATTGATCACAGTAGTGTTTAGTTTCTAAGTGGGCAGGGCATATTGTGCATAATTTATCACTGGGCGGTTATTTGGCATGGTTTGATTGTGGGTGGAGCTTATTGCTTGTAATTGATAAGTGGGCAGAGCTTATTATTATTATAGATTATCAGCAAGGCAGTGTTTATTATTGATAGCTTCTAACTGGCTCGGGATTATTGTGTAATATTTATCGGTAGGCCGAACTTATTGTGCAAAAGTCATTGGTGGGCAGAGCTTATTGTGCACTATTCATCGGAACGTGGAGCTTATTCTGCATTATTCATCGGTAAGTGGAGCTTATTGTTCAGTATTTATCTGTGGGCGGAGCTTATTGTACAGTATTTATCAGTGGGCGGAGCTTATTGTGCAGTATTTATCCGTGGGCGGAGCTTATTGCGCATTATCTATCGGTAGATGGAGCTCATTGTGCTTTATACATCGGTGGGTGGAGCCTATTGTGCATAATTCATTGTAGGCTGAGCTTATTGTCCACTACTCATCAATGGACTGATATTAGGTATAGTTGTATTGTGAATGGACCTTATTATTCGTTATTGATCAGTGGGCAGAGCTTATACACGGATTGTCACCATGCCAGTACTGTCAAAGGGGCTAGCGTTTATTGTGCAAAGATCATCGATGGTCGGAGCTTATTTATATTATTCATCAATGAGCTGATATTAGCCATAGGTAGCTTGTGGGTGAAACTTAGTACAAATAGATTTGCAATTTGGCAGTATTTATTATTAATAGTTTTTAATGGGGTGAGAATATTGTGCATTATTTATTAATGGCTGGTTTTATGCATTATGGGTGGATAAATTATCTGTTTTTCAGTGTTTATAACGAATAATTTCTAAGAGGGCGGAGCTTATTGTGCACGAGTTGTAATAATCTCATTTTTAAGTGGGTGAAGCTTATTGTGTATTATTTATCGGTAGTAAACTATAGGTGGAGGTTATTACGCGTAATTCCTTAAAGGGTAGAGCTTTTTATACATTATACAATTACACATACATTCGTCAGTTTAACAAAATTTATTTTTAATAGTTCTAAGTGGGAGGAGTTTATTGCTTGTACTATGTATCTAGGCGGAGTTTATTAAGCTTAGCTCGTTAGCGGGTGGGTGGAGCATTTTCTGATTTGTTCATCAGCGGGTGTGTCTTAAAATGTTATCCTGTTTTGTTAAATCATTTTTATAACGAATAATATTTTAATACTATCGTTTGATAAATAATTCTAAATAATTTCCTTTTAACACGAACATAAAAACTTATGGTGCTTCTTGAATTCAAATGGAATCCGTTTTAAAATTTATGAAACTTAAATTCTGACAAATTCTTCATTAACTGAAATTGTTAATACATATCTCTGTTAATTTATTATTTTCATAATTGTTTTGGCACAAGCTTATTACCGTTTGTAACCCTCAAAAATCCTCTCATAAATTAATAAAAGCTATTTAATATTTAGACTTAAAAGTTTCTCTTTATACGATAGTTTCTAATTGCGATGGACTGTTTTTATAACAGGATGTACATTTTCAAACGAACACTTCAAAACATTTGAAGATGTCTTTAGTACAATTAAGGTAATTAGGCTTTTGCTGTTTCCTAACTACAGCTTTAAAATAATACTGTTTTTTTCGCATTAAAATCTACTTTCTGATCGTAGCATTTAAAAATATAAAATGTTAATTCATTCCGTCACAAATTCAAGTTGTTGCTCTGTTATCTGGAAAGTCTTTGGTTAATGTATTTCCAAGATTTTAAAAGAATAACAGTTTTTAGTAAGTGCAGTCTACATTTCTTTGTGTTAAACACTGACAGGCAAAAAATTCCATCCAATTGAATTTTTTTTTTCATTTTCTAGATAAAAGAAAATTCTGCCCTTAATTTTTCTCATTGTTTACTATTCATTTCGTTCGTCTTCAAGAACCCCTCGGCCTGACATGAAAATTTAGAATAAATTCTGTCAGACGAAGGTAACTTTCTTAAAAATTAAAACACGGGCCAACTTTTTCATAATAATTTTAGCTTAGGTATGTTAAACCCGCACGACCTTGGAACGTCGCATTTTGCATATCCTGAATTCTTATTTGGCCTGTGTGCAATATTAATTTCAATTAATTAATCTTTATGTAAGGTATTGGTTGAAAAAAAAAGTTAGTGTCATGAGCGGGATTCGAACCCGAAATATAATGGATTTATATTAATACACTGACAGGCAAAAATTCTACCTAATTGATTTTTTAAATTTTTTAAAAAGATAGTCACTACTCACAGTAACTCATTCATCATTGATCATTTCAATTGATTTTTTTCTATTTGTTCGATAAAAGAAACTTCTGCTCTTAATTTGTCTTAATTGTTAATTTGTTTTTATCAATAAATATTTATTTATGCTATATTTTAAATTGGGAATATCAATTAGAAGTAGACACACTTAATCCTTAGAACAAAACAAGGATAAAGGATTTTTCAATGTTTACTTTTTACGGAATTTAAATTGGTTATTCAGTCTCATTTGAATTCTGAAGCAATAAACTGTTTAGTTTTTACCTTTGTTTTCTTAATTTCAATTTTTAATCTTACGCCGTTAGACTTTTTTAGAAACTGGGTCCTACCATAGAATGCTCGGTTCTGAACGCCCTAGGAACCACAGGATGACCGTGTTTTTACTTTCGGAATTTTGCGAAACCGGCACCTTACTGTTGTTCAAGCGATTCATCGACCCCAGGAAGTTCGATATGTCCAAATTTCTGAACACACTGCTCGAAAAAGATTAAATCAGCATGGACTGATAGCTTTTCACGTATGAGGACCAGAATTGACCAGAAGACACAGCTCGCATTCGCTCGAGCACACGGCCGTTGGTCTTTGGACAATTGGTCTGCTGTACTTTTACAGTAGATTTGCTCCACCATCCAGAAGGCGAAATGAAAGGTACGAATAACTGTAATTTTCCCAGAGCCAACCTTTTCAACGGTCTATGATGGTGCGAGTGGGAATTTCAATGGAGAGTCGCCATATTTGGCGTTCGTGGAGGGTCTTTGACGGCCACTCGATAAGTAGATGAAATTTTGGATCATGCGTTGCCTATCTTCGATTAAATCAACGACAATCCTATTGTAATGGACGATAATGCCAGACAGATAACAACGTACCTTCAACAGCGTAACATCAGGGACTTAGCCTGGCCATCCTGTTGTCCAAACTTGAACTTAATCGAACATTTATGGGATAACCTCAAAAGACAAATAAGAGACGTCCATCACTTCCTGATACACTCCACAATCTTGAAAGGACATCTCGTTAAGAATGGGCTAACCTCCAGCAAAGAGACATTTCCAGACTGGTAGAAAGTATGCCGAGGCGTCTTCGAGATGTAATTAAGGCAAGAGTCGGAAATATGCGATATTTAAATATTAATTAAAAATCTAAAACAAAATTGAAACTAATTTTATCTTTTTTTCATGTTCCTTAGAAATTTACATTTTCTACTTTTTTAGACAAAGAGTCAATTATTAAACATTAAAAACCGTGAAACTTTAATTAATATATACAAATGAAGTTATATTGCAAGTGGGTAGTGTATATAGTAGTGAGATTATTTATTGTTATTATGAGCTTATTTTATTTATTTTTTTTAAGCTTTGTTATGAAAGTTTGGAATAATTTCTATTTAAACTAGCTGTAACTAACCCTCATATGGGCCGTTGTTAAACGGACCCCGAGGGTGTTTGGAACGGTCTTTTCGAGCCTACTGCCCGCAAATCTGCACACGGCCCCCGCCCCCCTTATAATTGCTGCCAAACTCTCGACTATTCCTAAGTTAAATTGAGTTGGAACCACAGCGGGCCAATTATAACTCTTACATTTCTCGACTGTACAAAGTCGAGTCGGTGGTTGCTTTCATTCTTATCGATCTACGCACTGGCGGACGTCTGAATAAATTATACTCTGGGTCCGGCGTAATTTTTACCTATTTCCGTTCGTTCGAACGTGATATACTGACTCTGTTATTTATTTGTTTCAGGTGAGGACAAATACCGAACTCCATGGTGGTATGTAATTTCCAGTAATATTCTAGTATATGGTCATGTTTATTTACCGCCCCCATTTTTTTTCCTACCAGGGTAAATCTGGGTTAGTTCCCTCATAATCTGATTTTTTTTTAGTACTTAATCAACCTGTTCGAGTTTACCCACTCAAAGTCCCAATGTTTTCTGAAACTTTCACCAGGTTTAAAGTTTTTACTTATTTCATTTATTTACTTTATATTCATCATCAGTTCTATATTTTTCTTATCCGGATGTAAGGCAAGTACTAAATATTATCTTTTTTTGCTTGCTCATTCTGGCGTATTGCTAAAAATTATTCATTTAAGTTCACAGTTTTTTTTTCTTTTGAAATGGTAAAAATACCCCAGTAATGACAAGGCGAGAATCAACTTTTAACTAGACAAGTTTTAATTGAAAACTATCCAATTATAGTTAACCCCATTAATCGAAACTGGGGCGCACTACCATGTCAAGATTAACGACACAAATTTATCAGGTTAATAACAGTTTTAGTATAAAGTCAAAATATTACTATAAACTTAAAAAATAAGTGTGGTGTTTAGTTACCGTTACTTAATGATTATTCGGAAATCCTGAGATGGGCTCTAGTGTGTCGTAGGTTTTAGAAAACATTTTCTTTATCTTGCCAACGTTTCGATCTTTATTGAGATCATCATCAGTGCCTGGGATTTATAAACATTGCTTAAATTTTACATAGGATCGTAGGATGTGAAAAAAATAAATTTATACAATGCTAGAAAATTTTAGATTAAAAAATGTGAATTTATACAATGCTAGCAAATTGTAGATTCAATCAAAGTGTTTGTACTAAAATTTTCTAGCATTGTATAAATTCACTTTTTTTAATCTAAAATTTTCTCGCATTGTATAAATTCAATTTTTTTAATCTAAAATTTTCTAGTATTGTATAAATTCATTTTTTCACATCTTAAATGTATTTGTAAAATTTAAACAATGTTCATAAATCACAGGCCCTGACGATGATGTAATAAGGATCGAGAAAGAAAATTTTAGATTAAAAAAATGAATTTATACAATGCTGGCAAACTGTAGATTTAGATAGATTGTAGATGTAGTGTTTGTACTAAAATTTTCTAGCATTGTATAAATTCATTTTTTTATTTAAAATTTTCTAGCATTTCTAACATTTTCTGAAATTGTATAAATTCATTTTGTTAATCTAAAATTTTCTGGCATTGTATAAATTCATTTTTTCACATCTTAAATGTATTTGTAAAATTTAAACAATGTTTATAAATCCCAGGCCCTGAAGATGATCTCAATAAAGATCGAAACGTTGGCACGATAAAGAAAATGTTTTTCTAAAACCTAGGTCGCACCAGACCGCATCTCACGACCTTTAAATAATCATTAAAATATAAGGAAACATTTGGTCGAAACTGGCACCAAATTCTCCCAAAACATCCTAACTCAGAAAACTCTAAATGCAGAGTAGAGAAATGTAGAGTAATGTAGAGTGGAGAAAAAGAGAAAGTTTTGTTATCGGGAAAATTTAGATTGGACCCATTTTGTTGAACATCGTATACCGAAAATGATCCTGTCAATTGCATTACATAATCTTTTTAAGCGGTTCAAATAAATGGAAGAAAAGCTTCCGACGATGGAAAATAATATACTCTAGAACATTAGAGATCCCGCTTGAAAAGAATAGTTTAATAATTAAATATAAAAAATTGATTAGTTAAACGTCATTATACTTTAATTCTATCCAGTTACACCTTATATCAAAGCTTATCAATTTTATACATCAAAAACATGATCTTGAACAATCAAGTTCTATCATTCTAGCCCTGACACGACCTAGCGGCTGGAATGAAGTTTTTCGTATGGCCCTTAGGTGATCGTTATCGGCATAACGTACATTGCATTTCCTTTAGTAATTAAATTTCGAATGGCGATACAATGTTGTATTATAAGGAGTTAAATTACTGTGGATGAAAATAGCATCATATGTAACTGATTATCTGGAGATCGAGAGATCGGTCTGGTGTGACGTAGGTTTCAGAAAAACATTTTCTTTATTGTGCCAACGTTTCGATCTTTATTGAGATCATCTCCTGGGCTTGGGATTTATAAACATTGTTTAAATTTTACAAATCCAATCCTACAGCACTGGCTACCCACAATTTTGAACACAACACAATTTCGACTTCAACAACCCAAAAATATTACAGACAGAACAAAACAAACATAAACGTAACTTTTTAGAAATGGTTTACATCAACAAGGATAAACACAGCATGAATTACTTCACACTTAGACTGATCTCGAGTATCCAAAAACATCCGGTAGAATTAGACAATTATTTTCTGTGTCCTTCTACCTGAGATCGCTATGAATAATTATAACAAACTTTATTTAAGTTTGTCAGTCAAGTCTTGTATAGGATTAGCTAAATAGAGTAAAATTGCGATTCTCTGAGTTGTCTGCACGGTGATGAATCTGTAAGTTACTTATTTTCAAAACCGACTATCCTCGCTGAATCGTTCTGACAAATGGTGTACTGCATTTCTTCAAAGTCCGTGGTAGATTTCTTGTGTTGCCTCATCCTGTATATATCACTGATTAACAATGAATATGGTAAAATGACAAAACGCGTCTGATAGACTAACACAGCGAGGATCGTCAGACCAAAAATGACCGATAACAACCAAATTATAAAGGTTTGAGTATTTTATTTCGGATTGATGTATCAACAGGACAAGACAGAACGCTCTTCTTCTCATAAGTCGAAATCATTTTTTCAGCACTCATATCTCGGCTGATTGAATATTTATTAAACAGTGTTGTTTCCTTATAACCGTCTTGTTGTACGCTCGGTTTTTATGTAAATACAATATTGGCATATTCACGTTTTTCCAGAACCGGTCACCGGCAATATTCCCATGTGTAATTCAATAGCGAATAAAATATTGCCGGTTCGACTCCCTTGTTGCATATCTTGTCGAGAAGAAGTCGGAATGCCGTCCTGATAATCGCCGTTGTCAAACCAATTCGCCTCTGCTTATTTTATAATTTTTTTAAAGGAATTTTGTAATTGGTTTTTAAACCGAGTTGTTCATGGAAAGGGTTGGAGGATTAGGAATGATTATCCCGGGCCTGGTCCGGGCCGATAACGACCAACCAATAGGCTCACAACTTTAAACTACTGCGTTTCAACTTTTAGCAATAACCAGTTGCATTCGGTACTGACTAATGAATAATGTGGAACTTCTTGTCGTCTCAACAGCGGTGAAAATCTTACAAATGGATATATGATTTAAACCCAAAAAGTTTGTCGGTTTTGCAATTTACAACTTTAGAAGTACATGTTCGTTAGCGAACTCTGTAAATGTAACCTAAACAAGTAATGAGCTTTACTTTAGGTACAGGCATAGGAAGAAAGAGAGAGAGAGAGGGAGACAGTAAAAGAGAGAGGGAGAGAGAGAGAGAATGACGAACAGAGAAAGAAATGATGATGCTGTTAGCTGAATAGATATAGCGATAGAGCAGAGAGATAGATAGACAGATGTATGTATGTATATATACAGGGTGTCCAAGCTAATGCGCCCACACCATTTTTTTCTTTACGGTTCTAGGTAGAAAAAAAGTATGAATTGAGACTTCCCTTCATATTTTATGTAGTTTGTTATTTTTTCTTTTCGACAAATTCTTAATTTCATATGAGAACCCCATTTTTTTACATTTTTCTTTGAAACTAGATTTTTTGGCGAGAAAAATGAGCACAGAGTTATTACAATCGGTCCAATAGAACCGGAGACTTTTTTTTTTTTTTTTTTTTTTTTAATTTTTTTTTAAATAGCCGGTCCTAGTGCGTTAGGTCGAAACCACATTATTTTGCCTTCTACTGAAAATATTTTGAAGAGGAGTAGAAAATGGCAAATAGACAAAGTAGAGAGAAAAGTATGAAAGCTTACTAAATTTCCTGCCAAATCCCATAAATTTCATATTTTGTATCGTTTTTTCTCCTCGACCAATATCTGATCTTACCAGTCGCAGCGGAGTTGACAATTAATCATAACACATTATATTTAGTGGTCTATTGACCAAATTACTTCTTTCAATTAATTAATCTTTTTATGTAAGGATTTGGTTGAAATGAAAAAGCTAGTGACACGAGAGCTTTTTCATTTCAACCAAAACCTTACATAAAAAGATTAATTAATTGAAAGAATTAAGCGTAACTATTTCCATCTGGGAATAAAAAGGTTAAATAGCAAATCAAAGGAATGCAGTAATTAACGCGGTTTATTTTTCGTTTACATACTCTTGTCGGGACAAGTCCTTTCTTTGCTGAGTGACGCGCAGCGATGAAAATGTTTTGAATGCAAAATTGTGTGGTATTAGTTTAGTTGTTTGCTCTCTCCATGTAGATAGTGGGAGAGGAAGAGAAATTGAAATTGAGAGCGTGAAAGATAAGAGTTTTACTACAGAGGAAAGGAGAGTAATAAAACCATAGAAATAGAGAGAGAGAGAGAGAGAGAGAGAGAGAGAGAGAGAGAGTGAGAGAGAGAGAGAGATTATGACGAAGAGAAATAAACGACGATGCAGCCAGCTAATTAAATATAAGGATTCGATAGAGAGTGGGAGAGTGGAATTGTGCGAGAGAAAAACGAAAACTTTATTTCAGTTGATGGGAGAATAACAAAAGCATAGAAATAGAGAAGGAGAGAGAGATAGAGAGAGAATAACGAAAAGATAAAGAGAAAAAAGATGATGCAGCTATCGATATAGTATTTAGATTGATAAGATAGACAGAGAGATAGAGGTAGATACATAGATTAGATCGGTAGGATAGATTGAGAGAGAGAATTGCCACGATAGAAAGAGAAAAAAATGCGAATACATAGAAGTAGATAGATAGAGAGTAAGAGAGAGAGGGACGGTAAAGAAGAATTTAATCTTAACGAGCAATGACTTCAATTATTATTTTAATGCAGTAATCAACAAGTACTGTAGTTTAATAGTTTTGTAACCGTGTCAATTTTTTTTTTACAACCGAAATAATTCTCTCTCCCAAAAAGGTTTCAACGAAATCGAAAAGTCATTCTTCATGTAATATTAAAAACTCAATTTCTCACACTTCCCTATTCATTTGGTCGGTTTTCAAGAACCCCTCGGCCAGGCATGAAAAATTCGAATAAATTCTGTCAGACGAAGGAAACTTTCTTAAAAATTAAACCACGGTTGGCTCAACATTCTCGGAATAATTTGAGCTTAGGTATATTAAACCCGCACGACCGTGGAACGTCGCATTTTGCATATCCTGGGTTCGAATTTGTCCTGTGTGCAAGGCAAAAAATTCCAACCGACTGATTTTTTTCATTAAAAGAAAATTCTTTCCTTAATTTGTCTCATTGTTTTCATCAATAAATACTTGCTTTGCTATGTTTTAAATTGGGAATATCAATTAGACTTTGGGAATATCAAAACAATTAGTAGCATGGATTTAAAGAACGCATACGATAATTACTAATTTTTTTCTGAAAAATTTGATACATACTTAAACTTGTTCTTTGTGTCACATCGAGTGGTTGTCAAATCCGGGTTTAATGGTGGCGAAAATCTAAGGGAACTTAAAATTATTTTAATCCATGTAGATAAAGATTTCGAAGTTGGATCGTCTTAATATTTTTCTGTGACAAGTCCAGGGAATTGTGTCAACCAGGTGGTCATCAAAACGGAGTATGGTGGAAAATCTAAAGAAAGTATTAAAAAAATTTTATCCGTGTAAATAAATAATTGAAAATTGGGTCACTTTATTATTTTTACGTCAAGTTCAGGTAATTATGTTTTTTGGGGAATCAAATTGTTATAAAATTATCATGGTGATAGTTTTGCTTTATTGTTTAAATTAAACCACATGGTTTTAGAAAGGCGGCTTATCCAGTATAAAAGGTGCCTAAATTGCAGGTTTTTTATTTTATTTTGCCTAATCAAACCACTCCTAACCGTGTCATGATAAAGACCCAAATGTGTCTTTCCTTTTCCTTAGAAATATTATGAAGGGTGGAAATTCCAAACTTTCTAAGTGCCAATTTCCTCAAAACTGAGAAATTTTTCTTAATATGTTCTATGTGCTATCGCCGGGGGCCGCGGTAGCCGAGTGGTTAAGGCGCCAGGCTCTCGGCTAGTAGATCCCGCGGTCGTAGGTTCGATCCCAACCGTCGCCTCTGGACTTTTTTTGTCGCCTAAGGGGACCGGTGGCCACAATTGAAAGAAATTTATCATTCTGGCCATTATTGGCACTCATCAATGGAAGGAGCGGGATCAGATCTCAGGGACCCTGAATTTTGTCCCAACCCATTCAAAAATGAGTTTCTTCGATGGAAGAACACCGGCATACCGGAGGGGGGCTCAAATTCACACTTGTATTGCGAGTCCCCCAAAAAATGGAGCCAGGGATAAAGTACAATAAGCTGTACAGCTGCAGTGCTCAGGAGGGAACTCCTCCAGTTCCTGGTATCCATTGTAAAATAAAATAAAAAATAAAAATAAAAAACCCTAATAGTGCCAAACCTCTTTAAAAGTGGTTTGTTACGTTCCTCATAGATGGCATTATTCTAAGTATGGGACATACGATTTGTCCAAAGGTGCTAAGTGCCATGACATAATCAGCCAGTTGGAGAATCAAAAATTGGATCCTGCATTTTACGTCGACTGAATATATATGACATTTTTCGGCAGAAACTAGTTGTGTGGTCAGATAATTGTGCACGCCAAAATAAAAACCGTCTAAATTTTTTTGTTGATGTTTTTGGTACAACTTGGACATGAAGAGATTATTCAGAAATTTCTAATAAGCGGTCTTAACTTTTTATCGTGTGATCGAGACTTCGCCAATGTTGAAAAGAGGAAAAGGGTTTCCAAATGTTTCACTCCGACAGATTTACAAAATGTTCTGGCATCAGCTAAAGTTACAGGGGAACCGTTCTCCGTAGTTAACATGTGATATTCGTACTTTCTAGACTTAAAACGCCTGTGACTATATATTAAAAGTAAATTTTCCAATTACAAAGGCTTCTATGATGAAAGTATCCAAAAATGATCTAGGTTTTATCCAAATAAATCGACATTCAATGACAAAGACTTATGTTGACGTGTTAATGTACTAAAAAAAGGGGCTAAACCTGATGATAATAAAATTTTTTGTATGTCATTGATTCAAAAGCCATTCCTGTTGGATGGCAAGAAAAAAAAATTCTCTCCCACGTTTGATTTTTTGCCAGAAACTGCCAAAAACCTATTATCAATACATTCTGAATAATTGAAACTTTAATTTATCTTTATACGTTAATTTCATCTATTAAATCAATTAGGTTTACCATGTTCTATGTATCAATATAGTTTTGATTCAACCTCAGTACATGGAACGTTTCTTCAATTTCTTATTTTTTTGCATATTAAGGAGTTTGTTTTTGTATTCTTTGCACTAGCTACGAAACAATAAACTCCTATATTACCAATAAAATACATTTCAATAAATTTTTTGAGTTACCATTTGACATAGGCAGTTTTATTGCCCCTAAAAAAAATAACAGAAGGCGCTTAGAACATTTCGAATTTCCACTCTTCATTGATGTCTTTGCCCAAAGAATGAAAATACTTGAATAATGTCTCGGGTTAAATTTTCTAAAAATTTAAACTTCGTGAATTCTTACAAAAAATTAATCATAGGTATAGTGTACCCGCACGACCATCGAACAATTGTTATTTCCATATCCTCCCATTTTCTTTGTCCTTTGTGTAATTTGTAATGTAATTGCTTTTCCATTATCGTAATTAATTATTATATTTTAATAGTACTTTTTAAAATTTTGTTCCAAGTTGTACCCATTTGGTTAATAACCTTCGTGTTATTATGTATTCATGAACTTTTTATGTATAAGTTATATTAAAGCAAAGACACGTTTAATAAGAATGAACTTTTTCAAATTAATTATTCTTTATGTAAAGTATTGTTTTAGATAAAAAAAAGTCAGCGTTGGGGGATTCGAACCCACGACCTTCGGCTAAATACGCCTCTGCTCTACCACTTGAGCTATCGAGACCTCGATCCACTCGGACACTTACTTATCATGTCAACTCAACCTTTCGAATTTTCCTTTTTTTTTTTTGCCATTTTTCAAATATCGTGTAATCTATTTGATTCTCGACGACAAATTATGGCCACGGAGAGTTTTGCGAAAATATACTTCATTAAACTTATTAAATTCTTAAATTCACTAATTTCGTGGTCCGCTTGACCAATTAATATATTACAATTAATTAAGGTTTTTAGTTGAGATAAAAAAAAGAAAAATGGCAAAAAGGAGGGAAAATGCAAAAGGTGGGGTTGAGATGGGAAGTTAGTGTCCGAGTGGATCGAGGTCACGATAGCTCAAGTGGTAGTAGCAGCGGCGTATCTAGCCGAAGATCGTGGGTTCGAATCCCGATCGTGCCATTGACTTTTTTATCTCAACTAAAAACCTTAATTAATTGTAACTTATTAAAATCATTGGATTTCGTGGTCCGATCGACCATATAAATTCTTTTCAATTAATTAATCTTTATGGTTGAGATAAAACGTATTGGTTTTGCAGACTTCACCATCATTTTTTTTTGTGTTGAGCATGATGTTTTGAACTAATGTTCTAATAAATATAGGTGTAGCTGGAGGGTTAGGTGTACATAACAGGAAGGAGTTGAAGGATGGTAGTAACATTAATTAAGGTTTTTAGTTGAGATAAAAAAGTCAATGTCAACGAGCGGGATTCGAACCCACGGTCTTCAGCTAGATACGCCGCTGCTCTACCACTTGAGCTATCGTGACTTCGATCCACTCGGATACTAACTTTTCATGTCAACTCAACCTTTCGTATTTTCTCTCTTTTTTGCCATTTTTCAAATGTCGTTTAGTCTATTTGATTCTCGGCGACAAATTAAATGGCCACGGAGAGCTTTAGTGAAAATATACTTCATTAAACTTATTAAATTCATTGGATTTCGTGGTCCGATTGATCAAATAAATTCTTTTCAATTAATTAATCTTTATGTAAGGTATTGGTTGAGATAAAAATGCAATTAATTAATCGAAAAACGTTATTTTGTCACTCGGACCACGAAATCTAATGAATTTTTCAAATTAGCTTTCTCGTGAAATGTTACCTCCCAATTTATTTTTTAATTAAATATTGATACTATGTATTTTGTTAAGAATTTATGACGGTTTATACCTGTATAAATAATTCTGCAAATTACATAAAAAGAGCCAATATTTGAAAAATAGCAAGCAAGATTGGTGAACAAAATGTGCACATTATCGCGTAAAGCTTGGCGGGCAGTAAGCATTCAACTTATTACTCTCAAGAGCTTAATAGGACTAATTGACAGGTTAAATTACAACCGAAACGTAATAAGTGGCAGAAAATATCTAATATATTGAGAAAATTATCGATTGTAACAACAAATCATTTTTTTAAGTAATTATTACATCCTTGGCTGCATATACATAACTCTGCATGGATCACATTTTAAGCTTAATTTTCTGGCTCACAACCTTTAATCATTTATACTGCCTCTATTTTCCTTTATGTCTGAAAACGTAATCACGAAGATCATAAAAAAAACCTACCCAGCGGTATACGTATGTCGGTATTTTCCCAGCTTAATTTAAATATGGGATTCTCTTTCATGTTGCGCTGAAGATAACATTTTAGACGTTGCCCCTGACAAATTCTACCTAAGAATCACATTTGATATGATAATACTGTTTAATCTTTAATTACTGAGCCTTTTGTAATCGCTATAGTTACAGGCTTTTTGACAATAGGGCGGAATCGTTTGTCAATTGTTTCGTCTACTTATTTCATAATAATTGATGGAAAAACGTTTAGAACCTGAGTTATTACACGATTCCATTTAACGGACCATTAACAGCGCATGACTTCGTGTAACAAAGACAATTCGTTTCATTTCCAAGGGGCGGAAAGCCCCTAAATGATCAGATTTGATTTGACTGTAGGTGCAGTTTGAACAAACTAGCCCAACTTAAGTGGTTCAGAGCAGCTATAGACTTATCCACACCGGTAATTATGGTTAAAAATCCTCATTATTCGGCCAGGTAATCTTTCGCATTTTTGTTTTTAGATAGGAATTTTTTAAAATAAATGTTGTGTTTTTTCAAGTTTTGTTAATTTCAATTTTTCGATGAAATTAATATTTATGAAAGGTATTGGTTGAGGTAAAAAAGTCAGTGTGACGAGCGGGATTCGAACCCACGGACTGTAATGGATTTAATAATTAAACTGAAGTATATCTTCACGAAAGCTCTCCGTGGCCATTTCATTTGTCGCCGAGAATCAAATAGATTACGCATTTGAAAAATGGCAAAAAGGAGGGAAAATTCAAAGGTGGGGTTGAGATGGGAAGTTTGTGTCCGAGTGGATCGACATCTCGATAGCTCAAGTGGTAGAGCAGCGGCGTATTTAGCCGAAGGTCGTGGGTTCGAATCCCGCTCGTGACGCTGACTTTTTTATCTCAACCAATACCTTTCATAAATATTAATTAATTGAAAAGTGTTAATTGGTCAATCGGACCACGAACTGTAATGGAGTTAATTTCAATGTTTTTATACTTATCGATTTTTCTGCGTGTACTGTTAGTGTTTTCTGTATGTCTATTCAAGATTTGCTTCTCTCATGTTGGGAAATATCTTTGTGGATGACGGTTTTAGCTGTTACGTTAGTGACTCACTTTTTAGTTGGATTTTGGGGGTAATGGTTTTCTCTTTTTTGAACTTAAAAACGCATAATGCTTTGCATTTTATTCAAAATGTACATCATTAAGACCGTTAGAAACTTAAATTTCTCTTCTTTCAGGTTATGTCAAAAGGGTTTGATTCAAGCTATTAAAAGAGAGGAAAATAAGGATAAAATAACAAAAAAACCGCCCTACTATTTTATGTTATACATGAATGTATGTCTTATTTATAGGCCTACATAAATCAAGTTGTCATCGCCGGCCCTCTGCGCTTTAAACGGAAATTCTTCCTTTTTTCGCGCGTTTTCTCACTGACTGTCATTATTTTGTCTCCTGCTTTCTTAGATTGCTAACCTCTCGAAGGTACCTCAGGTCGTAAAAGACTATTTTACACATAACTCAGGTTATTTTATATATATATATATAAGTTATGTGAAATTATCTTTTTACAACGCTTAGATGCAGGTATCATTCCTAGCATTGTGGTCAGCACCTTCTCCCTCCCAAGAGACCTACTTATTTAATTCTGTATTTTTAATAGCGATTCCTTGCCTAGAGCTTGACGAGAGTACATCGTTAAATTAGGTTAAAACTTGTTCTTGTAACNTAGCAAGGTTTCTAATGCGTTTGTAGGGGTTGTTCTCATCGCCCCTGTGATACATAGGTTTGCTAATCTTTGTAAGCTGCCTAATGTTTGGGTAGCTACTTTTTGTGGAGCTTTGTTCCACCAGATTAGTGATCCATAGGTTATTCTGGGTCTTATTACTGCCGTGTATAGCCAATAGGCCATTTTCGGTTTTAGTCCCCAGGATTGATACAGTTCATAAAAACATATATCATCCCAAAAACTAAATATGGCCTATTCTTTGAAAACGAAAACTATGAAGCATTTTGCTCTACACTTTCCAAATACTTCAAACATTCTGAAATTGATTTCAGCAGATACACTAAAAAATTAATAGATGTAGACTCAGAAGAAGAAATTCGAGAAATAATAGAAAACTATCATTTGGGAAAGTCAAACCACAGAGGCGTAGACGAAGTACACAATAGGATTAAAGAACTCTACTACTGGCCAAACAAAAGAAAGTCGATTCAAACTTACATAAATCAATGTGAAAATTGCTTAACTAATAAATACGATAGACACCCCCTGCAATTAAAATACAATATTACACCAACACCCACAAAACCATTTGAATTAATTCACGTAGATACCATCACCCTAGAAAACTCAAAATTTTTGACAATCATTGACCCCTTTTCTAAATATGCGGAAGCATATAAACTAAAATCTGGACAGGCCATAGAAGTAGTAAACACACTAGTAAAATTCTTTTGTGGGCATGACATCCCAAAACAAATCATAGCCGACAATGGAGAAGAATTTAACAATTCCTTGGTCAAGGAATTGCTAAAATTGCACAAAATCGAAACTCACTTCATCTCATCACAAAATCCCGAGTCAAATGGAGTGATCGAACGTTTCCACTCAACCCTAATCGAACACATCCGACTCCTAAACAATAATCCAAATTTTGAAAATAATACAATTAAAAGTAAAGTTAACTTTTCTATTTTAGCATACAATAACTCAATTCATTCCGTCACCAAACTAAAACCCATAGAAATTATTAACGGTCATATAGAACGAGAATCACCACTGCATATAGATTTAGAAACCCAATTGATTAACAATTATATAAATAATCATAAAGAAAAAGTAAAAACCATTTACCAATTAATTAATGAAAATAATTTGACCAGCAAAGAAAATGTTATTAGTAAGAGAAACTTGGCAAGAACAGAATTACCAGAAATACCAGACATAGTTTATGTCAAAAACAAACAAAACAGAATAAGTTGAGACCACGATTTAAAAGAGAAAAAATAAAATCCAAAAACCCTATTTTAAAAACAGCTCTAATAGAAAAATCTCATTATAACACGAAACCGAATATTCATTTATCTAATATAAAACGTCCAAGACTGTTTCCTTATCAATTTAACAACAAAAACGTGATGTTGCAGGACCCTCGCGATGCTCAAACCCAGCTTCGCCTACGAGATAAAAGACGTGACGCACAATAACGGAATTCTGCCGATTAGCTTAGGAATTGCAAGATTAGAAACCTCGGAACTCACATTTGATCCATTATTACGACTTAAAAGAATTAATCTCTGAAGTAGACATTTTAAATAACCAATATCTCAAAATCACAAAACACATAAAATCAAACAAAACAATTCTAGAAGAAACACTACCATTTCGTAACTTAATAAACTATTCCAAATCACTCATCGACGAAAAAATTGACCATATAAGTGTGCACAGAACCAACCGACAACGTCGAGGACTTATTAATGGACTTGGATCAGTTATAAAATTTATTACAGGAAACCTGGACAACACAGACAAGGAAAACTTTGACAATCTTATCAATCAAATTAAAGACAACCAAATAAATATTGAAAATCAAATCAAATCCATGTACTCGGTAAATAATGAATTAATTATAAATTTCAATGAAACTATTCAAACACTTCAGACAAATGGCGAAGAATTGGAATACAAAATAAATTTAATAGGACGGAAAATAAAATACCAAGCAGAAATAATTGAAATCAAGGATGCATTTCACCAAATTCAGATACTATATGAACTGCTCTTGAATACTCTTCAGGACATTGAAAATTCCTTAACATTCTGTAAATTACAAATCATGCACCCAAGTATAATGAGTAGTCATAATTTATTTAAAGAATTAAAACGATTAGAATATTATTTAAAACCTCACCTCTTACTAGAAGTAAAATTTGAAATTTATTAAATTTTGAAAATATGTTAAGAATGCATTGTACGATCGATACCGATCTTAGGGTAACTTATTTCCTCCAACTGCCTATATTTTCTGAGGAAATTTTTGAATTATTTTACTTTTATCCCATTCCAAGAAAATATTAAAATTAATTTGTTACTATAATATCAGATTCATATTATGTGTTAAAATCGAAAAATAATAAAATTATAACTCTTAATGGAGGCTGTTTCAAGCACAAGGTATACCAATGTTCAAAAAGATTAATATCCACTCATCAAGATTCCTGTACAGAAGAACTCCTGCTGACTGGAAACTCTACACTTTGCAAATTCAGTAAGCTCACAATCCACGATACATTTAGATTACACGACATTTGAAAAATGCGAAAACGAGGGAAAATTCAAAAGGTGGGGTTGAGATGAGAACTTAGTCGAGGTCACTATAGCTCAAGTGGTAGAGGAGCGGCGTATCTCACCAAAGATCGTGGGTTCGAATCCCGCTCGTGTCATTCCCTTTTTATCTCAACTAAAAACCTTAATTAATTTTGATTATAGTATTTTTTAACTTTAATTCTTACCTACATTTTACGTGAAACTGGTCATCTACGATGCAGATAAGTGTTGTTTCGGAAAGCTTGTTTTTTTGGTGGCTAATTCGTTGGGAAAAAAATCAGACGAATTTTTTCACATCTCAAAAATTGTCATTAAGTTTTCAGCGATAAAAGATCATTTCTCCTCCCATTTTACACGATAGTTGGTCCTTAAATCTATTTTAATCGATGATTTGTTTGATTTTCTGTTAATTGAATTATTTATTTCTGTTGATATGGTCTGAAATTGTTCAACTGTGAATAGGAAAAAATATTCTCTCATTTTCATCCCTGAAAGTTTCATCTTTATCCAATATTTAGCAGCCGTTTGATTTAAATTAATCATAAATCATTATTTCCTAAAACTCATAAAATATGAACAAAAATGACAGTCCGCTATGTCAAATTTGATAATTTTTATGATAAATCTGTCCAGTCAATTAATTCTTGTACCCATAATTAAGGGTGAATGATTTGTTTATTTTCAACTCAGAAAATTTTATCTTAACCCTTGTTTTTAATTTTAAATTTGATCACAAATTGCTCATCTGCAGCAGCTTTGTTTTCATGGTGGCTTCCATTATAAAATTATAAAGGCTATCAGTTGACTGTAATTTGTAATATATTTTTACATGTATTTATTGTTGTCTAGGTGAAGCATGAAGGTAGCAGCAGGATGAACCGAGGAGGGAGGAGATGGCTGATCCTGGTGGCGGTAGGGCTGTTCTTCCTTTACGTCACTTACAAGCTGCAGTATTGCTCCAACTCCTCAGGCCCAGGATCAGTCATGTTGTCCAAAGAGGTAATCCGACATGGTAACAAAACTTGTTTCCTCATACTCAAAGTGACTTAATTCCTTAGAACTTCATGGTCGGCAAGAACAACCGGATTTACCATTATGACCGACTCATGCCGCTCATCTTTATCGGCGGGGTGCCTCGGTCGGGCACGACTTTGATGAGGGCGATGCTCGACGCCCATCCTGAAGTCAGGTGAGTGCCGATTTTAACAATTATTTATTTAAAAGTGTTAAAACTCGCCGGTTTTCAGATGCGGACAAGAAACAAGAGTGATACCTAGGATCCTGCAAATGAGGACTCATTGGATTAAGTCCAAAAAGGAGACATTCCGGTTGGAAGAAGCAGGCGTTAACAATGAGGTAACTTCGGAAAATTGGCGATGTTTCAGCAGATAGGCTTAATAAATTATTGCAACCGTGTAAATTACTTTTTGGAAAGAAAATCCAATGCTTCGAATATTCCACATCAATCGAAATGTGCCGTACATCTTCTTTATCCTGTACTGTTGTTTAAATTTGTGGGAAACGGTTGAAATGAACCACAGAGTTGTGCGATATCTTGGAAGCAGATAATCCAAGAACTAACAAAAGAAACCTTTTCATTTATTTATCTTATATATGTCGTGTTTTTAACAGGTCCTGGACGCTGCAGTCGCTGCGTTTTGCTTGGAGGTGATCGCCAGGCACGGCGAGCCTGCTGAAAGGCTCTGCAACAAAGACCCACTGACACTGAAAGCAGCCGACTACCTGTCCTTGCTCTTTCCCAACTCCAAATTCATTTTTATGGTCAGGGATGGCCGAGCGACAGTCCATTCCATCATATCAAGAAAGGTAAGTACTATTTTAGGGATATGACAGAACAGTCCTATTTTTGGTATTTGCCTTGGCCTGGGAGGAGGGTTTTCGACCTGGATAGGTATATAAGATGACCCCAGGATCAGAAACAAGTGGCACCACTTGCACACCTATCATGGGATCCCTCGATACTGACAAGGTGCCCTAAAAGGCCAATTTGGGAGAGATGTATGTTACGGCCGATGACTCCTTGGCCGGGACCGTGACCTTCCAACCCCCTGCTCCCATTAACTTATATTTTAAATCAATCTGTTTATCATAGTAAGGCACTAATACTGACTTGATGGAGTTTATTCTCGCCTAAACTTACTACTAAGGACCTAGTTCTCAAAGCCGAACCAAACTCACATACATTTCAGGACTATTAACCTGCTAACTTTGCCGACGCAGTCACTTAAAACATGTCGAGGTTCCACCGAGAAGAGAAAACCGCTGTATAATAGTATAATGTAAAGAAGGATGAAAAGGAAAATGTTTCTTGACCAATGGACTATGAAGGCTAATAAAAAAGCCTGAAGATAGTGGGCTGTAAACTATGTGTAGTAACGCATAATAATCCTATAGTGCGGACACAGACACAGAACTACCTACTTTTTCTATGTATAGCGAGATCTTTCCAATCTTCGTGTTGGATCACCTCTGTCTCCACTTGGTCTGATCCGTCTTCCTTCTGAACTTCTTCTTACCGCGTGGTCCATTCTTTTTCACTGGTCTGGCATCGTTTGGTTCGTAGGTTGGGGGCATATTGGCCGGGGCACGCTGACTGGTAAAGCAAAGCTAGCCCCTGCGCATACAGCAGCAGGCTATGTAATCTCAAGGCCACAATTGACAGCGGGGCGAACTTTCCACCCCAAGGTCTAGAGAGCGAAAGAAATGAAACGCTACAGGTGCCCACGACTATACTATTAACCCTGAAGTTAGGCTTCTGGTGCCGTGTTGAATCGCAGACGTAACACCGTACGTTCTCCCTTTGAGATCCGCCACCCGCTTCAAAGAATCTACTGAAGTTAATTATATGCACTACGCCCTCGTAGGTTGCCCTGATTTCATCGGTACGTCATCAGTATGTAGGGAGATTTCCTACATTCGACTGTCAAGTTGTTATCAGCCCTCTCAAGGCCAATGACCATTGAATTCGTCTTGATGGTGGGGGCGTCAATACGTTCAGGGTGTTGCATGCAGATGTGCTATGCCTAAATTGGAATCAACTTTACTAGGAAAGGGTATTTCAGACGAATTTAGTTGAAACAATGATGCCAGCCAATAGTTTATTGACATCTGGATGAATCATAAACGAGACATTGGGTTGTATTTTATTTATCATCGCTCTTATCCCATCTTATCGTTCATCCAAAAACATGTTTTTATGTTTCATTATTGTTATTGTTCATTTGATGTCTTCTTATTAGAAGCCATAATAAAGGAAACGAAGCCATAATTTCAGAAATGCCTTTTGTTTTTCAGGTGACTATAACAGGGTTCGACTTGACAGATTACAGGCAGTGCATGACTAAGTGGAACGACGCTATCAAAGTGATGTACGATAAGTGCCTGTCGGTGGGAAAGTCCCGTTGTATGATTGTTTACTATGAACAGCTCGTCTTGCACCCGTCTGCTTGGCTACGGAGAATCCTCAACTTCTTGGACGTGGAATGGGACGATGCCGTGTTGCACCACGAGGACCACATTAACGAGCCCGGCGGTGTACTTCTGTCCAAGTAAGACTTGTCTGGCCTAAAACAATCTATGGTATCCATTCATTTGTTGTTTCTCAGAGTGGAGAGGTCGTCCGATCAAGTCATCAAGCCGGTCAACATAGAAGCGCTGACCAAATGGGTAGGCCATTTTCCAGAAGACGTCGTCCGGGACATGGCCACTATCGCTCCCATGCTCTCCAGGCTCGGGTACGACCCAAGGGCGAATCCTCCGAACTACGGTCAGCCGGACTCAATAGTCCTGGACAATACGCGAAAAGTCAAAGAGAACAGCAAAGAGTGGGAGCAAAAAGCCGGCGAACTTCTCATGAAAGGCTCGTCACCGGAAAACGCGTGACATCACAGTACGCTCTAGTGATAATTTTGTATATTTGTTTTAATTTATTCCCACATACATTAACTGTGTTTTAAGGCTAGTTTGATATATTTTTTCTTTTCTTATTTATATTTTTTTTTAAGTGCTAATGACAATTTTTACGTATACGTGACAGTCTATACTCTAGTATATATATTTTCTGTATTGTGTTTTTGTTTTTTCTTACTTTTTTTTGTGATGAATGATAAAAGAAGGCACCAATAATTAATATTTAACACACAAAAATCTCATACTGAATCTGAACGCATGTACCTGGTAGATTTAGCTGAAATAGTCTCTAGATGGTTCAGAAAATATGTCCTTTAAAAAAAAGGCTTGATTTCCTCAGTAATGGCTGATGAAAATAACAAAAATATTTCTTAAATCAGAATTTTTACTCAGCTATTGCGATGGCTACATCAGTGCCTCATGTAGGACGTATAGGACGTCAGGATGTTAAAGGATGGACAGGATTAGATTTTTACACTATCTTCAGCCTCAAAATTCAAGAATCTCAGGCAAGAAACTATATGAAAAAAATAAAATATTTAAACTATTTGACTATTTGATTGATTTGTTCTGTAATTGTAAATCCAATTTTGCATTTAAAGCAAATATGTTAGTGTTTAGTTGTCAAGTTGAGCCCACGAGAAGAGAGAAGCTTGCGACGAACTTTTTACTTTTCTATTTTCCCTTATTTTAAGCTAATTTTTCAGAAATCTGTGATCTTTACTGACGGAAATCCATACACCGAAGTTTGCCCAAACACCGAACATCACAGGGTGAATAAAAAGGTTAAAAAAACTAGTGTTTCTAATTGAGATGCACCCGAACAATCTTTCTTCTTATTTAATTTTAATTTTGTATTTGTCTAAGAAATAATGTTAATTATCCATTATCGTTCAGAATAACTAAAAAAATACTATATAAGTTTTTTTACTATTCTACCGACAAAATGCATCACAGGCTTTGAATGTGTTAATCATTGGTGCCTATTTATTTACAAAATCAAATGTGAAAATACTACTTTTTTTTATATTTATTTGTGTTTTTTCCATGTTGTTTTTTTTTCTTTTTATATTATTATTGTATTATTATTGTACATATGTACATTGCTCTAATGGCGTCTATTTATCTTAATTTACAGGAGGAAAGAAAATAAAAGGAAATTTCAATTCACAATTTTTCTTTCTACACTAGAAATCGCACGTAGTAAAAATCATATTTTTATAGTGAAAGTGATGATGTATGTCTTGTATTTATGTACCAAAGACTGTCCTGCAGTTTAAATGTTGGACCGACCGAAAATTTGACCAAATAGAATTGATTTCTTGTCGTATTAAACGTAATATGGTTAAAGGGAAAGTAATTTTCGAAAAGAAAAACAAAACGCCATTTTAACAATAACCTAAGACATTACTTTTTAAGTGAAACAAAGTTTTATAAGGAAAAAATATGCATGTTAATTTCTATAAAATTAGCACGTTGCACAATTTTATTTATAAGGGTAAGGACTGTACATAAAATACATACCGGGCTATTTATTTCAACGTTTCTTTCTCTAGCCTTACATTTGAACAAAAAAATCGAAGTACTTAAAACTTAAAATAACGAGAAGGGTAATTTTCGTAATTTTGTGCCATTTATGCCAGCAAGTGTAAACCGTTCGACCTGGCTTCAGAAAAATGTTCGACAATTTCGTTTATAATTTTGTAAATAAAACTAGGGTCAATTGAATGATTTTTGTGTTATTTTTTTAATATAAGGTCAATGTACAAGGAATTTGTAAATAAATAATCTGTCCATTAAAAAAAAATCATGTTCTTTTATTCCTATCCTGGCTATAATCAGTTTGCATTTTCAAGATCCATTCTAACAAATCCTAATTCATTTTAATATTATTGGTATAGCGAGAATTAGCGGACCAGCCTGCAAGCAGTCTAAATCTTCTTATACTTCCAAGTATGTGAAATTTGAAAATGGATAAAAATATAATGAAAAATAGCTCTTAATTATATTTTAATCAGGTTCTATTAAAATGTATAAATGACAATTATTATCTTTATTAATAATAATAATTCACTAGTTTCGTGGTCCACTTGACCAATTAATATCTTTCAATTAATTAAGGTTTTTAGTTGAGATAAAAAAGTCAGTGTCACGAGCGGGATTCGAACCCACGACCTTCGGCTAGATACGCCGCTGCTCCACCACTTGAGCTATCGTGACCTCGATCCACTCGGACACTAACTTCCCATCTCAACCCCCTCTCAAAAAGGAGAGAAAATTCAAAAGGTGAGGCTGAGATGAGAAGTTAGTGTCCGAGTGGATCGAGGTCACGATAGCTCAAGTAGTAGAGAACCGGCGTTTCTAGCCGAAGATCGTGGGTTCGAATCCCGCTCGTGACACTGACTTTTTTGATCTCAACTAAAAACCTTAATTAATTGAACAATAATATTACCGTCGGCCTGTAGGGTAACGAATGGTGGTACTAGGGCCAAAAGCCAAGACCGGGCCATCGCGATCAGATCCACACAAGCTCACAGTGAAAAACACGATAAAAGAAACATGGCAGCGACATTGGGCGGGGTCGTCCGAGAGTCAAGAACACGACAGGCAGATGACCTTTAGAGAACCTGAGCCGGAAGCGAGGGATCGTTCTCACCCGATTGAGGATTGGCCATACGCGGTTGACACAGGGTACCTGCCTTTAGGCCAAAGCCCGCGAAGGTTTTCGTTATGCAGAGAAGGGTTGGTACCACATACCAGAGGCGTGCCACGCCATGGCTCTATACAGAGAGCATGTAGGCGGATTTGAAAAAGGGTAGGAAAGCGACGACCCCCTGGTCAGCTCATGTGTTAGAGCAGTGGCTTAACGAGTCGAAGGTCGTGGGTTCGAATCCCGCTCTTGACACAAATTTTTCATCTCAACCAAAAACCCGAGATAAAAAGGATAATTAATTGAAATAATTCTTTGTAATACTCAATGAATTATACACAATTTTTTTTTCGAAATGAAAAATTTGTGTCACAGGCGGGATTCGAACCCACGACCTTCGACTCGTTAAGCCGCTGCTCTAACCACATGAACTGACCAGGGGGTCGTCGCTTTCCTACCCTTTTTCAGATCCGCCTACATGCTCTCTGTATAGAGCCGAAAGTCGTGGGTTCGAATCCCGCCTGTGACACAAATTTTTCATTTCGAAAAAAATTGTGTATAATTAATTGAGTATTTATATAATTAATAGAAGCTGATAAAATTATTTGTAATGTTTAGTTAATTGAATTTTTATTATTTTTCCTAACCACTTTTTTAGGCATTTTGATCATTTTTTATTGCATAAATGATCAGAGAACGCAGTGAAGTCAAGGCTTTATTGTGTCAAAAAAAGATTTTGATGGAAAATATTTCCAAAAAACTTCTTTATTTTATAAAAAATAAAAATAGTTTCGATTGCCTTTTCAAAACCTGAATTATTTTTGCATAAACCCAATAGCGTAAATTTTAATAATTATTGTACATAAATTACCAACTAACATCTAAACATCTTTTCTACAAATTATTGGGGGCAAGCAATTTAGAATCCAAAATTTTAAATATGCAAAAATTGAATTTTCTGAACGTTAAGTAACAATTCTATAAATTAATTACTAATATCTTACTTATTTAATTTAGCAAAATTTAAATGCAGAAGCAGAATCTCCGATTTGCAATAAAATGCACTATGTCTTCTTTAATGAGGTCATGGCATAAAGTACATATTAAATTTTCTCTAGACAGAAAAGGTTGAGGTGAGAGGAGACAAAGCAAATCTGTGATTTGGAATGACCATCTTAATTCGACCAAGACAAACCCTTCGTCTCGTCTTTAATTATTTATATTAAGCATTTTAAAATCATCTAGGTACAGTTTCTTATAGTATAAAAATGTAAGCTAGATCTTAATTGCTCATGAATTTCTTCGCTGAATTTGACAACTGCGGACTAAGGCAAGGCTGTGTTCTAAGTCCACTTTTATTCTCATTATTTTTAAATGATTTGCAAGCTGCTTTAGCTTATTACTGACAACGTTCCCAGCCTCCAAAGGAACAAAAAATATTTGGAGTACTACTGTCTTCAAAGGAATTTATTGTTTAATCGAAGATCATGGTCTTTAGAAGAGCAGTCTGTTTCTGGCCACTAAAGTTCGATGGTTTTTAAATAAAACAGTTTGAAATTGTAAAGGAGTGTAACGTTATCCTCACGTCTATCTTTCAAATACGATTTCACCAAGGAAAATGTACAACGAAACGGGCTCCGAATTTTTGACACTTAATTTCCCAAAATTCTATCTTCCTGTGAAATTCAGACTGTTCACCTCAGTTTGCCGCTACTTTGTTACGCCTTATATGGCTGGGATTATGAAAAATCATTCCGAATTTTTTGATGTATTAAGAGACTAACGTAAACCAGTTATAGAGACAGGGTGATTCGCTACTTGGAGGACAAAGTTCGTCAGGTCTCTACCACTAAAACCACAGCCCAATTCTCGAACCTTTCGCAGATATTGGACAGTTTTTTTTCTAATACCTACAGTTTTAGTTATAAATTTACTCGTAGCTCTTGTATTTTCATTTTTGATAAAAGAAAAAAAAACATTAAAAGAGCGTTAAATTTCCTTTAAGAAGTCAACGAACCGTCTGTAACTTTCAATTTAATTGTGCAAAAACACAAATTTTCAAAAAATGCTAAAATTAAGATTTATAAACAAACTACATTTGCAACCGATGAAAAAGTCACGATAGAGATGACATATTCCATAACTTCTTCGTTTTATAAGCTTTCTACTTGGTGTACACTTTTCTTTAAAAACTGCGAACCAATATAAATAAATTGTATCGCAAATAAGCAAAAAAGTGTGGTGTGAAAAAGGGTGAGTGGGTTTAAACTAGTAGTTCAACTTTTTTCCAGGGCAAAATTTATTTCCCAACTTTAGCTTAATAAAAAAGCACGAAAAGAAAGAAAAATGAAACATATAAAAATAGACAAATATGGGGAACAACCAAATCAGAAAAATTGGACAAAATATTTACACTAAATATACAGAAAATAAAAATAAAATAAAAACAAATACAGCAGTTGTAAAACCCAACTCTAACCCAATAAAAATGATTAAAAAGATCAACTTAAAAATCAAACAATTTTCAAAGTTATATTATGTGATAAAATACATAAAAAAGAGAAAATAAACATAATCATACACATCACATAAATGTGCGTAATCTCACATTGAATTTTTCTTCTTTTTTAACCTAACATTAGAAATATAAATTAAATTCTTAAGCTTGATTTAATTGAAATAACATCATCAAAATTTGTCAGAAGGCTGTAGATGTTTTAAGAAAAAAAAATTATACAAGGTATCATGTATTTCCATGATACAACAGAAAATGTATTATGAATGGAGTTTCTTTTTCCTCAAATAAATATTCTCTCTGTGAATATTGAGTTCCTTCGGAAGCGAGTACTTTAATTCAATACTTCCCACCAACGCTATGAAAAGCAAATACAAACGGGCAATACTCCAAAGAGCCATATTTTTGGCAACCTTTCTTTTTCTTCTTTATGTACTGACGTGTCAATTTTATCTAGTCGGTATGATTTTTGGTCATTATGTAGCGATGGTTATTATG
Source organism: Cimex lectularius (assembly GCF_000648675.2). Classification (NCBI taxonomy): domain Eukaryota; kingdom Metazoa; phylum Arthropoda; class Insecta; order Hemiptera; family Cimicidae; genus Cimex; species Cimex lectularius. Next base: position 1,249,663 of record NW_019392742.1, read on the forward strand.
TAATAAAATGACTCCACTTTGTCAACAAGCGACCATCCTTTTTCTTTGAAATATATACGGTTTTATTCAAAAGTCACAAAATACAAATATATTCTCCTTAGAATGAAAAACTTAAGGGATTCTGTCCTAAAATCTAAAAATTAAGCACCGTTGATCTGATTCCTTGAAAAAGTTTAAATATGGGTATGCTAAACCTTCACGACCTAGACACGTTGCAAGTTTTGCATATCCTCTCAATTCTTTAATTCTTTTTTCTTTCAAAAAATCATGTACAATTTCTAGACCCTAAAATTTATAAAAAAAGTCAACCTTTAATGATTTCTTTGGAAAGAAAATTCAGAGAGAGATAAAAAATCAATATGAGAAAGAAAATATATAAAGAGTGTACTTGCAATAGAGAGAAAGCTAGTACGTTTCTGGTAATTAATGTGAATCAGAGGCACATTTGCCTACTTAATTATTAACACTAGATAAAGTTTAAACTTGAAGTACTAAAAAAATTAAATGTCAATGAAATCGTTATATAAAGAAAGAAACCAAGACAATTTTTGGAAATTTTATTTTTTCATATTACAATAGCTGTGTGTATCTATGAATACTTATGATGACCATAATACTGACAATGATACTTCGTAGATCATAATATCTCGATATATTTTTTTTCGAATGAAAATTTTCCTGGAATGTGTGGTGATTAGTGACCGTTAATCGATAATTATTCAGAAATCGTGAGATGCGGTCTGGTGTGATGTAGGTTTCAGAAAAACATTTTCTTTACTCACTCAAAGTGTTTGTCTTCTGTGTAATTGTGCCATTCTTGCGTGTTCTTATACAAAAATGTCTTTTTTCTATACCGACTTCCTTCCCCACCCCTTCAAAATCCAACGTATATACACATAAAACAGCAAAATCTCACTGGCACTCTCAACACGACACGCAAGAATGGCACAAATTACACAGATGACAAACACTTTGAGTGAGTACAAATACTTTGATTGAATATAAAAAATATTTTTTTTCCATTGTATAAATTCACTTTTTTCCACATCCTACATGTATTTGTTAAATTTAAACAACGTTTGGAAATCCCAGGCCCTGAAGATGATCTCAATAAAGCTCGAAACGTTGGCACGATAAAGAAAATGTTTTTCTGAAACCTACATCCCACCAGACCGCATCTCACGATTTCTGAATAATTTTCCTGGAAATAGGAAATTCCTCGGGTTAGGTGGGACGGGCAATCTGACGAAACAGTAAAATTATTTCAATCCGCATAGAAAAATATTTGAGATTAGGATCATCTTCATATATTTACTTGTTAAATTGAAGGGGGTGGTTTGATATCAGGCGGTGGACTAATCCGTGTTTGTAGGGAGGGGTAATCTAAGGAAATCGAAAAAAAATTTCAATCCGCATAGAAAAAGATTTGAGATTAGGATCATCTTCATATTTTTACCTATCAAATTCAAGGGATGTTCTGATATCAGGCGGTGGTCTAACCCTGGTTTGAAGGGAGGGGCAGTCAAAGGAAAGCATGGAATTATTTTAATCCGCGTAGAAAAAGATTTGAGATTAGGATCATTTTCATTTACCTGTCAAATTCAAGTATTGTCTGATATCAGGCGGTGGACGAGGGGCAATCTAAGGAAACCAAAAAAAAATTCAATCTGCATAGAAAAAGATTTGAGATTAGGATCATCCTCATATATTTACCTGTCAAATTCAAGGGGTGGTCTGATATCAGGCGGTGAACTAATCCGAGTTTGTAGGGAGGGGCAATCTAATGAAAGAGTAGCGTTATTTTAATCCGTGTAAATAAAAATGTAAAATTATTGGCAATTATGTCAAATTTGTTGGTTGCAAAATTCGGGTTTCGTATAAATTATTGATAAATTAGTTAATAGATAATCTAAAATTAAATTGTAAATCATAAATGACTATTTACTTACTTTATAATACAATTAATTAAGGTATTTAGTTGAGATAAAAAAGTCAATGGCACGAACGGGATTCGAACCCACGATCTTCGGCTAGATACGCCGCTGTTCTACCACTTGAGCTATGTGACCTCGATCCACTCGGACACTAACTTCCCATCTCAACCCCACCTTTTGAATTTTCCCTTCTTTTTGCCATTTTTCATTTTTCAAATGTCGTGTAATCGGGTTGGATTCTCGACGACAAATGAAATGGCCACGGAGAGCTTTAGTGAATTATACTTCATTTTAAATCATTAAATTCACTAATTTCGTGGTCCGCTTGACCAATTAATATATTACAATTAATTAAGGATTTTAGTTGAAAAGTCAATGGCACGAGCGGGATTCGAACTCACGATCTTCGGCTAGATACGCCGCTGCTCTACCACTTGAGCTATCGTGACCTCGATCCACTAGGACACTAACTTCCCATCTCAACCCCACCTTTTGGATTTTCTCTCCTTTTTGACATTTTTCAAATGTCGTGTAATCGGATTGGATTCTCGACGACAAATGAAATGGCCACGGAGAGCTTTAGTGAAGTATACTTCATTTTAATTCATTAAATTCACTAATTTCGTGGTCCGCTTGACCAACTAATATATTACAATTAATTAAGGTTTTTAGTTGAGATAAAAAATCGAATCCCACTCGTGCCATTGACTTTTTTATCTCAACTAAAAACCTTAATTAATTGGTCAAGAGGACCACGAAATTGGTGAATTTACTTTATAATATTTGACTATGGTCGTCCCTTGTTCTTCTGAATGATTCAATTCCTCGCTCCAAGTGCGGTCAATTCCCCGTTCTTTTTCTAATTTCTGCCGGATCCGGAATTCTGCTAGTTCTCTCCTCAAGTTAACGGACTTAATGATTTTATAACCCTAGTAAGCTAGCAAACCTGTTCCACCAACAACCCTGGCAATTTTAATTAATGTAGACCGATTGACGTACTAAAATATATTTTTTCACTTTATAATTCCTCATCCATTACCATGGAGGTATTTTTTCTTTATTGTTTACATTGAACCATATGGTAGATGTAAGTGTTGTAAAAGTGCGAAAGGCATGGCGATTTTTATTTTTTTGAAACGGATATATCAGACTGTTTGAAATCAACCAAATCATTCAGTGAAAAGGCAATCTGTGAAACTAGAGACCGGAATAATTTTTCCGCTCCGTTTACACAAATGAAAAACACTGTCAAACACATTTTTTCTCAGGAAAATATATTTCGGGTATAAATTCAATACAAATTTGTGGTTATTTGGTACGTTTTACAAAAGAGGAAAACAAAAAGAAAAACGTAGTCAGTCGTTCATCCGGGACGGCCCACTATTTCAGCAGGGTTCGTTCATGGATTCCAGGAATTCACGCGAAGTTTTGATTATCCCTTCCAGGCGTTCTTTGGTCAGGGTTGACAGGCCGGATTTGGACAGTTTTTCCTTCGAGGCGGCGATCGCGGCTCTTCTTCCTGTCACGTTGTGAAAAATGTGTACGTGACGCTCGCCGCACGTCAAGACGTACTCGCCGGCAGCGTCGAAAGCGACTTTTTGGATGCCACCTGCAAGAAAAAAGAAACTTTAAAAAAATTTTTAAAGCATTTAATTCTAGAAATAAGTACATGAAACCATTAAAATTGAACTTCGCTTTGGGTCTTAAATGCCATCTCAAGTAAAGTTCAATTTCAATATTTAAAAAAATCCATTATGTTTAGTGGTCTGATCGACCAAATTACTTCTTTCAATTAATTATTCTTTTTATGTAAAATCTTGGTTGAGATGAAAAAATGTCACCAGCGGGATTCGAACACCAGCCGAAGGTCGTGGGTTCGAATCCCGCTCGTGACATTAACTTTTTCATCTCAACCAAGACTTTACATAAAAAGAATAATTAATTAAAAAATATCGAAAAACGAAGTCTGTTTTCATTTTTCCCATCAAGCAGTTAATTTCTTCACAACACGCTGAAAATATAATTTTATGAGTTTAAGATCGAAAGAATGCCTTGAAGGTATTGATCGAGTTTTGTCATTTCCTTAAGTTCAGTAGTGTTTTGTGCCTCGTCCTGCTTATATCCCTGATCCTAGTTGTAAAGATGCAATTGCAAAAATCCTGCAAGGCGAAAACACCTAATTTTAAGAACAAACATTTTAATCTAATCTGGAAATAAAATGTCCATATTTGGCCAGTGGGTTTCGTATATATTGTAATACAAAATTTGTAACCGACCATTTTTTTTTTAAAGATAAAAACTTATTTTTTCTTGTAAATCATAAAAAGGTGATAACGTTTAAGCAATGAAACTACAGGGCTTCAAAGCGATATACACGTCAAGTAATAATAGCACAAACGTTATCTCCGCAAACCGATTAAAACTCGAGGTATAAAAATAAAAGTTTGAGAAGTTGATTTTTATAACTTATAACGACATAAAATCTAAACGTTGCTGGTATAGCCTGAAAGAAGAGGAGAAAGCTCATGGTAAAATTTATTGTCCCTGGCGAGCATTTCCAGTCCAAAAATGTTTATTTTTTAACACCATAAAGATTCGTATTTAACCGCTTTTTTTAAAGGTGCTTAAAACGAATCCGATTTTTTTAAGATTATGTTTTGCCTATTTTACCGGAAGCTTCTTATCTATTTATATATATATATCTTTTCATATAATAAAATCCTGCTTGAAACTATTCCTATCTAGTAAGTGTAGTCCCTAGCCGTTCAAGGAAGGGATGGTTACAGAGGTGGGGAAATGGTAAAAGATAATTTCGCCTAAGGATTTAGCTTTAAGACCAAGAATGGATTAAAATAAGAATAATTCTTATCTTGTTATAACCAATGGTCGTTCAAATTCGAATGGTTACTGTCCTTGACAAATGGTAAAAGGTAATTTCGAGGGATTTGCTTAAATCCAAGGATGGAGAGAAAACGGATAATTCTTATCTTGATGTAGCCTCACCTCGTTCAAGGATGGAATGGTAAAGAGCTGGGAAAATGGTAAAAGATAATTTCGCCTACGGATTTGGTTTTTGACCACGAATGGATTAAAATAAGGATAATTCTTATCTTGGTATAGCCAATGGTTGTTCAAGTAAAAGGTAATATCTAGGGACTTGCTTAAGACCACGGATGGATAAAAAAACAGTTAGTTCTTATCTTGATATATTCCCTGGTATTTTAAGGATGGAATGGTTACAGAGCTGGGAAAATGGTAAAAGGTAATTTCTAGTGATTTACTTAAGACCACGGATGGAGAAAAAACGAATAATTCTTATCTTGATGTAACCTCACCTCGTTCAAGGATGTAATGGTACAGAGCTGGGAAAATGGTAAAAGATAATTTCGCCTAAGGATTTGGTTTTTGACCACGAATGGATTAAAATAAGGATAGTTCTTATCTTGGTATAGCCAATGGCTGTTCAAGTTCGAATGGTTACTGCGCTGGGCAAATGGCAAAAGGTATTATCTAGGGATTTGCTTAAGACCACGGATGGAGAAAAAACGGATAATGCTTATCTTGATATTTTTATTTATTTATAAAAGTATATTTAGAAAAGAAAACAAATTATTACATTTTTTTTTACAAAATAACAAAATAATACTTGTAATGGCATGATCTAGTAGTCTGCCATTCTTATCTTGATATATTTCCTGGTATTTTAAGGATAGAAAGGTTACAGAGCTGGGAAAATGGTAAAATGTAATTTCGCCTAAAGATTTGGTTTTTTGACCACGAATGGATTAAAATAAGGATAATTCTTATCTTGGTATAGCCAATTGTTGTTCAAGATCGAATGGTTACTGCGCTGCGCAAATGGTAAAAGGGGGTATCTAGGGATTTGCTTAAGACCTCGGATGGAAAAAAAACAGATAATTCTAATCTTGATATAGTCTCACCTCGTTCAAGGACGGAATGGTACAGAGCTGGGAAAATAGAAATTACGAATGATGGAGTGAGTGTGGAGTTCAATCCGTTTTAAAAAAGATGGTTCCTACTACAGTAAGTAAATGGTTAATGTGAGTAGGAACCAACTTTTTTTAAAAGGATTGAGCTGGGAAAATGGTAAAAGATAATTTCGACTAGGGATTTGGTTTTAAGATCACAAATGGATTAAAATAAGGATAATTCTTATCTTGGTATAGCCACGGTCGTTCAAGGTTCAAATGGTTACTGTGCTTACCAAACAGTTTATTAATTTCATCTACGGATTGATTAAAAGATCATGAATGATAAAAAGAAGGATAATTCTTATCTTGATATATCTCATCTCGTTCAAGGATGGGATGGTTATAGAACTGGGAACATTGTAAGAGATAATCAATTTTAGAGAAATTATCGCAACTATGCTCGATAACGGAATTGAGAAAGCGTAGCCCAAAGGTATTACACAAAGCATGGTTTATTACGGTAACAGCTCTTCCCACAGAAATTGACAGCTATCCCTCGTTATTTACTTACATACACTTCGGGAATCGAAAGAGAAAGTACACCTAGAAAGGGAACGGTGTCGCAGGAGGAGAGCCGCGTAGAGAGTAGTCGTGGTGGTGGGTATTTTGACCCAAATCCCATAGCCCCCACCCGAAGAAAGACCAGTGCGGCTTCAGGGACAATGCCGACGACGTCTTTTTGAGATTATTTTCACTTTTAAGCTCGTACGAGAACTGTGCAGTGTCGTGTTATGTACTTGGCACGAGGGTGATCTACGATTCGACATGGGCTCGCCGTTCAAGGTGCTAACCGCCCTTCTGCTTCTGCAGTTAGCCGGTGAGTCATCTATCTTTAAAAAGGCTTTCTTCTTAACTTTCTTCAGGACTTTGTTACATGACCGACTTCACAAGGGCAAGAGGTGGAAGGACTGAATCTTCTGATGAACAAAAATGCCTGTACAAACCTTTCTCTCACAAAATCTATATAATAGCTTAAAGCTAAAAACAAGTCCATTTTTTAGAATATGTTAGTTCCTAAATCATTTCATTTTATTAATTTTCTGTATACAAATAGTAAAACTGTATACAAATATTTATAGAAATGATAAATGATGGAGTGAGTGTGGTGTTCAATACTTTTTAAAAGGATAGTTCCTACTCACTTACTGTGAGTAGGAACTATCCTTTTAAAATGTATTTCATATTTATCTAAAATAGTGAAAAAATGCAGGAATTTTTCTATTTAATTTTGGAAAATAAAATTCAATAATCGCACCTTGAAAATTGTAAGAAAATCCTCAAATTCCATTATACAAAACTATTCTCTGCCTTCATCAAAACAAAAACAATTATTCACCTTTCTAAAATTAAAACTATCGTAGGCCAAATAAACGAATAGTTGGGTTAAAATTAAGAAATATCCTCATAGGCAAACATCTACAGGAATTTATAATGAGACATTTTCAACATGCAGGTCGAGGACGACTGGAAATGTGAATTGATAAAGTTGTTCGAGCTAATTGTTATTGACTAATAAGTTTAGAAATATCTGTGAAAATTTGGTTCGACTAAGGTTGGGAACAAACTTTAAATTTTGCTTATTTTATTAATTATTCAGAAATCGTGCGATGCGGTCTGGTGTGATGTAGGTTTCAGAAAAACATTTTCTTTATCGGGCCAACGTTTCGATCTTTATTGAGATCATCTTCAGGGCCTGAGATTTACAAACATTGTTTACATTTAACAAATACATTTAGGATGTGGAAAGAAGTGAATTTATACAATGCAAAAAAATATATTTTTTACATTCAATCAAATTATTTCTACTCACTCAAAGTGTTTGTCATCTGTGTAATTGTGACATTCTTACGTGTCTTGCTGTTTTATGTTTGTATATGTATGCAATATCTCACTGGCACTCGCACACGTCACGCAAGAATGGCACACTTACGTAGAAAACAAACACTTTGAGTGAGTAGAAATAATTTGATTGAATATAAAAAATATATTTTTTTGCATTGTATAAATTCACTTTTTTCCACATCCTACATGTATTTGTTAAATTTAAACAATGTTTGTAAATCCCAGGCCCTGAAGATGATCTCAATAAAGATCGAAACGTTGGCACGATAAAGAAAATGTTTTTCTGAAACCTACATCACACGATTTCTGAATAATTATGGACTAAGGGTCACTAAACACCACACATTTATTTTATTAATTTTTTCCAATTATATTATTTGCTTATTTATAAACATTTTCGATTAAACATTAATTTCAATTTGTTCTTACCGGGCAGAAGGAAAAAAAAAGGTCAGACAGTCAGGCAGATAGAAGGACAGAAAGAACAAAAGATAAGTAGACATTTCGAAATACAGACAGATACATTAATAGACAGATTTATATACAGACAGACAGAAAAGACAAAAAGAAATATAGATAGAAAGAGAGGCGGACGAGCAGACTTCGATTTGAAATTCATTTCTTATTTTATCAATCTAGGTCCTTATTTTTAGGAATTTTATCAACCTTTGTAAAAATAATTAAATTAATAAACCTAACAATAACTTTTCATTAAATAATTCTGTTAAAAAAAAGACGTACTATTGCGGCAATTTTACAATCGGGGAAAATGCATTTAATTATATTCAATTAAGGCTGAAAACAATACAATTGCAACATTGTGAGAGGAATGTGGGAAAGTTCAACGAGCTTGGGACAATTATTTTATTTCCAGAGTCGCTCTGAATCAATTCAAACTAACACTTCAACAAGACCACTTTACAATTTACAACAAATATATTCAAACAAATTTACGATATATTTTCATTTCAACAAGAGGACAACGGAAAGGGCCGAATATAAAGTTCTATTTAAAAAAAATACACAAATGGCAAAAGGTATTATCTAGGGATTTGCTTAAGACCACGGATGGAAAAAAAACGGATAATGCTTATCTTGATATTTTTATTTATTTATAAAAGTATATTNATAATTGTATTTTCCTATTTATAATAGGATTCTATCAACCCAAAAACTTAGTTTGGATAATCTGTGTTTTAGATTGTAATTATGATCCCTTGTCGAGCCTTTTGGTTGAAGAAATAGACAAATGGCACTTTATAATCATGATGTCCAACACTGCGCTATACTGTTCTGGCACTTTTAAAATTAATTATAATTATATATAAACTATAGTATTATAACTATAGTATTATAGCATTGAATTATATATTTTGTTCTGTAGATTGTTTTGAAATTTATTTAGAGTGATATGCACTTTGGATTGTTATTATAAAATTCCTTGGGCCCACCCTCGCTTTTTAACACGTTGTGAACTAAATAACAAATGTTCAGATTAATTAAAATCTTTCAATTAATTAATTTTTAGGTAAGGTATTGGTTGAGATAAAAAAAGTCAGCATCACGAGCGGGATTCGAACTCAAGATCATCGGGCTAAATACGCCGCTGCTGTACCACTTGAGCTATCGTTACTTCGATCCACTTGGGAACCAACTTCCCGTCTTAACCCCACCTTTCGAATTTTCCTCCTTTTTGACATTTTTTAATCTCAACCAATTCCTTACATAAAAATTAATTAATTGACAGAAGTTATTTGGTCAGTCGGACCACGAAATATAATGGAATTAATTAAAATGATTACTCGGAGATCGTGAGATGCGGTCCGGTGTGACGTAGGTTTTAGAAAAACATTTTCTTTATCTTGCCAACGTTTCGATCTTTATTGAGATCATCTTCAGTGCTCAAAGTGTTCGTTTTCGGTGTAGATGTGTCATTCTTATCTGTCGTGGAAAATGCCCTGAGCACACAAGAATGACACATCTACACGGAAAACAAACACTTTGAGCATTGAAGATGATCTCAATAAAGATCCAAACGTTGGCACGATAAAGAAAATGTTTTTCTAAAACCTACGTCATACCAGACCGCATCTCACGATCTGCGAATAATCATTAACTAACTGTCACTAAACTCCACACATTAATTAAAATGTTTACTGCTCCACATTTACAAATCAAAGGTCGTCAGAACCATTTTTAATTACCTAATTTAACATTTTTTTGTGAGCCGTTCGTGATTAAAGAAAAAGTAATTCTAAAGCTCTAAATGGGGCAAAGTCGTTGCACAAGTGTTCTTCGCGATTAAAAATTGTGAAATACGTCAATTCATTTATTTTTCGATGAGTTCAACACGTTTATAAATTGTAAGTCATAACGCAGCGATAACTTGCACTGGCTGACTTAATTAAGTAAATTATGATTATAAGTAAAACGCATGCCGTAAAATAAACCAAAAGAATGAGTCTTTAATATATAGAATTTAGAATTTAAATGTTATTTATTGTTAGGTGGTTTAAAATGGTTAAAAAATAGTTATAAAAAATGTAATAAGAATTCGTTGGAAAACGGAATATTACGCAGCGATAACTTGCTCGGGGCAATTCAATTACATCGACTGTAATCAGAAAGAAATTTCATACTATTTAGGAAACAATAAAAGTAGATATGAATCTCGTGTTTATGAACTTTATAACTTATTTTGGAGGCTTAATTGCCTTGAACTTTTCAGTATGCGTGAGGTCTAATGTAGCGATAACCTCCTCTGGTATAGCCAATTACTTTAATCATAAATATGACTTAACACAACTTAGAAAAATCGCAAAAAAATTTTTAATATTTTTCTTGATCTGTTAAACTTATTTTTGGGATTTAGTTGTACGAGGACTTTCCCGTAGGTGTGAAGTCTAACGAAGCGATATCCTGCCCTGGGGAATTCAAGTCCACAACAAATTCTATGCTGTTTTATTACCTCTGCAAACAGGATGTAATATTTTCCTTCTTTTAAACATTAAAGTTATATTTAAGATTAGATAAAAGCAGACTTGAATCTTGTGTTTATGAACTTCATAATTTATTTTGCAGGCTTAATTTCCTTGAACCTTTCAGTAAATATGAGGTCTAACGCATTGATAACTTCCTCTGGTACATCCAATTACTTTAATTATAATTAAATATGAATTATACACAACTTAGAAAAATCAACTATTTTTTAAATATTTTTCACGAGCAGTTGGACTTAGTTGTACGAGGACTTTCCCCGTAGGTGTGAAGTCTAACGCAGCGATAACCTGCCCTGGGGGATTCAAGTCCACAATAAATTCTATGCTCTTTTACAGCCTATGCAAACAGGATGTAATATTTTCCTTCTTTTAAACATTGAAGTTATATTTAAGATTAAATTGACAAAGGACCTTTCAAAAGGTGTGAAGTCTAACGCGGCGCTCTGGCGGATTAATTTGTAAAATGCATACCATAAAGTAAACCAAAAATTTAATATATTTATTTTAAAATTTACATGTTTTTTATGTATAGGGATGGTTAAAATGGTTTTAAAAAATGTTAATTATAAGAATTCGTTGGCTAAGGACGTTTTAGTATATGTGGAATACATGTACGCAGCGATAACCTGCGCCGGTGAATTTAATTACATCGACTGTAGTTAAAAAGAAATTTCATACTATTTTAGAAACAATAAAAGCAGGATTGAATCTTGTGTTTATGAACTTTATAACTTATTTTGGAGGCTTAATTTCCTTGAACCTTTCAGTAAATGTGAGGTCTAACGCACTGAACTTCCTCTGGTACATCCAATTACTTTAATTATAATTAAATATGAATTATACACTACTTAGAAAAATACAACAATTTTTTAAATATTTTTCACGAGCTGTTAGACTTATTTTTGGGACTTAGTTGTACGAGGACTTTCCCGTACGTGTGAAGTCTAACGCGGCGATAACCTGCCCTGGGGAATTCAAGTACACAACAAATTCTAAACTGTTTTACAACCTGTGCAAACAGGATGTAATATTTTCCTTCTTTTAAACATTAAAGTTATTTCTTTCAATTAATTAATCTTTTAATGTAAGGTTTTGTTTCAAATGAAAAAGTTAGTGACACGAGCGGGATTCGAACCCACGACCTTCGGCTCAATACGCCGCTGCTCTAACCACTTGAGCTATCGTGACATTTCAGTTCATTTCAACCAAAATCTTACATAAAAACATTAATTAATTGAATGAAGTAATTTGGTCAATCAGACTACTAAATATAATGAATTAAAGTTATTGTTAAGATTAGATTGACTACGGGACCATTCAAAAAGTGTGAAGTCTAACACAGCGATTACTTGCTTTGTTGATGAAATTTCTCTAAAATGTTTTTACATATAGTTCCGCGATAAAATCTTATCTGTTTTTTTAAATAAAATTTTTAAAAAACTAACACCTCCCCGGCCACCGTACTATGGACAACAAAGGACTTTGACTAAAATGAGGTTAATTCAAACATTCCGCGGCAGGTCACGGGACAAACCTGTTTGCGAAAAAAACACTCTTAAATGATTAACGATTCTTCACCAGATTTGACCCAATTCTGAAATAATTAGCCGGCATTTGAGCCCAAAAAGTCAGAATCAGCGATGATCGCATCATCCGTGATTAGGGATCGGATGCGAGAGTTTGTCAGTAAATGCGAACTTGATCGTTCTGAGAAAAAGTTTTACACATGGGATAATTGAAAATTTAGAACTCCCCCCTTTCTGCGACTTTCTACGAGTCGAAAGTCAAAATTAAATTTACTTTTACTTATATATTTAGAAAAGGTGCTGGTTTACACCGCTGGTTGCTAGTTTGGCCGAAGGCATTCTTAAAAGTTACTTAACTAGATTTTTTTATTCACGGCAAACTAGGGTAACACGGACAAAGTGAAAATATTAAAAGCAAATAAGAACCCTTCGAGCTTCATTAACTTAACAACTTCCAAGACTTTCTTCTTAAGAGAATTTCCATTGTGGTCTGTTTGGGTCCGGAGTGCATATAAAACAATTGACCGGAAAGAAATGGCCTTCCTTGAAAGACCGAAGGTTAAATGTGAAAGCCCCCATCGGCTTCTACACATTAGGTTATTGCGGAACGTCTATTTCCCAACTTGTCACTCTTTAATCGTACTTAGCCAGAGATAATTGACTGCGTGACCTTAGTATTATGCCATAGACAATCGAACAACAGCGGAAATATCCTAGAAAGGTGCAATTAAAAAAAAAATTTCTCAATCCTGAGTTTTAACACTTTCTCCGTGAAGAAATCACCGGGCGTTAGTCGAAAGACGACGAGCTAAAGCCCACGCTTATAAAATCACAACACAATCTGTTTGACCTTAAAGGAAATATGTACGCAAACAAAATTATGACTGGCACGACACACTTTTTAAAACAACAAACGTCTATGTCACAAACATAAACGACCTTTTAGCACATTCTTACGCAAGCATTTCTGTAATCAAGTCTCTCTTTTGACAGTCTGTAGTTGTATGAATTAAAAAAATAAAATAGTCTCACAACTCTTGCAAATTTTAGGAATATCTGCATACATAGGGTTGATGCAAAATACAACGCAGACTTTGGATTTTATAGTTAAACCAAACTTGAACTGACAGAGTATACACATATTTCGTTCTGATCCAATCGGCGTAAATAAAAAAATTCGATTTCGTGGCACACCCTGCTAACAGCCTTGACGAAATTCTGAAAACCTCAGAATGTCAAAACGCGTCAGGCAGATGATCCCAACAAGGCTAAGTTGATAGGAAACGACCAGAAGTTCTAGGAATTTGAGATTCAGCCCCGACCTCGTCCCTTCAGACTACTATTCGATTGAAGCAAAACTAATGCAGATTTTTAATTTTCAATAAGTTAGAATTTAACAGTAACAGAGGAAAAAGTTCGTATTCTGCAAATCCGAAAGGAATCGGGTTCTTGACACACCCTGCTTATAACCTAACCAAAGGATGAACACGATGAAATGCCAAAAAGCGTCTGGTACAGGTACCCTGCAAAGATAGCAAATTTAGGTTTATGGAAACGATCCAAATGACAAATCGGAATATTTGAAATTCAGCCCCGACCTCGCCTCTTCGGACTACTATTGAGCTGAAGCCAAAATAATGCAAGCTTTTGATTTTATGTACAAAACAACATCGCACAATATGTATAAGTGAAACGAGTCGGTTTAGAATAATTAAAACAAAAGTCGGTTGCATCACCCTGCTTATATCCCTGACTGAACACTGAAAACCTCAGAATGCCAAAACGCGTCTGGCAGATGATCCCCGCAAGGCTAGGTTGATAGGAAACGACCAGAAGTTCTAGGAATTTGAGATTCAGCCCCGACCTCGTCCCTTCAGACTACCATTCGGTTGAATCAAAACTAATGCAGATTTTTGATTTTCAATAAGTTCGAATTTAACAGTAATAGAGCACTCATTCGTATTTCGCAATTCCGAAAGGGATCGGGTTCTTACCTCACCCCGTTTATAACCCTAACCAACCACTGACGTCAAAATGCCAAAATGCGTCTGGCAGATGTAGCCTGCAAAGATAGCAAATTTAGATTTATAGGGAACGATCAAAATGACAAATCCGAATATTTGAAATTCAGCCCCGACCTCGCCTTTTCGGATTGAGTTGAAGCCAAAATAATGCAAGGTTTTTCTATTATGTACAAACAAGCTGCAATTTAAGTCGATTTCGAACTTCGCCAATTTGTGTACGTGAAAGGAGTCAGTTCAGAATAAACGAAAACAAAAGTCGGTTGCCTCACCCTGTTTATAACCCTGACTGAACGCTGACTACGAAGGAATGCCAAAACGAGTCTATTAGATGAAACCAGGAAGAATAGGAAGACTATGATGATAGGAAAGACCAAAACGAAAATTATGAATATTTCGGTTTCAGAGCCGACCCCCTTCGAACTAAACTAAATGTTGGATTGACTTGAAAATAATCCAGTTTTTTCTGTAAAAACAAGCTTTAATTTAACGAAAAATATTCACATATTTCGTATCTGGCATATTTAGCGTAAAGAAAGCTGACCCTGACCAAACATTGTCACTTGAAAAATTCTAATATTTGAGATTCAACCTGACCTCGCACCTTCGGACTACTTTTGGATGAGGCAAAAATAATTCAGGGTTTTGGTTTCTAGTTAAAACAAGTTGTAATTTAATTACAGCAATATATAATGCATATTTCGTACCTGACACATTTAGAATTAATAAAAAAAAAGTGTCCTGTTTCTTGCCTCGCCCTGTTTATATCCCTGTCACAGAACACGTAGGAATGACAAAACGCGTCTGGTAGAAGACTAGGTTGATAGAAAACGACCACAATGAAAAATTCGAAAATTTGAAATTCAGCCCCGATCTCCAAGACCCCAGTTGATATGATTTAAAATCTTAATGATTCGGCCAGTATGGTAGATGTGGTACAGCCGCTGATTTGACCCGGATCGAAGAAACTATAAGGGAATGAGCGCCTGCAGAAGGCCATCAAACACTGAACTTAATTTGTTCAAGCACAAGCTCAACTTCGAGATGCCTAGATTACAATTCTCCAAAGTACTCGATATTCCTCGGGGTAAATACGGATACATAAATACATAATTTTCGACCAAACTATGTCGACATATTTTTTCCTGAGGCTTTAAAAACAGGGTGAAAATTAAGAAAATTATTTGAATAACAGCATTACTAGTTTGTTTACACATATATGAAAACTGTGAAGAAAAAAAAACGAAAGGCTGTATCCAACATGTCTTTGTTTATATATTTTTATTAAATTAACTTTTTAATTTTCTGATGTTTGTTAATTATTTTGCCGAAACTTACTTCTTAACGTGATTAACATCTAGACAGTGAAGTCACAACTGGTTGCGTCAGGGTTTAACTTAAGCGACCAGTCAACTGTCCTTTTTATGCAACTTGTTATTTCTTCACGTTTCTCTCTCTCCCTTCTTCTTCTTCTTCTCAAAATTTGTTAATTTTGTCTAAATTAGGACCGAAATTAAGCCGTCCATTTGACCAAGTCTTTCTTACTAATCACTTACGATTTACAAGACAACCTCAAAAATGATGGGTCATTAGTCTTAAGCTCGACGAGTTGTTTTTTTTTTTTTTTTAAAGAATTTCAATTTATTTTTTCAGCCCGTGTTTATTTCTATTAAAACTCTTAATCGACAGGCAGAAAGTTCAACACGCCTTCTCTGGGATCAAAAGAAATACCGCAGGCGGTAAAGCAAAATGGTTGAAGCTTTCTTTCGCTTCGTAACAGAGGATTTTTTATCCACTTTATTGCCTTCTAAGCATATTTTGAAAATGACTGCATATTTGATGTCACACGTGGATTGTTATCCAATGAAACAACTGTTGACACACACAAAAGTTACTTAACTACTATTAAAAGCACAATTTTCACAAATTTAATAGCAAAGATTGGTCAAATTAGGTCGCCT
Source organism: Cimex lectularius (assembly GCF_000648675.2). NCBI lineage: Eukaryota > Metazoa > Arthropoda > Insecta > Hemiptera > Cimicidae > Cimex > Cimex lectularius. Next base: position 1,265,938 of record NW_019392742.1, read on the forward strand.
AGGTCCGTCTGCAATCGCCGTTTAATCGAAGTTTTTCCCAATTGCGAAAATTGATCATCAATGAGTCTGCCAGCAGAAGTTTGTCAGAAATGTCGGTAAAGTTGGTAGCCTAGGAAATGTGTGTAGTGGAAGGTGAAAATGTCGTGCATCGTAACTCCACAGCGTCTGGTCACCCTTGAATGGTGGTGGATGATGCTGTATTACTCGAGTCAATCAATAAGGATCCATATGTGACCACTCGAGGATTATGCTCTCAAACGGTGGTTTCAAATGCAAAGGTGAGCCGCCATTTAAAAAGGCTTAATGTCCGAAATATAGACTCAAATCATATCCTCATGACTTGTAAGGTACCAAACACAACAACGGATTGATATCTGTAAAGGTTTTCTTCAAAAATCCAAAATATGACGGAGCGGGTACCACAAGGCCAAGAGGTTCAAGTCAAGCAGATGTTCGCTAAGATCGATTTGGAAAAAAGATTATGCTTTGTGTTTGGTGAAATTATGAGGGTGTGGAACTTTGAGCTGGTTCCAGATGGCAAGGCTATTGACGCAGACATTTACTGTGAACAACTCGAAAGAAAGGTTTTTAAAGAGAAGTACCCTGCTTTGTTCAGTCCGGATAAAGCGATATTTCAGCAAGCCAACACCCACTGCCCTTCGTTCACGTTTAGCCAAAGAAAATTTTTCAGAAATGAAGGGTGTCAGCACCTTGCTCCACCCTCCTTACATCCCTGACTCGCACCGTCTGACTATAGTCTTTTCCGGTCAAAGGCGCATTTTTGAAAGGCCGGAATTTCTACAACTACGAGGATGTCAAATTATGATGTGAGGAGTTCTTCGTTCGAAAACCCAAGGACTGGTATCACCACCAAATTCAACTTCTGGCAGGAACATGGGTTAAAGTAGTTGATAATTATTTAGAGATTGTGAGATACCGTCTGGTGTGATGTAGGTTTAGAAAAACGTTTTCTTTATCGTGCCAACGTTTCGATCATTATTGAGATCATCTTCAGGGTAGAGTCGGCTTCTTTGAGGTGAAAGGGACCGACAATGAACAAAAAGGGGTTATAGTTTGTCGTTTTGTCCTGTTAGCCTTTCAGGATTATTAAAGACGGGATTATTAGGGAAAGGAGAGATAAAATGTTGAAGATTTAGACTATGTAGAATTGTTTGATGTGTGGGGTGTAATGATTGTTTTATATGTTGTATTATATGTTTGGTGTGTTATACAGGGTGAGTCAATTTTCGGTGCACCATAGGAAAATCAACGTTGGTGTGTCTAATTATGACTCGGCAGATTTTATTTTGTTGGTCTCCTACCAAAAAATAGGCGAGTCAGTTTTCGACACACCATTCGTTAAAAATTAGTTTTAGTGAGTTGGAAGGAAAATAAACAAAACCAATATTATTAAAACATTCAAACACAATGTAAAAATTTTTAAAAAAAATTCTTCACAAATTAATTTGATTAAGGTTTAAGAGTATTTTTTTCATCCGATCATCGTTTTACGATAGACTAGGCTACTGTGTTGCACCAAATGGAGGACAATTATTATAATGATTTTGAACATTTTTGGTTTGCTAACAAAGGAGATTGTTACATTTATTTAATTTTTTACTTTACCAGAAAAAAGGAGATTGTTACATTTATTTAATTTTTTTACTTTGCCAGAAAAAAATACTCTTAAATCTTAATCAAATTAATTTGTGAAGAATTCTTTTTGTAAATTTTTACATTGTTTGAATAATGTTTTAATAATATTGGTTTTGTTTATTTTCCTTCCAACCTACTAAAACTAATTTGTAACGAAAAGTGACTCGCCTATTTTTTGGTACGAGACTAACAAAATAAAATGTGCCGAGTCATAATTAGACACACCAACGTTGATTTTCCTATGGTGCACCGAAAATTGACTCACTTTCTTTTATTAACGTATTAATCAAAGGAAATAAACCTCGAGTCAGATTTAAACGCACCAACGTTGATTTTCCTATGGTGCACCGAAAATTGACTCACTTTCTTTTATTAACGTATTAATCAAAGGAAATAAGCCTCGAGTCAGATTTAAACGCACCCACGTTGATTTTCCAATGGTGCACCGAAAATTTACTCACTTCCTTTTATTAACGTATTAATCAAAGGAAATAAGCCTCGAGTCAGATTTAAACGCACCCACGTTGATTTTCCAATGGTGCGTCAAAAAATGACTCACCTTGTATGTATGTTATTGAATTTGATATTAACGTAGCTGCGAATTAGTTTACATCTGTCTATTCTGTAAATGATGATGTGCTTGATTGTGATGTAAATCATTTCTAAAAGGTTAGGATTGTTTGTTTTGTTCTGTGTTTAATATTTTTGGATTGTTGTAATCGAAGTTGTATTGGTGTTCAAAATGGTGGTTAGACAGTGCTGTAGAATTTTATTTGGTTTTTTTGCAGTCATAGATATGTTGCTTTACTCTCTTATGCAGATATTGGGATGTAATTCCGATGTAAGACAACCAAGCTCAACAACAATTGATATCTGTAAAAGTTTGCTTCAAAATCCAAAAGACGAGCGATGAAAAATTGACATTTTAAAAAAATTCCTATGCGCCGAAAACAGTGGGTACCACAAGGCCAAGAGGTACAAGCAGAGGTTCGCCAAGATCGATTTGGAAAAAAGATAAAAGAGAAGTACCCTGGTTTGTCGGGATAAAGCGATATTTCAGCCAGCCAACGCTCCTGTCCTTAATTAATGATGATAAATTGAGTCTGTCAGCAGAGGTTTTTCCGAATGTCAGTGAAGACCGTCCAATTTTCAAAAAGGTTAATTCGATTTTGTTCAATTTGTTCCGTTTCTTCCGGAAGAAATTTCCGACTGCCACAACTTGCAATGGCTAGTTAACGACGTTTCGTAACGTCCAGGATGTGGATTTTTTCTGATTTCTAACCACGGAGGCCTGTCCGGCCGAATGGCAACAGCCCGTGAAAATGTTCAAAGCGAGGACTATCCTTGTTTAATACATACAGAATTGTAAAAATCAACCTGACATTAACAACCTTACTTCCTGCCGCTTGATCGAAAAGATCAAAAGACTGGGGATCTGCCAAGAACAAGAATAACCAGGGTACACAGAATGTTCATGACAAATTCTCCCTCTCTGGTCAGTAAAACGTCAAAAGAAAAAAAATATTTGGCCTGGTTTCTCAAGAAAACCTGATATGATTCAGAAAAAAACTCAGAAAATTGGATCAACTTTCGCTCTGTCAAAAACCGTAATTGTGAAATTTCAAACAAATTGCTAAATTGGTAAGGATTTACGTCATTTTCAGCAATTCTAGGATACACGTTAAGAATAAATTAATCTTTACGTAATGTATTGGTTGAGATAAAAAAAGTCAGTGTCACGAGCGGGATTCGAACCCACGACCTCCGGCTCTACCACTTGACCTATCGTCACTTCGATCCACTCGGGCACTAACTTCCCACCTCAACAAAACCTTTCGAATTTTCCCTCCTTTTTCATTTTTTTCTTTTTTATCTCAACCAAAACCTTACATAAAGATTAATTAATTGAAAGATCTTATTAGGTCAATAATCGAAATCTAATGAACTGAAGAATAAAATAAGTAAAGAATGAAGATAAAAACAATATTGTGATCTATCATCCCAGAAAAACAACCTCTATAATTGTTATTCATGAACAAGAGTCCATTTTATAATTTTACGCGCGCACGGGTGGCTCTGTGTGTGTGTGTGTGTGTGTGTGTGTGTGTGTGTGTGTTTTTTAATAGCGGGCTACTTACAGAATACTTACCGTGAGCCATGTTCACCACAAGAACGTAAGGATGTACAAACATATCCTACAAAACAATCACTACCCTAAACACATAATCAGCAATGACAACACGTCCTTCAAAAACTATGAAACTATTCACACCCTTTTTTCCAAAATTGAAGATCCCACACTAAACAAATGTGATTAGTGACAGTTAATCGATATTTATTTATAAATCGTGAGATGCGGTCTGGTGTGATGTAGGTTTCAGAAAAACATTTTCTTTATCGTGCCAACGTTTCGATCTTTATTGAGATCANATCCAAAATGTAATTGTTATATGTAAACAATGTTTGTAAATCCCAGGCCCTGAAGATGATCTCAATAAAGATCGAAACGTTGGCACGATAAAGAAAATATTTTTCTGAAACCTACATCACACCAGACCGCATCTCACGATTTATAAATAAATAACTAATAACAAATAAATCTGACGTAATTTACAAAATCAATTGTATAAATTGTCTGGCAACTTACATCGGCATTACATCCCAATATCTGGAAAAGAGGGTAAAACAACATATTTACGGTTGCAAAAAACCCAAACAAAATCCTACAGCACTGCTACCTATTTTGACACCAACACAACTTCGATTCCAACAATCCAAAATATTAAACATAGAACAAAACAAACATAAATGTAACTTTTTAGAAATGGTTTACATCAACAGAAATAAACACAGCATCAATTACAAAACAGACACATGTAAACTCAGCCGCAGCTACGATAATATCATAAGTCAAATTCTATAACATACATGTAACACAGAAAACATATAATACAACATATAAAACAATCATTACACCCCAAACATCAAACAATTCTACATAGTCTAAATCTTCAACATTTTATCTCTCCTTTCCCTAATAATCCCGTCTTTAATAATTCTGAAAGACTAACAGGACAGAACGACAAACTATAGCCCCTTTTTTTTCATTGTCGGTCCCTTTCACCTCAAAGAAGCCGACTCCACCCTGAAGATGTTCTCAATAAAGGTCGAACGTTAGCACGACAAAGAAAATTTTTTCTAAACCTATATCACACCAGACGACCTCAAAATAATTATCAACTACTTTAACCCATCTTCTTGCCAGAGGTTGAATTTGGTGGTGATAACAGTCCTTGGGTTTTCGAACGAAGAACTCCTCACGTCATAATTTGACATCCCCGTAGTTTTAGAAATTCCGGCCTTTCAAAAAATGCCTTTGACCGGAAAAGATTATAGTCAGACGGTGTGACTTCAGGGATTTTGCCAGAGAAAAATTGCTTTAGGCAGGATAACTCTGTTGTGTGAGAGAATGAAGTTTCATGTTTTTCTTACTATTATTTATCTTGTGCTAGGAAATAAGAATGTTTTGGGTTTAAGCCACTTTGGATAGCCTACTAGGATGGTTGAAGACAATTTTATCGAGATACAAACTTCAATATCTCACAGAATTATTCTAAACTTCCTTGTTAAGGTCGATGTAGTGACTGAGCTTAATTGGGTCTTTTCCAATCACACTACCTCGTCTGCCAGAAGCATTACCACACTTTCCCATCTTCATTAGTTAGTCAGGGGTGTAAGCGGGCCAAGAATACATACCACTTCCATTCAAGCAAATTCTCTGGCCTCTATACAGTAGAGTTGTAGAATCATCCTCGCCTTGCTTGTACAAATACTGAGAATTAAAAAATGCTGAAATGCATCTGATAGACAAAACCTGCAAGGATGCTCTGAACGGAAGACTAAGATATCATAAATAAAGTACAGAAAAAATATGGCATGGTTTTGTGTAAAGTTTATCATAGTTTTGATAAAACTTTCTCTCTCAAAAAATTGATTTTGATGGGAAGATAAGTTGGTTTAATTGTTGTTTATTCTTAAGGAACCAACGTGAAAGAGAAAAACTTTTGACTATTGTAATGCAAATTGTACGTTTAAATTGATAAACAAAAATAATTCAGTTGAACTTTCATAATTCTAAGTTTGTAATGTATTTTTAGGTTTAAGCGAGCCGTTATTTGTACCAGAGCAGCTTACCACGCTTCTATCTTTTCTGTACACAAACATACCACCAATCCGAAAAGGTAATGAAAATTTATTTTCATTTATTTTACGTAAAATGAACTATTTTAACGTATTTTTTTAAAGGAACCGACTCGAGAGTGGGCTTTGGTTTTCGGCTAGGGCCAAATGCTGATTTCCAGGTGTTGTTTGAACTGGGACCCCAACAGAACACAGTGCCCTTAGGACCCGACAGTGCGGGCAGTTCCAAAAGGGACACGATCAGTGCGCAAAAACCTCCGACAACCTGGCTCGAAACCTGGCACTCGAAGCAACAGGATGCTAACCAGGAGGATGAGTATGACATGCCAGTCAAAACCGGCTATGTCCTCCCTGACCGGGACATCATCAACCACCTGCGGCAGCTCTACACGACCAAACCTCCTGAGATCGTGCCAGAAGAGAAAGAATTAAAAGCGAATACAACCGGAATACAAACAAACTCATCATCAATTTGAATTTATATCTCTTATAGATTTTTCTCTAGTGTGATAACAAAAAAATGAGAAAAATAAAGACCACCAGTCAGGATTGACTCTGACTGATTATCACACTTGATAAAACTGATTGGTGCGTCTGTATTTCCCAACTAGCCAATTTTCCCCGTCAAGTAAGAATTAATTATAGTACATTTTTTTATACAATGCATTCATTGTTACACTGTACATACTATAAGTGCCTGTAGACTTAAAAAAAATTTTTTTGTCTTTCTAAACAAAGGAATAAGCATTTTTTAATTGCCAATAAATTGAAAAGTATTTATTTTATTTATTGAATTCGCCAAACAGGGCAGAAATACCATCAAAAGACTTTTTTTTAAACTGGTATTGTTTTGTAGATAAGGTTTTATGGTGTAAATATAAACTATTTATAAGTAAGCGTATACTGTTTTCTAAATACCCACCCAAAATTACATATTTCCAAAAGGCAGAGACTGGCCGGCAGGCCAGTTCATCAAGTTAATCCCTACATCTTTCAAGTAATGGACTTATTTGACCCCAATAAATGGAGAAAATGGGACCGTCAAGAAGAACTTCTTCAATGTACCTTAGGTCAGTCAAAGATCCATTATGTATAATAATCATTTCAGTACAGGCATGGACGATGATTCCAACCCATACCGTAACTGTCTCTGAAAAGGCTGTGACTTGAGCATGGCACATGAAGCAAAACATTCTCCATTTCTTCTCTACACAGTGCAGGTCACCTGATAGCCAAACACCAAACCGGTTCTCATTTGTGAACAGCACAGTACTCCCGCCCCATTGTTCAAGTGTCCAAGAGAGATGCTGATTTGAATAAACCTTTCTACTCGATGCCTCTCAAGTAGTAGAGAGCTTGGTTCAGGACGTCTACAGACTAAGATAATCTCATGAAGACTTTTGATAACTGTTTGAGAGGTTTCCCTTCGGATGTTAATATTCGGGTGTTCCCCAGGGCTCGCACATCAGGCCAATTTTATTTTTGATATTCTTCAATGATTTTACGGGTTATTACAAATAGTCATTAGCTGCTTTGTGATCATTTAAAGCTGATTAAAAGAGGTGGATTTTGCGATAGATTGTATTATTTTTCTAGAGGACTTGATTGCATTTAAGAACTGGAACCGATTAAACAAGTTAGATGGTGAAAAGTGTAAATTTATCTGCTTCTCCAAAAATAAGGCTACAAATTCTAATAATACTAACTTTCGCTATACTGTCAATAGAGATATTATTGAGGAAGTCACCAAAATTGCTGATCTCAAAGTTATCTTCAACCCCAATTGTGATCTCCGTGATCACTTTGAAGCCATTATGGAAAAAGCCTGTAGGTTTTATTAAGCGAATGACTGCAGACTTCACCGATCCCTTCACGATCAATGGGACTGTTCGAAATTGGCCACCAATCAAGTATGCCATTAAACAACAGTTCTGTAGTGCGACAAGAGCAATCTCTAGCCAGAAGTACATAGCGGTCGGCCACTACCTTCTTTCCGATCAGTGGGCCTAAACTGATGGTAGTGTGGCACACCCAGGATTTGGTGTAACGATCGTCGCTGGTGAAAGCATTCATCCCGGTTAGAATTTTCTCGACTTAAAACTATGAAAAAGAAATAAAAGATTTTTTTTACTCAAATTTTTTGTTTCATCAAAGAAAACTATTTTAAAAACCAATTAACTCACTAGACAAGTTGGCTTTGGAAAGGATGAAATTGAACTGATTTGTTTTATTTTTAATCTAAAGAGGGTAAAAGGATTAGTAACACACTATAAAGGTAACAATGAGTTATTAAGTTATGTTTATGTTTTAAGTCATCCAACCAGTTATTATGAAAAATAAACAAATAAATACAAGTGTACTGTTTTTGTGTTTGAGTATATTATTGTGATCCGATGATTGTTTTTATATTATATTTATGTTTAAATAAAGTAAGTGAAGCAACAAAAAAAGTCCCTAACTATTACAACAATGATTATTTGGGGATCGTGAGATGTGGTCTGGTGTGACAGGTTTTACAAAAACATTTTCATCATGCCAACGTTTCGATCTTTATTGAGATCATCATCAGTGTTCAGTGTTTATTTTCTGTGTAGATGTGTCATTCTTGTGTCTTCTTCCAGAATGACACATCTACACAGGAAATAAACACTTTGAGCCCTGAAGATGATCTCAATAAAGATCGAAATGTTGGCACGATAAAGAAAATGTTTTTCTAAAACCTACGTCACACCAGACCGTACCTCAAGATCTCCAAATAATCATTGGCTAACGGTCACTAAACACCACACATTACAAACAATATTTTAATCACATGATAATCTGTTTAAAAACTAAAATATGTATTTAAAAAGAAAATATTTTTTGAAAATCGACTGAACATTATCATTGTTTTATATGTTTAAACGATACTTTTTTTCAACAAGTAAAATTATTTATTTTGAAAAGTCAAGAAATAATAGAAGAGAAAGAACATTCTGGATGCTCTGAACAGTTGTCAGTATAGAGAAATACGATTTAATATATCATTTAGGAACCGAACTTAACAAAATTTACAATACCTTCCCCCTGAGAATAAATTGTGAGTAAAATTAAAAAGAGATTATACCACAGCAAAAGATGCCAATTGTTTTAAGAGGATGAGTAAAAAATTGACCATTTCAAAAGTCCAAATATACCCCCATATTTTTTCTAATTCTTAGCAGTACCATGAACTTTTTTTTTCTTTTAACACAGTGATATCAAGCTAGTTCTTCCCCCAGTAAGGTACCACGAGCGTGGTATGATCTGGTCCCTTCACTTCTGAAGTTTGAAGTTCAAACAAGTGTGTTGCATAAAACAGTAAACGGCATTGTTTTTTTTTTAATTTCCCTTTCTCACTAGCACTAAAAAACTTAAACAGCACCCTGCTTAATCTAAAAGCCAAGAGAGAAGAGCACGATATCACACTCTCAGTACTACAGTTGGAAAACATAGAGTGCAATATCACGCTGACCATCCTGAATGGGTTAAGTATGTGGAGTAGTAGGTTGGAAGAGGTCTGAAGGAGCCAAGTCAGGATGGTTGAACATTAGCTCTATGTCAATATTTCTTTTAAAGTATGCACATCTTTCCGATAGAACCCCATCATATATTGTTCAGGTAAATTCAAAAGGCTTTATTTCTGGCAAATTTTCTTTATTTACAGAAGACGCATTTCAATCACTTTGTGAACATCATCATTTATATAATAATTTCTAATATAATAATTAGTTGTACGTAATAATTTCTACTCTGTTTGTGTTCATGAAGGCAGATCATGTGCACAAGGTTAGCGAAAGGCGTCCTCCATAAATAAAGAAAATCTGCTGGAACTAAAAGCTTTTTGAATTTACCTAAGCAATATATTATATCTAGGCATCAATTTTGTAAAAAAATTGCTTTGTATGCTGAAAAGCGACTGTGTCTCTTTCTTTTTTTTTTAAACCCTTTCTTCTTATTCAACAAAAATTTTTTTTTATTCACCAGCACCTTTTCTTCGTTACCCTAAAGAGACTATTTTAAATTCTGTTGAATCAGAAGAATGTTGATACTGTCTACACTGATGACTCAAAAGCGTTCAACAGGGTAGATATACATATTCTTGTAAAAACGCTCAGAGCCTCTGGTATTGGGTATCCCTTTGTAGCTGGTTTGAATCATTCTTACATAATAGATCATTTCCTATCTTCTATAAAAGTGCTATTTTTGATGTGTTTCCTATTGATTCGGGTGTTTCTCAGGGCTCACACATCAGGCCAATTTTATTTTTGACATTCTTCAATATTTCACTAGGGTTATTACAAATAGTCATTAGCTGCTTTCTGATGATTTAAAGCTGTTTAAAAGTGGTGGATTGTGGGATGATTATATTCTTCTTCTAGAGGACCTGATTGCATTTAAGAACTGTGAGTTTTGTTTTTTACGCTGAAAAGTGAGTATATGTGTCTTTTAAACAAAACTGTTTTGTATGGGAGTCTGTGGCCATAACGGTTAAGGACGTACTTACAAATGGGCTTTTTTCAAACACCCTCGAGGGTTCATATAACCTCGTAGTTGAAATACACTCATTAAAAAAAGTCTTGTTATTCACCAAAACTTTGAACCCTTGTTTCAAAACCTCACGTTTTAAAAAAAATTCCAAATAGAGCTCAGAAATTAATCTACATTTTTTTAAACAGATTTTGGACAAGAAACTAGCGATTTGTCCACCAATGTCCAGCATGATACGATGAAAACTTCTCTACAGGTTTTTTTTTCACATTTACAAATTTGTACATGTGACGATTCATGCTTAACGAACTTGCTTGACAGTAGGCAAGTGCTTTTTGTAAGATCAGCTTCTGTAATGCCTAAAGGTGGCCATTCATGATCGCTCCAAACGGAACCGCACCGAGCCTTATAGTTCCATTTGGAGTGCCTGAAATTTGTGGGGGCAATCCCGATCGCTCCACAGCCAGTCGCTCAGAACGTCAACCAGTGAATTACTTCCTCAAAATGGATGACGATCTCTTGTGCTACGCTGCTATTTGTTCATATATAAAAAGCAATAAACCGAAGAGGAAGTGTAAGAATTGGTTCCTGAACAGAACCCCTAATACCCACATCGATTTGATGAAAGATCTTTCCTTTGAACCAGCTGATTGGAGGAACTATTTGAGGATGGATGAAACATCTTATTTATATTTACTCCAGCTTGTTACTCCCGTGATTAGAAAACAAAAGACAGTCATGAGAGAAATCATCACTCCACATGAAAGGTTGGCAGCCACATTACAATTTCTTGCTACAGGGTTGATCTACAAAGAACTAAAGTTCTCTACTCCGATTTCTGCTCAGCGCTTAGGGGTTATCAATACCGCATCTCTCGTTGCATTTGTATCCTTTGTTTTGAAAAGTTTGGTCGAGGACGAATTTCTTTTATTTTTATCGTAGTAATCATTGTCCACCACTTTCCATAAACATGGTAAACTTTTATACAATTCAATCACCTCAACAATAAAATCTCGATTGGATATCATTGCCAATAAAGAATAAACGTTTTTGACTTTTTGAGAATATATGATGGAGATGTTTGCTCGGTGGCAGAAAGACATACACTACACCAAAAAAACGTGGGTTTTCCCATTCACGACGAAGCCAGTGCTCCAATATTCCACCATTCACACCAGGTTTTCCCATTCACTAATGTGCTATACCGTCGTCATGCCGTAGATGTTTGGAGTGGCGCGATGTTGTTTGGACGGATCAAATATTCGGCACAGCCAGGCACGCGTTCAGTTTTGCTATTGATGTGGTTTTTGGAACAGCATCGCTCGCTCCGTTTGGACTGCTGGGAGTGATCGTGAATGGCCACCTTAATAGATTCATCATTAACAGTCACCTTGGACTATCAAATCCACTATGTGGACTATCTTATGTGTATATTCTTTTCTGGGTCTTCTTATGCCTCAACTAAACAACTGTTGCCTTCCAATTCATCTAATTCACCTAATAGAAGATTCGTTATCTTGTTTGTTGACCCTCCCACACGTGATAAATTAAAATACATAGATATAATATTTACACATTTTCATAATTCACATTCATACTAATTTACTAACCTACACTACAACTAAATTGGAGGTCGGAAGATTATCATCATCTCCTTTCTTTCACACTAATAAATATGTTCAAACGGTATTTACAAATTCCACTCATACACTAAACTCTCCTAATCGAAATTGTTTGACGGGCCTGTGGAGTACTCGACATTCCTCGACAGCCACGTCCTTTCACGCAACACCACTCATGCTAATAAATGCATTCGTTCTGGACAGGCCACTACACTTTGGAAGTATAGTACCAACGAAATGCCAATGACCCATCCCTCACATCATACTACAAATATATATACATATTTATACTAATTTGGTGGGCGTGTGAGTACTTGATATTCCATCACACCCATGCATACTTCAACATTCACGCAAATAAATACCTTCATACAAAAAGGGAGGGATATACCATGGGTGGTGGGTTATACATAGCCATATGCATTGATTAATTTTAGGTATCAATGACCTTTCGTTTATAATCATTGTTGTGCTTAAGTCCTTTTGTTAGGTCATTGGGAAGGCTCCACCGTGCTCTGTGCGGCACTAGTTGTTCGTATTCTTCTAAAATATGTCTTACTGTTACAGTTGCGCCGTACATGGGGCATTTCCTTGGTCTCTTGCCAATGAGATGTCCATGTGTTAGGCGGGTAAGGCCTATCCTTAATTGTGTAAGTACAATTCTTTCTTTCTTTCTGAAAATTTCAGGAACCCAAGGTTTGTCGGTTTTATCAACTTTAGTTTTTCATTCAGGGCGTTCCATCTGTTTTGCCATTCATTCCAGCTTAATTGTTTCAAGGAATTTTTAATATCTGCCAGACTAACCAGAGTGTCCGGGTCGTGCGGCATTTTCGATGCTTCTTTTGCCACTTTGTCGACCTCTTCATTTCCTTTAAGGCCGACGTGACTCAGAACCCAGAGGAGGATAATTTCGCACTCATTTTGTGCTAATATATTCAAGTTTTCATACACTGTTCGCACCAATGGGTCCACAGAAGAGTTTTTTGTATGGCTGAAACTGCACTTAAGGAATCTGTGCAGATTACGAATTTTTTATCCGGCAGATTAATATCTTGTCTTAGTGCAGATAATACAGCGGTCATTTCTGCTGTGTATATGCTGGCCGTACTCGGGAGAGTGATCTGTATGCTGCGTTCCTGTATATAAATCCCGCAGCCGACCCCATCGGCGCTTTTCGATCCGTCAGTAAATATAAAAAGTGCACCACAAAATTCTTCTTTTAAAGATGAGAACATTGATTATACATAGTTATAAAATAATTAATTGTAAGAAAGCAAAATGGTACACATAACGATAACTTAAAAGATTGTGGGACATTTGTTTTTTTTATATTTTCTCTTTTAATTTTTTTTTTTTTTTTTGAGTGGGGGGACGAAATATAGTTTATTATGTAAATATAGGACTGTAAACTTTATCAAATATTCTTGATTACCTGAATATATATTCTGTATGACTTTATCGACTGCTCCAGTCATGACATTGACCAAGGTGAGAGAGTCCTTCGAGCCGACGGCAATGACTTGGCCGTCAGGTGAAAGGGCTATTGACGCTTTGGTTGAGTCATCGCATTTTATTTTCCCAGACTTTATTAATTTAGGCTCCTCGCCCTGGTTGTACTCGACTGTAATTAATATATTTTTAAAGCTTTTGTTCTTTTCATTGATGCCGACTCAAAAGGGCAAATTACCTTTTATGTTGAAAAGCCTCCAGCAGCCGTGTTTTGATATCGTGGCGACCTGGGTGGAGTCGGCGTTGAAGGAAAAGTCAAACACGCCGGATTCATGCCCCTTGAGCTGAAGAACGGGGTTCACCTGCTTGAATTCACCGGTTTTTTGGAAGCAAACCTCCCAAAGTTTGACATCTGGAGCAAATCCTAGACGGAAGAAACTATTATAATTTGTTATATTTAAAAGAAATAGATTTGATGAAATTCTTTCTATGAAATAACTTCATTAATAATGATTACTTCTCACAGTTCATTCTTGCCTGAGTGAATTTTGACTTATCTTCAAAAGGTCACAGAATCATTAATTTTGTTTAAACTAAGTATTTTTCATACATGTAAAAACATACTTCAAATATTAAGAGCGATTTATAAATATACCTGAGACGGCTATGAAGTTTCCACATGGTGACACTTTTCCAGTGTAGTTGTTGATTAAGTATGAATCGAATCGATGAAGCTCATTGCCTTTCAAGTCCCAGACTGCGATTTCAGTCGCTGACGAGCAGGTCATCATGAACTTCCCGCTCACAGAAATGCCCAGTCCTATCACATCATCTTTATGAGCCTGAAACGACAATTTTTTTTTGTTTAAACCGTACGATTTAAATATCGTATGACCTGACCTTCGGGAAGGAAGTCGATTTTGTCACGCTCAACACCTTGCCATCAGGTTTCTTCTGTATTTTACAAACATCCAGTTGATTGTCTGTCGCCCTGTTGTAGACAAATGCCTTCGAATCCGGGCTCCAGCGTATCACAGAAGCATGGTCGTACTCGACATTATACCTGACGTTCTGATGCGTTTTGTCTTTCCAACTTTTAGTCGTCCATATGAAAATTGTCCTATCTATAAAATATATTTATAAAATGCTTCGAAAATCTGTATGACTTGCACGGTACCACTTTTGTCGAGTGTTTCATCAAGCTTGTTTTAAAAAGATTACACTGTTTTTTCTTTAAAAAAAAGGGCCTATTTATTATTGCCGAAGATAAAATAAAAAATATTGTTGAATTAGCTTTTAATAATGTGACATCATAGACCATATATCATATTTATCCTAATAGTAAAAATAATGTTAAAACAGAAGTTTTATTTATAGACTTAGTTCATAATTTAACATATCAATAAAGGTTTGAACATTTTAACTTTACTGATTTCTTTTAATACAGACAAAACCTAAGCATAGCATAAGTTTAAAACGTATGCATAACCAAAAGCCACTAAATATGGCATCCGGGCATGCAAATCCTTAAATATTTTCACATAATTGGACTTTCCTTTAAAGACGTATGCTGATCCTAGGAGCATAAACCTCAGGGAGTTATGCAGCTGGTCACTAGTCTCTCCCTTCAGCAAAATGCTTTGTCACTTCCAACCAACGGCGTTTCAGGGGCTTTCGACTAGGTTATTTCAGCTCACAATACATGCAAAATCTAATCTAAACTAAAACTAGCATCTTATTCAATCGCACCAATAAATACATTCACACCTATATTGCATTTATTCCAGAGAGTCGGTGTAATCGATATTCCTCCGATGACCTACACACAATAAAAATAAGCTAACCTAAATTAGAGACGATTAGTACTTTCATAAATATTCCATCGACACTAAACGCATAAACTGCTGAGGGCAATTATGATGCTACATTTCACCTCAGACCCTAAAGACACACTAATATATACACATACACTAACAATACGTACAATAAAAAAACCCACGTCCCCTAAAAAGCAGAATAGGGGTCTCAGAAATTCGCTGCTTTGCCTGAGAACCATTCTTAAATCCAGTGGCATGCTTACACGCTCCCTGCAGTCCAAGACATGACAAGCTTGTGCGGGTCACATCAAGCAACCTTTTCTGAATAAGTGGCAAATGAAAGGACTTTGCTTGTCTTTAAAGAAATCTTAAAGGAGCATCGGTGGCGTTGACCCAGCGCTCATCATTGTAAGGTAATGGTCTCGGTTTGAATCCAGCGGCTCGGCATTCAAACCCGACATACTTACAAATGTGCTTTTTTTCAAAACCACTGGCACCATGAGGGTTCATATAACCTCGTAGTTGAATTTGTAATTGTTCAATCATCAATTCAACTCCTTTGGAAAAACAATGTATGACCTTGCACTGCAAGCTTTTACACATCTTTTTATTATGTTTATTAAGGTAAATATTTTTATTAAACATAAAATTGGACAAATTAGTCTAGCGGTGAAAATAAGTCCAATTGTAAACTGGTTTAATTTGACATCAGATTGTTTTATTCAACCAATAACAAATTTTTCTGAGAAATGTTTACAATATATCTGTTTACACAAAATTCTTGTTAATTTTGCACATCATGCATTTTCTTTGTGATCTAAGATAATCAATACATCCAATATTTTATCATTTTAGTCTATTTTGACCAGCGAGATTATAAATTTCCAAATGAAAGTCCTTGGAAGCTCAAAGATAGAGTTCTAATTGCTCAAATTGATTTTTTTTCTCTCTTAAATTAAATTCGATATCAATTAACAATAAAAAAAAAAACTTTTCATCTGCGTTGAATGGCTTGTTTATGACCACACTGCCAACTGGATATTGTCCAAAATTTATTTTTGAAAGCTACAATAAAAATATTTTGCCTACTTTTCAAATGCCCAGTGTTTATGCCATATGTGAAAAATTAATTATGAAAAATATGATGGTAAATAAAATAACAAAATTGACGTTTTATCTGTATTACAAATTCCTTATATAGGCATTTTCTGATTAGTGTAATTAAATGTCGAAACCTTTTTATCTCTTTATATTTTCTCTCTTTTCGAGAGATTGACAGGTCAACATCAAAGCCTTGAACCTTTTTTTTTTTTTTTTAAATTCTTATATTTATTTTAACATAAAAGGATATGGTACTACTAATCAAAATCACAATAATTTAAAAAAATTGTTTATTCATTCAATTTTTTTTTTTTTAATCGGTGAACAATTTAAATTGTTAATTGTGAAATTTTGTCTTAATATCCATTATGCTACGATATACATAAATTTTTCTTTCATTTTTTAACTACACTTCATATAAAGTTTGTTACTCATGAAAACCAACATGACAACTACACATTTTTATAGTTTATTTTATTTTTAGTGTCAATATGTTGGATATTGTTTGGGTTTGGGGGCACCCACACTTTCACAGAAGCGATGATGAAAATTTAATTTATTTTTTGAGCCATCATACCAAAAATGCTGCAAATATTCAGTAAGAGCTTGTTTTATTCTAACAAGCTTATTTGCATAACTAAATATAATATTATAATTGAGGAAAGGAAAGGTATGGTTGTAAATATTTCAAACTGTACCACATTTACGGTAATTATAAGCTGCTTTTATCGTCGAACGTCTGGTTGAATATTCTGCGCCTCGCTGACTGCAAGAACCTTTTAAGTTATGGACAAACTGGCCAGTATGTTAGAAATTTAAATATTCTTTGAACGCCTTGTCTGTTGTACTTGTCTGTTAAGTACAGTTCATGTTTCAACATTTAAACTTTTTTAAAATTTTTTTAAAATTTAAATAAAGAAAATATCCCGGACACAAACCGGATTTCAGTATGTGTCCTGGTATTTCGATGGTTTAAGGGATATGATATTTTTGTCAAATTTCCAACATGTAAATAATTTCTCACTTTGCACTTGTTTAGAAACGAAATGGATTCATTTGGGTTGAAATAAAAAAAATATATATAATTTAAAAAATGAATTTTAATAAATATTGTATGAATATGATTGTTAGATGATGAGTTTGGATGAAATAAAATTCAAATGGTGGAACACGACTATATTTTTAAAGTACAAAAACTATGACTAAAGCGTTTTTCCGCAGTTTTTTTTTTCTTGTTTTTATTTAATTAAAAATGACTCGATCACTTATCACAAACCTCACTATCTCCGATTCCTTTATTCCTTCACAAATTTTTAAATCATTTTTTCTTTCATTTTATACTTTTTAAACTGAAAAAGCAGTCTTTTAATTTTTAGGAACTAATACACCGAGAGTTCATCGGTATTCGTTTATTGGAGATTGAGATCATTATCGAAATTCTTGCTGCTCACCCTGTCTTTTCTTAACTTCCACAAAAGGAGTTCAAGACAGCTTCTTGCATCTTCAATAGAATCGTGTCCTGTATTGTCACATTGAATGTCTCTTTTCAAAACCGAGTGGACCAATGATTTGAGCGATCTTTTATAAGGCAGTCCATAGTAGTGCGGAAACACAATCGAAGTATCGATGACCGTCGTGTGAATCATCTTCAACGCTCGCAGGTCATTTTCTAAGCCGTGCCCGACAAGGATTGTATCCGCCGAAATGAAGCCCATCAAGTCACTCTGCACGTCTTTCAAAAGTTTGGTCCGCTTGGCCATGTCCTTTGCAGTGACCCCGGAAAACCTTGTATTGTAGTCGATAATACTGCTTTCCGGCTTGACGAGCGTATCGTAGATAAGCCTCCCGTCATGAGTGACCACGCTGATTTTTGTCAACTCCAGTCCTGAAGTCGTGTAACACATTTCGCAATCAAGCGCGTACACTTTATAGTTTCCGTCAGGAGGAGGGGTCTTCTTAGTCCTTGTTCTGACGTAGCCGTCATAAGGCCCGTTCCAACCGTCGTTCAATCCGTTCCAGACATGAAGCTTACCAGTGGTGCAACCCTTGGTATTCTTCCTTCCTTTGCAACAGGTATAATGAGATTCTCCTCCTCCGGATAAAGGTCTCTGAAGTTTGCCCCAATGGTAGAGGCAGTGCTCCTGTGTCAGATATTCTCCTTCAGGAGAAATAAAAAACGTCTTTGAACACCTAACACACTTCTTTTCTGAACTTTTGTCCGAGTCGGGATTTTTCAAGTGGACGCCGGATTCGGTCCTCCTCTCGAATGTGCTCCCTCCGTTGTGCACGAGGAGATCCACATAGACCTCGTTTGGGACGAACAACTTCGCGTTCACATCAAATCTCTTCACGGGGTTCTTGAATATCAACGCCCTACCTGGGTAGAGCCTGTTCTCGATCGGATACCCCAAGAGGAACAAGTCCTCAGGGCTAAGGGTATACCCCCTGAGAGAATCGAATATTTCCGCATCTGACAGGTTGAGTTTGGTATACTGGCGAAGCACCGCATGGCGTTTCTTTTGCTTCTTCTTTCCCGTCGGAGGTGAACCGTTTCTAACTTTGTTCTTCTTTTGCCTTCGGCTCAGCTGAGTCCTGCTTCCTGGGCTGGCATTCTCCTTATTACCTTCACTTCCGCTCGAACTCGCTCCACCTCCGTCATCTGCAGCCAAGGAATAATTTTCTTCATTTTTTTCTATTGGTTAGACAGAAAATAATAAAATAAAATAAAAAACAACAAAGACAAACCCTTTCCCATTGTATAAAATGATTTTCTATCTTTCTTATATCTAACATCAACTCGCTATAATATTTCTTTTGTTTTTGTTTTTATAAGTGCATTAAAAAAACAATTACAAAAAATCAAACAAAAGCATTGCAAGAAATTATTTACATGTGCTACAATACTTTTTCTAAGATGAATGTTAGCAAAGGAATCTTGGAAAGGTTCAAGGGCATTAAATCAAAATTTGATAAAATATTATCCACAACACCCAGCTGAGAAGTTAAACATTTCATGCTTCAAATCCCTGCCTTTTCCATCTCCTCAGGGTCTTCGTTGGATTTTTCACCATCTGTCCGTGTGGTTTAAAACTTACCAACGTTAAACATCTCTGTTAATGCGTTAAACTTGATTACACAAGCATTCTGTATTAATTGGTTAGGCATGTTTTTTTACAAATTATCAATATAAAAAACATTAAATGTTTTATTACTAGTATGTCTTCCTTTGTTTTTATGCTTGAATTACTTATTAAACCTTAAAATTATGTTAATGTTAAAATTAATGAAATAATATAAAGAAGCATAGAAAATTTTTATTTAAAAATGTTAAAAGTCTATTATTGTTATTACATTTGCTTTTTTGTTAATTATTATTACAAATAAGTGCAAATTAAAAATTAAGGATTGCAAAATTGTCAGCTGATTTATAAAATCCAGTATTAATTAAGATAGCATATCGTTGCTTTCATTTTTTTTTTTTTTTTTTTTTTTTTAATTCTCCCCAAGTGGCATAAGACCGGACGACAACACATCCGACCTTAAGAGCCAAGAAAGATAAATATAGTATATGCTACACTCGGTGAATTGTAATAATCCCGGGCAGACAGCCGGCAGATGTCACCGTTTAAAAGGCCTGTGACAGGCCTCACAAATTTTATGCTGACATTTATTTGCCTGGGTGTTAAAGTTTGGAGAAAAGATTTGGTAGGAAAATCTGTTAGTAAATGAAGGTGATTATTATTTTATAAAAAGCATAAACAAAAAAGTTGTAAAACTTAAAAAAAAGGCTATTCATTTGTACTTCTATAAAGTGCTTCATACTAGTCTTTGACATCTGATCCTGTCATTAAAGAAAGTTAAAAAAAAAAAATTAAAAAAATACCAATTATTACTCTTAAATTACAGCTCATCGAACCAAAGGTTCACCAAACTTTGATCATCAAGGTCAAATATAAACCAAAAGACTACCAATTTGGCAAATAACAATAGAAACTTTATATAATGGATGAACTGTTCTGAACGTTCTTAACTAGAAAAATGAACAGAATATCCAGTCCAATTTGATTCATTGATCCTACTTGATGTCTGACTTTGTCACATTCCTAAAAACAGTAAATAAATGGTCAATGACTTATGACGGTTCATTAACCCAGCCAAACTTTGACCAAATACAGTGGTGTTTTTTGTCATGACCAGAAACGTTTTTGGCCAAAACAAACAAAAAACGGTCTGATCTGATCAATTGGTCCGAATAGTCTCAATGTCTGACCTTGTCACATTATTAAAAGAGAATACATGTCAGTGTCTCTTAATGACAGTTCTTCGACCCTAAAGATCGAGTTAAAAACAAATAAAAAGCACTTTCAAGATCCGGCCACAAATTTTGACCAAGGAAAAAAGAGCCAAGAAAATTTTTTGTCATTCCAAATTCTACTGTTTTTCTCTCATGACGACCAGAAACGGATGAACTTCGTTTTGGACCAAAAAAAAAAAAAAGAAAAAAATCTAATCGCTGGGTCCACTTGTCTCAGTGACTGACCTTGGCAAAATGATTAAAAACAAATGGTCTGTGACTTTAATGACAGTTCGCTGACCCTAAAGTTCCAGCCAAACTTTGACCTAGGAAAAAATAGTCCAGAAAAATTGTCGTTTCAAATTACATTAAATTAAAAAATTTGAGTCGGTTTTTTATCATGATGACCAGAAAGGTATGAAATACGTTTTTGACCAAAATCTAAAAAACAGTGACTATGCTCGATAGATCATCGTTGATGATCATGATTTTTAATAAATTCGTAAATGGCATATGATCGAAAAAACGAGAAGGTGGAAGCGAAATAAATAGGTCAAACATCGCAAAACAAATGATAAAAAAGCAGGACAGGGTCAAGGATGGTTTGTATTCGATGGAATTTCATCAGGGAAAAAACATAAACAAGTAAAAAAAAAAAATCTCCAACTCTGTGAAATGTAGGGCACGAACAATTTGCCAAAGGTGAAATTCTAAGAAACACTACCAACGATTACTCAAAACGCCCGACGTAAATTTACGTATGATGAAATATCAAATCACAAGGTGGTAATTCCTTTAAACAAATTATTCAATTTTGTTCAAATTAAAAATACAAATAGGGCGAAGGTTGGCAGACAAAAATTCAAAGAATTTGATGAATCAACAAACGCGTCAAATTGTCAATTAAGGCGTATTTAAACTCGTCCAAGGACAGGATGAGATCATTTTGCTAAATGTCAAATTCGTGCCAGTTAAGCGTAAAAACAAAAACAAAAATCAGCGGTGAAAATGAAATTTACAGAAAGTTGCAGTGGCATAGGAGAAAGTTGAAAAACGAGACCCGGACAAAGAAGATTTTGCCAAAGGTCAATCGATGGCATATTAGAAGAAAATTAAATGGCCTGGAACATTTACAATGTAAGAATGAGCAAGAAGAAAAACAAAACAATCCATTTTTTCTATAGAAATCGCAAATTAAACTACAATAAAAGCACAAAACATAACACAAAATACATGGTGTGAAAAACCAGAAAAACAGAGGTCACATAATAAAGTATTTTGAAAAAACGCCCACTGATTCTTTACAAACAAGCATTAAAAACACAAAAACACGACTTATTGCATTTTATAAACAGGGTAACGTCCATAAAACAGAATCGGGAGTTCAATGGATAAAGGTCATATGATGAAATTTACACGTCATATTCAAACGAAACAATAAAAAAACAAGGTCATTTATTTTTTCTGAAGGCATAAAATTAAACAAAGAACTGAAAGACGGGCCAAGTTCACCTAAGAAGTTCAACGTACAAATGATGAAATTACACGTTATATTCCAAACAAATTAAAAAAAAAAATCTAAAGGCCAAGCAATAAAGTTCGTTTATTTGAAGGCATAAACTAGGAATATCAAGAAATTTACAAATAAACACCAAGAATTGGAAGAACAGGGGGCAACAACATCCAAGAGTTGAACGCACCCCAAAGCAAAATGATGAAATTTTACATCATATTAAAAAAAACCTGAACGGAGAAATAATTTCACAGAAATTTATATTAACAACAGGAAGAAAATATGAAGGGGTACACAAGAGATATTATCATTTTTTCCTAAACTTCGCAGCCCTTTTTAACTTTTCAATCAAATGAAAAAAAACCTGAACAAGTAAATAATTTTAAAAAAATGTTATTCATAACAGAACGAAAATCAAAAGGGGTACGCAAGAGAAGTATTATTTTTTTTTTTTTTTTAACTTCGCGACCTTTTTAACTATTACATAACATAAAAAAATGAAACAAAACCTGAACAAGTAAATAACTTTAAAAAAACTTGTTATTAACAAGAGGAAGAAAATCTGAAGGGGTACACAAGAAATATTATAATTTTTTCCTAAACTTCACAGCCTTTTTAACTTTTACAACATTAAAAAATTAAACAAAACCTGAACAGGTAACTAATTAAAACAAATGTTATTCATAGCAGAACGAAAATGAAAAGGGGTACGCATGAGATGGTATTATTTTTTTTTTTTTAAACTTCGCGGCCTTTTTAACTTTTACAACATTAAAAAATTAAACAAAACCTGAACAAGTATATAATTTAAAAAACTTGTTATTAACAAGAGGAAGAAAATCTGAAGGAGGTACATAAAATTTTTTTTAAATTTAGCAGCCTTTTTAACTTTTATTGGGTTGTCCGGAAAATAATGCAGGATTTTAAGTTTTCATTAAAAAAAATCTATATAAAATATTCTGTTTACGTTTACAGGATTACTCATTTGTATGAATGTCAACACTTATTAATCCTCTTCCAAATGATATTGTTTGTTTACCTCTGTAGCATTCCGCTACTTGGAAATAATTCAGTCATCCTTATAATGTCAAAGCGAGAATTTCGTACGATTTTCTTTTACGAGTTTAAACTCGGCCGAAGCGGAGCCCAAACGGCTAGAAACATTAACCAAGTCTGGGGCGAGGGTTGTGTTAATGAGTGCACTGTGCAAAGGTGGTTTAAAAAATTTCGGGAGGGAGATTTCAGCCTTGAAGATGAAGAAGGTCGTGGAAGGCCTTCCTCTCTTAATGATGATGTTCTGCGATCAGTGGTGGAAGAAAACCCCAAAACAACTGTTCGAGAACTTGCAGAGCAACTCAAAGTCAGTAAAACGACCGTCGCTGACCACCTCAAGGCGATTGGAAAAGTGAAAAAACTCGAAAATTGGGTTCCACACTCATTAAACGATCGCCAAAAAAATCAGCGCTTTGATGTTTGTGCATCACTTCTTTGTCGAAACAAAAATGACCCATTTCTGGCCAGAATTGTTACATGTGACGAAAAGTGGATTCTCTACGATAACACTAGACGTTCTGGACAGTGGCTCGACAAAGGAGAAGCTCCAATACATTTTCCAAAGCCCCCAACTCATCAAAAAAAGGTAATGGTTACGGTATGGTGGGCTTCATTTGGTTTAATACACTACAGCTTCTTAAATCCTGGCGAAACCATCAATGCTGAATCATACTGTAACCAAATTAATACCATGCATCAGAAATTGGCAGTAATGAAGCCCTCTTTGGTCAATCGGAAAGGGCCCATTTTGTTGCATGACAACGCTCGACCACATGTGTCACGTGTAACGTCACAAAAATTATTGGAGCTTGGCTATGAAACTTTGCCTCACCCACCCTACTCTCCGGACCTCTCGCCTACTGACTACCATTTTTTTAGACACCTGGACCACTACTTACAACACATAATATTCAAAAATCAAACGGAACTGGAAAATGCATTTATTGACTTTATCAATTCTAAAAATTCTGAATTCTACTCAGACGGAATTAATAAGTTACCAACACGTTGGGAGAAATGTATTGAGAGTATGGGAAATTATTTTGATTAAAGAACATTGCTTTAAAGTAACTAGTTTCTTTTTTTTTGTTTAATACCAAAATCCTGCATTATTTTCCGGACAACCCAATACATCGTATTAAAAAATTAAATAAAACCTGAACAGGTTACTAATTTTTAAAAAATAATTTAATTGTATGATAATAATGTTTTTCTTTTCGCAGCCTTTTTAACTTTTACATTTTAAAACTCTAAAAATGCCTTGGAAAATACAAATAAATTTAAATAAATACAACAAAATCCCTGATCCTATTATTAGGGTTGGGGAAGGGAAAAAAAATCACGACTGGCATTTTGAAAACACGAGCCCCAAAACAAATTGTGCGTTTCATGATTCAGAGTTCAAAAGCATGACGAAATTATTAGATCATTCTATTGATAAAACATGATTTATTGAAATGAAACTATGCAGAGGGGAAACACGTGAGTATAAACACTTTTAATTCTATGACATTTCAAAACAGTAAACAGGAAGATCAGCCTAAAGGTCAATGACACTGTATCTTCACGTGCGAAGTACTGGTACAAAGGAGGGAAAATGACCGATTAAAAAAGTATGATCAGGCATTTAGACGTCATATTCTAATAATAGGAAAATTGTGAAAAAGTTTAATACAGATGTATATAGGGCTATCGGTTTTATAGTTCAATACACTGAAAGGCTGATGTAAATGTCTATTGTTTACGTCGGTCTATTAATAGAACGGTTTGTTTTCATAATATTTTTCTTAAAACGAATATTTTTTTTGTTGGTATGTTAATTGTTTATGCAATTGGATACTGCGTTCAATACTGGGGCATGAGGTACAATGGTGCACCCATTGACGTTTATGACAGGGGCAAGCTTGACTCTCTCGACAAAAGGTGGCTTGAAAGTGATTTGTTATTGTTTACTAACCGTCGCCGCAAGTCGCGAGGAACTTGCCGTTGGCGCTGAAATCCATGTCCAAAATCGTTCCTCCGTGACCTTTGAGAGAGGTCATAAGCCAGTCGTGGCTGAAGGTGTTTTTGCCGCGCTGCCACTTGTCAGCGGATGGCTGTTTCTTCTTCGCCTTCTGCGCTTGGTTTTGCTGCTGGTGTAGCTGTTGTCCTTGGACGTCCTTCTTCCGCTCCTTCTGTACGGCCGACGTCTCATCTAAACACATCCCGCGTCGTGTCAGTTAGTTTGAAAACCCTGGGCGCAATGGGGGCACCATGGACGGGGGTCCGCTTAAGAGTTGCAATCGCCCTGTGTGGTGGGAGGGAGGTCGGCTGACTCACCGATTCTGATTCAGGGAAATACCGAGATAAAGAAAAAGGTAGGTCACGCTGTCCGTAAAGCGTAGTTGTGACTAATGACCGTCGACCACGTGGTTTCTACTTGTCAGCTCGGATCGAAGAAGGGGCTCTGGGGAGAAGGGGTACCGTGGTGGGGCCCGTTTCCCCCGTACACCACAGCTCAGGGAAAACCTCTCCAATATTAATAGCTTCTCGATATAAAAATAAAACTCGTCTCTTTTTATTCTCTCTCTCTTACAATAATCTGCTCAAAACAAACGTTCCCGCAGTTCCGGACGCGCCGCACTTCCATCTCGACCCAAGTCCTTCAAGGTCTGTCTCTTCATTCATAAAAAAACTATCTTCTCACATTTCCATTCTTTCTTCCCTGTATACAAATTGGACAAAACAATCAAATATCTTACTACGACCCCAAAACCTTAGGAACAATAACAAAACACCCAAAATTACAGACATTCTATACAAATGTAAGATCCCACATTCAGCTGGGCAACAATCAAAACATTTACTACATTAATGTTTCAAGAATGGATAAAAGGAAACAAAAATAAACGACATTGATACACATTTCAGCAAGTGGCAGTATTCCAAATAAGAATACTTATCTAATAAAAAGAATTTCTTTTCTGCCCATCGGTTCTTTATTACAACATAGCACCAATTGTTTTTTAAATTGTCGGAGATGATTACCAAATACCGATAAAAAAAAAGTTAAACGACGTGAAAATAACTAATAAGTTTTCTTTTAAAAATCCTATGCTTCTAGTACTATACGAAATTTCCCTTTGCCAGATTAACCAGGCAAAGTATTTTGTTTTTTTTACTTTTAAAATACTTGTCCAAAAAAAAGTGTATTTTTCTATCTTACAACTTTACTTCGTTCCAAAAGATTACTAAAAATAGGCAAAAAAATCATAAAGCAAAACAACTTGCAAACAATCAATTTGTTTTGCCCCCCCCCCCCGATTATTCTTCAAAAACATATTTCTAGAATGCTGATGGTTATTTAGTGCGTACTTATCAAATAAAAATTTTTTTTTAACTTTCTTACAACGTTGCTTGGTTAGACATGATTACTAAAACTTGGCAAAAAATTTTTTAGAAAAAAGACTAAAATGACCGACGACTCCGGTACTTTTGTAAAAATTAAACATTCTAGAATGCTGATGGTTGTTTAGTGCAAACTCAGCTAATAAAAAAACATTTCTTTTTTATCTTTCTTACAACGATGCTTGGTTAAAAATTCTTTAAAAAAACGACTTTAAAATGGTCGACAATTCATTATTTTTCTAAAAATTAAAAATTTTGGAATGCTGATGGTTGTTTAATGCGTACTCATCTAGTAAAAAAATTTCTTTTTTATCTTTCTTACAACGTTGCTTGTTTAGAAATGATTACTAAAACTTGGCATAAAATTCTTTAGAAAAAAACGACTTTAAAATAACCGATGACTCCAATATTTTTCTAAAAATTAAATATTCTAGAGTACTGATGATTGTGTAGTGCTTACTCATCTAATAAAAAGAATTCTTTTTATTTTTCCTACCATGTTGCTTGGATAGAACTGATTACTAAAACTTGGCATAAAATTGTTTAGAAAAAACGACTTTAAAATAACCGATAACTCCAGTATTTTTCTAAAAATTAAATAATCTAGAATGCTGATGGTTGTGTAGTGCTTACTCATCTAATAAAAAAAAATTCTTTATTCTCTTTCTTATAACGTTGCTTGGTTAGAAATGATTACTAAAACTTGGCATAAAATCCTTTAGAAAAACGACTTTAAAATGACCTACGACTACAGTATTTTCTCTAAAAATTAAAAATTGTAGAATGCTGACGGTTGTTTAGTGCGTACTTTATCTAATAAAAAAGCATTTCTATTCTTCTTCCTAGTTGGAAATTATTACTAAACAAAAGCAGAAAAATCTTTACACAAAATGCCGTGAAAATAACAGATCCCTTCAATATTTTTCTAAAAATTAAAAATTCTTGAATGTTGATGGTTCTAAGTACTCAGTGCGTACTTATCTAATAACGATTTTTCTATCTTTCTAAATTTGAAACGATTACTAAATATTGGTTAAAAAAATGTTTCGAAAAATCGACGTGGAAATAAACGATTACTCCAGTATTCTAAAATGCCGATAAGAGTTTAGTATGTACTTATCTAATAAAAAGCTTTTTTTATACCTTTCTAAAAACATTACTTGGTTCGAAATGATTACTAAAAATTAGCACAAAAAAATTCTTTAGAAAAAGCGACGTTACAATATCCGATTACTCCAGTATTCTTCAAAAATTTAAAAATTCTAAGGTTTGTAAGTGCTTATCTAATAAAAACCATTGCTTTTATATTTTCCAAAAAACGTTACTTTGTTCGAAATCATTACTAAAATTTGGCAAAAGCAATGTTAAAGAAAACCAAGTGAAATTATCCGATCACTTGAGTTTTCTTTAAAAAATTAAAAATTCTAAAATACTAATGGTTGTATGGACTTACGGCGTACTTATCTAATAAAAACCATTCCATTTATAATTACAAAAACGTTACTTCGTTCGAAATAATAACAAAAATTTGGCCAAAACAATCTTAAAGAAAAATGACATGAAATATCCGATCACTTGAGTTATCTACAAAAAATTAAAAATTCTTAATGCTTATGGTTGTTAGTACTTAGCGCGAGCTTATCTAGGAAAAAGCATTTCTTTTCTACATTCCAACAGCATTACTCTGCTCCAAGTGATTACCCAATATATAAAAAATAAATAATATTTTAGAAATAAATGATTAGTTCAGAAAGTTAGTTTTTCAATTTCTCTTTGCCAGATCATTCTTTCAAATTAAAAAAAAAATCCAATCTAAACTAGAGATCCTAAAAATAAGACAGTTTGAACTTGAAAAGTAAGCATTTAATGAAAAACTTTTTAGCCTATAGGTACTTATTTGCAACATGCAAAGTTCCAAATGTATTATTATTTCCAAATAATTGCCAAATATTTAAATATAAACTTATATTTTGGAAAAACCAAGTGAAAATAAACGATTACACTAGTTTATATAAAATAATTAATAATAATTAAATATAACTTTTAAATAAATTAAAATCTATAGAAAGTTTAGTGGTATTGAAGTATATCCTGCAAAACAAGAAATTACTGACCTATTAAATAATAATTATGTTTACTTAGTAATTAATTACCAAATGTTAGAAAAATTTACCAGGGGGTAAATGATCGATTAGTCTGCTGTTCCTTTAAAAATTAAACAAAAAATTTAGAAAGTTGGCTGGCTTTGAAACAAAATTTCCCCTTGCCAACTCGTTCCGCGAAATGAGAAATTATATCAGCAAACAAGACGAAGTTTTGACTTAGTAGGATTATCAAAGGAAAAATAAAAGGTCTGAAGTTTTGAAGGGAAAGATAACGAAAGTTGAAAGATTGGGATTTCCTTATCTAATTAAGCCTGCCTATTTAAAGAACCTGAAGCCGAGACTTTCACGGTACTTTTCCGTTTTATTGCTAATTTCCCCTTCTATTCGATTGCCATTTACTTCGAATTATGTTCAATAGCTTTCATAATTTGCGTTGGAGCGATAAGAACATTATATTTCTTATCTTAATGATATGTTTATGGGTCAGATTTCTTATCGTTCTCTATCCCGGCTTCCACTCTTTTGCCTAGTTTTTAATCTCCTTGAAAGCAAATATTTTTTTTCAAAAGGACGGTTAATGGACCTGTAATTTTCCCGGTTATGTTTTGATAATGGACGGCTTCGAACAACAGCGCCCTGGGAAATGGGGCATAAATTCCCTCCGAAAAAGTCTTATTATCCAGGATTAGACCGTGTCGACAACGGGTCAGCCGGCACAGGCTAAGCAGAAGAACCGTTGCAGAATAACGGAAGAAAATCGACTCGGATCCGGCCGCATAATGTCGCAGGGTCGGATGAACGGCATCGGCCGCCGGTAAATCACAGCGAGACAAGTCATAAAATCCTAGATATAAAAAAAGAACTATTCGAGTAATAAAAATTCATAAAAAAACCTTATTACCTCCTCAAAAAAATTCAACTGACAAAATTTGAATTGATCAATTTTTTCAGATTTCGTACCGGAGCCTGCTGGGTAGTGAAAGCGTTTCGTTATACTATCCCAAGCGGCGAGTCTGTCGCCACTCCCTGCTTATATCCCTGATAAACACTACAGATAGCGGGAAGGCGAACGCATCTGACACAACAAAACAGCGAAATCGAGCAGATCAAAATATTTGGAAACGAACCAAATGATCGCTTTACAATATTCAGCATTGTATACGACAAAATATCTAAATTAAATTTATTCTTTTTTCATATCGATAAATATGTCAAAACATAAAAAAAAATTCTCAAGCCTCAACAATGAACAACTGCTAATGAAGCTTATTGAACAATGTTAAACCTTGTCTTAAACTTTCTCATTTCAAGGTGGAGAAAGTAAGAAGAAGATTTTCCGATTTGATGATTTTACATTTACAGGACTGTAGATTGGTAAATGTGCACGGTGAAGCAGACACAGATACGGCGATGACAGACGGACCCATGGTTAAACACTTTATTTCATCGTAATCCCCGGGTTTTTCGACGACTATGAACTGTTTCGTATCAACCGAGAAAAATATGTCGACAAATTTAAAACGAATGTCAATTGCTTTTGAGAAAGCCTTCAAAAATCTTCTATTTTGGTTGGACGTCGAACGTCGGAACTGGCTTTTTTCCAGGGGTTTCTCCCAAGGGCGCGATTTTATCACCAAGGATTGTTTTTAAAAATGATGATTTATTTGGCTTTTTTGACATTTTCTGTCAAAAATGGGGGAGGAATCTATAAGTTTACTTGAGAAAATTTAAGGAAAAGGCAGGTTGAAAATAACACTAATTTTATTTAATTATAGCTCTTTGAACTTTAGGTCTCATTTGAACCGTAGTTTATCGATACATGAAAGTTTATTTGTACTAGATTCTTTTTAGTAAAGTTCAATTTTTTATGGCCTAAGTAAACGATTTATTTCAGATACGACACATCGTCCTTTAACTATGGAAAAAATAAGGAAATGTTTTAAAAAGTATGCAACCTAAGATTCCTATGATGACTTGGAGAATATATTCACAAAAATTAAGAAAAAAAAGATCAACAGTCTTTCCTTATTTCGTCCTTGAGCCGAGGATAATTAAGGATTGGCCGAAAAAACACACACAAAAAACTCAGATCATAAGTGCAAGGATTATGCAGATAACACCTTGAAAGGAATTAAAAGCGTCTTTATTCGTTTTGCATTTGTAAGATTTATCAAGTCCAAACTGGATTTCCACGGGCTTCTCCAGTGGGACGTGTTTACCAACACGTCTTCACCAGATGATTCACACTAATAAAATCGCCATTTAAAATTCATTACGTAAGACATTTTTTATACAACGTTTTTCCCGCGACGGTATGACACAAATTTTAATTAACAAACGTAATTTTATTTATTTTGTCTTTGGGTGAAAAAACCTGCCAATATCCAAATTCAACAGGTTAAGAAAGGATTTTAAACAGTCAAGAAAAAATTTTATTTGTCAAAAACCTCAAATCCAGCAACTTTGCCCCTAAATTTACACCGGTCCGCCTCTTCTCGCTTTGACTTTTCGCTTTCTAGCCGTTCATAAATTTATTTCACTCTGAACTTCTGAATCAATATTGATGTTTACAACTGGAATGGGAAAAGATTTATGGGTAAAATGTTTAAAGATTGTAAATTTTACATGGTTAAACACACCAAATAATAACACAAATATTTCTTACTGTAATAAAAGTCACAAATTGAAAATTGGGTCTGCCTATTTTCGCTTTGACGTTGTTACTTTATAGTACTTCGCGAAGTCTTTATTTATTTTGTACTTATTCAATGTTTATCAATTACAGCAAACTTGAAAGTTTGTAAATTTTACAAGATTAAATCCCACCAAATTTTATATTTAAAATTAAAAACGTAACAATTATTTTTTTTTAAGTGTGAAATAATGAAGAGATATGTTTGTAAATGAAAATTTGGGTCCGTGTATTCTCGCTTTGAGTTTTTACATTTTATTTATTTTTGCCTTTTTGGGGATTATTATGGGTTCAAATGGTTTTTGGCTGGTGGATAGTTCAGCCCTTGAAAGTTTGTAAACTTTCGACTTTTGTTATGACTTGTCACTTACTGGGTCCGTTTACACTCACGTGTTTTGATGTTCAAACGCGTTTCGACTTTGCGCCATCTTTAGTGAGAAACTCGTGCTCCTTTTTTCCGTTGTTCCTCACTGAATACGGCGCAAAACCAAAACGCGCCTGAGTGACATCTAATCCCGCGATTGTAACGGACCCAGTAAATGACCGGTTCAACGTAATAATCGAAAATTAACAACGTTTACAAATAATTAGGGACGAATAATTTTGATTGCAATGAAAGAAGGAGGCAAGAAGCTTGGTCCGTCTATACTCGCTTTGACATTTGTTAACCTTAATATTGGGTTGTCCGGAAAATAATGCAGGATTTTAAGTTTTCATTAAAAAAAATCTATATAAAATATTCTGTTTACGTTTACAGGATTACTCATTTGTATGAATGTCAACACTTATTAATCCTCTTCCAAATGATATTGTTTGTTTACCTCTGTAGCATTCCGCTACTTGGAAATAATTCAGTCATCCTTATAATGTCAAAGCGAGAATTTCGTACGATTTTCTTTTACGAGTTTAAACTCGGCCGAAGCGGAGCCCAAACGGCTAGAAACATTAACCAAGTCTGGGGCGAGGGTTGTGTTAATGAGTGCACTGTGCAAAGGTGGTTTAAAAAATTTCGGGAGGGAGATTTCAGCCTTGAAGATGAAGAAGGTCGTGGAAGGCCTTCCTCTCTTAATGATGATGTTCTGCGATCAGTGGTGGAAGAAAACCCCAAAACAACTGTTCGAGAACTTGCAGAGCAACTCAAAGTCAGTAAAACGACCGTCGCTGACCACCTCAAGGCGATTGGAAAAGTGAAAAAACTCGAAAATTGGGTTCCACACTCATTAAACGATCGCCAAAAAAATCAGCGCTTTGATGTTTGTGCATCACTTCTTTGTCGAAACAAAAATGACCCATTTCTGGCCAGAATTGTTACATGTGACGAAAAGTGGATTCTCTACGATAACACTAGACGTTCTGGACAGTGGCTCGACAAAGGAGAAGCTCCAATACATTTTCCAAAGCCCCCAACTCATCAAAAAAAGGTAATGGTTACGGTATGGTGGGCTTCATTTGGTTTAATACACTACAGCTTCTTAAATCCTGGCGAAACCATCAATGCTGAATCATACTGTAACCAAATTAATACCATGCATCAGAAATTGGCAGTAATGAAGCCCTCTTTGGTCAATCGGAAAGGGCCCATTTTGTTGCATGACAACGCTCGACCACATGTGTCACGTGTAACGTCACAAAAATTATTGGAGCTTGGCTATGAAACTTTGCCTCACCCACCCTACTCTCCGGACCTCTCGCCTACTGACTACCATTTTTTTAGACACCTGGACCACTACTTACAACACATAATATTCAAAAATCAAACGGAACTGGAAAATGCATTTATTGACTTTATCAATTCTAAAAATTCTGAATTCTACTCAGACGGAATTAATAAGTTACCAACACGTTGGGAGAAATGTATTGAGAGTATGGGAAATTATTTTGATTAAAGAACATTGCTTTAAAGTAACTAGTTTCTTTTTTTTTGTTTAATACCAAAATCCTGCATTATTTTCCGGACAACCCAATAAAATACTAAAGAGATCGTTTTGAGATTGAGTGGGTCCGTCTATTCTCGCTTTTAACTTTTTTTATTTTATTTATTCACCGTCCTTTTATAGCTGTATTTGTAGGTTCAAATGGTTTTTAGCTGATGGATATTTCAGCACTCGAAAGTTTGTAAACTTTTGAATTGGGAAAAAGTTTGAGTCCGTCTATGCTCACTTTGTCTAATTTATTTTTTAACAAGGATATTTTTTTTGGGCTAGATATACTTTTTTGCGCAACCATTTTCGCGTTTCTGAAATGGGTGGGTTAGTTTAGGTTAGGTTAAGGGGGAGGGTCACTAGTGCCATGAGCACAACGCCAATTGTGGCCCTGGAGGTTTTGTTAAACCTCCCACCACTTCACATTTTAATCCAAGAAGCCAGAGCGGCAGCCCACAGGCTCATAAATGGACAACCATCTGCTAGGATAGGCCAATAAACAATGGAAACCGAGGGAGGGGATACAGGAAGATGCCATTCTAGGTATGCCAATTGATGCCACTACCCCGAAGTACAACTTTACCCAAGAAATACAAAGTACTGTTACCAGAACAGGAAGAATGGGCCAAAGGAAGGCAAAGTCCTACTGGTATACTGACGGCTCCAAAACCGATAAGAGTACGGGAGCTGGGGTCTTTGGGATGAACTCCAAGACCGAACTGACGGTAAACCTAGGCAAGTATGCTAGTTTACCAGTCTGAAATCATAGCGATTGAACAATGTGTCAGAAAACAAAAAGGCTAGGAATATATTCCCGGACGATTTTCCGAAGCTATTTCCTCTGACAGCCAGGCAGCTCTCAGTGCCTTAGCTTCATGCGAAGCGAAGGCAAAGAGTGTTTGGAACTGCATGCAGGCCCTGACGGAAATCAGCGACGCTAATGACCTGACCCTGGCATGGGTCCCTGGACATTCGGGGCATTGAGGCAACGAAAAGGTTGACATGTTGGTCCAGAACCCTACTGCGGTCTAGCAGCCTGCCACAAAAGAGGATACATCTTCAAATGGATCCTTAATGAGTACAAAACCTGGTGGAACAATACCACAGGTATGAGGCACGCGAATAAGGACCATCCGCAAAACTTACAAAGGAATTACTGGAAGGCAACTGCAACCGAACCAGGAATCTGGTTGGACTCCTGACAGGGCACTGCCACTTAAGAAAGCAAATGCACCGGATATGAGTACAGACAGAAGAAACACTGTGCAGATACTGCCAGGAAAAGGAGGAGCCCGCAGAACACATTTTATACTTCTGTGAAGGTCTATGTAGGTGCAGGTTCTTGCAACTAGGACAAGAAAAACCACAAGCAAGATCCTACACCAAGGAACCGCTGGCAAAGCTGTGGAGGCTGGTTAATAGCCTGAATCTGGCCAGAGAGTTATAAATAACAGGGCAGTACAATAGATCTATTCAAGTCGAGGTGCAATAGGCCTTGTGGCCGCCTCTTTTATCCCTATCCCTATCCTTAGGATAGGTTAAGGACGTTTAGGTAAATAACATGTTTGTGGGCTGAAA
The DNA here is from genome assembly GCF_000648675.2 of Cimex lectularius. Classification (NCBI taxonomy): domain Eukaryota; kingdom Metazoa; phylum Arthropoda; class Insecta; order Hemiptera; family Cimicidae; genus Cimex; species Cimex lectularius. Next base: position 1,300,836 of record NW_019392742.1, read on the forward strand.
AATAATTGTCTTTTGCGTGACTATTTTCGCGATTCTATGGAATAAGAGGTTGAAATAGGTTAGGATTGGTTAGGTTAGGTAGGTAGGGTTAAGGTTAGGGATGGGTTATGTTAGGTTACATATTTGAATCCAAAATTCTGTTTATCTATTTATGTGTGTATTTATTTATTTATGATAAACAATGGTCTGCTTAGTCTCGCCCTAACTCTGTTCCACTGATGAAAAATTGCGTATAATATTGATTTGTGCTATTTAATTAAATTTGTATTTTGTATTGTCGCTTTTACGGGTTCAAGGTTTTTTTTTTTTTGTGTTTTGTTCACGTTATGTGATATTAACCTAGAATAGACAAATCCGTGTTGTAAAGAATAAAGATGTCTTGGGAGGACGTTTGTTTGGATCCGCCTAGCACCGCTTTGTTAGCTTTGTTTCCGTTCCAGTTTCACTCCGTGCACTCTATTCAAACGAGATTGCTTTTCGAACGATTTTTGCGGTTCAAGGCTTACTCTTCACTTTGCCCGGTCTATTATTAAATTCTTTTTCGTTTTAAGCTTTCATAAAAATAAAAACAAACATAGCCGTTGATGAAGGGCAGAACAGACTCGGAACAAGGACAGCCATCGAAAATAGACGCATTGACGAGAACACGAGTAACGATCCAACGATTCGTCATATTTGCGAGACCTGGGTTTGAAAAGAAATGCAAAATCATCATAAAAGAAGGCTGCATGCGATCATTTTAATACCTCTCTGGATTCAGGCCGAAACTATGTCGCTAAAACCGCCGCATAAATCAATAATAGAAGGAAACAAACTTTTGAGGAAAATAGCATAAAAGAGATTTTCCCTAATTGATTTTACCTTACAACAATATGGCTCTGGGACAAAAGACCTCGAAAAAGAAACGAACGTGTAAAATATTTAATGTATCAGCATTTCGATCGACCTTGCCCATCCTTGCCTATTTTCGCTGGTTGCATGGTCCGAGGGGTTTCAACATTTCGCAAAACAGAGAGAACAAGCGGACCAGGTAGAAAAAAATTTAATATTCCTTTTAATTTTTTATTTCAAACTACGCTACTTTTATAATGATTTGGTTGCATGGTCCGAGGGGTTTCAACATTTCGCAAAGCAGCGAGAACAAGCGGACCAGGTAGAAAAAAATTTAATATTCCTTTTAATTTTTTATTTCAAACTACGCTACTTTTAAAATGATTTGATAACTTTTATGTCAATTTTATGCTTTGAAAGTAAGATAATTTTTTAGGAAGTTCCACTGACTTCCCCAGTGTCTTTAGTGTCTTTTAAATGACACGCTGGTCTTTAACAAAATTTCCATGCAGTACGCACACCCAGGGCTATTTGCATTTCTTGAAAGACGCTGATGACCGGCATCTGAATATGAAAGAGGTCAAAATTTGAAAAAGTTAAAGGGGGAAAACAATATCCACCGGCCCATTGTTTTGTAAATGGCCTGCTGTGTTTTTTCTGACTGGCAATTTTAGCCCCTTTCATCACAGGACAACGACGTCAAAACCGTAAATTGTAAAGTGTTTCAAAAAAGCAAGGAACGATGAGAAAATTCCCAATGGAGACTTGGCGAAAAGTACAAATATTTAAATAAATAAAATTAAATAAATGTTTGGCTTTTCTAAAGTCTATTAAAAAGTATGAGAATAAACCGGGTTTTCCGATCTATTAAAACTTTCACCTATTCTGGTTGTTCTGTTTTTGTTTTTTATCTAAAAAAAGGAACGCTAATGACATTAGATTGGGTGTTTTTCTGAAGGTGAGGAATACCATGAGAATTTCAAAAATTAAGCCTCATTAATCGAACAAAACTATATTTAAACATCTTTTTCAAACAAGAATTATATCTTTCCTTTATTTACATTTATCCAAATATATCTGTAAATGTTCACCAAACATTGCAAAATTAATTGACAATGGCCCATTTTTCGAACACTTTGAAGATAAAAAAATTTGAAAATTAAATTTTTAATAGTGAAAAAATTGACCTTCCATTCTTTGGTTTTATTGTTATAAACATTTTTATTAAATTTATAAAGTGCGACAGAATTTCAAAAATTCAGCCTCATCAATCGGACAGTTAATTTTTTTGTAACTATGTATTTCCTTTATTTCTATTCGTAAAAAAAAATCTGAAAATGTTCACCAAGCATTACAAAATAAACTCACTATTGAATCGCCCATTTTTCTAACACTTTGAAGATTTTTTTTTTTAAGTGAAAAAATTGACCTTCCATTCTTGGTTTTATTGTTATTAATCTTTAATTAAATCTGATAAGAAAAAAAGGCTTAATTAAAACAATAAGTATCCTAGAACCGTGTGATTTAGTACAAAAAGAATTGCAAATCATTGTTTTAATAAAAAAATCGATTACAATTAAATTAATATCAGCCGAAACTTCTGATTTTGTTCATAAAAAATCCGACCATTACCTTATTTTAACAGAAAGGAGAATTGGGTGAGAAAATAACATTATTAGACGCTCCCGACCGATTTAACCGATTGTTATTAATTAGATTTATTTGTAAACATTTTGGGGTTGATGTTGTTGATCAGTTTCAATTCATCCTTCCTGTTGGCAAGATTGCACAAAACACCGGTCTATTTTCGCTGCTTAACGCTGTTTTATTTTCGGAATGGGGAAAATGCAAATCAAGCACGAAATACGACTGCAGGTTTGCCAAGTTTACCGGAGGGAAATTTTCACTCTGGAAGGAGAAGAAAGCCCGGGCAGGAGGACGATGGCCGACTTATAACTTTAACGGAGAATGGGTGAAAGATGAGCATTCTGAAGAGGGATTATAACGAGTGAAGGGAAATCGGCTCATTTGGTGGAGAGTAGTTACATTAGGTGTAAAATCAGAGGAAAAAATATTCACAGATGAGAAACTACAGTATTTCCAAGGTTGTACATGTTGGAGTAAAGATTTAAAAATGAAATCAGTCTGCTGGCGACCATGGTTAATAAAAATATAATTAATAGACCAACATAAAAAGCTATTATGCCAAAAAAAACCTTAGAAAACATAAACTTCAATGTTCACAAAACCTTGGTCAACGGTGAGCATCGAGTGCAGTCGGTGCAACATGAATGAAAATTTAAAAAAAAAAATGAAGTCACAATGAAAAAAAAAGAGATTCAACGAGGACGTTTTCAACGAAAAGTACAGTATTTCATGGTTTGAACGTATGTGTAATAAATGTTAAGGAAATCTGTCAAATCTTCACACGAAATTCATAGAAAAAACATTTTATAGTCAATATACATGAACGATATGTTATGATAAAAATAGTGGGTACAAATAAATTTCGACGTCGAAGATCCATTAGATTTCGTGGTCCGATTGACCAAATAAATTCTTTTTAATTAATTAATCTTTAAGTAAGGTATTGGTTGAGATAAAAAAGTCAGTGTCACGAGCGGGATTCGAACCCACGACCTTCGGCTAATACGCCGCTGCTCTACCACTTGAGCAATCGTGACTTCGATCCAATCGGAGACCAACCTCCCATCTCAACCCACTTTCGAATTTTCCCTCCTATTTGCCATTTCTCAAATATATTAAGAAGATCGTGGGTTCGAATCCCGCTCGTGACACTGACTTTTTTATTTCAACCAATACATTACATAATGATTAATTAATTGAAAGAAGTTAATGAAGATCTGGTTAACGGAAGGGTCGGGTTGGTGGGACGGCAAAGTTTGCTGCGCTCCGCTTCTGCATGTTGCAGTACTTGAAAAATTAATGTAAAATGAAGTAAAAGAATCATAGATGGTAGCATAATGAAAGTTAGCAATGAAAAAGTACAGTATTTCATGATGAGACCCTGTTGAAATAGATTTTGAGGAAATCGGTCAATAATCGTCTTTTATAAATAAAAATGTAATTTATAGTTTTAAAAAAAGCTATTAGATTTAAAAGATGTTAAGGAAGAAAAATGTGGACAACAATAAGTTTTTCGGGGGCGTCGGTGGCCGCAACGGTTTAGGTGTTGACATGGCGCTCATCACTGTAAGGTAAAGGTTCCGGGTTCGAATCCAGCGGTCCTGCATTCGAACCGACATCCTTACAAATGGGCTTTTTTTTTTCGAAAACATCAGCACCCCGAGGGTTCATATAACCTCGTAGTTGAAATACCCTCGTAAAAAAAATATAATAAAATAAATAAATAAATTTCCATGTTACAGAAATTTGATTAACGGTGTGCTTCGAGCTGGCGAGGCGGCAAAGTTTGCTGCGCTACCCTACTGCAATTTGCAATAGGCGAAATATTAATTTAAATTGGAGAAAAATAATTTAAGATGGTAGCATAATGAAAACGTCAGTGACAAGTAGGAAGTTATCAATGAAAAAGTACAGTATTTCATGATGTGACCATGTTGAAATAGATTTTGAGGAAATGTGTCAAATCTGTAATCGTCTTTTGTAAATAAAAATACAATTTATAGCCAAATAAAGCTCGATACAAGATCGATCATGTTATACCAGAAAATATTGGACAAGAAATTTTGACGTTTATAGAGATTTGGTTATCAGTGTGCATCAAGTTGGTTCGGCCGTAAAAATTGCTGAGCATGGGCGACCCACCATATTTGCCGGTTAAGAAGTGTTAAATTGAGTGAAATACTTAAACTCCACAAAATGTAATGAAAAAGAGTAATTTAAGTCGAATTAGTAGAAAATAATTGGCCGATTATAAAATCCATGAGTTGGTGGGGCTGTAAAAATTGACGGTCTTTGGCAACCCACCATAAATAACGGTTAAATTGAGTGAAAAATTATTTAAATTGCAAAGAAAAAAATGCTACGCACGAATTGCAATTTGGGTATTTTTTACAATTTGTCAGTTATTGTCCAAAATATGTTTGTTTCTCAAAAATAAAAATATCTACTTTGACCAAGCCAAATGCAACATAGTAGAAAATAATTCATGGTAAGGCAAAAAATATTGGGATTATTGACAAATATTGCTGGCCGTTGGCGACCCACCATATTCGCCGGTTCATAAGTGTTAAAATTCTGCTTAACCAAATCTCCCGAAAATAATCCAAGGTGTAGAATTAGTTGGTCGCATACTGAAAGCTCGAGTTGGTTAAATAGTGTTAGAGTACGTTAAAAAAATATTTAACAGCAAAATAAAATGCAATGCAAGAATTTCAACATCATTAGACAAAAAGGTATTTTTGCTTGTTACACGATGTGTCAGGTTTTGCCAAAAATATGTTTTTCTCAAAAATAAAATTATCTACTTTGACCAAGCTAAAACCAACTTAATAGAAACTAGAAATAATGAATTGTATGGCCGTTTACAGAAACTTTAGTTAAATATGAATTGTTCGGCAAAAATTGTTGAGCGTTGGCGATCCACCATATTCGCCGGTTCAGAAGTGTTAAAATGATTGTCCAAAGAAAAGAAAAAAACTAAGCTAAGCCAAATTTATAGAAAATAATCCATGGTGTCACAAGAAATAGTGGAATACCATACTGAAACTTTGAGTTGATAGAGTAGCAAAAATGGCTGGATTTTGCCAACTTGCCTGTTAAATTGAGTGAAAAATTAAATAAACTCAAGAAAAACGTGCTTTGAACGAATTGAAACCTCAATAGGCAAAGAGCATGTTTCCCTCCAAAACAATTTTCAGATTTTGCCCAAAATCTTTTTGTTTTTCAACTGTTGAACGTGATTGAGTTGGTGGGGCGGCCAAAATTGCTGGATGTTTGTGATGCGTTCGCCGGTTCAAAATTGTTAAAACAAAATCAAAAGGCCAAATTTAAAAAAATAATCCACAAATATTGGCTTCAATGTCGTATACAGAAACGTTGGATTGGTGGAGCGGCCAAAATTGCTGCGAATTGGAGACCCATCAAATTTGCCGATCCTATTTCAGAACTGTTAAAGCATGTGTAAAATCATGTAAATAAAAAGAACACAACCCAGCAATTGTACTATTAATACAAGAAAAGTATTGATTTTTTACTACAGAAAATCTACTTTTTTTTATCCACTTCCTCACCAAATCCAAAAAATGTATTGTAAATAAATAAAATTTGCAAATATAAAATTCAACAAACTGCCTGCCTGAATTTGAGTTGGCGAGGCGGCGAAATTTGCCGTACTGATTACTATACAAAACAAAAAATTTTCTTTCAATAGTTTAACTATTCTGGTGAAAGAAATAAAACTGAAAGCCGTTCGGTCGAAAAAGAATTTTAAATTTTGATAATGCGCTTCGACAACAAAAAAAAGCGGACATTAATGATGACATGATAACGATAAGGTTTTTTTTTACAACAAATAAAAAACAATTAGATAACATTAAATGTTTAATTATATACAGCATACATTATAATGTATGTTCATTCTATGAAACAAAAGCTTGAAAATAAAAAGTACTTAATATATTTGGCTTATTTGAAACACAAGTAATAATATTTTTGGGAACAAACCTTACAGAATGCAACTATCTACCTGATTTCCAGATAAAAACCAAATAAATTTAAACGATGATTTCCGGGAGAGCGGAAAGAACTTTAAAAAGTCTAAAAACTTGCGATAATCTTGATTCAGAGAATAAGAATTGGATGATGAGTCGACTGAAGATACTGGAAAACTGCTCTTCGACCAATTTCATCATCCGTTGATTTTCTAAAGGAAGAAGTCTGACGTGGCCTTTTGGAATTCCAGAACGGAGGCGGAGCATTAAATTATGCTGTTTATCAGATCGAAAACATTCGTTTGACTTATTCGAAAATTCACTCAAAACTTGAAAAACGGGCCAAAATTTTTGATCTAAAAACCTTTCGTAATCATCATAGTTCGATCAATAATTATGTTAGAACTTTAAAATCCTATCTGGTACAAGAAGAAATTTTTTTGTCAGTCTAAAATTAACATGTTTATTTTTCCAGGTCTGCCAATCGCACTCTTGGCCGGCGCGTGCATCATCTTCACTGATGGGGTTTTCAGGTTAGGGTATAAGTAGGGTGAGGCACATGCCATCAACTGAGGATGGCGAAAGAACGAAAAAAAGTTTTTTTTTTTAAAGACTAAATAGCAGACTGGCTTATGACCTTGTTGACCTCAACAAGAAATCACCAAACACAAATGCACAAATAAATGATCATCCCAGCAACGATACCCACTGATAAATTAGTTTTTATCCAAACCCATAAAATACAGGAAATTTTAATATAAATTATCTTATTCTGAACAATAGCCTAGTTCTGTTATAATCATAATGTATGTAAACTAAGCGAAACCTCACGGACCCTCATAAAACTGTTGACAAGCAAGAAGCACAAGTTTTTTTGTTTTTGTTTTTTAATTTCTTAAACTCAAATGTCAGTCAAGTCTGTCTAAGCCGGCGCGTTGCGGCATCTTCAAAGTTTGGTTTTCAGGTCAGGGTTATAAGTAGGGTGAGGCAAAGCCCACAGCTAGCATGACGAAACAACAAGGAAAAACCTCACTAAATATATACAAACTAATAATCATCAACGATATTGGCATGACAGAACAATTTTCTTTAATCCAAGCCCCAAACAAATACAAGACAGTTCAATATTTATTATTTGATTTTTAGTAATAACTTAGTTATGTCATAATCACGGTGTATGTAAATTAAGCGAAACCTCACGGACCCTCTTAAATCTTTTGATACGTAAGAAGCACAAGATATTCTTGAAAATTTAATTTTTTTAAATCAAATCTCAGTCAAAAATTAACATGTTTCTTTTTCCTGGTCTGCCAACGCTGTCTTAGCCAGCGCGTTGCGGCATCTTCAGTGTCGAGTTTTCAGGTCAGGGTTATAAGTAGGGTGAGGCAAAGCCCACAACTAGCACTGCGAAACAACTAGAAAAAACTGGGTTTTCAAACGAACAAACTGCTGACTGTTGATCTCGACCAGAAATCACTGAAGATATACAAACTAATGATGATCAACGATATTGCCATGACAGAAATTGTTGTTGTTTATCCAAGCCCAAAAAAATACAGGCAGTTCAATATATTTTATTTTTAGTAAAAGCCTAATTATGCCATAATCACGGTGTATGTAAATTAAGCGAAACCTCACGGGCCCTCATAATTCGTAAAAGGTTTACTTCCTCAAACTCAAATGTATTGCGGCATCTTCATGGTGGGTTTCCCGATCAGGAGTATAAGTAGGGTGATACGCAAGTCCCCTAGCATGGCAAAATAAATAGGAAAAACCGTTTTTTTTTTTTTTTCATACGAATAACTCAAGTGTCTTATTTTATGGTATATAAGAATCTTTCAATACACACCGAATTGCCTTTGATATAAATTAATTATATATTATTAGGAGATGATGGTGATTAGTAAACAAGTGAGACCTTCAAGAACCGAACGCCCCAGGCATGTTTGATTCTTGTATTAAAAATAAATCACATAAATAATGAACCAACATTTTTTTCATTGTTTCAGGGAGGGGAAAACTGGTCATTATTAATCTGATAGGAAATCTTCTTGTTTAAAATTTGTTGATTTCAGTCCCTACCTCAACAAACTTCTTTTCTTTTTTTTTCTTATACTTCTAAAATTCAAAATAGGCAAAATCTTTAATATAATTTAAAATATTGTTTTAACTTTTACACAAAAATGTTCCTTAACACGAAAATTGATATATTTAAAAGAACCAAAAGATCAACTCGTTCCGGAATGCCTCGATTTCTTCGAGACGAACCTTTGAACTGTTGTCCGAGAATGTATTATTTAATTATTTTTTAAAACGTTCAATTGCGTCAAGTTTCGAGGAAAAGGGGTTTATAAAAGCGTTAATAAAAATAGGAAGTGGAACAATTTATCCTTTGGCCAAGAAAAGACCGGCAAAGACAATAAACAACAACACCGAGGCAACGTGGCCAGACCTGTTTTAAAAACACAAAGATTGCGTCAATAATAAATTTAAATGGTTAAATTCCTTGTGTTATACAATGCTTCATATTTTATGCTCGACGATAATCTTTTTTCTTTTGTAATTTCATTTTCATCAACTGCTCAGATATGCAAAGCATGGCCTTCCAGCACAAATCCACACTTGATAACCTAGCCAACCTCGTTTAAATTATTTTAAAAAAACACTATTTCACAATTGCAGGCTTTGTAATGATAATTTCATCGGCTTTTTGATTTGATTTTTTTTAAACTAATTAAACCTATTTACAGGAAGTCTAGCTTGATCTATTTTTTCCCAGTGATCATATTCGCCAAACATCACCAGTCGTTTTGAAATATAATTTTTTTCCTTTAAGAAAAAAGCTGAGGTTGAGGAATGCCCTAAATAGATATTCAAATATATAGTAGTATGAAAATCAAACATAGAAAATAGATAACAAATTGGTCCTTGCATTTTCAAATTAATGTTTCGTAAAAATGACATGTTTTGATATTTTTTTCACATTTACATGATACCTTATATTTTTTTATCATAATATTATTTTTGAAGGGAAAATCTCAGGAATGCAGTGATCAGTGATTGTTTCAACAGGTAATCAGTAGTGGTTTATGGAAAGACAATGGATTATGTTCTAATATTTTCACGCCTCTACCAAACTTCCTAATGGAGCTTTTACTAAAAGTTGTTTTTCTTTTTAAAAATGTACAAATTGTAAGCGTTAACGGTTCTCTTTTAATCAGAAGACAACTGGTTCTTTATAAGGCGATCATTTCTTGCATGTATAATATAAATTTATTTCGTAGCGATAATTTCCGTTTTTCCTCTCAAATGACAATTTTTGGATTATTTTGTTTTTTGGTTCCTTCTTTTTACTAATCCATGATTATAATGATCCTTTTTTTTGTAACTGTTTTTCTTACTAGTCCATAACTGTACTGTCACTTTTTGTCTTTTTATAAATACCAACTTTCTTACTAGTCCATAATTATAACACTGGATTTTTTTTTTTTTTTTGTAAATGTTTGCTTTTTTTCTTACTAGCCCATGATTATAATCACACTATTTTGAATTTTTGTAAATGTTATCTTACTAGCCCATAATTATATTGAAACTTTTAAGACATTTAATTTTTTTGTAAATATTTCCTTTTTGCCTATGGTTGACATTTTTTTGTGAATCCTTTCTTACTAGCACATAATTATCAGGACAATTGTTGTTTTTGTAAATACCAAATTTATTACAAATCCTTAATTGTAACGACACTTTTTTGACCTATTTTGCTTTTTATAAATGTTTTCTTACTAGCTCATAATTATAATGGAACTTTTTAGACATATTTAATTTTTTTATAATTATTTTCTTTTATTTGCTTTTATGCCTATAATTATGGCATTTTTCCACATTGTATTATTTCGTCTCAAAAGTCGGGAAAAAATAAATTAATCAAATAAAGAGAAGAGAATCTAGTTTGATTTAGTCAGATTTTTTTAACTTTCGTGCAGCTTCTTAGAAAAGATGCTTTTATTATTAAAGATTTTTTATTTATTTTTACTAAAGAATCAAGTATTGTTTCGTCCTAAAAGTCGGTAAAAAATTATTTAAAAATAAATAAAGATGGAGAAGCTAGTTTGATTTAGTCAGTTTTTTTAAATATTAGCTTTCGAGTACGTTCTTTTTTTTCCTTTTTTTTTAGAATTGAGTCCACATTGTATTATTTCGTCTCAAAAGTCGGGAAAAATGATTTAAATTAAACAAAAGAGGGTGAAGCTAGTTTGATTTAGTCAGTTTATTTTTATCTTTCGTGCAACTTCCTTGACGTTTTTAATTAATGAAGGTTTTTCATTATTTTCAAGATAAATAATATCTAAAATTTACATTACAATCATATCAATCACGTTTATAATCCAAATATGAATACGGCTATTTTTTGATTTGTACCGATTTTTTGTTCTAAGTTAGCCTTCACGTATATTTTTGGAAATTTCTTCAATATTTCATTCGCGAAGAATCAAACAAAGAGGAGAGAAGTTTATTTGGCTTAGATAATTTTTATTTTATTTTAGCATCTTTGATTTTTTTTCTGATTATTAATGTAGGTTTTTCATTGTTTTCATGACAAATAATATTTAAAAGTACAATGACAACCATACAAATTACGCTTAAAGCCCAAACATGACTGAAGCTATTTTTGAATTGGACCGATTTTTTTCTGTTTGCTTTAACGTATATTTTTCAAAATTTGTTCAATTTTTTTCGAGAAGAATCAAGCAAAGAGGAAAGATAAGTTAATTTGACTTAGATAATTTTTTTTCTTTAAATTTTACCTTCCTTGTAGCTTCTTTGAAAGCATACTTTTTTAGAGATTTTCGATTCTTTACGGAGAAAAAGTCCAAATTGTATTGCTTTATTTTAAGTCAGGAAAAATGATTTAAATACGGAGGGAAAAGATAGTTTGATTTGGTCAGATTTTTTTCACATTTGTTTTAAAAATAGATATACAACTATATAGTTGTATGAAAATCGCAGATTTTATCTAAATTTCACACGACCCACTTCCTAGAGTTATTTCTCAAACATACAAAATAGATAAGAAATGATCCTTACATTTTCAAATTAATTTTTCGTAAAAATGAGCGAGAAGCTGGTTTGATTTGATCAATATTTTTTTTAAATTTTCGTATATCTTCTTTGCAGACGCTTTTATTAATAAAGATTTTTCAATTCTTATTATGAAGAATCGAGTCCAAATTATATTGTTTCGTCTTAAAAGTCGGGAAAAATTATTTAAATAAAGGACGAGAAGGTAGTTTGATTTAGTCAGATTTTTTTTTAATGTAACTTTCGTGCAACTTCTTTGAATGTTATGAAGGTTTTTCATTATTTTCATGACAAATCGTATTCAAAATTATATTATAACCATACAATTTATTACGTTTAACGTCCAAACAAGCTATTTTTAAATTTGACCGATTTTTCTTTCTATTTAACGTATATTTTTGAAAATGTGTTCAATATTTTTTTTCGTGGAGCATAAAACGAAGAGGATAGATAAGTTAATTTGAATTAGATTTTTTTAATATTAGCTTCCGTGTAGCTTTTTTGATTTTTCTAATTATTAATGTAGGTTTTTCATTATTTTCATTACAAAATCGCATTTAAAAGTACTATTACAACAATACAAATTACGTTTAAAATTCAAACATGAACAAAGCTATTTTTGATATGGGCCATTATTTTTTTTTTTTATAATAGCTTTCACGTATTTTTTTTTCTTAAATTTATTAATTTTTTGTTTTTATGAAGAATCCAGGCTTAAACAAACATACCAATCGTGTATACGGGTCAGTACAAGAGGAGAGAAAAGCAAGTTTGACAGTTCAATGTATTCATCTTGTAGGACCACGATGGCTCTTTGTTTTATTTAAATTAAGTCTTTTTCTACAGTTGATCGTAAAATTATCAAGTGTGATATTGAAAAAAAAAAAAAAAAAACCCGGTCAGTAGACCACGTGTGCCGTTGACGCGACGACACGAGATCGAGTAGATGGAATTTACGCCACCGGGTCTTTGATCCCGTGGGAGACTCAACCCGCAACCACGTGGTCCACGCCCAGCGATAACCTATAACCACTTGTTCGTCCGTTTTAAAATAAATGGTTTATGGAGTGAAGGGTGGAAGGAAGGGTGGTTCTCGATCGAGGGGAGACGGCCTACCCTTTACCCAGGTGCCGTCGTCAAGGAGATTTTGCGTCGATTTCTACGGAGGGAGGTTCGAACCGGCTTTAAATATAAAAACTGTTGTTTAAAGGGAACGGGCCAGATCGTATTTTTCACCCGGTACAACTCTGGAGGAAGTCGGGATATAGGTTAAGTCGTCGGCTTGGTGAGGAGAAAGGGGATCGGCGGAATCGGTGCCCTAGGACAACGGGTCGAAAGAAGAAGAATTTATCTGTGTAAACAAAAAATCGAAGCTTACGTTTCTGATTTTTGTCATCCGAGTAGTACTTGGTGACGATGATCCACCCGAGGAGGACGGTGATAAAAAAGGGCAAATAGTTCGATAGGAGCGGGACGAGCGTCTTGTTGAGGATTCTGGCGGCCTCGTCCATTTTCCCTGGTGTCCGCCGGGAAAGCGGCTCTCAAAGTCAACAGGAGAGAACTGGGGGGGTCGTCGGCCTTGTTTTCACGGGGAGAGAACTTGTCCGGTGCCCGCGGGAAGACTGAGGCCGGTTCGTCTCGATCTGGAGTCTCTCGGTTTCACCGTTGGGGACCGTGCGGGTCGCATCTCTCCGTCTCACGTCTCGGCGTCGGCGGCCATCCCTGGAATCGTCGGCGGTCGGCTCGTCGTCGTCGTCGTCGTCGCTGTCGTCGTCGTCGTTGGCGTCTGGAGATGATATCCTGACGGGTTTCTGGAATCGACTGGCCCTGGCGGCCGGCGGCACCCTGGGTCCGCAATACGCTACACTGATCCCCACTTTCCGCCTCGCGCTCCCTCCAGTTCGTGCCCATTCACCGAGCTAGAAACGGCCCGCGCCACGGCTCCAATCCCTTCGAACCGCACTACGTCTCTCTAAGTACCTCCCGATAGAAATTTCTCGCCTAAACCTACTTTTGGATTTTGTTTCAGCTGACATTTTTGACTTTTTACCCACTCAGATACTCCTCTACTAAACCACTTATAAATTAGCCTACGACTCAGATAATAGATAATTGTCACATTACCATTTGTATTATTTCCCAACGATTCCTCAGTTTTCATCAGGATACAATGAATGAACATTTTCCTTTCTAAATCTCCATGACGTAAATTTTAGAGTCTTTCTTAAAAATTGCATTATGCAAAATAAATGAATTTTGGTGGTAAAAAAATATTTACATACGACTTTAATAAATAATGTTTTTAACATTCTGCCCGACGGAGACGATACACAAAAAAATTCTACTGTTAACGAAAGGTTATTTTTTGATAGGAGAAATTTTAGAAAACATCCCTGGCTGTTACAAAGACGATCCACTGGAAACCGTCACTGGTTTCCCTCTCAAATTCGAAAACTGTCTCCAAATTTAAAAAATTTCTGTTAAAAAATAAAAACCAGTGTTTCTGAAAAAGACTAGTGACTTTAGTAACTTATTCCATTCACGAGTAATCAAGCTTAGAACATATATGTAGTTGTTAGGTCTGAAGAAAAATAAAATAAAAATCCATCATTTCCCTCTAAAATTCGAAAATTATCTTCACATTTAACACTGTTAGGAAATAAAAAAAAAGATCTTTCTGAAAAAGACTAGTAACTGATTCCATTCATAGTAATCTAGCATAGAGTATGCATGTTGTTGTTAGGTTTGAAGAAAACGAAAAAAATCCATCATTTCCCTCTCAAATTCGAAAATAATTTTGACATTTAACAAATTTCTGTTAAGGAATGAAAAAAAGGTGTATCTGAAAAAAAAACTAGTAACTTTAGTTACTTATTCGATTTATACTAAGTTTAGAAAATGTATGTAGTTATTAGGTATGAAGAAAAAGAAAAGAAAAATTCGTCATTTCCCTCTAAAATTCGAAAATTATCTCCACATTCAACAAATTACTGTTAGGAATTGAAAATAGTATTACAGAAAAAGACTCGTAACTTTAGTGACATATTCAATATATACTAAACTATCTTAGTACGTATAGTTGTAGGTGTGAAGAAAAAGAAAAGAAAATATTCATCTTTTCCCTCTAAAATTCGAAAATAATGTAAGCATTTAACATATTTCTGTTAGGAAATGAAACAAAGTGTGTCTGAAAAAGACTAGTAACTTAAGTAACTTTGAGTCATCGTAATCTAGCGATGAATATTCATGTAGTTGTTAGATCTGAAAAAATGATAAGAAAATATCCATATTTCCCTCTCAAATTCGAAAATAATCTCCACATTTAACAAATTTCTGTTAAGGAATGAAAAAAAGGTGTATGTGAAAAAAACTAGTACTTAAGTGACTTATTCGATATATACTAATCTAGTTTAGAAAATGTATGTAGTTAGGTCTGAAGAAAAATAAAATAAAAATCCTTCATTTCCCTCTCAAATTCGAAAATTATCTTCACATTTAACACTGTTAGAAAAGAAAAAAAAGTGTTCTGAAAAAAGAGTAGTAACTTATTCGATTCATAGTAATCTAGTTAGAATATATATGCAGTTGTTAGGTCTGAAGAAACCTAAAAGAAAATATATTATGTCTTGAATAATATATTATGAAAATATATATCCATTATGTCCCTCTCAAATCCGAAAATAATTTTCACATTTAACATATTTTTGTTAGAAAATGAAAAAAAAGTATTTCTGAAAATGACTAGTAACTTTAGTGACTTATCCTGTTCATACAGATCTAACTTAGAATATATATTTAGTTGTAAGGTTGTAACAAATTTTTAGAAAACATCCCTAACACAGACGGTCTGTATGTTGTTGTTGTTAGGTCTGAAGGAAAAGAAAAGAAAATATCCATCATTTCCCTCTCAAATTCGAAAATTATCTTCACATTTAAAAAAAATTGTTCTAAGAAATGAAGAAATATGTTTCTGAAAAAGTTTAACTATTAACTTGTAACTTATTCCATTAATAGTAATGTAGCTCAGAATATATATGTAGTTGTAAAGTCTGAAGATGACGAAAAGTAAATTCATCATTTCCCTCTTAAACTCGAAAATAATCTCGACATTTAAAAAATTTGTTTTAGGAAATGAAGAAATGTGTTTATGGAAAAGTTTAACTAGTAACTTTAGCAACTTATTCGATTCACATTCCTTGCTTAGAACATATATTTATCAGAACTGGAGAAAACAAAAAGAAGATATTTATCATTTCCCTCTCAAATTCGAAAATAATCTATACATTAACAAATTTCTATTAAGGAATGAAAAAAAATGGTTTCTAGAAAAAACTAGTAACTTTACTAAGTTATTCGTTTCGTACTAACCTAGGTTAGAACATATAGTTTTTAGGTGTGAAGAAAAAGAAAACAAAATATCCCTCGTTTCCCTATCAATTTCGAAAATAATTTTAACATTTGACATATTTCTGTTAGGAAATGAAAAAAAAAATGTTTCTGAAAAAGACTAGTAACTTTAATATCTTCGATTCATAGTTAATACTGCTGCTGATGATGAAATTAGGAAGCTGGTTTTGTGCTCCCCAGGCGTTGCAGCCTTTTGGCTTATTGTTCGTTCCTAGTTCCCTAGTTCAGTGTAACCGGCTCAATCCTTCTTCTTAGAAGTATCAGGTCATTGACTGTAGCTGCTACAATTTCATTCTCTAGATTTTTTTTCGTATCTTAGGTTAAATCTCCATTGAGCAGTTGCTTCGCATTCGAAGATGATATGGGTGGCTGGTTCCTCCTCTTTGGATAATTTGCAGATGGGATCATCGTTGTATATGCCCACGTTGTGTAGATGGATAGTAGTCCTGTCACTCCTATGAGTCTATCCCTTTACAATTTCAGGGTATGCCAGTCTTGGGGAGGATTGTTTCATCGTAAGTTTACTGTACCTAGCACCACTAGAGTTTATCCACTTCTCCTTTAATTTTATACACATGTCGATATCCTAAGTATAAGTTTCAAGAATGGCACCATCCTTTACTCACATGGTACACAGATGGATCTAGAACACAAGAAGGTACATGGGCAGGAGTATTTGGACCTGGAACCAAATACTCAGAACCCATGGGAAAATACACCAACATCTTCCAATCTGAGATTCATGCAATCGAAAGATGTACCCAACTCAACCTAAGTAAAGGGTACAAAAACAAGAATATAGCTATCATGTCAGATAGACAAGCAACCATCAAAGCAATAAGCTCAAATATCATTAGTTCAAGGATGGTACTGAACTACACAACCAAACTAAACATATTAGGTACGCAGAACAAAGTCAGCCTCTGCTGGGTCCCAGGACACATGGGAGTAGAAGGCAATGAGAAAGCGGACACCCTCGCAAGGCAAGAAGCTGCTACACCGCTGTCACGACATAGGAACCCACACTATTAACGAATATCTCAGGCAGAAGGACAAAAAGAAAATGAAGGAACAATGGAATTCACTCACTGGACACAGACAATCCAAGAATCTTC
This sequence comes from Cimex lectularius, assembly GCF_000648675.2. NCBI lineage: Eukaryota > Metazoa > Arthropoda > Insecta > Hemiptera > Cimicidae > Cimex > Cimex lectularius. The sequence continues at coordinate 1,317,904 of NW_019392742.1, forward strand.
TAACCAATTTTGGAATAAAAAAACTACAGAATATGTTAAGGGAAGCAGGAATAAATCGCGAATCCTAATAGGATTCCTAACAGGACATTGCAAGTTAAAGGGACACCTAAAGAAGATTGGAATAATTCAAAATGGCACATGCAGATTCTGCAAAGTGGCAGAAGATACACCAACACATCTACTAACAAACTGCGGAGCTACACTAGCCCGCAGGAGGGAATGTTTTGCGATGTATAATGTGACCATGAAGAGCTTCAACCACTGAACCGGTCTTGTTAATCAAGTTTCTTGATAAAATGGGACTCACCGATGTGCTTTAGGCAGAGCACGAGGGATAAAACACCTCTTAAAGGGCGCAGTATACTATACCCTAAAATTACATCTAATCTACAGATTCAGAGCCTATGTATGGTCTTAGAGATCCTCCTTTGACCAATGTGTCTGCTTTTTCGTTACGCAAAATTACTCCGTCGAATGTCATCGCATTTGAAGATAATATGGATGGTTGTTTCCTCCTCCTCATTGGATCCTGCAGATGGGATCATCGTTATCTATGCCATGTTGTCTCAGACGTTAGTGACCGGTTAATAGTCCTATCACTCCTCTGAGTCTAGCTCTGTCCAACTGAAGCAGTTAATTGCCGCTCTTTGTGAGGGTTGTTTTAACATAAAGTTTACTGTTTCTTGCGCAGCCAAAGTTTATCTACTACTCTTTTTATTTTATTTGGATCCATTCTGCGATGGAGGATTCTGCATTTGTGTTTGTCATCCCAAATATAGGTTCCTGGCCTAAAATTCCTTTGAGCCCTGGCACCCAAGATGTAATCAGGTTGTTGTGTTTCCCCAGGTTTTGGAGATTTTGGATGCATTCAGTGACTAATTTTGATGTGATTATTTTACATGCTAATGGTTTAATGGCTGCTTGGCTATCAGATCTTATGAGGGTTTTTTATGCAAGTTTAACCTCTTTTTATTTTCTAGGGCACAAGGGTTGATGTCATGTATTTCAACTTGAAACACCGAAGTGTACTTATGAGTTTGATTGCTCATGTCTTGTTGCTTATATAAAAAATACCCGATCCGGTTCCTTTGTTTGTTTTGGAGCCATCTATATACCATATCTTTGTATCTGAAGCTCTCCTACGTTCTTCCTCTTCTTTATAGTCTGTTGAGACTTTATAGGAGAGGAAGAATCCAAAGATTAAACGATTTTGCGTTGATGAAAAATTTTAACTTTCTTCTTTCACACCCAAAACTCAAAAAACAAATACAAAGTTTCCTAGAAAAAAAGACACAATGTAACATTCTCACCAAAGAAAAACAACGTACAAGAAAATTGTTGTAATTTACATGGGATAAATCATAAACCGACGTCCTATCAACCCGACATCATCGTCCCTATTAACACACTTGTTACAAAATAAATAATAAGCTATTTGAGCAACCATGAAGTAAAACCAACCTGCTATTAATCAAGTTATTACAAGACGGTTTGCAACAGTGCTTTCGCCTTCTAAATTTGATACTAACCAAACAAAATGAAATTATACACGTATGTGTTATAAAAAAAGATCAGAACATGTGGATTCTGTTTTTGTATTAAAAAAATTATAATTTTTTTTATTACAATTAATTAAGGTTTTTAGTTGGGATAAAAAAGTCAATTGCACGAGCGGGATTCGAACCCACGATCTTCGGCAAGATACGCCGCTGCTCTACCACTTGAACTATCGTGACCTCGGTCCACTCGGACACTGACTTCCCATCTCAACCCCACCTTTTGAATTTTCGGCGTATCTAGCCGAAAATCGTGGGTTCGAATCCCGCTCCTGCCATTGACTTTTTTATCTCAACTAAAAACCTTAATTAAATGTAATATATTAATTGGTCAAGCGGACCACGAAATTAGTGATTTTTTTTATAACATTTATTTGATATTTGCAAGTGCAAATACTGTGTTAAGTAAATGTTTTCATATATGCTAAATTTGTTTTTTGATTCTATGTAGAAGTTGCCCAATGGTGACGATCTTTCACAGTAAAACCTTGTCAATCTTCACTCAGTGAGATCACTCGCTTCAATCGTCTTGAAGAATTTTCTGGCAGGGTTGGAAGTGATAACTGCCGTTGTCGATTATTGTGGATGTTTGGTGATGGATGATGATTATTATTTTTTTTTATAGCGAGTTTGGATGAGGTCGTTTGAAAATGTTTGAAATTGGAAACCTTGGTTGAGCCCCACATTTCACAACAGTACGCCCAGAGAGGTCTTATCACTGCCTCGTAAATTACAAATTTCTTTTCAATGTCTAATTTTGATCGTGAGTCAAGTAGTCTTTTTAACAATTTATAACGTCGCTTTGTTTCAGGCACAAGCTCAGTGGTAGACAATGGGGTTCCATTTATACTCATTAGGTAACAAATAGTTTAACGCAGGGTTTTGTCATTTGTCCATTCATTCAAGTGTTGAGTTTTTTTGGACGGTTCCGAAACACTTGTACGAATCGCTGTATCGTCAATAACATGCGTAGAAGTGTATCTAGTGTATAATGAAAATAGAAATGGGCCAAGTATGCTTCCCTGACGAACACCGGCCTTATTGCCTATATAAGGTTAGAATTTAGTTCCCTGATGGGCTCGGCAAAATCGGTCCGTCAGGTATGATCCCAGAGAGATAGTACAAAGTAGGCTGTTTTTCAGTTTTCGAAGCAAGCCCGAGTGCCAGTCGATCGAATGTATATTCTATATCGAGAAAGACACTCAAGCAATGCTGTTTTTGTTCAAGGGAAGAGACGATTTTGTCAGAACACGATGCTGCTGTTGAATTGTCGAGTGAAATGATCGGAATCCAAACTGATTATCTGGAAAAATATCAGAACTTTCAATGCATAGTACATAATCTATGAAATCTAATACGATCTATGAGATTTAGTCTAAATATCAACATTTCTTACATTTTTCAAAAATGAAAAATAAATCGTTTTTAAAATGTTGGTCTGATTTTTCTCAATCCACAATTTATTTGTTTTCAACTAAAAAAAATTCTTCATACTTAAGCTAAAAATAAAACAGGAAAATTGGAAGTTTTTAACAGTAATGTTGTTTTAACTCTTGAAATTGAGATCGCACACATTTATGATTCATATCCTCTATCGCGTCTGGGTGAAAAAAATTGCATTGAGTCGTCGTCTCGAGTCGTCAATCTTGTTAAATTAATTGTAAAATTAAATAAGGAAAAGCGATTGGTTGATAACGTTCATTTCATTCATTTCATAAATTGTTACCTGATTCTTAAATTTTCTCTTGGTTTGGAAAGATGTTAACACGCAGAATTAGGCAATCCTTCGGCCAACCACAGTAAAGAAAAGAGAAAATCCTTTCGAAATTGAATCACATGTAGTAACGCAACGGGCAGTATGAAGACGAACAGCTTTTGCTTAGTCGGACATTTTTTTTTGTGTGTACTTAACCACCATCTTAAGAATGGAACATTTTCCGTCAAATATGACTAAAAGTTTTTAGTTGAGATAAAAGTCAGTGTCACGAGCGGGATTCGAACCCACGACCTTCGGCTAGATACGCCGCTACTCTACCACTTGGGCTATCGTGACTTCGATCCACTTTTTTAAAATGTCGGCCACGGAGAGCTTTAGTATACTAGCAAAAAGGAGGGAAAATTCAAAATGTGGGGTTGAGATGGGAAGTTAGTGCCCAAGTGGATCGAAGTCACGATAGCTCAAGTGGTAGAGTAGCGGCGTATCTAGCCGGAGGTCGTGAGTTTGAATCCCGCTCGTGACACTGACTTTTTTATCTCAACTAAAAACGTTAATTAATTGAAAGATATTAATTGGTAAAGCGGACCACGAAAACTAGTCAATATGATTAAAAGATTGTCCAAGTACTTCAGTGTAGAACCTGGTGTCCCCCAGGGTAATGGCTTAGGACCCTTTTTATATTTAGTTTATGCAAGCGACTTTCCGGAATCTAATGCTCTCAAACATCGAATCTTGCCAGGTGGCAAAACAAAAGCTCCGAGTATATGTAGATGATATCATTGTGTGGCAGAGTACAAGTGGATCCTACTAAATCCAACATGTTTGTTTCACATACGTCGCAAAATATCCGAGATGCCTTTAAATATAAATGGGACACCTGTACCAAACATCAATGTTATTCGATACCTGGGGAAGTGGCTGGATAAGAAACGTACGTGGAGTGTATAAAGAACGCCTGCAATATGAGCAGTCGGATGAATTCCTTGGAACATCTTTTAATAAATCATTCCATTCCGGTACATAATAAGTAGTAATGTACATAATGTCCATTCGCCCGATTTGGCATTACGATTTGGTCTTCTGCTTCCGATTCCCAACTAAAGAAGGTACAGACGGTTCTCGGTATAACCAGAAATTACCGACATCTACGCAAGTCAAATATTAAGGACTATGCCTAGACAGTAGAATGACGAGGCATTTTCACCTTACACTGAAGTGACCACTAAGAAGACTGCTAGAACCAAAATCAGGCATGGCTAACGAACACTCTACGAAACAATAATCGGGTTTAATTGGACATAAGGAGCAGGATTGTGAGGTACCTCACCAAACACATCCAATATCCAAGGATTTCATCACAAGTCCTCAGATAAACACGTCCTTCTCTCCAAGGTCCCTACTGCGTCTCTAACCTCACCATCCACCATATATATATTATGCAGGGTGGGCGACCAAGACCCGAGGTGTTAAATGCCTGGGTAGACGCGTACCCCATCCCTAAAAGGTCCGGGACTTGGTCGGCTCACGTGTCCTGCATAAACTTCTTGGACTTGTTCACAAACCCCAAGATTTTGGACCATTTAATCTCGGGGAGTGATTTGGTGATGCCCTCTCCTTCAAAGATTTCAAATCTAGACCTAGCATACCTATCACACTCTGCGAGGTAGTGCCTTGCCGTTTCTTCTTTTATTTCGCAGAAGCGGCAAAAGGGATCTGGTAGGATACCCAGTACGAAGAGGTGTCTTCTCAGTGGGCAGTGGCCCGTCAGAATACCTATCAGCCTCCTAATTCCCTTCCTTGAGATAGAGAATACCCATTTCGATTCTGCTGGTTTGATCGACCATCCACCATCACCTCAACATTCTTTTCGTTACAGATTCGTCGCTTCCAGAAGTTTCCCATTATCTCTTCCTAACCTTTTCAAAAAGGTCCTCTACTATCTCCCGTGCCTAGAATCCTGCATTTCCTTAAACGACCTTAGGGTCTCAGAAAGTGCAATTACAGCCTAGGTTGATTTCACAAGACGTGTCCTCCACGAGCAGTGCTGACTAGTTGTAAGGCTGTGATCGGGTGAAAATCAGAGAAAAACGTCTGTAAGATAGATGAATGTACTGGAAACAAATAAAAACAAACATAACAACAAAAAACTTAGAAATAAAGAATATAATTGCTACCTCAAAGATAAAAGGATCCAAGGAAATATTTTTTAAAGCAGTAGTTAGTTTCAAAACTAAAAACTAAAATGTACTTCTATAAATGTGAAAAAGGCTTAGGAAACTAACATACACAGAAAAAAATAAAAGAACTGAAGACACAGCTTGAAATTCAGAAATAAATTAAAAGCTGTTGATACCTTAAAATTTAAAAGACAAGGATTCGTCGTTATAATTTTTTAAAAATTTATTTTTATAATATCCAGCGATTCATAAAATCGAAATTCACCTCTTGAAGCTGGCGAGGGCAGACCTCGCATACTGAGTGAGTTGTTATGTAATTCTGCTAGTTAGCCGTTCCACTGTGATGTAAAATTGTACTTATTGTTTTCTATACTTTTAATTTGAGATGCAGATTTTTTTTTCCGAAGCCCTGGAAGAATATTAAGGAGCCGAGTCCCGTCGGACGCAGGAGAAAATAGACGGGGGTCTTTCAAATAAGAAGAGAAGAAAGCACAGTACTGACAATTCATGAAAGAACACGAAAGTTTGGCGCTTTTCTACCACATGAGCGAGATTTGATTTTCATTGCTTGCTATAGAATCATAGAAAAAAATATTCTTGTCATCCTTACATAAATAAGAATCATGTTGATTAGTGCCGAATATTATTTAAAAAGTAATGATGATAATCATTAATGTCGCTGGTCGAGTCATGATTATTTTTTCGTCTTTTAAAGGTTGGAAAGGTTTCACTAAGCAAAAATCTCAAAAGAGGACATTTCCTGCAAATTTGGGAGTAAGAACGCCCTAGTTCAATTGCTGCAATCTTGCCATCCCACCGAAGAAATTATAGGAATTATGTCGAAGTCAAAAATTTCATTGACTAAAGAATGTTTTTACATGATGCACAACCTATTTCCCCATCCAGTGAAAACGATCTTAATACCCCAAATCCTAAAATCCCACAAATCCTTCCTTTCTAGAGAAACCACATTCTAACTGTCATCCTTCTTATTTTATCAAACATCTTAGAACACCTCTACCCTAAAAGACTAATTCCCATATTCAATTCGCAAAACTTAATCATCTCCCATCAATTTGCATCCAGATCCCTCCATTATTCTGTCCCACAGGTCTTTGGATTAGTCGATGGGATATTCTCGGCTCTACAAGTCAAACTGCCCAGCTATATTTTTGAACGTCACGTTGAAGTATTTGACCGAGTGTGTCATCCTGGTCTTCTTAACATGTTAAATAGTATTCTTTCTCACACTCACTATATCATCTTGAAGTTCTTCCTCTCGGACCGTTGGTTTAATGTGAGAATCGGCTTCGATATTTCCTGCATCCGGTCAATAAAAGAGTAGGAAGTATCCTAAGACAAATCCCTTACACAATCTACACTGCTGTCGAACCAAAAAATTCAATAAGATAAACGACGACACAATCCAATCACACACTCGGACCCAATTCTAGCAACAGGATCAACCTAAACTGGAGTGCTCGCGGATCAAGTTAAACAGGGAGAGAAGAGTCAGTGGTGGAAGGAACGAGAAAGAAAGAGAGAGAGAAAGGAAAGACAGCAACAATGATAGAGAGAGAAAACAGCAGAGAGAAAGAGAGGGAGAAGAAAGACAGCATCAGAGAGAGAGCGGGAGAGAGAGAGAGAGAGAGAGAGAGAGAGAGAGAGAGAGAGAGAAAGAGAGAAAGATAGACAGAAGAAGAGACAGNAGAGAGAGAGAGAGAGAGAGAGAGAGAGAGAGAGAGAGAGAGAGAGAGAGAGAGAGTTCTACTCAATGTATTAACCACCTTACCAGCCCATTCTACGTCCCAAAGAAGACCATATAAACCATGGTCCGATTCTGAACCCTTTCACAGATATTCAACACTTTTTTCAACTATATACGAACAGAAAAAAACAAAAAAGAGAAAATAAGCATCGTGGACAACCAAATTGAATTTTTCTCTTTTTTTGCTTTTTTATTAGATTAAACGTGGTTTAAAACTTCAGTATAGTTCATTTTTTTTGTCCGATTTTTGAGCTTAAGTTGTTACCTATGTTCATTGTCTTTTTATGTGTTTTTTTTCGTTAGTCTTTCTTTTCGTTCTTTTTATTAAGTTAAAGTTGGGAAATAAATTTTCCCCAGGAATAAAAGTTGAAGTACGACATGAACCCACTCCCCCTTTTCACACTGTCACCACTTTTTTCTCACTCAGCATAAAATTTCTGCATTTTAGTTTTTTTTTTTTTTTTTTTTTTTAATTAAGAAAATGTATACAGTTAAAAAGCTTATTAAACGTACGTGAATGTGCTATCGTAAGTTGTTCCAGTGAGGTTGCAAATTTAGTTTTTTTTTTACTAATTTTAAATTTAACAGTTTTCGAAAGATTTAGTGTTTTTTTATTACCAAAAATTAAATTGAAAGTTCAACAAAGCTGCCTTCTTAAAGAAAATTGAACCTCTTTTCAGTACGTTTTTTAGATTTACACAAAAATGAATGGTTCAAGATAGTTGAATATCTGCGAAAGGGTTGAGAATCGGACTATGGTTCATAGGTGTTTTTTCTTCCTTTTGGGTAGTAGAATGTAGTGGTAAAATTAATGCATTAGGTAGAGTGACACCCTGTATAGTTATAGATAAGATAGCATGAGATATAATGAGAGAATAAAAGGGAGAAAAAGTGGATAAGATTCACAGTTAGGTAGATAAATAATTAAATTCACTAATTTCGTGGTCCGCTTGACCAATTAATATATTACAATTAATAAGGTTTTTAGTTGAGATATAAAAGTCAATGGCACGAGCGGGATTCGAACACACGATCTTCGGCTCGATCCACTCGGACATCAACTTCCCGTCTCAACCGCACCTTTTGAATTTTCCCTCCTTTTTGCCATTTTCAAATGTCGTGTAATCGAATTGGATTTTCGACGACAAATGAAAAGGCCACGGAGAGCTTTAGTGAAGTATACTTCATTTTAAATCATTAAATTCTCTAATTTCGTGGTCCGCTTGACTAATTAATATATTACACAAAATGGCAAAAAGGAGGAAAAATTCAAAAGGTGGGGTTGAGATGGGAAGTTAGTGTCCGAGTGGATCGAGGTCACGAGAGCTCAAGTGGTAGAGCAGCGGCGTATCTAGCCGAAGATTGTGGGTTCGAATCCCGCTCGTGCCATTGACTTTTTTATCTCAACTAAAAACCTTAATTAATTATAGTAGATAAATAGGTTGATAAATCTAATATAAAGATTCAAATAGGACCAGATAAATGTAACTATGGTATAAATAAAAATTCTCAATAAAAGTTTACACATCTTTCAATTATCCTTGAATCCTTGTTTCCTTCAAGATTTGAACATAAATGTTTTATTTATGCCAAACAGTTTTTAAAACATTTGATCAGTAAATGGTAAACAATTGCTTCGTCCCTGGAGGTTTCTTTAAAAACGTTTTTATCATTTTTTTTTAAAGGCCGTTACCTATACCTCTGAATATAGGTCGAATGGGATTTAAAAGGAGAAAAAAGCCGAAGTCAATATAGGAAATTTGTTTTGACCAAAAATTGAAAATTGCCTAATCCAAACAGACAAACGAAGAAGGCAACGTAATACTTCGTGGTGGGTCAGCGGATTCTAAATATGCACAGCCTGTGGCCTCGTCGATCTGTAAACAGGGCGAAAAAGCTAATATTTACTTCGGAGAATAACAATCGTTAGACGTTTTTACTTTTTTTTTTTTTTTTTTTTTAATAACCGGCCTAAAAAGACAATAGAAAGCCTGAGGCGAACGTTAAAACAGGTAAATTTGAAAATTTACAAAAAAATTTTATAGAGAAAAATTACAGAGTTCGAGGTTGGATTGAAAGATCAAATTTAGACTTTTTTAATTTAAAAAAAAGCTAGATTCTAATAGGCACATTTGAACTTTTTCCGTTGCTGACCTCTTTAGTAACGACAGGGAAACTGGGCGGACCATTAAGTTTTGCAATCATTGTGAAATTAGACAGAAGAAGACAACGCTTCTTTAAATAATGAAATCATTAATCATCTGTTAATCGCGGCCTTGCTTTAAACGTATGTCATGATGCCATAATGTCTAATAGTAATCAGAATTGGTTTTTATTAGGGTCAATCCATCAACCTCCTATTTTGGCACCGATTGGTACATCGTTGTATGGCCGACTTGAAGCTTCTTTTTAGCCGAAAGTCGACCCCAACTAACATTGAACTTACTAACAAGTTTAATATAAATCTGTCCTTAATACTCGCTTTAAATGGCTTTTTTCAGTAAATAATTTTAAAAATCATTTAATAAATGTGAAAACAGTAACACAAAATAAAAAAACTGACTTGCCAGAAATTGTTATAATAATTATCACGAAAATAGTAACACATTTTCATTATAGTACGACGTTTTCACCCATAAAACAACATATTTATACTATGTTCGTTATATAATATAAAGAACAGCGGGCTAAAAACGTACCCTTGGCGTATCTTCTTTTCATTATTACCAAGGTCTGTCGTGAAGGAAAAGCTTTGTTTGGAATAATATGTACTAGCAGCAAACGTAAAAAGTGAAATACGTGGAAAATTGTTCATATTCATTGCATTTTGTTGATGTTAAGTAGTCGATAATAATTACTAATTAACAAATCGTGACATAAATAAAAGTGGACACCCTACTATAAAGCGCGTTTCCACCGTGAAACATACAAACATATTTTTAGTACGTTCGTTATATAAAATAAAAAACATTGGGCTAAAAACGTACCCCTGGCAAAACTCTTATTTTCATTATTACTAAGCATTGTGGTCAAGGAAAAGTTTTTGTTAGAATAAGATGTTTAAGCAGAAAAATTAAAGTGAAATATATTAAAGGATGCTACATAGTTATCGTACTTACTGTCATTTGATCGTCGATAAAATTATTAATTAACAAATCGTGTATATAAAGAAAAGTGGGCACAAAATAGAGCACCCTACTATATTGCGCGTTTTCCACCATGAAACATACAAACATATTTATACTATGTTCGTTATATAATATAAACAACATCGGGATAAAAACGTACCCCTGGCAAAACTCTTATTTTCATTATTACCAAGCAATGTGTCAAGGAAAAGTTTTTGTTCGAATAAGATGCTTAAGCAGAAAAAAAATAAAGTGAAATATATCAAAGAATTCTATATAGTTATCGTACTTACTGTCATTTGATCGTCGATAAAATTATTAATTGACGAATCGTGTACATAAAGAAAAGTGGGCACAAAATAGAGAACCCTACTATATTGCGTGTTTTCCACCATGAAACATACAAACATATTTATACTATGTTCGTTATATAATATAAACAACATCGGGCTAAAAACGTACCCCTGGCAAAACTTATTTTCGTTATTACTAAGCATTGTGGTCAAGGAAAAGTTTTTGTTCGAATAAGATGCTTAAGCAGAAAAAAAATAAAGTGAAATATATCAAAGAATTCTATATAGTTATCGTACTTACTGTCATTTGATCGTCGATAAAATTATTAATTAACAAATCGTGTACATAAAGAAAAGTGGGCTCAAAACGTAGCTCCCTACTATAATTCGCGTTTTCCACCATGAAACATATAAACATATTTATAGTATGTTCGTTACTATACAATAATAAAAACAACATAGGGCTAAAGACATACCCCTGGCAAACTCTTATTTTCATTATTACCAAGCATTGTGGTTAAGGAAAAGTTTTTGTTAGAATAAGATTCTTAATCATAAAAAAATAAAGTGAAATATATTAAAGGATTCTACATAGTTATCGTACTTACTGTTATTTGGTTGTCGATAATAATTATTAATTAACAAATAGTGTTCATAAAGAATACAAGGATCATAATGTAGCACCCTACTATAAAAGCATAGCTTGGATTTGATAATTTGAGTATGGCAAAATTTCCCACGCTACCGTGAAAGATATCAGTATATTTATAGTGTATTGTTTTTATGATATAAATAACAGTAAGTTCAAAAGTTATCCCTGACAAACGCTACCATTATTTTAATTGTCACCTAGGTTCCTACATCTATCCAAAACTTGAACATTCATTAGAAGAAAAAATATATGTATACGTTTTTTATTCTTTAAATGCTCCATTTCTGTCTTTATAAAAAAAATTCACATTACAATTTTGTTACGTCCCGTCCTCCAAAAAGATATGCAATTAAATTGCATGTTTGTTCAGAAACAGGCTTGAATAAGTGATATATAAGAGTTTAATTTTTCAAATGTAAACTTCGTCCGTTTTATATTATTTTTCGTGACAAAACTGTTTGGTTCTCTAGGACTTTGAAAAATGGCCAGCCTAAAGAAGAAATAAGGTGTGGAAGCCAACCTTGAAATCTCACATAATATTCAACCTTAATGACTAAATTAACTACGTAGGCAAAAGCGTAATTAATGCCCAGAACGGTTTGGTATAATGCAGTTTAAATTAGGTTTAAACGATTTAAAAAACAAGGCTCTGTTTTGGTTTTGTAATTTTCATTTAACTTTCCACGTGTGTCTTGCACACTTTTTGTTAATTGTTTTCTGAGTTATTTGTAGTTTTATATTCCATATCATATTTTTTAATCTAGACCCATCACTGAAGAAAATGAAATGTCAACGCGCGTCCTATAGGCCAAACCATTGAGGAAGGCAGACCAAAATTGATCTGAACCAATTTACAGGTGCATCATCCCGCAGATCACATCTCAATTTTATAATCTCAGTTTATATAAGCAAAATAGACCTGTACTAGTTGTAAATACGTTTTTTGGACATGCGATTTCATTTCTTTACTTTATTTTTTTTTTCAATTTATTTATTTATTTCTCTCTATTCAAAATAAGTATACATTGAGTAAATAGAGGTAAATGTATATGTATATGACAGATCTGTCAGACCAGGAGCCAGTACAGGTGAGTATGGCATCTATGAAGATAGTGTAGAGGATTGGGCCTAAGATACTGCCTTGTGGAACGCCGACTGATTGGCGTGAAGGATGAAAAATCGGTGCCGATTACTTTGAACCGCCGAAGAATGACTACTTCGAGCTTTTTCTCGCCCAGTATTTTCTTGTCTTCCTAGTGCCTGCCAGTTGTTTGCAACTTATATCATAATTTCATATCTTACAACCCAATATAAAACCGAAATATGAAGCGTGGCTGAACTTTTATAAGCCAATTAATAGGTCTTCTATAATGTTTATGAAGTAAACTTATTTCGAACTTTTTCTTGCCGAATAATTTCTTATCTTCCTAGAACTTGCCTGATGTTTGCTATTAACTATATTATAATTTCATATGTTACAACCTTATTTAAATCTAAATTGTTATGGGTGATGGGCTGAATTGTGATAAGCCAATTAGTACTTGTAGGTCCAAAATGTTCGTGAAGTAAGCTTATTTCGGGCTTTTTCTTGCCAAATATTTTCTCATCTTCCTAGAACCTGCCTGATCTTTCCTATTAACTAGTATTATAATTTCATATGTTACAATCTAATATAAAACCGGAATTTCAACTAATTAATCTTTATGTAAGGTATTGGTTGAGATAAAAAGTCAGTGTCACTAGCAAGATTCGAACCCACGACCTTCGGCTAAATACGCCGCTGCTCTACCACTTGAGCTAGTTCGATCTACTCGGACACTAACTTCCCATCTCAACCCCACCATTTGAATTTTCCCTCCTTTTTGCCATTTTTCAAATGTCGTGTATTTTTGATACTCGGCGACAAATGAAATGACTACGGAGAGCTTTAGTAGAGATATACTTCATTTTGCTTATTAAATCCATTAGATTTCATGTTCCGATTGACCAAATAACCTCTTTCAATTAATTAATCTTTATGTAAGGTATTGGTTGAGATAAAAAAATGAAAAATGGCAAAAAAGAGAGAAAATTGAAGAGATGGGTTAAGGTAGGATGTTGGTGTCCGAGTGGATCGAAGTCAGGATAGGTGAAGTGGTAAAGCAGCGCCGTATTTAGCCGGAGGTCGTGGGTTCGAATCCCGTTCGTGACACTGACTTTTTTGTCTCAACCAAAACCTTACATAAAGATTAATTAATTGAAGTAGGTTATTTGGTCAATCGGACCACGAAATCTAATGGATAAAACCGGAATATTAAGCTGTGATGTGTAGCTTATAGTTCAACTAAAAAAAGAAGCTTATTTCGAAATGTTTCTCGGCCAAAACATTCTTTCAGGATGTTACAGGTGTGAGGGAGGGTACGTTTTAAATTGTAAAAAGGAAGCGGGTGCCATACACGGTCGAATGCTTCCATAACTTCCGGAACAGCTGAGCAATTGCTCATTTTCTAGAGCCGAGGATATCGTTTCGACTACTCTGAAGCACTACACGGTTAAGACGTGTCCATTGCTTTTTTATGTAGATTTCGGTCGATTTTCGGGGTTATAAGACGGTGGTCCGATGGTTTCCGTTCGGAAAGGTTGGAAATCTAAGATATGACGTGTATGTCCCTACTCTCTACTAAACATAAAAAAACAATCGTTTCTCTAGTTCACTGCCGGGAATTACAAATTACCTGAATTAAAAGGAGGAAGAGCAGCAAGGACGAATAAACTTCGTCTGCCTGTTTTTCATCAGGCACAGCAAATAAACACTCGAGTGGTTTGTTTATAATGGTGTTATCGTTCCAGTGGCTCATTTTTATGGGTAAATTTTTATCTTCAGCCTTCCAACTGGGACGTTTTTATCTCTAGTCTTTAATTACACGCTTTTTTTACCTTTGTCATTGCACTGTTCCTATTGCGTGATCAACTCTCGAAAGATAACGTTTCGCCTTTTTTTTAAATTCGCGTGGAAAAAGACCCTGTAAAAATTATTCATTCACCGATGGGAAACTGTCAACAAAAGGATAGTGGTGCAATGAACAAGGTTCGGCGATAAAGCAGGGTGCCAATTGTCACGTTGGTCTTTGAGCCTTGTTTTTGTTTTGGAGGTGTGCCACGATGACTGAGGCCGTTGCCGTAAAAAAATATCAAACGGCGTCATTCTCCTTTCACAACGGCAATTCATGGAAAATGAGTTGATACGACATTAATATCAACCGACAAACACATGGAATATTTCAGAAGTAAGCACGGACTAACTAGTTATCTACGGAGGAAGTAATCATTTCTTACAGTTCAATCAGGAAAAATTTGAATTATTTCTACTTTCTTAACAACATAACATTGTTTTAAATAAAATTAATATTTAATTTTTGTTAGAATGTTTAATTATTGCAGAAAGATAACCAGTTTTTTTTTATTATGTACTGACTCGCTCAGTGCGATCCAGAAGCTCAGGAGAAGAGCTTCTGTGGACCCCCAGCACAATGTAGAAGAACATAAGGGTAGCCTGGAATAAAAATCAGACAAGCCGTCCAAAGAGGCTAGGATTTAAACCTATAATTAATTCCAAATGAGATAAGCGAGGTATGGTATGGTGGAAAGGATGCTAGGAAGCGGGGTTTGTATTCCCCAGGCACTGCAGCCTTCTGGCTTATTGTACCTTCCTAGTTCCTTAGTTCAGCCAATAGACTCAATCCTTCTTCTTAGAAGTATCAGGTCATTGACTGTTGCTGCTGCAATTTGGTTCCCTGAGTCTTTTCCGTGCGTTAGGTTAAACCTCCATTGAGCTGTTGCTTCGCATTCGAATATGATATGAGTGGCTGTTTCCTCCTCTTCATTACATAATCTGCAAATGGGGTCATCGCCAACCATGTTGTGTAGATGTTTTCTCAGATACCAGTGACCGGTTAGTAGTCCTACCACTCCTCTGAGTTTCATCATACGTTTACTATGTCTAGCACCGCTAGAGTTTATCCATTTTTCCTTTTGTTTTGCTTGGATCCATTCTGCGATGGAGGATTCTATGTTATCCCAAGGATAGGTTTGGGACCTATGTATGGTCTTGCAGATCCTCCTCTGGCCAGTCTGTCTGCTTTCTCGTTACCCAAAATTCCCCTGTGCCCTGGCACCCAAGATATCGTCAGGTTGTTGTGTTTCCCCGGGTTTTGGAGATTTTGGATGCATTCACTGACTAGTTTTGATGTGATTCTTTTACATGCTAATGCTTTAATAGTTGCTTGGCTTTCTGATCTTATGAGGATTTTTTGTCAGGGTAGCCTATTTTAAGATTTTCCAGCTTTGATGGCATGTATTTCCGCTGGAAAGACCGAAGTGTACTTCCCTAATGAGTTTGATTGCTCATGTTTTGGACTTGTACAGAAAACGCCTGATCCGGTTCCTTCGTTTGTTTTGGAGCCATCTGTGTACCATATCATTGTATCTGATGCTCTCCTGTGTTCTTCCTCTCCTTTATAGTCCGTTGAGACTTTATAAGAAGTTGTGAAAATTGTTTCCGGGATCATGTAATCAGTCCCCACTTATAATAATGGGTGACTGATTTTGTTGATTATGGTTGTACGCCCGAATTTTAGTTCCTTTCCAATTTAATTGTTTCTCGAGCCTAAATGTGCTTTTCCTAGCCTCTCCTTGTATAAATATTTCCAGTGGAGGTAGGTTTAGCAAAATTTCTAATGCGTTTGTAGGGGTTATTCTCATCGCCCCTGTGATACATAGGTTTGCTATAGTCTTTGTATGCTGCCTAATGTTTGGGTAGCTACTTTTTGTTGTGCTTTGTTCCACCAGATTAGTGATCCATAGGTTATTCTGGGTCTTATTACTGCCGTGTATAGTCAATAGGCCATTTTCGGTTTTAGTCCCCAAGATTTGCCTAAAGTTCTTCTTGTGCGCGATATTTTACCTTTTGCTGTAGTACGTTGCAAGTGAGAATTCCAGTTTAATTTCTTATCGAAGATTATTTCTAGATATTTGACCTTATTTTTTAATAGCAGCATTCGTTATAGCGAGGTAAAAATTACAAAATAAAACCAAGCAAAATTTATAAAAAAATAATCTTAATGCAGGCTAGTTATTGGAACTAAGTTGGAATGGCGCAACGACGCGGATATAAGCAGGGAGAAGCAACACCATTAATGCTGATCTATTCAAAGTCAAATTTATTGGTCACGTAGATTTCTATTTCGGGATACAAACGCCCCATCATAATTTCGAATATTGATTTCTTCGTTGCAGAGCGCAACTTCAGGGTCATAAGGAGGGAGAGATAAGAACATGATTACGGATCGTACATAGTAAAATTGATCGATTACAAAAATTCTACGTCCAAACAAACACTCGTCAGTTAATAACATCTCAACGATTAATTATTTGAAAGTACAATTCTTCGTTAAGGCCTCGGCGTTAAGGTTATAAACAGGGAGAGGCAAGACTAATCTTACTTGACCGAATTTTATTTTCTCTCCTCGTTGACCAAGCGAAGTAAACGTCAAAATAAACCAAGAAAAAATTTGTAAAAATTGAACTCCGCCCGTATGCTGTTTGTTTATTTATTGAAACTAAAGTTGAATTTCCCAACGTCTGGGTTATAAACAGGGAGAGGCAAGACTAATCTTACTTGACCGAATTTTATTTTCTCCACTTGTTGACCATGCGAGGTAAAAATAAAACAAACAAAAATTATAAAAATTGAACTCCCCTGTATATTGTTTGTTTTTTTATTAAACTAAAGNACCAAGCGAAGTAAACGTTAAAATAAAACAAGAAAAGAATTATAAAAATTGAATTCTCCCATATGCTGTTTGTTTATTTATTGAAGCTAAAGTTTAAAAGACCAACGTCTGAGTTATAAGCAGGGAGAGGCAAGACTAATCTTACTTGATCGAATTTTATTTTCTCTCCTTGATGACCAAGCGAGGTCAAAATAAAACAAGAAAAAATGAATAAAAATTGAACTCCCCTATACACAGTCTGTTTATTTATTAAAGTAAAGTTGAATAGCCCAACGTTTGGGTTATAAGCAGGGAGAGATAAGACTGTCAAATCTTACTGTACAGATTTTCCTCCTTTATTCATTTGGCTCCAAGTGAGGTAACAAACACAAACAGTGTGTGAAAAATTAAACCTCATGTATGTTTGTTTATTTATCGGAACCTTAGTCGCAAAGCGCGACTTCAGGGCTATAAGGATGGAGAGATAAGAATATGATTACGAATGGTTATAGCGAAATTAATATGCTGTTTGTTTATTTATTGAAGCTAAAGTTTAATAGACCAACGTCTGAGTTATAAGCAGGGAGAGGCAAGACTAATCTTACTTGACCGAATTTTATTTTCTCTCCTTGTTGACCAAGCGAGGTCAAAATAAAACAAGAAAAAATGAATAAAAATTGAACTCCCCTATATACTGTTTGTTTATTTATTAAACTAAAGTTCAATAGACCAACGTTTGGGTTATAAGCAGGGAGAGATAAGACTGTCCAATCTTACTTTACCGCATTTCCTCTTCTATTTATCGGAACCTTACTCTCAGGGCGGAACCTTCCGGATATAAGGAGGGAGAGAACAAGATTACGAATTCTTCACAGTGAAATTTATTAATTACAAAAGTTCTTTTTCCGAACGAACACCTCGCCGCTTACTAATTTCTCAATGATTTTTTTTTTAAAGTACAGTTGTTCCAACAAATCGTCGGAAAGGTGGCATCATGGTTTATAGAGGTGGCGTTAGGGATATAAGCAGGGAAAGGAAAAACGAACTATTGGTATAGTTGTATTGAAAGTCTAGAAGTATATTCTTCAGAAAGTGATATTGAAGATTGGGTTAATACTAATATATAATAACTAATGGGTTACTTCTCCACCCTTGAAAAATGAAATCCAGTATACACAATAGAGCTTTAGTGCTTTTCAAACGTAAAAAAATCTTTTCAGTATTTTCGTGTTCGAAATTTCAAACTTGTAAACTGTAAACAACTAATGGTTAACCATTTTGTTAAATTATAAACATACATTAAAGGACAGAATCTTATTATTCATATTTTAGTTAATTGAGCAATTCTTGAGCTTTTATTGCTTTTAAGTGATGATAGAAAATTTGCAAAAAATCATGACAGAGAATCAGCAGAAAAAGGTTTATTTCGACATAAGCGATGAGAAATGTGATGGTTCATATTTTGTTTTTGCTTAAAAGGCGTTTAAGCCAGCTACAGGAAGGCCCATTATGTCAAGACCATATCCATAAATCGAAGGACAACCCTCCGGGATCGTTTCCTACCGTTTTCATCTCGTTTTATATTTTTTCAATGGGGAATAGGTTTGTGGAAGAACGGACATCAAAATAGAAAAAAAAGGCTTCCGTTACAAAGGTCGTTCACATGGTTTTCCGTTACCTCTTCTGACTTTCTCCTGCTCTCCTTTCATCCCCTCTTCCCTCCTAACCTTATTATACGCCGATGAAACTAAGATTAAGTGCTGTAGTGTTGAAGTGAAAAAGAGATGAAAAACGTTCTATTCGACCTCTGCAATTATCAAATAATGCCTGTAGATAAGGGTTTGCGATTTGATTCGATGATAACATTCAGGAGCAGTTTGATAAACGCACTCGCTCTCCTATGAACGAACTTTATTCGCCTTTTAAATCGTTTTTTATCGCATATTTGACTTGGCCTGATATCACGTTCAAACAGAAACAACATTGTAATAAAACATCAATTGGAATAAATAGACCAATAAAATAAGGAAAAAGTGAAAAGTGAACAAGTTTGGCCAACTTTGTGCATATATCGAAATTATTTTCTATAAGCTTTCTCAACTATGTGCTAAATCAGTTTATGTAAAAGTTGAATTGATCGGAATTTTAATCAGGTAGTAATACGTTAAGGATATAAGTAGGGAGAGGCGAGAATATGATTATATATCAGTCACAGTGAAATTTACTAGTTACGCCGATTCTATTTCAGAAAAAAAATCTTATTCCAACATAATTTCGAAAGGATTTGTTTAAAAAAAATTGTTCGAAAATATAGGTAAACGATCCGGGTTATAAGCAGGGAGAGGCAAGCCGCTGGCTAATCTTACTTGACAGATTTTTTCCGTTCTCTTCTTTTACTTAAACGAGTTAAATAACAAACAAAAACCAAAAATCTCTGTATGCTTATTTATTGAAGCTATACTAGCAGTGTGTAAGGGATATAAGCGGGGAAGATGCAAGCAAAACGCACAATCCTGTTACTTTAGTGAAATTTTACCCTTCTTCTTAATCAAAGCGAGGTAAATCAATAAAATAAACCCATAAAAAGTATAAAAGTTACATCACCTGTGTGTCGGTATATGTCGGGTGTATAATCTCAAGGCGCAACATTAAAGTTGTAAGCAAACAAGATCTAATAGTAAGACTAATTTTAGTTGACTAAAGTTTCACATTTTCTTCTTGCTCATCAAAGTTAGGTAAATAAAAAAACATAAAATTAAACTTAAACTGTGTGTTTATTTATCTAACTATAGTCGTAAGGCGCAATTTTAAGGTTATAAGCAGGGAGAGGCAGGTCCCAGACTCTTCGTGCTATTTTTCACTCCGTTCGAAGTAAGGATGAGACATGGTCTTACTTCAAGACTGATTTTCTTGTAAATCAAAGCAGTTTCTTTTAAAATTAATATGTGTTTTTTAAGTAAGAAAAATCTAATGGCGCGACGTCCAGACAATAAACAGGCACAGGGCAAACATTCGCAAAATTTGTCTTTGTTCGTCGCAAATTAAGAAAGGGTTTCTGCAGCATTGATTATTTTTTCTTGTTGGTCGAACTGCAGTATTTTGTTTGTAAAACTTCCTATACCATATCGATCCGTTGACTATAAAGCTCAGGGTCGATAGCCCTACCGTTCTGAACAAGCTCTAAACACCATTAATGGCAAATCTTGGCACTGGTTTAACAAATTAGCCTTGAATTTACTCCAGTTTAACTTGAAAGGATATTTCGCAAAATATTCACAATATAAGGCTTAAAACTTGATTGTTTTCTTATTCTAGAGCAAATTTGTGCTAATGTCGACCTTTTTTCTTAGAACAGTGAGAAGTATTGTCAAAACTTATCCTGTGATTACTTTGTTTTCAAATTTTCTTTAAACTATACTACTTAAATTGTGTACATTTGATTTGTCATTTGCATTGGCCTTTTCTCATTTTGAATTGCCGTTCTTAATCATATAATCGTAATTTAACTTATTTTTACGGCCAAATCAAGCCACTTTAATCAAACTTTCTTCTCGCCTCATGCAAAAAAACAAGGAAAACATTTCTCGCTCCAACGAATTTTCACGGTTAGGCCTTTACGTAGGATCCTCTTCTGTTTTCCATAATCGTGCGTAGCATTTGATTAAAATTAAACAGCACTTTCCCTTGCAAAATGACGAGACCAACGAAGCTTCAAAATGAATCGACCTAATAGAGGAAATATAATATTAAAAACAAGAACTTTCACTATAACGCAAATCGTCCAATAAAACTGCACGTTAAACAAAACTCGTTTATCCGCAATGGCTTTGACATCAAAATTTGGACAATGATCATTAATTTACGCTGAAACTATGAAAAGACGAATGTCAACAAAACAAAATTCATTATGCAGTAATTATACAAATATTATTTCAATATGAATTAATTATTAATGACTAAATGTTTTTCATTTTAATTTAAAAATAAATCTCAATGACAAATAAGTTTTGTAATTTCACGATTTGCCAATCCGAATTGTACAAACAATCTTATCTCCCTAATGAGTTAGAACCGAAAGAAGAAAAAATAAACAATTATCATTATTCTATCCTATATAGATATCTATTTTTGGTCAAATTTATCTGGGGACCAATAACACAAAACGCACACGTTCAAATAAAAACGCAAGCACAGACACACAAGCATTGCTTCTATTTTATATATTTATATGCCTTCCGCTCTCTCTCTCTCTCTCTCTCTCTCTCTCTCTCTCTCTCTCTCTCTCTCTCTCTCTGTGTGTGTGTGTGTGTGTGTGTGTGTGTGTAGCTATATCTATCTATCTATATACCTATCTATTATTATGTCAATCTAACTATCTTTCTTTCTATATCTGCATCTTTAAGCAACTCTTTGTACTAAAAACATTAGAATCGTGGAGGAAATGCCGTAAGAAATAAAATGCCTAAAACATGGAAAATTATTCAAAAATAAATTATAAGGAATACTAATTTCAAATTGTGTTCAATCATCTCCTGTCTCTATTAACCTACATATAAGTTTGATGTTTTGTATAATATAAATTTATATAAATCCTAATTTATTATATATTTTTGTAATTTAATAATTTTTTCTGTACCTAATACTCTTTCATAAATATGTTCACTAATTCACTGGTTGTTGGTAAATGATTATTATACATTTATATATTTTTTATTATTTTAAATTTGTTCTTACATATATCTACTTCAAAATTTTATTCCTTTATAAATGTTTAAAATTTTAGTTATTGTAAAAAAATTATACATTGTTTATATTACAATTAAGTTATGTCAGGTAAATTGTACATTACACACTACATGTTAAATTTAGAAACTAAAACGATATATATTCTATAATCATTTCGTTTGTTTATTTTGTATTTATTTTTTTAATAAAATCGAAATTGTAAGAAAGGTATATATATATATATATATATATACCTTTTATATATATATATAGGGAGAGAGAGAGAGAGAGAGCGATAGTGAGAGAGTCGACATGATCAGGGTGAATCGAGACAGACGGACAAACAAACGAAATGAAGCACGAGTGAAGATGACAAAAAGATAAAAAGAAGAAAACTAAGGAAAAGAGAGAGGGCGAGGGCAAGAGAGGAGAGAGGAGAGAGGAGAGAGAGAGAGAGAGAGAGAGAGAGAGAAAGAGAAAGAGAGCGATAGTGAGAGAGTCGACATGATCAGGGTGAATCGAGACAGACGGACACACAAACGAAATGAAGCACGAGTGGAGATGACAAAAAGATAAAAAGAAGAAGACAAAGGAAAAAGAGAGAGGGCGAGGGCAAGAGAGAGGTGAGAGAGAGAGAGAGCGATAGTGAGGGAGTAGATATTATCAGGAAGAATCGAGACAGACGGAAAAAACAAGCGAAACGAAGGACGAGTATAGATGACCAAAAGATAAAAAGAAGAAGACAAAGGAAAAGAGAGAGGGAGAGGGCAAGAGAGAGGAGAGTGAGAGGAGGGAGAGAGAGTGAGAGAGAGAGCATGGGAGATGGATTGAAAAAGAGGGAGAGACAGACAGAAGGACAAGTAGAGATAGACATACATAAAGAGAGAAGTACTTACAAAAATTACAAAAGGCATCGATAAATGGGAAAATAAAAAAAGCGGAAGGGAAGGAAGGAGGGAGGGAGAAAGAGAAAGTGAGAGAGACCGACAGACATACAGACAGAGTGGAGAGGAGATAAGGAGGGAAGTGAGAAAAAATCATCATGAGATAGACTTATAAAGAGTTAGGTATTTTTAAGTTGATCAGCATATGAGTATCCACAAAACTGGAATGAGAGAAGTGCCAACGTGCTAATAATAAAGAAAGATACGTAGGTACATGTCTACACGGTAAAACGAAAAGTCAACTTATGCAACCGAAACGTGATTCGTTGACCAACAGAAACCACCGACCTCAACGTAGTTGCTTTTCATTAATAACAAGACGAAAATTGAACGTCCTTCCTGCATACAGAAAAACAAAAGACAACCAGCCAAGGCTAACTACCGGTCGCCTCCTTGCTCATAGACTACAGTTCCGATATAAACGACCTCACTATTGACTGACGTTATATAATCTGACAGGGAACTGTTAAAGAATTGTATTTTACGACCTTACTCTAGTTAGTATAGTTAAACCAGGAGCAATGATAATATTCTGTTATTTGCAAACAATGCATGCACTCCTAGACATAAATTTAGAATATGTTGATACGCAAATAGAATTGTAAAAAATATATACACGATTTACAGTTTCACCTGAGATTTACTGATGAATAATTCGCTTATATTGATTGGATCATTTGGGAAAATGTTTCCTCTTTCCTGTTATGAAATTGATTTGATTTTTAGACACTGGACAGGACCTCTCATGAGAGGCCTACTTCAACGTCCAGGGACTGGTCCTGGAGGCTGATCCTGATGCAGAAATCGAAGATAAACCATGGCTCAGCGTTTCTATCCAATCATTTCTACCTTCGAGAATAAAAACGAAATGGACGAAAACCGAAAGTTATGAGAACTTTTGATCAAATGTCAAAATGGTAACTCAGAAAAAAAAAATCGCCCCTTTTAAGTAATGTATGTTTTAAATAAGATATAATTGTCTAAAAAATAACTATCTGTACAAAATAAATTAGGAATCTGCGTTGTTTATGCCTTAACGCATGAACTATTGTGTAAGTGGAAATGAAAACGCTACCTTTTATGGCATGGCTACTTGTTTTTTTCCCTTTGTGCATTCTCGTTTTTATCTTTCGCCCACATAGATTAACTAACAAATAAATAACTATGATAATCGTCGTTTTGACTCATCATGGCGTCATCAGGGATCATCCTTTTTTAAAACCTGTTTTATCTGTAAGCTTCAAGATGATACGTTTAGTTTTGAATTTTCTTTTTTGTTTAAAACACTACTTTCTGTGATAATTTCTGCAAATATAATGGCTATTTAATTGTGGCTTTTTAACTTGAGCCACTGATCCTGGTGGAAAGTCAATAATCGTCTGACAGACAAAAACAGGTTTATTGTTCGGAAACGACATTTCGGACCGTTTATTCTTACAATTTGATCCTCACAGTGTGAAAAATGTCATTTTTTACTTATTCTTCTAAGCCTCAAAAACGTTATTTGTTCAGTGCTTTTGTTTTGCTGTTTTGCCCAAAACCATTCTTTTTTTAATAAATTTTAGGAAATATAAAATGATTATTACTGTCTATCACCACTCTCAAAGCATAAAACTAATCATTTGGTAGTTTTTTTTTGCCAAAAATACTCTTACTAATAATTTCAGGAAATATAAAAGTATTATTTCTTTCTATCACCAATCTCAAAGCATAAAACCTGTCATTTGATAGTTTTTTGTTGCCAAAAATACTCTTAGTGATAATATCAGGAAACATAAAATGATTATTTCTTTCCATCACCAATTTCAAAGCATAAAATTAGTCATTTGGTAGTTGTTGTTTTTTTGTTGCCAAAAATACTCTTAGTGATATTATCAGGAAATATAAAATTTTTATTTCTTTCCAACACAAATCTCAAAGCATAAAACTTGTCATTTGGTAGTTGTTGTTTTTTGTTGCCAAAATACTCTTAGCGATATTATCAGGAAATATAAAATTATTATTTCTTTCCAACACAAATCGCAAAGCATAAAACTAGTCATTTGGTAGTTGTTGTTTTTTGTTGCCAAAAGTACTCTTAGTGATATTATCAGAAAATATAAAATTATTATTTCTTTCCAACACAAATCTCAAAGCATAAAACTAGTCATTTGGTAGTTTGTTTGTTTTTTTTGTTGCCAAAAATACTCTTAATGATAATATTAGGAAATATAAAATTATTATTTCTTTCCAACACAAATCTCAAAGCATAAAACTAGTCATTTGGTAGTTTGTTTTTTTGTTGTTGCCAAAAATACTCTTAATGATAATATTAGGAAATATAAAATTATTATTTCTTTTTTCTTTTTTTTTCTTTGTTGCCAAAAATACTCTTAATGATAATATTAGGAAATATAAAATTATTATTTCTTTTTTCTTTTTTTTTCTTTTTATTTTTGGCAACAAAAAAAACCCTTAGTGATAATATCAGGAAGCATAAAATGATTATTTCTTTCCATCACCAATTTCGAAGCATAAAACTAGTCATTTGGTAGTTGTTTTTTTTTTTGACAAAAATACTTTTACTACTAATTTCAGGAAATATAATTGTTGTTGTTTTTTTACCAAAGAAGATTTTTCACTATTAATTTGAGGAAACGTATTATAAAGGGAGAAAAAACTAAGCACTTGTTTAATTTTCTAGCTCAAACCGAATTTTGATTTGTCACAAAAATGAACGTAGAGTGAGGAAATATGTCGTTGTTTAGTTGGATTAAATGTTTATTCTTTAGTCCTTAATCTTCTTTGTTTTGAACATTTTACAAATCCATATCGATTTTGCTACATGTTGTGTTAAACCTGTTTTTTTTTCGTTTTTGGTTAAGCTTTTTTGATGTTGTTTTACTCGATTTTTTAAGAATTGTATGGTCTTTCCCACGTACATTTTTAACAATCACACGTTATGCTATATACTACATTGTTTGCCGTCATTGTGTCTTTTTTATCTTTTGTTGGCAAGAGTAATATTTTGTTTTTTAGATAGCATTGGAATTTACAGTGTCCCATTATTTTCTTTTTGAATATTTTTATTAAACTTTCTGTGAGTCCGGACACGTAGGTAGAACAAAAATAGCGTTTTCCTTTTTCCAGGTTTTTCCTCCATTACATTTTTCCTTTCCTTTTTATTAATACTATTAATATTATATTTATCATTTAAATTTTTGTTGGTATTATATATACTCTTTTGTTTTCTCATAATATTTTTTTATTGATTGTTTTGGGTATTTTTTTATATGATATATCCATTACTTTGAAATTATTTTTGTCGTACAAAATATCACTTAATACAAATACTTTTTTAATTAAATTAATTTTAATGTTTTAATTTTAAAACATGAAAACTAATATTTTGTTAAAGCCTAGTGAAATACGCATCATTAATTTTTTAATCAAATTTAATATTAATACAAATACTTAATACAAATATTTTTTTAATTAACTTAATTTTAATTTTTTAATGTTTTTAATTTTAAAAAATGAAAACTAATATTTCGTTAAAGTCTCGTGAAATACGCATCTTTAAATTTTTTAATCAGATTTAAATTTGTCTAAAATTGTTCCAATTAGTTGAAAATTATCTCAAAACATTCTAGTTTAATAATTTGTTGAAGTCGTGAGGAGCGGTCAAGAATGAGGTAGCTTAGAAAAAATTCCCTTCTCATTTTTTTTGTCGACGTTTCGACCTTCATTCGTGTCATCTTCAGGGCATAAAGTGTGGCGCTATTCTTGTGGTGCCATATTGGTTTTATGTGAAAGTGTTGTGACAACACACTGAAGATGACCAAAAAAAATGAATAAGTTGGTTTTTTTTTCTTAACTACCTCATTCTTGACCGATCCTCACTTCAACAAATTCTGAAACAACAGGTCACTAAGAAACAAACAATTCTAGTTTAATAATTGTTTTTAAATTTTTAAGAGTCGGCACTCTCTTAACTTTTCATATACCAAAAATGGAAATATAAAAAATTCGACAAGGCCACCATTTTTGGCTCTGGCTCATGTTTCTTTTCCCTTTTGCGCATCCTAGTTTTATCGCTCACCCCACTTAGATTAAATAACAATTTAACAAAAAATTATGTTAATCGCCTTTTTGACTCACAGTGTGGCGTCATCGCGAAGGATCATCCTTTCTAAAAACGGCCTTTTGTCCCTCGGCTTCCCCCGAGATCCAGGTCATCGCCGGTAGCGACAAAAATACGCAGTTACAATTCGTCATTTGAGCGATATAAAAGAAGGAAGCCTGTCGTCGCGAGCCGCTGACGAAACCAGGCCCGGTTCAGTGAATCACGCCGAATCGATTCAACCCGCGAAGAGGAAAACGACTCACAATCAGTTCTAAAGAACTAACCGTTTTGTAAACGCCGATCTACTCAATGATGATTGAAGCCGAAACATTTCTGGAAAAAGACAATGAGATAACGAACGATTTTTGTTCTTAAAACGGGGTTCCAGGCGATTTCCATGAGTTCAACGTCATTTCGACTGATTTGAAGAATACACCATACTCTATGTCACGTAAAAGTGCAATCTATTTAAGGAATTATATAGCTTATTAAAGTATGTACTTTTAACGGTTTCTTTCCAAATTGGCATACCACAACTGGGTTAAAATCCCACGGCAAACGTTCCAGTGTTTCTGATTTTTAATGAAACATCTCAATTAGATAAATGTTACCTGGTTTGTTTCTACTTATAAGTTATAAAATATTCTAATATTAATTGTTTTAATCAGTCTAAAATTTTGATGTGCCTAACCATTCTGGTTTGGCCCATTGATTATTATTATTATTATTCGGTGTTATCTAAAAGAGCAATATTTTTTATGTTGTATACACTGACAGGCAAAAAATTCCATTTGATTTTTTTTCATTTTCGCGATAAAAGAAAATTCTGCTGAAAATGTATCCGTCAGGTGGCATATGTGTTCCACTTAATTGAAGAGTGCTATTCCTTGGCTCCATATAGAGAGCGTATCCCACCCGATATAACGATTTGCTACGTGTGTATATATAGTTTTCCAGAAAAACCCCCAAAAAACGAAAAAATTTTAATTGTATTTTTCGAAGTAAATCGACCTGCTGAGTCATTGGAAAAGGTATTAAGGTCGTAAAACACGTAGAGTGCGAGAAAAACGAAAAAAAAACGAGAGAAAAATCGAAAAAATTTATTGTTTTTTTCGATGTATATCGATCTGCTGAGTCGATGGGAAAAGGAATTAGGCTCGTAAAACACGTAGTTTTCGAGAAAAGCGCAGAAAAAGAATTTATTGTCTTATTCGATGTAAATCGACCTGCAGAATCGATTGGAAAAGGAATTAGGCTCGTAAAACAAGTAATTGTCGAGAAAAAGAAGAAAAAAAAAGAAAAAAAATGTATTGTCTTATTCGATGTAAATCGACCTGCGGAGTCGATTGGGATAGCAATTAGGTTCGTAAAAATGGGTAGTTTTCCAGAAAAACCCCCAAAAAACGAAAAAATTTTAATTGTATTTTTCGAAGTAAATCGACCTGCTGAGTCATTGGAAAAGGTATTAAGGTCGTAAAACACGTAGAGTGCGAGAAAAACGCAAAAAAACAAGAGAAAAATCGAAAAATTTTATTGTTTTTTTCGATGTATATCGATCTGCTGAGTCGATGGGAAAAGGAATTACGCTCGTAAAACACGTAGTTTTCGAGAAAAGCGCAGAAAAAAAATTTGTTGTCTTATTCGATCTAAATCGACCTGCAGAATCGATTGGAAAAGGAATTAGGCTCGTAAAACACCTAGTTTTCGAGAAAAAAAAATCAAGATATAAAATTTATTGTCTTATTCCATATATATCGACCTGCTGAGTCGAAGGGAAAAGGAATTAGGCTCGCAAAACACGTAGTTTTCGAGAAAAGCGCAAAAAAATATAAAAAAATTTATTGTCTTATTCTGTATATGTAAATACGTAAATATGTAAATACGTAAATATGTAAATCGACCTGCGGAATCGATTGGAAAAGGAATTAGGCTCGTAATTGTCGAGAAAAACGTATCGTCTCATCTTCCATTTTTTAGACAGTAATGATAGTTTTGTGCCCAAAGTGTCGAGAGTGAATGTATTTCTTGGCGTGAATGTTTAGTGTGAGAAGGTGAGATGGCGGATTGAGTACACCATCGGTCATCAGTTAGGTCTTTTAATATGTGTAAAGGGTGATTAGAGATATCGATTCCTCCACTACCATAACTGAGTGAATGGTATATAAATAAGAAATCATGTATTTAAGAGTAATAGATTGAAATGGTTTGATTTTTAGGAACTGAAACGACCTAGCTTATGGAACCACTGTAGCCCAACCTCGGCGGCTGAACGTGACCGAGGACTGCCAACATCCGGGTGAGTGATTTTTGAGACCTGCCGGTAATTTATTGTAAATTACAGAAGCCGGTATTTTTCGGTGGACTGTGAAAAGTAATAGCATCAACACTGTACATTTGTTTATATACATACATAAATCAGTAATCAGTATTGTATGGGGTTAATATACAAAAGTTTCTAAAATCAAAAATGCTCCGTGTAAAGTATGAAAAAAATCCGATTCGTATCCTCTGCAAACCCATCAGATATGAATTTTCATTGAAAAAATAGACATTTTTGGGTTTTCATTGGCTGGGAGCAACTTTTCTTCCTTTCGATGTCCGGTGGTCCATATAAAAATTCATCTTTAGATTTTATGTCATTTTAAGG
This sequence comes from Cimex lectularius, assembly GCF_000648675.2. Taxonomy (NCBI): domain Eukaryota; kingdom Metazoa; phylum Arthropoda; class Insecta; order Hemiptera; family Cimicidae; genus Cimex; species Cimex lectularius. The sequence goes on from NW_019392742.1 coordinate 1,347,366, forward strand.
AAGAGAAATAGACAACTGTAAAGTTTCCTGTGGATCGGTCGAGTCGTTCAAAAATTACAGATTTTTTATTTTCTAAATTAATTTTTTATTGCCTTATGCGATGTAAATCGACCTGAGCAGTCGATTGGGAAAGCAATTAGGTTCGTTAAAAGGGGTAGATTTCGAGAAAAAAACCCAAAAAACGAAAAAATCGAAAAATTTTATCGTCTTATTCGATGTAAATCGACCTGCAGAATCGATTGGGAAAGGAATTAGGTTCGTAAAACACGTAGTTTTCGATAAAAACGCAACCCCCCCAAAAAAAAATCAAGAAATAAAATTTATTGTCTTATTCCATATAATATCGACCTGCTGAGTCGATTGGAAAAGGAATCAGGCTCGAAAAACGCGTAATTTTCGACAAAACCCCCCAAAAACCCGAAAAAATCGACAAATTGTATGTCTTTTTCGATATAAATCGAACTGCTGAGTCGATTAGAAAAGGAATTAAGCACGTAAAACGCGTAGTTTTCGAGAAAAATGAAAAAAAAATTGAAATAACATTATTGTGTTATTCGATAAAAATTGACCTGCGGAATCGATTGGAAAAGGAATTAGGCTCGTAAAACACGTAGTTTTCGAGAAGAACCAAAAAAAAAAAATTGTATTTGCCTTTTCGATGTAAATCGACCTGCTATGTCGATTGGAAAAACAATTAAGCACGTAAAACATGTAGTTGTCAAGAAAAACGCAACAAAAAAAAAAAATAGAAAACATTTTTTTACTGTCTTATTCAATGTAAATCGACCTGCGGAGTCGATTGGGAAAGCATTTAGGTTCGTAAAAAGGGGTATTTTTCGAGAAAACCCTCCAAAAAACGAAAAAAATCGAAAAATTTTGTTGTCTTTTTCGATATATATCGATGTGTTGAGTCGATTCGAAAAGGAATTGGCTCGTAAAACACGACGACTGTAAAGTTTCCTGTGGATCGGTTGAGTCGTTCGAAAATTGTAGATTTTTGTGGTTTTCGAATAAATTGAAATTTTTAAGACGAAAAATGTGAGAGAGAAAATTTGTCGATTTGATCAAAAGTATATTTGTAAAAAAATTTACGTCGTTATTATAAATTTCAATATCTACGATACCTATCCATGGCTAGGTGCCAAATACAATTTTGACTTAGTGACAAAGCGACTTAGCAAAGTATGTTAACGACCAAAAACCCGTGCATACAATCTTTTGGAAAAAAAAAGATTTCTCAAAATTTTTACACACAACCCATATAAATTTTACAGAATAACGTCCTACCGAAAAGTTTTCAGCGAGTAAACAAATAATACGCATAAATTAAAAATAAAAATAATGTTTTTAGTTGAGATAAAAAAGTCAGTGTCATAAGCGGGATTCGAACCCAAGATCTTCGGCTAGATACGCCGCTACTCTACCACTTGGGCTATTGTGAGACTGACTTTTTTTATCTCAACTAAAAACCTTAATTAATTGAAAGATATTAATTGGTCAAGCGAACCACCACGAAAACTAGTGAATTTAATAAGTTCAAATGAAGTATACCTTCTAAAGCTCTCCGTGGTCATTTCATTTGTCGCCGAGAATCAAATAGACTTCACAACATTTGAAAAATGGTAAAAAGGAGGGAAAATTCAAAGGTGGGGTTGAGATGGGAAGTTAGTGTCCGAGTGAATCGAGGTCACGATAGCTCAAGTGGTAGAGTAGGGGCGTATCTAGCCGAACGTCGTGGGTTCGAATCCCGCTCGTGACACCGACTTTTTTATCTCAACTAAAAACCTTAATTAATTAAAAGATATTAAAATTGGTCAAGCGGACCACCAAAAGTAGTGAATTTAATAAAAATAAAATTGATAAGGCATATAATAAAGAAAACAAGAAAACGTCGTAATTAATCAACAAATGCAGTAAATAAAGAATACCGAACCAAGCTGACCATCAAAAAAATTGAACACGTATGAAAAGGATAATACATAAACGCCTGACTAAATTAATTAAATATCTAATAATAAACAAATATCACAGAAAGCACGTAAGAAACAAACATGTTAACTGTTTAGCAATTAAATAACAATGAAACAAAAACAAACAAATGCAATAAATTAAACACGTATTAAAAGATTAGATTGACAAAGGCTAAGAAAACAACGTAGTAACTGGATTACAAAAAACAAAACAACTAGAATTAACATAAAATAATAAAATTCATAATAGAAGAAAAAAATAAATAGACATTAAAAACATTATGTTGGCAACCAATTAAAGCATGTAGTAAAAGAATAAACAAATTCCTAAATAAAGGTAATAAAATTTTAATGGAAAAGAATAAATTGCCATAATAATATAAATAAATAATAAAGGTAATAAAAATTTAATGGCAAAGAATAAATTGCCATAATAATATAAATAAATAATAAAGGTAATAAAAATTTAATGGCAAAGAATAAATTGCCATAATAATACATCAAATAATTCTTCATCATAGTTAATTAATTTATTGGTTTCGTTAATTTTTTTCACTAAGTGGTAACTATTTCCGAGATATCGACAGGCACGGGAAGGTGGTGGCATGCTTAAATAATTCACGGGGCACGCGAGGAAAAATTGTTTTCCGTTTCGTCAGAAAGTTTCATCCTCCTATATTATGAAATATGAACATGAATTGATTTTTTGGACTGCTGATGAAAATCTTGTTGTCATTGCTTAAAGAAAAACAATGACCTTATTCGATCGTTTCTTGTAACAATGTCTCGTTTCAAAAAAAGATTATTTACTTTGTAGTTTAAAGATTTTTAGGCGTTCCTCAAAACAGTCTAAATCCTCATTGCTCATGATTTTTTTAAAACTTTAAATTTCGACAATTTCTGTACGATAATGAGGGCTGTTTAATTATTCACAATAGCCTCACGTAACCCATATTCAGTGGTGAGCTTTCAGGTTCTTGTTATAAGCAGGATGAGGACCAGCATTGAAGAAAAAGAAGTGACAAAATAAATCTAACAGACCACGCCGAGATGCATAACCAGATCAAAATAGGTAATGAATGTAAAAAATTAAAATAAGAATATGCCAGTATAGAAATAATTTCATGGGTGATCGATCTTCAAATTATGAGCACCAAACGTCTTAGTTCTCTATTATTCTACGTTATTATATTTTTTCTGTGTTGGATTATTTGCTGTCCTACATGTTTTGCTTTATTTACTTTTTCTTTTATAATTTTATTATGTTTTTATTTATTATTAGTTGCCTAATTGTTGTGTTTACATTTCTCATTAGTTTTATATAGTTATTATAGCTATTATATATTTTGAGCTGCCATTTTGTTGTCTTTGTAGGCTTTCTGTATAAGTCGAATTGTAGTTTGTTGCCAGATTTAGAGATTTTTAAGTCCCAAAAATTTAAGCTGTCACTGATTTCTAGATCTGCCATGAATATTTTTTTGCTCAAGTTGGGTCCATTTCTCGTCTTTGTTCCGGTACTTTGTCTAATTAGTGTGATATATATGCGACTTCATTACCACAATGTTTGTGTATTGCATATTGCACTATGACCATCGTTTCCTTTACTGGAATTTACGGATGTGTTTGTTGTCAGATTTTATTGGGTTAGAGCTTCTTGTAAGTTGTATGTCTTTGATTTTGTTAATTAGGTCTGCTAAGCTTTTTAAACAGTGTGTGTTTTATGTTTCGTCTTGTCAGTTTCTTTGCGGACGCTGGTCTGCAGTTTATGGCTGGATTTATGAGTATGTTTGGTTGAGGGTTCGTTTTAGTTTATTTGCACGTCTCTAGGGTTTTTGATCAGAGGTTGGTATTCCGGGTTTTTTAATTTGTTATACAAATATACTCAAATACTTAATTCGTTTTCCAAGCCTGTTTTTAGAAATATTTTTTACTAGTTGCCCAATTAGTTTGTTCCTTTATTACGCATTTATTTATTTACGATGTTGTTTTCAAAGCTTTTTACTTCAGTACTACATTTTTCTTCCTGATCGGCTAAATATTGTGTTTATTTTATACGTCTTCATTTATTTTTCTACTTTAATAATGTTTTTATTTTATTTCTGCTGATGTCTGTGACTTCGTCCTTGTTCAAAATACACTCTTTTAATGATTACCATTTTTGTAACACTTTTTTAATGGCAATTTTATTCTCATTTTTAAATCTAAAAACATGAAAGCGAAACTTTCTACAATTTAATTTAGAATTAATCCATTTCTTTAAATGTTTCAAAGGAAAACATTGCAATAAATGATCCTTTGCGCCATTATAGATTAATCTAGGTCTTTAATTAATTTATTTATTATGATATAGATTATTTAAATATAAATAAAAAAAAATTTTACAAGATATTTTTTTTTACTTTTATTTTAGAGTAATGGGTTGTAGAAACAATTTTTCAAAGAAAACCGAAATTTGAGTTCTGAGTTTTGACATACTATCTGACATCTTCCCCCTCACTCAATCATGCTCTCTCTATATCTCTCTTTCTTTTTTTATCTATCTATTTATCTATCTGTATCTCTATTTCTATCTATCTATCTATCTATGTTTTTCTGAAACTCTCTCTCTTTTTCTTTTATCTATCTATCTCTATCTCTACCTCTACCTCTATCTCTATCTCTATCTATCTATCTATGTTTTTCTGAAATTCTCTCTCTCAACTCTCTCTCCCTTCTCGCCTTCACTTTTTCTTTCTCTTGAATCCTTCGTAAATTTCTCTCTCTTCTTCTCTCTCTCTCTTTCTTTCTCTTTTATCTATCTATTTCTATCTCTATCAATCTATCTATGATTTTCTGAATCTCTCTCTCCTCTTTCTCTCTTCTCTCTCGCTCTCTCTTTCTGTTTTATCTATCTATCTATCTCTATCTCTATCTAACTATCTATGTTTTTATGAAATTCTCTCTCTCTTCTCTCTTGCTTTCTCTCTCTCTCTCTCTCTCTCTCTCTCTCTCTCTCTCTTTCTTTCTTTCTCTTTTATCTATCTATTTCTATCTTTATCTATCTATCTATGTTTTTCTGAATCTCTCTATCCTCTCTCTCTCTCTCTCTCTCTCTCTTCTCTCTCGCTGACTCTCTCTTTCTGTTTTATCTATCTATCTATCTATGTATTTATGAAATTCTCTCTCTCTTTCTTTCTCTTTTATCTATCTATTTCTATCTTTATATATTTATATCCCTTCCGCTCACTCTCTCTCTCCTCTCTCTCTCTCTCTCTTCTCGCTCACTCTCTCTTTATGTTTTATCTATCTATCTATCTCTATCTATCTATCTATGTATTTATGAAATTCTCTCTTTCTTCTCTCTCGCTCTCTCTTACACTCTCTCTCTTTCGCCTTCACTTTTTCTTTCTCTTGAATCCTTCCTAAATTTCTCTCTATTCTTCTCTCTCTCTCTCTCTCTCTCTCTTTCTTTCTTTCTCTTTTATCTATCTATTTCTATCTTTATCTATCTATGTTTTTCTGAATCTCTCTCTCCACTCTCTCTCTCTCTCTTTTCTCTCGCTCTCTCTCACACTCTCTCTCTCTTTTCGTCTTCACTTTTTCTTTCTCTTGAATCCTTCGTAAATTTCTCTCTCTCATCTCTCTCACACTGTCTCTCTTCTCTCTCTCCCTCTCTTTCTCCCACGGTTGTTGTTCCTTCAGAAAAGTCACATTCGCCCGTTATACGTTATGCTGACTCGGCGTGACTCAGCATACGGTTCAAAAACTGTGGTGTTTTCAGAAGACCGTATGCTGACCGAATGCGGAAGCCGACTATTTCCTCCTAGAGCTTTCCGATTCGAAAGCCCGAATTAATTTGCCGTTCTATTTTTAACAAAAACGTTCTACAGACAATTGAGTTAATGGCGATTTCGGTTTGAACAGGAGATGACAAATTACAGGCTTTTCTGAAAACACAGGGTTGAAAAGGATCATTTTAACATTAATAGTCATGCAAAATTAAATTCCATGATTCTGAACTCCAAACTGAATGTTTTACGTTAGACCACTCTTTTTCTGCATATCAACTGGAATGGTCAAGTGTAAAACACACGAAAGCTCCTGGTGCAGACAGAGTCACCTATAAATTTTACAAAAGCTCTCCATCTGTATTCCGATATACAACTTTTTTGTAAACTACCTTTACAATTTAGGTACCATACAATCTTCCTTCAGTAACTCACTAATTTTTTCCACTGGTTAAATTTTTTTTCTCGTTAATGTTTCTTAATATAGAGGTATTTGTTTGGATGTCAAATTTCAGCCCTTATCTTGCACTGCTTAGAGATGTTTATAACTGACAACAATTACTAAGCGAACACTAAGCTGGATTAGGCCTTTTCCCTATAATTTGAGGGGTGAGGCAGGGATGCATATTAAATTCTATTCTTTTCTCCTACCTCGTTGATGACCTTGATCGAGGTATGTCAGACTAAATCACGCAATCTCTTAGTCGATTTCATTTTATAGACTTTATAAGCCTTTGATATGTGAAAGGATAGGGCATATTAACAAGTATTTGGACTGAATACATCTTTTTGCTAGACCATTGTTGCGTCATCATTTTTAATTAGGTTAGAAATTGTTAGGTTTTGTTAGGAGCGTGTTCTGTGAGGGTAGGTAGGGTTAGGGTTAGGTTAGGTTGGAAAAGGTTCAGAAGGGTTAAGTCTCACTGATTAATGTATTCGTCTTTTTTTAAATTTTTATAATGTGTCCTCATGTTTTGAATGAATTAAATGATGAAGATGTTATTGATTAGTACTGAATATCATTTTGGGTAATAAGCAACTGACAAACCGACCAGAAAAGGATCTGGAAGATCAGCAAGAGGCCTAGAACCTTGAAATTACATGACCAAAAGCGATGTTCTCCGTTGTTGATGGTTTATTTAGTTTGTTGTTGGTTTTAAAAAGATTACACCAAGGAAGATGCTGTTATTGTGTTCTTTTTACAGTTAAGGTTTTTGTGTATTTGTTGTTTTATTAGTTTGTGTCTCTTTTTATGTATAGAAATGTGATGTGTTTAACGTCTGTCGCTTGTGTCGTTTTATTCATGTTACTGTGTATGTTTTTTGTTTATTTACCTATACTTTAATCTATATTGTTGACTATATGTTAATTATATGTTTTCATTTCTAAAGATTTTAATGTGTATTTTATGAATTTACTACATGTCTATGAGAGTTGTATAATGCTACCTGCTGATGTCGGTTTATTTAGTTTGTTTTATGGCGAATAATTCTGTGCTAGTCCTGTATGGATTTAATGTAATGTATTAGTTTTGACAGTTTAAGTCGGTACTTTCTTGCCGTCTGTCGTCAAGGTTATAAACAGGGCGAGGCACATAAACCAGCAATTGAACTTGGCCAGATGCCAAAACGTGTCCGGCAGACCAAACTAGCAAGGATGGACCAGGATGGTTGTGAACGAACTAAAATTACCTGTCTGGAATTTAAAAATATATGCCCTCTGTCCTTTTCCGGTTTACTAGCTAGTTAAATCTTAACCTCAATGTTATTATTCTGACTTTTGTTTACATTTTTTGATTGTAGTCGAGATATCTTCTACGACTTTACAGGCTGTGTTTTTTTATTCCGAGCAAGGACTCGTTTTGTTAATTTTCCTTGGTCCTTGAAGATCCTGGAAGGATGTCTTCTGTCGCTTGTGCCTTTCCAGGCTTCATAGGCTTTTAGTTTTCTTCCTTTTATTAAATCGTGAAATATCTGCTTCTTTGAAAGATATGTACATACATGTCCAGTATAATTTAACCCTAAAATAAATTATCTTATTAAAGTTTATTGATGGATTTTAAGATTTGTTCTTGGCGTTCTCCACGGTTCATTTCGTTAAAATGATTTCCTGCTGGGCGTATTAATATCCTCAAGTGATTTTTCACGTCTTTCTATCATATTTGCTTCCGCTTGTTCATTTTCTTAATTCTGTATGCCCCGAGATCCAAAGGACGGCAAACCAGTTTTGAAATTTGCAAGGTTTAGTATCTAAACATATTCGTCCTGATCAGCATTGACTTTAGCAGCAGCACAGCTCTTCCGTTTGATCAGAGAGTAACGAGAACCCATCTTTCATAGACTTTAAAAACCAAGAAAAATACAAGATTGTTATATAAACACGAAACCTAAAATATGCCAAGTATATTTTTAAATAAATCACAGACCGCTATGGATTATCTGGGGCACGAAGTGTTTTCTTAAATACTCTGTCAGCAAATTGGCTTCTTTGTTGTTGTTTTTGAACTATTGTTTCCTTGAACCAGTTACAATTTACACGTTTATTGTTCATTAGGAAATACGTATAATTGGTCGAGTTAATTGTTTAAATTAACTAAGGTTATTTCTTATACGTTTTTCTGAACCAAGCTTGAATCAAATACGCCAGTTTGAGATTATTTCAACAGCTAATGTCTCAAAAACTAAAAAGAAAATAATTAAGAAAAACTACTTCTTTTTTAGCTCTGGAAAATGTGCGTCCAGGGACTAAGTAGTCTGATGGTGCGGGGACAGGTAGGGTTAGTGCTCTTGGTTTGCCAAACTACAGGATCTGAATTAAGACTCCAATACAAAACCTTTTGGGGAATTGGACCAAACACCCATGAATTTTATCAAATAACCTCTTTCTGAGAGTCTATTGTTTGGCTCTACAAAAAATCGGCCGGGGAAAAATCTATGGGATGAGGTCCGGTGAAATAATCGCTTTGGTTCACCGTAAGATCACTTTTGAGGGTTGCTTTTACATTTTTGACCATGAAGAGCTTTCTAGAGTAGATTTGCATTGAGATTCGACTTAACTACATGCCAATTCATTCTTAGCCATAACACGATGGCTCTGGAAAAGTAAGTCTATGACCAGACTAATGGTCTGCTGATGCTGAGTCGGGTAAAATACATGGTTTTAGTTTGTCAAGATATATAAGATCGCTTTTAAGCTTTTCTTGTGTAATTTTAGCCAAGAATGTAATTCTGAAATTAGATGAGAGTTAAGTATTAGGAGCCAAAACGAAGTAAATATCTTCTTGTAAATTGAAAAACACCATGATTTCATGGCAATCCTTACAAAAAGAACTGGTTGTGATTAGTGATGTAAAGCCATTATGTTTAGTGGTCTAATTGACCATATGACTTCCTTCAATTAATTATTGTTTTTATCTAAGGTCTTGGTTGAGATGAAAAAGCTAGTGTAGCCACGATCTTCGGCTAGATACGCCCCTGCTCTACCAGTTGAGCTATCGTGACCAAGATCTACTCGGACATCAACTTCCTATCACAACCCCATCGTATAAGTTTTCTCTCCATTTTGCCATTTTTCAAATGTCGTGTAATCGGATTGGATTCTCGACGACAAATGAAATGGCCACGGAGAGCTTTAGTGAAGTGTACTTCATTTTAATTCATTAAATTCACTAATTTCGTAGTCCGGTTGACCAATTAATACATTACAATTAATTAAGGTTTTTAGTTGAGATGAAAAATGGCAAAATGGAGGGAAAACTCATAAGGTGGGGTTGAGATAGGAAGTTGATGTCCGAGTGGATCGAGGTCACGATAGCTCAAGTGGTAGAGCAGCGGCGTATCTAGCCGAAGATCGTGGGTTCGAATCCCGCTCGTACCGTTAGCTTTTTTTCATCTCAACTAAAAACCTTAATTAATTGTAATGTATTAATTGGTCAAGCGGACCACGAAATTAGTGAATGTAGTGAAAAATCTGTGATTTGGTCTTTTCCGTCAATTTTGGTCCATCATTCATTGATGAATTTCAATTTCTCGATATCTTCAGTGCTGCGTTTTGCCTCACCCTAATTGGCTTGATAGACCAAATTAGCAAGGTTAGACAAAATTGGGTGAGTTCCTTTTGTAGCCTACGGAGTGATGAACCTGCGTCTTTTCCTCAAATTTCGTTCAGATGGACGCGTTTTGTTTCTCGCCGTCATCAGCGTGAGTCTCCTCTAGTCGTTTGAAGGTGGTGAAACTGTAGTCTTCTCTTTTCCTGGAATTTTGGTCTGTCAGGAGCCGTTCTGTTTCTTGTAATCTTCAGCGTCGGGTTTGTAGTTGATCAGGGTTATAAACAGGGTGAGGCAAGATTAAAACCCACCATCAAAGGAGGCCAATGCCGAACCTCCTGAACGATCAAACCAGCGAGGATAGGCAGAGTAAAATCGGAAAAACCAAACATTTATTATGTTTGTAATGACAGTTTCTTTGCACTAAGCTTCCAACGTGTAGTCGAGTTCCAGAGCTTCGATTTAGCAGTGATGCTTTTCTTCCTTGATTTCATATGTTTTAACAAGTACAATAACGTGATGGTGTATTCTTTGGGTTGCGTTTGCAAACACACTTTTGTTTACATCAGAACGAGGTAATAATTTATTTATGAGTTACTGTTACAAGAAACGCGTCTGACCAAGGCTAAACGGTAAATTTAGGCGAACAAAGAAACAGTAATGATCTGACTGTATATATCAACATAAATTGAGTTGAAAATAAAAGGAAAAGTAAAAGATAAAAAACGAATGTAGTCGTTAAACGTTTAAAAAGACGAAACCGTATCACTCACAGTCCGAGCGAGAAGGAAACAGGGATGGAGAAAAAGGTCGGCCAGTCTAAAAATAGCCAGGAAACTACTTTCACTAAGTTGGGAGAAACTTCGGCCACCTTTCACCGCGTGAACCCCCGCGAAATGATCGCGATTTCCGCCTTGGTCAGAGAGAGAAAAAAAATTCGCGACCCGGTCAGTTGATAACCCGATGCCGGCTCGTGGGAAACGCGGCCCCCACAATTGTTCTACGCGAGCGATTTATTCAAATCGGCTTTCAAACAGAAGCCGAAATGAAACTTTATTACTGTTGTTTTTCCATGTGCGCGTATGCGTGTACATGCACGTGTGCGTGCCGTTTCCGGCCGTTCACCTCGATTGTCCCGGTGCAAAACAGCTCCGGCGTTTGTAGCATTTGTTTGCAAACATTTAAAAACCAGGGCAAATCGGTACAGACTGACGTAACTCACAATGTTCAGTTTGGAATGGACCTGGCACAACGGAGAAGGTTAAGTTGGCCATGATGAAGTACCTGAATTTAAAAATTGTTCAGCAATAAATCTTCCTCGGTTATTTGTCCTGTCAAGGAAATCAAAGACGAATAAATCCGGTGTACATTGCCAAAATTATATAATCACTGAACAACTGCATGCAAAAACATAACAGCCTGCATCATACTGAAAGAACTTGACCATGCTGGTTATGTAAAATGTATAAATCCTGCAAACCTGAGAAAAGAACTTCAAAATGATTTTGATTTTCAGACGTATGTATATTTAACCTGTCACCCAATTTTTCCAACATATTATTTATACAATTGTATTTTTCATCTTTATGTAGGTTAAGTATTACAAACACTGTGGAATAATCCTAAGAAAACAAATGAAAGAATTTTTTCCTTAAAGATAATAATATAACATATAAATCATTGAAGTCCATGTATAATTTAAAAAAACCTTTCACCACAGTATCGATTTATCTAAATCGATTTTTTCTGGTCCCGTCAGCAGAGTTGGAGTTATCTGATATTGTTGTATCGATTGCTTGAAATCGATTCTTATTTATCTAATTCCATCTTTTTGTTTATAGTATGTTAACCAGCTATAAAAGTCTTTAGACAGAATGTCTTTTTTTATAAAACAACTGCATAGATAAAATAAGGTACTCTTCCAATATACTATCGACAGTTTCAAATCGATTTTTTCCTTCATTTTTTCTTCATCCTTTTCGGTACAACTTCCTGTAAGCCTGAGAAAAGAACTACAAAATGATTTTGATTTTCAGGTATATGTATATTTAACCTGCCACCCAATTTTTCCAACATATTATTTATACAATAGTAGTTTTCATCTTTATGTAGGTTAAGTATTACAAACACTGTGGGATAATCCTAAGAAGAAAATTGAAGAGTTTTTTCCTTAAAGATAATAATATAACATGTAAATCAATGAAGTCCATGTATAATTTTAAAAAACCTTTCACCACAGTATCGATTTATATAAATCGATTTTTTTCTGGTCCCGTCAGCAGAGTTGGGGTTATCTGATATTGTTGTATCGATTGCTTGAAATCGATTCTTATTTGTCTAATTCCATCTTTTTGTTTATAGTATGTTAGTTTACCACTATCAAAAACTGTAGACAGAATGTCTTTTTTTATAAAACGACTGCATAGATATGAAATAAGATATAATCTTTCAATATACTATCGACAGTTTAAAATCGATTTTTGTCCTTCATTTTTTCTTCATCCTTTTCGGCACAACTTCCTGTAAACCTGAGAAAAGAACTTCAAAATGATTTTGATTTTCAGACATATGTATATTTAACCTGTCACCTAATTTTTCCAACATATTATTTATACAATAGTATTTTTCATCTTTATGTTGGTTAAGTTTTAAAAACATGCCATCACAGTGGGATAATCTTACGGAAAAGTATGTAAAACTGTTTCCCTAAGCAGTAATACTAAAACATGTAAATCATTAAAGTCCATTTATAATATTAAAAAAATAACCTTTCACCACATTATCGCATTCGAATTTTTTCGAGTCCCGCCAATAGAGTCGGTAATCTGTTACTAATGTATCGATTGTTTGAAATCGATTCTTATTTATCTAACTCCATCTTTTTGTTTATAGTATGTTTGCCAGTCATCAAAGACTAAGCAGAATGTCTTATTTTTTATTTGAAAACGATTGCATAGATGATGAAGTATAATGTAACTTTTTCACTATACTATCGACAGTTTCAAATCGATTATCTCTCACTATTCTGTTTTATAGATTTTTGTAATTTAAAATTCGTAAAATTCAGAACCGAGAAAAAAGTGGTAAGAGGATCATATTCTGTTATTGTTACTGGTAAAAATAAAGATAATTGTGTGGTGATTAGTGACCGTTAATCGATAATTATTTAGAAATCGTGAGATGCGGTCTGGTGTGATGTAGGTTTCAGAAAAACATTTGTTTATCGTGCCAACGTTTCGATCTATATTGAGATCATCTTCAGATCTTCAGGGCCTGGGATTGATAAACATTGTTTACATATAACAATTACATTTTGGATGTGGAAAAGTGAATTTATACAATGCAAAATATATTTTTTATATTGAATCAAAGTATTTCTACTCACTCAAAGTGTAGGTCTTCTGTGAAATTGTGCCATTCTTGCGTGTCGTGTTGATAGATCGTAGCCAGTGAGATTTTGCTGTTTTATGTTTATATACGTTGGATTTTCGAAGGGGTGGGGAAGGAAGTCGGTATAGAAAAGACATTTTTGTATAAGGCGTCGGCTTATTTGAGGTGAAAAGAGCCGACGAAGGGAAAAAATGTGTTGGTAATGGTTACTTCACAGAATGATTACCTTAAGCCATGAATCCTTCCACCACAAAAACATAAAGATATACAAACAGATCCTCCATAACAAGCTCTACCCTAAACACATAATTAACAGATTAATTAACAACTACAACTCAACAATAACACCATCCATTATTACTAATAATACTACATTAAGTCTATCGAATACAAACAAACCAGCATACATTTCCATGCCATTTATCCAAGGCCAATCACATAAATTAAACACATTTCTCTCGTCCGATAACTTCAAAATAGCTTGCAAAAATTATAAAACAATTCAAACACTTTTTTCCGAAATTAAAGATCCCACACCAATAACAAATAAATCTGACGTAATCTACAAGATCAACTGTTTAAACTGTCCGGCAACTTACATCTGTCTTACATCCCAATATCTGGACAAGAGAGTAAAGCAACATATCTACGATTGCAAAAAACCTAAGCAAAATCCTACAGCACTCGCTACCCACCATCTTGAACACTGACACAATTTCGACTTCAAAAATCCAAAAGTATTACACTCAGAACAAAACAAACATAACCGTAATTTCTTAGGAATGGTTTATATCAACAGAGATAAACACAGCATAAATTACAGAACAGATACATGTAAACTCAGTCGCAGCTACGCCAATATCATTAATCAAATTCAATACAGATAACATACCTATATCATCACATTACATTCCACACATCAAATATTTTTCACATAGTCTAATTTCCCAACAATTTAGCCTTCCTTTTCCTATTTATCCCTTTCTATATAATTCTGAATGGATAATCTGGCCGAACCATTACCAACACATTTTTTCCCTTCGTCGGCTCTTTTCACCTAAAAGAAGCCGACGCCTTATACAAAAATGTCTTTTCTATACCGACTTCTTTCCCCACCCCTTCAAAATCCAACGTATATAAACACAAAACAACAAAATCTCACTGGCACTCTCAACACGACACGCAAGAATGGCACAATTACACAGAAGACAAACACTTTTAGTGAGTAGAAATACTTTGATTGGATATATAAAAAATAATTCACAATAAATTCACTTTTCCACATCCAAAATGTATTTGTTAAATGTAAACAATGCTTGTAAATCCCAGGCCCTGAAGATGATCTCAATAAAGATCGAAACGTGGGCACGATAAAGAAAATGTTTTTCTGAAACCTACATCACACCAGACCGCATCTCACGATTTCTAAATTAATAAAGATAATTCTTTGGATAATTAAAGAATACTGTTACGATATAATCGGTTATTTCCAATCGACTTTTCTTTGTTAAATTTTCTTCTATTAGCTTTAGGTAGCAATAAAAATTGATGCATAGGAGGTTATATACACACGAAATATTAAAGGTAAGGTAATTTGTCACATACTATCAATATTATAAAATCGATTTTTCTTTCTTTATTTTGTTAATATAACTCTATAATAGAATAGACTGCATTGATTCTTTACAATTTATCATTCTTTGTAAAAATTATTACGTATTACAATTCCCTGTTCCGATTTTTGAAGGAAACAAGGTTGTTTTATTGTATAAGGAATGATAGTTTTGTGTCCCATATCGTAGGTTGAATTTGAATGAATTTATTAGCGTGAATGTGTAGTGTGAGAAGGCGGATGGCGGAATATTGGGTACCCCATCAATTAGATGACTTTTTGTGGAAAATACAATGAATACAATTTACAGAATGTACCGGTATTAGAGTAGCTTTTTGTCATATCTCAATAATATTTATTTTTAAACTAAATTGCCTATATTGATGAAGAAGAGAGAAGATTCTCAGACGAAATGAGACAAATAGAAGTGTTTTGTCAAATATAAATGAAGAAATTGAGTGGATCTGTTTACATAACAGTCTTGATGTTTGTCTTTTCGATCGTATTGTTTTTTGTTTTTTTCTACCAGCTCATTGTTTAAAAATTGTTCAACGTTGTTTCTAGTCAGGTTTACCCTAGGAACAGGACGAGCCCGGCCTTAGCCGAATCAAGGCTGATCTGCCTACAATCCAAGGACGACACGGAGGAAGATTATATTTTTTTAATGTTTCCCTTTACTTATATGTACTTTTCAGTGCCTTTTTTCCCTACAAAAGTTTCAAATAGACGGCTGATCGATTTGACAATGTACAAAGATTTGTCGACAATTGTCGAAGAATCTAGGGAAATAAAGGAATCCGGTCGAATGCGCGTTGACCCTGGGCTGTAATCGTTTGCGTCGTTATCGGTGTTTCCTTTACAAAAATAGACCGTGTCATTGATAAAGTTTTCAGCAGGAGTTTCCAGACGAGAGATGTGTTTTATCTCCACCTACACAAACAGCTTAATTTTTTTGGACCTTACCTTGTGGTTTCAACCGAAATTTTCTCAGCCAGAAATCCGATTCCTCCTATATTTTATGTTCAAACACAAACAGAACTGTTTATACTTACAAATTTTTTACATGTTCACTCGTCACTTTACTTTTTGAAATGTAAATAGCCTCGGGGATACGCTCAAGATTTAATTTTAAGGGCACGGACGATTTAAAGTGAAATTAGCAAGACTATCAGGCAACTCGCTCTAAAGGAGAAGTAATAAAGTAAGTAAAAGTAAGAAACAATAAGTAGTACCTATTTTTGAAACATTCTTTTACATTATTTTTAGATTTTAGAGGTTCACCTAATGTAATATGGTTGTAAAGTTTGGCTAAGTGAAAAAACAACACCAAGCGGACCCAGGAAATCCCATTCGATGTTACAAATTAAATATGTTTTATTAGTTATTATTACTATTAGAAATTATGGTGCGGTTACGAGTTTTCATATATTAAAACAATACAGCCCGGCGTCTCACAAGGGAGCATTCGTGGTCCCTTCCTATATACCATTTATATTTTGAGTTTTCTATCTCGACATCATCACCACGGACAATTTTGATAGGGTTGATACACAACTCCAAATCCTATCCAGACAAATTAAATCTTTCAAGTACATTTTGAGGTTATGAAAAACTGGAGGAAAATCTAAGCGCTCTCTGCTTCAGAGTGAAGTGAAGCAACGATATCTCGGAAATCTGGAGGATCGACGCCGGGCGTCCCACAACGTTGCATTGGTCCTATTTTTTATATAATTTATACTGCTGACCTATACACTATCATACCATCACCTACGTGGACGATATAGCAATTTTGTCCTCTAACTCGACTGCTTTCCAAGCTACCTCCAGCATCCAAGAATATCTTGAGCTTATCGACTGGTGCAAAAAGTGAAGGTCAAGACTTAATGAGGAAAGTCGTACTCAGTGTACGTTCCCATTGAAAAATACATGTTTGTCTGAGAGGTCTTTTGTTGTGAGATTTGGTGAAGGTGCACCGCAGGGCTCTCATTCTGGTCCGCTCTTATTTCTTTTATTTTTTAATGAAGTCGCCTCTGCTCTAATTAATTCTTCATTTTCATTGTTAGCAGACGATTTGAAAATTTATCGCCCTGTCGAATCGTTGAATGATTGTATTTTCTTACTAAGAGACTTGAGTCGCTTTTGGCTTTGGTGTATGCATAATAATTTGAAATTAAACGGGAAAAAAATCAAAAAAAGATTTTGCAGTTCAACAAGAAAAAATAATTCACGATTACGACCAATTGGTTTATAGTATCGAAGGTTATCACATTGACGAGGTAGATACTATCTCGGATCTCGGGGTTATTTTTAATAAAAATTGTGATTTTCGGGACCATATCCATGTCATTAGAAATAAATCGTTTAAAAATTTAGGAATCGTACTCAAACAAACTGCTGACTTTAAGAACCCTTTTGCAATAAAACTACTCTATCAATCTCTGGTGCGCAGTTACCTAGAGTATGCCAGTGTTACACAAGGGTACAGAGAAAGGCCACGACATACCTTTATTACAAATTATGCAATCACAGGAACTACCATCATTGCTCCTATGAAGCCAGACTTGCTCTAGTAGGCCTGGATTCTCTGGAGGATAGAAGAGTTTTGGCTTCCGTTGTGTTTCTGTCGAAGATCCTAAATAATTTTATTGACTCCCCGAAGATATTAGCTTGTAGGCTTTAGGGTTTCCTAGCGTCAACTACGGACCCATGAATTGTTTGGTACGTCACGGCACAGTACCAAATACGGGTTACAGTATCTCCACAGCTGTGCATTACTTAAATAAATTCGCTATCAGTGCGGACCCCTTCTCCTCGTCCCTTCAGATCTCTAAAAAAATATTGGGTCGGTGGCTGCAACGGTTTAGGCGTGGTCTCGGCGCTCATCACTGTAAGGTAAAAGGTCCCGGGTTCGAATCCAGCGTCCCTGCATTCGAACCCGACATACTTACAAATGGTTTTTTTTTTCAAAAACACCGGCATCCCGATGGTTTATATGACCTCTGCTGTTGCGAACCCTCGTAAAATAAAATTTAAAAAAATATATTGAACGTGCTTTAAAATGTAATTGAGGGTTTATTTATTACTTTTGTTGTACTATTTAGTAATCAATCTATTTATAATGATGAAATTGATGATCTAATTATTCAGAAATCGTGAGATACGGTCTGGTGTGATGTAGGTTTCAGAAAAACATTTTCTTTATCGTGCCAACTTTTCGATCTTTATTGAGATCATCTTCAGGGCTGAAAGTGTTTATCTTCTGTGTAATTGTGCCATTCTTACGTGTCGTGTTGAGAGTGCCACTGAGATTTTTCTGAATGTTTATAATGATGAAAAATGGCAAAAGAGAGGCAAAACTCAAAAGGTGGGGTTGAGATGGGAAGTTGATGTCCGAGTGGATCGAGGTCACGATAGCTCAAGTGGTAGAGCAGCGGCGTATCTAGCCGAAGATCGTGGGTTCGAATCCCGCTCGTGCCATTAANATATTTTTTTTTTTTTTTTAGTGTAAGCGCTTCTTTGCTGTTATTTTTATATCCTTTTTTAGTAGATTATATTATAATGATTGTTTTGTTGTGTTGCTTGACTGTCCTATGCTTGGGTACCTGACCTGTTTGGACTGTAAGTAAATAAAATAAAAAATTAAAAAGAAAAAACATTCTTGGTCTAAAAAGGCGCTACTGGCTTTCACTCGAATCAGATACTTAGAACTATACCTGGACAGCAAACGTGGAATCTACACAGAAGACTTAAAAGGTAACAGCTTGAAACAAAACTTGGACAAATACGAAGAGTTTTAAGTTTTTAAATCTCATTTGTCCACTTTGGTCAAACGAAATCGAAATGCGGGGTTCTGCCAAGCTATTTAATATCCAGTGCAGCCATCGAAAGCTTCTTACTATGCCATTAACCTAATCCACAAAGACCTCAGCATTCCTTGTAATAAAGAATTATTCCGTTCCCGATTCCAAAAGTCCCACAAAAACCTCTCGATCTATATGACACCACTGCCCATGCCTTTACATCCTCGAGAACGCCTCAGACCATGCAGACCTCCGTATGCTGGCCAAATGTTTGTGGTTCCGAAAAAAAAAAAACTATATTACGCCATATTCGTGATAGGTATTGATATGTATAATCCCAATAAATTATTTAAAAAATAAATACAAAAGAATTTAAAATTGGTCTTTTACTAGAGAAAAAATGCAGAATAATTTATCTCTTTTGATAGGTTGAAAAATTCCAAGTTCTCCGTGTTAGAAAACCTTTATTCAATTTAGTAAATTACATGGACGTTTCGGGCTCCTGGCCCATCATCAGATACTAAACATACAGAAATCTCTGAAGGCACACCCACCAGTAATTTCCAATTTTCATTCATATAAATTCCAATCCAATGGGTGTGCCTTCAGATTGGGAATTGTACCATGATTATTTCTCTATGTTTAGTTGCTGATGATGGGCCAGGAGCTCGAAACGACCATGTAATTTACTAAATTGAATAAAGGTTTTCAACCACGGAGAACTTGGAATTTTTCAACCTATCAATAGGGAAGATATGAACCGTGGAGTTGGTAATATATAAAATAAGAATAATTTATGCCCATCTCTCTTTGATCAGATGTGTCAACAATTTAAATATTTTCCTGTTTCCCTCTTTAAATTTTCATAGCGTAACGTTTAAATAAAACTTTTTTGTAGCGGTTTACAACAATGGCTCAAAGATTCTCACCTCCGACCAAGGGTGTCTGTTTAAACAGGCGCAACCAATTCACAGCGAGATTCCCTGGCTGTTCGAGTGTCTAATTGGCGATAAAGCTCGTTTCGAACAATGGAGTTGCATCGGAAGAAAGGGACACGAGTCGTCGACCTCGGCTGCAATCGCGTGTGCAGATGTTTCACCGCGAATAAAACAAACGGGGCTATCGCGAAGGATCTATGAAGCAACTGGTGAGCAATATCTGCGAAAAGGGACGTGAGTCAGGGGGACTCGCTCGGCCGAAACCCAGCCCAGATGAGAACGATATGCGTTTTAGTCTTGATCGCCTTGGCTTCACGAAGCGTCGATATCCATCAATATTCAAATATAAAGACTTGGGTTAAGGTGTCTACTGATAACGCATTGAAAGGTCTTCACATCTTCCAGACACAGACTAACATAAATAAAATATTGAATTAATACGTTTTAAATTAAGCATCACCACCTTACAAGACTTCATTAAAACAACTCAGAACAAATGATTAAAGAGAGTTTACCCTATTCCACACATCAAAGCCTTGGAATGAACATTTCGAACCGAACCCACGTGATAATAATGATTGATCATCACGAACGTGCATCACAAATGGAATATATTTGTAACCTTGGAGAATAAACGAGAAAATCAAGTTTTTGTAAATCAGAAAACTCATTTTCATACTTCGCTGTAATTGCTGAACAATTGATTTTATGATTTAAGCACCTTGTCGTGACTTCCTGAGTGTTCTTTGTCTTCTATAAGAAAAATACAACCCACAGTATAAACATTAAATAAATTACGGTAAGATTAGATACATTACCATTAACATTTACCACTGTATTTATAAAAATATGAAAATTGATAAATAAATATACCGAATTATTTGTATGTTTTATGTAGAGAGAGAAAGACTGAAGGAATAGAGATGTGATGACATGGCATCTTCTTTTTAACATAATGATTTTCTAAATATCTTCACATTTACTTCAGAACATGCTGATTAAGTAGACGTTTACGCCTTGTACTTTTAAAATACCAATTCTATCAATATTAAAGTGTAAAATGCTATTGATATAAAAGTCAGAGAAAAATACTCTTTGCCAAGTGATCATAATGTGACATCATAGCATCATCTTTTATCGGCAAGATCATCCCTAACTTCATAGCAAAAACATGTATATTTATATTTAATATTTTGTTTTAGAGAGTAAATAAAACACGTTACCCAGTAACAAATTATAAAAACAATAAAATATTTGTTTATTGAAACTGAGAACGTTTCGCTAAAGAGATGACAATGAAATCTTCCATTCCTGACTTCGTAATTTTCAAACCCCCGCACCCTCAATACGAACTGATTTTGTGAATTTCGGCCTTGGAATTTGAAAAAGAAAAAGAATTTCTCAACGTTAAATATATATAGTGAGAATAGCTGTTAATATAAAAACAAGAAAAAAAATACTATTTATTAAGGGCTCATAATGTGATGACATGGCATCGTCTTTTCTTGGCATAATCTTCTCTAATTCCACTGCAAAAATGTTTTTTTTTTAACGTTTCAGCTTTGTACTTTTCAAATACCTATTCCAGCAATATTAAAGTAAAAAACATGGTTAATATAAAAGCCAGAGAAAAATACTATTTATTAAGGGCTTAAAAGGCGATGACATGGCATCGTCTTTTCTTGGCATAATCTTCTCTAATTCCACTGCAAAAAATGTGTTTGTTTTTTTAACGTTTCAGCCTGGTACTTTTCAAATACCTATTCCAACAATATTAAAGAAAAAAACGTGTTTAATATAAAAGCCAGAGAAAAATACTATTTATTAAGGGCTTATAAGGTGATGACATGGCATCGTCTTTTTTGGCATAATCTTCTCTAATTTCACTACAAAAAATGTGTGCTATTTTAAATTAAATATTTTGTTTTCTAGAACAAACTAAACCACGTTACCCATTAACAAATCTTAAAAACAATAAAATTTCTATTTACTGAAAGTAAACGATAAGCTAAAAGATGACATCTCCTTTTTTGGCATAATG
Source organism: Cimex lectularius (assembly GCF_000648675.2). Lineage (NCBI taxonomy): Eukaryota > Metazoa > Arthropoda > Insecta > Hemiptera > Cimicidae > Cimex > Cimex lectularius. Next base: position 1,368,929 of record NW_019392742.1, read on the forward strand.
ATTTTCCAAATATCTTCGCATTTATTTCAGAACATGCTGATTATGTAGACGTTTCAACGTTATAAAAATCTATTCCATCAATATTAAAGTATTGGGTTGTCCGGAAAATAATGCAGGATTTTGGTATTAAACAAAAAAAAAGAAACTAGTTACTTTAAAGCAATGTTCTTTAATCAAAATAATTTCCCATAGTCTCAATACATTTCTCCCAACGTGTTGGTAACTTATTAATTCCGTCTGAGTAGAATTCAGAATTTTTAGAATTGATAAAGTCAATAAATGCATTTTCCAGTTCCGTTTGATTTTTGAATATTATGTGTTGTAAGTAGTGGTCCAGGTGTCTAAAAAAATGGTAGTCAGTAGGCGAGAGGTCCGGAGAGTAGGGTGGGTGAGGCAAAGTTTCATAGCCAAGCTCCAATAATTTTTGTGACGTTACACGTGACACATGTGGTCGAGCGTTGTCGTGCAACAAAATGGGCCCTTTCCGATTGACCAAAGAGGGCTTCATTACTGCCAATTTCTGATGCATGGTATTAATTTGGTTACAGTATGATTCAGCATTGATGGTTTCGCCAGGATTTAAGAAGCTGTAGTGTATTAAACCAAATGAAGCCCACCATACCGTAACCATTACCTTTTTTTGATGAGTTGGGGGCTTTGGAAAATGTATTGGAGCTTCTCCTTTGTCGAGCCACTGTCCAGAACGTCTAGTGTTATCGTAGAGAATCCACTTTTCGTCACATGTAACAATTCTGGCCAGAAATGGGTCATTTTTGTTTCGACAAAGAAGTGATGCACAAACATCAAAGCGCTGATTTTTTTGGCGATCGTTTAATGAGTGTGGAACCCAATTTTCGAGTTTTTTCACTTTTCCAATCGCCTTGAGGTGGTCAGCGACGGTCGTTTTACTGACTTTGAGTTGCTCTGCAAGTTCTCGAACAGTTGTTTTGGGGTTTTCTTCCACCACTGATCGCAGAACATCATCATTAAGAGAGGAAGGCCTTCCACGACCTTCTTCATCTTCAAGGCTGAAATCTCCCTCCCGAAATTTTTTAAACCACCTTTGCACAGTGCACTCATTAACACAACCCTCGCCCCAGACTTGGTTAATGTTTCTAGCCGTTTGGGCTCCGCTTCGGCCGAGTTTAAACTCGTAAAAGAAAATCGTACGAAATTCTCGCTTTGACATTATAAGGATGACTGAATTATTTCCAAGTAGCGGAATGCTACAGAGGTAAACAAACAATATCATTTGGAAGAGGATTAATAAGTGTTGACATTCATACAAATGAGTAATCCTGTAAACGTAAACAGAATATTTTATATAGATTTTTTTTAATGAAAACTTAAAATCCTGCATTATTTTCCGGACAACCCAATACAAAACGCTGTTAATATAAAAAGCAGAGAAAAATACTATTTACCAAGTGCTCATAATATGATGACATGACATCTGTATACATACTTACTCTTCACCAAAATATATTCACTTTTTTTTATACATATACAGAATTTATTGGTTTTTGAAATGTTTTAGAATCGAATTTGATCAATATTTAAATATAAGAACCTTTAAAAATATTCAGTTTTACCAATATATAAATTTAAAAACAATAAACATAAAATAATGTCATAACAGCTCATAATGTGATGTCATAACTTTTATACAATACTAGGCAATCTAGCTTTTTTCAGTTTTTTTAAAATAATAAATATATTGAGTTCGTTTTTGATGATTGCCTACTGTAACTTTATGATACTGTACTAATATCTTGTTTAATGCCTGCTAATACTTAATAATCAGATAAACTATGATTATGTTTTATAATTTAGCCTAAGATAAACACTGATCCATCGACAGAGAAACAAAAGTATTTTTTACTCCCATATACTACAACAAAGTAACATGTGTTAATACCAGTAACAAATTATAAAAACAATAAAATTGATGTTTATTGAAAGCTGAGAACGATTCGATAGAGTGATAACAATGAAATCTTCAATTCCTGACTTGATAATTTTTAAAAACCGCACATCACTCAAAACGAATTGATTTTGTGACTTTTCGGCCTTTGAATTTGAAAAAAAAAAAAAAACGGAGGCTCTCAAGAATACTATTTATTACGAGCACTTAATATGATGTCATGGCACGTCTTTTCTTGGCATAATCTTCTCACATTTCACGCAAAAAATGTTTTTAAATTAAACATTTTGTTTTGACGAACAAACTAAAAACGATACCTATTCACAAATTAGAAAACCTATAAAATTACTGTTTACTGAATGCCATAATAGCTCATAATGTGATATCTTTTATACAGTATTAGACAATCTATCTCTTTTTCAGTTTTCTTAATTAAAAATATATTCTGTTCGTTTTTCTTACTGTCTACTGTAACTTTATTATACTATACTAACATTCTGTTTAATGAAGGCTAATAATTAATAAGAGGATAAACTATTCTGTCCATGGTTATGTACCGCATTTTATAATTAAGTCTAGCGTAAACACTGATTGAACGACAGCGAAAGAAAAATTTTAAGATTTGCTAAGGATGAGCGAAAGAGATGTGATGACATGACATCTTTTTTTGAACATACTGATTTTCAAAATATTTACGGTAAAACGTGCTGATTTTGTAACCGTTTCGGCCTTGGATTTAAAAAAAACCGATTCCATCTATATTATAGTACATATACAGAGCGCAACAAAATTCAAATTTCTCTTCTCCACACGTACTCTTCTCAAAATATTTTCATTTTCATTAATAACATGCATCCTCTGTTGGTGTTTCGGCTTTCCAATTGTAAGAAAGAGAGAGAGTGTGAGAGTGTGACTGAGTGAAAGACAGGGCAAGAAAATTGAAATATTAAAATCCCTAATGTAATGACAGGACTATGCATACATACTCTTCTTCTCAATGCCCTCACTTCATAAACATGCATCCTTTGTTGGCTTTTCGGAAATCGATTGCATAAATATATTAATATAAAAACCGAAAAGACTATTTATCCAAAACTTCTAATGTGATGGCATGGCATCTCCTTTTAAGGGCCTAATTATCTCAACTTGTGAGTAGAAAAATGTTTTATGTATATTGTCCTGGTGAACATAGTAACAAACTTTACCCATTTATAAATGATAAAAACAATAAAATTGATGTTTATTGAGCGTTAAAACGATGAGCGAGACAAAATGTGATGACATAGCAACTTCTTTTCTTTACATTTTGATTTCAAAATATTTTTGCATTTCATTGGCATTGAATTTTTAAAAAACTATTATTTCAATGCTGTATATAAAGACTGAAAAAAATTAAAGTTCCTAACGTTGGCTTTTTTGGAAATCTATTTCATAATCATTTTAATATAAAAACCATAAAGACTATTTATCAAAAGCTTCTAATATGATGCCATGGCTTCTCCTTTTAGTTGGCCTAATGTCTTAACTTGCCAGGAGAAAAATGTTTTCATTATTAAACGTTTTGTTTTGGTAAAGAAAGTAACATGCTAATTAATAAATACTAAAAACAATAAAATTCCTGTTTAGGCTCACGATGAACGAATGAGATGTGATTATATGACATTTTCTGTTCTCTTACACCACTAAATCCTCACGTTTCTTTAAAGGTGCATCTTTTGTTGGATTTTTTAGAAATAAATCCATTTCATCAAAATTAAATATAAAAATCAGTAAAAAATAATTTTCATTAAAAGCTCATAATGTGATATCACGGCATCTTCTTTTAATGAGTACTACAATTTTCTCAGATAGCAAAAAAAAAAAATCTGAAAATATCTAATGTTTTTTATAAGCCGGGGTTGGTGTTTTGATTTTTTTTCGAAAAGCCGATTTGATCAACATTTAAATATAAAACCGGGTAAAAACACCATTTATTAAAAGCTTTTTATGTGATATCATGGCATCTTCAAAATAGTAGTGAAAAAGTAAATAAACCAACTCTTCAAAATTCACTCACTAAATTCAAATGACACATTTATTCACAATTCATCCAGATTTATAAATATGAGATATTAAAAATTTTCAATATTGGATTTTCGTCAAAACTTAAAATTCTGCTTTTATTTACTCATAATGATATCCATTTGGATTATCTAGTAACGAAAATTGATGATGATAGATTGAGCCAAATCGTGACCTCCCGTTTCGTCGAGGACGCCACACGGACGTCGGTGCGGTTTTCGGCCGCTGACTAGCCCTTCGGCGATTATCGCACCAAATGTTTGCCGCAGTCGATCAGCGATTCATTATTTTCTTTAAAACACAACGTCGAAGAGTTTGATTACAGATAACTGAAAACAAACAGTGATATTTTGTTCATGTTTGACATATCTCGGTTCAAATCATTTGCTGGTGTAAGCTGACTTACACTTAAACAATAACCGTTTAGTCAAAAATCATTTGTTTACTTGAGGGTTTTGGTTTTTCTATTTATTACAAGATATCCTCAAAATAACATAAATGACTGTTTTTTATTCTTTAAGTCCTCTGTGGGGTTAAAAAGTTTGTAGGCTGCTTACTCGGCGCAACTCAATAGCTCTAGTTGAATATCTTTCGATAAAGATCTGCCATCTTTGCTAATTAAAACGGAAAGCTTAGCTGGTAAGCCCTTCGACAGGCATGAGATGATTTTAATATGCATAACATTCATACTTTGACATAACCTTTCAGCCAATTATCTGAAGATACCCCGGTTGGACACTTGACTAAAGCGTGTGGTAGTATTTGAAAGTCGTTAAAACCCATTGAACTTAATGACTTATGAATAAATTTGATTTATACAAATTAACATTTACAGTACATATATTATCATTCATATATTATTATTCGTAAGTCCTTAAGTTCTACGACTTTTTATTATTTCGGGGTTCAGCTGCCATCCAGGAAATGCAGAGCCAAAAATCAAAAAATAATTTGGTTAGAGAAATTCAAAGAAGCACCTAACAATATTCAAAACAATCAAGGAAAACGAGGAGGTAGAGAAAAATGTTTTTAAAGATTACTGTATTTCTAGATTAAGATGTCGTGGCATAAAAACAGGAGCTTTCATTCAGACATTATACAGTCCTTTCGTTCTCACTTTACACATTGAAATTTTGATCGATCGATTCTGATAAAATGCATGACCTAAACGTCAATCTTTAAATCAATTAAATCAGCATTTTTTGATAGTTAGATGGAGCTAATGTTTAAATGGTGATGTCAGCCTGATTGAGTGAAAAGATGGCTTCAGCATCATCTCTCTCTCTCTCTCTCTCCATCGTTCTCCAAAAATATTATTGGGTTGTCCGGAAAATAATGCAGGATTTTGGTATTAAACAAAAAAAAAGAAACTAGTTACTTTAAAGCAATGTTCTTTAATCAAAATAATTTCCCATAGTCTCAATACATTTCTCCCAACGTGTTGGTAACTTATTAATTCCGTCTGAGTAGAATTCAGAATTTTTAGAATTGATAAAGTCAATAAATGCATTTTCCAGTTCCGTTTGATTTTTGAATATTATGTGTTGTAAGTAGTGGTCCAGGTGTCTAAAAAAATGGTAGTCAGTAGGCGAGAGGTCCGGAGAGTAGGGTGGGTGAGGCAAAGTTTCATAGCCAAGCTCCAATAATTTTTGTGACGTTACACGTGACACATGTGGTCGAGCGTTGTCGTGCAACAAAATGGGCCCTTTCCGATTGACCAAAGAGGGCTTCATTACTGCCAATTTCTGATGCATGGTATTAATTTGGTTACAGTATGATTCAGCATTGATGGTTTCGCCAGGATTTAAGAAGCTGTAGTGTATTAAACCAAATGAAGCCCACCATACCGTAACCATTACCTTTTTTTGATGAGTTGGGGGCTTTGGAAAATGTATTGGAGCTTCTCCTTTGTCGAGCCACTGTCCAGAACGTCTAGTGTTATCGTAGAGAATCCACTTTTCGTCACATGTAACAATTCTGGCCAGAAATGGGTCATTTTTGTTTCGACAAAGAAGTGATGCACAAACATCAAAGCGCTGATTTTTTTGGCGATCGTTTAATGAGTGTGGAACCCAATTTTCGAGTTTTTTCACTTTTCCAATCGCCTTGAGGTGGTCAGCGACGGTCGTTTTACTGACTTTGAGTTGCTCTGCAAGTTCTCGAACAGTTGTTTTGGGGTTTTCTTCCACCACTGATCGCAGAACATCATCATTAAGAGAGGAAGGCCTTCCACGACCTTCTTCATCTTCAAGGCTGAAATCTCCCTCCCGAAATTTTTTAAACCACCTTTGCACAGTGCACTCATTAACACAACCCTCGCCCCAGACTTGGTTAATGTTTCTAGCCGTTTGGGCTCCGCTTCGGCCGAGTTTAAACTCGTAAAAGAAAATCGTACGAAATTCTCGCTTTGACATTATAAGGATGACTGAATTATTTCCAAGTAGCGGAATGCTACAGAGGTAAACAAACAATATCATTTGGAAGAGGATTAATAAGTGTTGACATTCATACAAATGAGTAATCCTGTAAACGTAAACAGAATATTTTATATAAATTTTTTTTAATGAAAACTTAAAATCCTGCATTATTTTCCGGACAACCCGATAAGTCCCTAATCATTTGTTCAAGAAGTACAGTGATTCTGATTGCAATTCTGCCAAAAATTGGAATATTAGTCTTGGTTCTACGGGCCAAATCGCATGTTTTCTTTTGCTTAAATTGTAAAAAAAAGCGTTTATTTCAGGATAGATCAAATCCTTCAACCTGAGAAACTACGTTAACAACTGAACTCTTGATAACAAATTGAAACATATTTAGTTGTTGGTACAAGGTAAATTTCGGTGTTGACGGCTTGACAAGACAAATGTTCCCGGGCATGACAAGGCAAAATTTATCGACAAGGCTGCAATTTTAAACCAAAGAACTGTGAGAAATGCCGAGATAAAAAGATTTTTATGGCATGTTCATAAGCTTTCTATTAACAAACCATATAGATTTACATAATATTTGAAAAGGCCATCAAAAAGTAATTGCCATATGAAATGCAAAAAGATTAATACTACGCAAATTAATTATATTAATATCACAAGTAACTGTATGATCTAGTGCTCAAGTATTATACTAATGACACCAACTTTTATAGTATCACGTGAAACAATCCCAGTGGTACCCAAGTCTCGTGCTGACTGACGAAGCCAAGTTTCTTTACACGGAACGCTGTAATACGATCTCTTATAGCATAACGTTAAATAAATCCAGGGGTTCTGAAGAATCGTGCTGTCTGACAAACCCAAGTTTCTTGAAACGAAACATTAATAACAGGATCTTTTATATCAAAACATTAAACAAACCCAATGGTACCTAAGTATAGGTCTATCTGACGAACCCAAGGTTCTTTAACGAAACACTAATGACACCAACTTTTATAGTATCACGTTAAATAAGCCCGGGAGTACCCAACTCACGTGCTGTCTGACAAACTAAACTTTCTTTACACGAAACACTAATAACACGATCCGATGCAACGCTATGCTACGCTACCCTACTCTACGCTCTGCGATCCCCACTGTCCAGATTTTCGTCGGGTCGCATCTAGTACAGTCGAAGACAAAAGAACCGGACACTCATACTTTTATTTTAAACGATATGTTTTATTCGCGTTACATTAATTACAACATACTTATTTTAACATAAACCAAATTAAGCGAGATCAAAAATTCATTACTTTTTATTTTTTTTAAATAATTTGAATGATTCGGCACAAAATTGATCAAAACACCGGAATACCATTTTTTGATATAATGAATTTATCTAACAATTTATTACACGGTTTTGCTCATAAAATTATGCCATTTTCGTCGAGTAGCGTCAGAACAGGACACTCATATTTTTTGTAGTTTATTTCAAACTATGTGTACGTAATTTTGTCGTTATATTAATTACAATATTCTTATTTTAATTTAAACCAAATTAAACGAGATAAAAAATTCATTACTTTTATTTTTAAAAAATAATTTGAATGATTTGGCAGAAAATTGATCAAAACACCGGAATACCATTTATTATTAGAGTGAATTTATCTAACAATTTATTACGTGGATCTTAAAATTCTGCTCATAAAATTTAACCAAAATTTATTAAACGATTTTGCTCATAAAATTTAACTAACAATTTATTTTACGGCTATCCTCATACAATTACACCATTTTCGTCGAGTAGCGTCAGAACAGTTATTCAAATTTTTTGTAGCTTATTTCAAACTATGTATATCTAATTTTGTCGTTATATTAATTACAACTTTCTTATTTTAATATAAACCAAATTAACCGAGATCAAAAATTCGTTACTTTTTATTTAAAAAAATTAATTTGAATGATTTGACAGAAAATTGATCAAAACACCGGAATACCATTTTTTGATAGAATGAATTTAACTAACAATTTATTACATGGATCTGCTCATAAAATTTAACCAAAATTTATTAAACGATTTTGCTCATAACATTTAACCAACAATTTATTTTATGGTTTTCAGTGTTTCAGCATCAGGACCGACACACATACTTTTTGCTATTTTACTCAAAATTTAACTAACAATTTATTTCATAAATTTCCTCATAAAATTTAACTAACAATTTATTTCATGGATTTGCTCATAAAATTTAACTAGAAATTTATTACGTGTTTTAATTATAAATTTTCACCATTTTCGTCGAGTAGCGTCAAGACCGGACACTCATAATTTTTGTAGGTTAGTTATATTAATTACAACATGCTTATTTTAATGTAAACCAAATTCAACGAGATCAAAAATTCATGAGTTTTTATAAGAATTATTTAATTATAATGGTTAGGCAGAAAATTTATCAAAACACCGGAATAACTTTATTTAAAACAATTAAATTTAACTAACAATTTATTACATGGTTGTGCTCATAAAATTTAACTAACAATTTATTACAAGGTTTTGCTCAGAACCTGCATTAAGAACAAAAGAGGCGTTGCGATTGTGATACTGATTTGTGATAACACGCTGTGTGACGTACGTGGCGTGGGCTTGTGTCGCATAAATTGTGCAAACCATACCAAAATGTGACAAAGCGTCGGGTAGCATGGGGTAGCGTCGCATAGTGTTGCATAGGGTAAGTGTGTTCCCCGCTTAAATAAACCCAGAATACCCAAGTTACGTGCTGTCTGAAAAACCCAAGTTTCTTTAAAAGGAACACTAATAACACGATCTTTTATAGCATAACATTAAATAACCCCAGGAGTACCTAAGTATAGTTCTCTCTGACGAACCCGAGTTTCTTTAAACGAAACAGTATAACGCCACCTAAACTACTAGGACTATTGTATTATCATTAAAACCGATCCACTCGGGAGAAATTGATATTTTCAACCATAATAAACAGGTTCGATATTATATTAATAATAGTACAAATTACCTGGTCTACTTAGAAAATATTTACTAACCCTTCGTTTTTCTCAATTTTAAACAAAATCTTTATTTTACCTAATTGAGCAGAATTGTAAATTTCTTTGAAAATAGTTTTGCCATTTTAATTTAGTTATAACGTTTGGCAGGAATTTAGTTTTTATAATGTAACAAAAGAAAACGGGTTATGTTGATTTGAGCGATATTTCAACCAGTAATTGTTCAATACAATTCAACAAGTTAACGCGTATATTTTCCTTGTGACTTATCATTCTTTGCCTTGTCGGTTAATCGTTCTGCATTTATGCACTCTACGTTTAAAAAACTGTTTTGTTTATTTTGTCGCTTATCTCCGACTATTGATGACTAATCGGCATCCGGGTGTTTCTTTTTCCCGCTTATCGGATCCGTCACTGTATGAGTTGTGAGACGCGGGCAAAAAGGAAACGTGCTAATGTGCAAATAAACGGATAAGAGTATAAAAAGCGCCAATTTGAAAGTCAAAAATAACGCTGGCTTTTTATAATAAAGATAATGCTAATTTTTGATTGATGATGTAATATTACACTTTTTGATCAATTGCCAATGGATTCCTGTCGTTTTCTCAATGTCTAATATCATTCATTCAGACTATGCTAAGACATAGTAAAAATAATTCGTTAAAAAATAAAATAAAATAGATTCGATTAAATTAAGGTTGTTTAGTGCATTTTATGCAATTATTATAGTTTAATACACCGTGTACAACAAAAGAAGGAAGCTTAATTGAAAAACACCCTTAAAAAACATAAAACTATAGCTTTTTTCAGAACGAAGTATCTAGTAATAACACTAGATCAAAATATCACCTACAAGAATCATATAGGCAAAACTGTACCAAAAAAAAACCTAAGGCCATAACCAATATGAGCCAAAGATTTTGTAGTGAAACATCAGGAAACAGCGTAAAAATCCAAAAATTATCTAATGCCAGTATAGAACAATAATCTCCTGGTAGGTTGCTCTAGATAGTAGTGAAAAATATTGATTTATGTATATGTAACCTAAACGTAACTCTAACCTAAACCCTAACCTAACCCAAATCATGCGCACTCTTCTGTAACGCGAAATCGATGACGCTAAAATGGTCAACGCGCAAAAATGGTGTATTCAGCTCAAAAAACACATCCATATTAAATTACAAATATTGGCAAGTCTTATTACAGGGAGTAATTCCCTACTTGCCAAATTTCAGCAATAGAAGTGATATGTACAAAATATTAAAAACAGATGATAGCCATAATAAGAAAATTACAAAATATAAAGAAGAAACTACTCTATTTTTGAAATAAATAGAGGTGCCTTAATTTTATGGCATACTGGAAGATGGAGTATGGGCAGGTGTCAAAGCATAAATTTTGACTTATGACTAATTTTGAGTATCGCCTGCTAAGCAGCCCAGTGCCTTTTAGATCCCAAAACACTTACATGACAACAAAATTAACCCCCAGTCCATAGCACAATGCCGTAAGCTTTTTTCGTACGAATCAACCCCTTTTAAATTTCAAATTAACCCGTTTTTACTTTAAATGAATCGTTTTTATATTTAAATTAATATTTGTACAATTTCAAATTAGCCCATTTGAATTTTAAATTAACCGCTTTTTAACTTTAAATTAACCTTTATAATTTCAAATTAACTAGTTTTAACGTTAAATTAACCCTTTTTAACTTTTAATTAATATTTTAAACTTCAAATTAATCGATTTTAACTTTAATTAACCCTTTTTAAAATTTCAAATTAGGCTTTTTTTAATTTAAATTACTTTTTTAAACTTTAAATGAACCCTTTTCTACTATAATTAACCCACTTTAACTTTAATTAATCCTTTTTAAAATTTCAAATTAGCTTTTTTAATTTAAATTGCTTTTTTNATTGTTTATTTCAAATTAACCAATTACCCCTAACTTTAAAGCATTAAATAAACATATGAGACGGTATGAAATTTAAGCTTGTAAGGTAAAATTTCTTTATATTTTTGAAAATTAAAAAAAATAATTTGGCTCTTAGAAAACCATATAAAAATTAATTAAAATTAAACATTATATACGTATATATAAAATTAAATATAAAAGTAAACTATTTCTATTTTATTTTTTATTTTTTTATTGTATTTTTAATTATTTTTTATGTGGTCTTGTCAGAGCGTAATTATTTATATTTATTTATTTTTTTCAAATGTAACAATTTTACTTTTAGCATTTCCATTTCATCACAACTTTTTATCTTTTTTAAATGTGAGAGGTAATTTGAAATTAAAAAGGGGTAATGTGAAATTGAATCTATTAATTTGAAATTAATGAATTTAATTTTACGTAAAAATGTTTAATCTAGAACGAAAAAAGTTAATTTGAAGGTTAGAAATGTTAACTGGAAATTGGAAAGAGTCAATTTGACTGAAAAAAGCTAATAGTTTAAACCCACCTTGAATTTTTTTCTTTCCAATTCAACATTAAACGTATTTTAAATTTTCTGACGGACTAAAGATATAACGTATGCATTAATTATAAAGACAAATTAATTAATTAAACTGAATGGCAGTTTGGTCGTACTACCATCATTGTTGGTTCGTCTGAGCAGGTGCCTACCCCTGTTTGTACACTGACTACACTGAAGATAGCGAGATGCCGAAACGCGGCTTACAGACGAAAACACCGAGGATACTCAGACCGAAATGACCGGAAGCGATAAAAATTTCAAGAAACCTCAAGTTCAGGAAAAAAAATTTCTTCATCAATCGTAGTCTTCAATGAACTTAAATCATAAAGAAATCAATGTCAACATTACAACAAGAAGAACCTGGGAGACCAACAATGGTTGACTATACAGCAATAAGAAAAGGAAGATCTCAATGTTACTGACAGAAAACAAACAGAATAACGGATGACCATGGCCCGTTTAGTCTCGCTTTACTTCAGCAATTATTGATATTTGTGGTCCTTACGCCTTATCACCATAGTACAGGCTATTCCAGAAGAAAAAACTTAGAAATTTTCTATAAAATTAATGAAAAACACGTTGACTTTAGTCATGAACCTAGTACAAGAGCTTTGAACTACAATAAGCGATTATCTCTTTGCCTTGGGATTTTTATAAATAACCCTCTGCTAGATAGTCTTTCATCGGCGGTTTTGTCAAGACGATGAACTTTGCTCAAGCGCGTTGAACTTATTTCAAGGGCACCACGCAATCTCCACATTTATAAACACCCACGACAGGTACAATTATTTTGTTGCACTAGGTGCATAGATTTTTTTGCGATTGTTTAAAGACATGCTGGGCTTTGTTGGGGGATATTTTTTTAAGACACCAGTGTTAAAATTCCCTTTGCATCATTCTTTATCTAAATTTTAAGGCAGAGAAAATTAACAAGATTAGCGTCATATAGTTTAACAAAAAGTCTTTAAATCTATTAATTAGTTATTCAGAAATCGTAAGATGCAGTCTGGTGTGACGTAGGTTTCAGAAAAACATTTTCTTTATTGTGCCAACGTTTAGATCTTTATTGAGATCATCTTCAGGGCCTGGGATTTACAAATATTGTTTAAATTTAACAAATACTCGAAGGATGTGGAAAAAAAGTGAATTTATACAATGCAAAACATTTATTTTTTACGCTCAATCAAAGTATTTCTACGCAGAAAACAAACACTTTGAGTGAGTAGAAATACTTTGATTGAATATAAAAAATATATTTTTTTGCATTGTATAAATTCACTCTTTTTCCACATCCTACATGTATTTGTTAAATTTAAACAATGTTTGTAAATCCCAAGCCCTGAAGATGATCTCAATAAAGATCGAAACGTTGACATGATAAAAAGAATGTTTTTCTGAAACCTACATCACACCAGGCCGCATCTCACGATTTCTAAATAATTATCGACTAACGGTCACTAATCACCACACATTTCTATTAATTAGTGCGGTTTTTGACTAGATTTAAATTTAAACTTCAATTTGTGGTGATTAGCGACCGTCAATCAATAATTATTCAGAAATCGTGAGATGCGGTCTGGTGTGATGTAGGTTTCAGAAAAACATTTTCTTTATCGTGCCAACGTTTCGAAGTTTATTGAGATCATCTTCAGGGCCTGGGATTTACAAACATTGTTTACATTTAACAAATACATTTAGGATGTGGAAAAGTGAATTTATACAATGCAAAATATATTTTTTATATTCAATCAAAGTATTTCTCCTGACTCAAAGTTTTTGTCTTCTGTGTAATTGTGTTGATAGTGCCAGTGAGATTTTGCTGTTTTAATTTAAACTTTAAAACCTATGGATTTCCCTTAGAAATGTTTTATAGAAGGATATAACAGAATATGAAATAAAATAAATAAATTATAGAAAAGAGAGAAAAACAGTAAGGAACAAAAGGGCTTTTGAAGATCATCTCATCATTTCTTTTTCTTCCCACCAAAACCTCCTGTTTTTAAATTGAAAGTCGGACCCCGAAGTCCGAGGAAATTTCATTTGTAATAAGTATAACGCCAAGGTTTGGGGTTTTGAAGATATGCGGCACAGTTGTCCAGCGGAGTGTGAACGCCCAGGCCGCAAACGAGGAAGACCCTTGGAAGCAGTTCAAGGAGATCCATAGACACAATAATTCCATGAATGTGTTAAAATATATATATATACCNTTCGGAGTTATTCTAGTTTTTCTGATTTTTTAAGATTTCATGTCCTAGCTTAAAATAAACAATGATAACTCCAAAACAAAATGGTTTTGGACAAATCCGTTAATACCATTGAAAACAACGTTAAATGTTTAATAAAAAGTGATTAGTACTAAACTTATAATCGATGGTGAAATAAGCGTTTTTGTAGCCAGAACTTTAAAAAATATTTTTTATTTCAAAATTGAAAAATTTACTGTGGTGGTTCTAAACTACTATTTCCAAACCTAGAGATAAGCATATTTCAGAAAACGTACCCCATATAATATCACTTTTACTGGTGTAATTGCTTTTTTAATTACTTTTTTCAAAGATGATGAAATTGATGATGGAAAGGAAAACCCGTGGCCGGCGGATTGGTAAGATGGAAAATGTTAAAAAAACTTAAGGAAATTTTGATAATTTATTAAACGTTTTTTAAAATTTGGGTTTATCACTGAAAAAAGTAATTAAAAAAGCAATTCCATCACTAAAAAGGATATTAAACTGAGTACATTTTCTATAATTTGCTGGTCTCTAGGTTTGTAAATAGTAGTTTAGAATCACCATAGTATGTTTTTCAACTCTGACACAAAAAAATTTTTTTTTTTCAAATTTCTCGCTACCACAACACTTATTTCACGAAGGTTAACAAGTATAAATGATCACATCTTACTGGAAATTTAACATAGTTTTGAATGGTATCAACGGATTTGCCCAAAACTTTTAATTTTAGAGTTATAATTGTTTATTTGAAGCAAGGTCGTGAAATCTTAAAAAAATCAGAAAAAGTGAAAAACCTCCTAAACTGTTGAAATTCGGACCATAGTTAATTAGGACTTTTAGGTTCCTTTTTGAATGTAGAATCTACTGGCAAAGTTTGTAACACGAGTAGCCGAACACCCCGTATATATTGAAGAATTTTTCGCATTTTGATCTCAAAAATACATTTTTAAAACGTATCGATTTTTGCAGATAGATTGATAATCGGTTATTATTTATCATTTTTACATACAGATTGCGACCTGACCTTAACAATCTTGTCTTTCGCTTTGCCTGCTTCTGCGTTAGCAGGGAAAAATAATTTAAACAAAAACCGGCTGTCACTTTTGTCTCATGGTTATTTTTTTAAATTATATGAACAATTTAAAACTGATTGTTTTACTCATTTACTATAATTTAAAACTTGTTTAAGTGTGAGTCATCAATTTGACCGATAGAAAAGTTTAACTAACTTATATATACACAGATATAAATTATGTATAAAAATTATATATATATAAATAGAATAAATAAATAATTAGATAAATAATATGCACACACATACACAAATAAATAAGTAATTGCATATATAATACATAGTACTCTAACATTAAATAAGTAAATAAATAAATAAATAGATAAATATAATGTGTGTGGACATGTATATATTCAAATTATTTAGTACAGGATCGCTTTTAAACATCGGTGCTTCCATGGTATCAGGGTATCGTAATTTCCAATCTATCTGCAGAGTAGGTTCTTTATAAAATTTGAGTCGAGTTTGCAATGAAGATTTATGGTTTGGGTTTTAATCGCGTAGTAAATCTAAGATATGTCAGATTCGTTGCGGAATTGATCTAACCTGGACCGTCGGCAAGATATGTAACTTGTCTTAAGAATTTGTTCTGCCTCCTTTGTATTTTTAGTAGATTCGTTTTAGATGTAAAACTCCATACAGGACAAGCAGCATGGGTTTGACAACTGCCTTGGCAATAAGGCGCTTATTGGGCATTGGCATCCCTTATTCCTTAGCCAGTAGTTGGAACAAAATTCCGATTGTTAGTTTGGCTTTTGCGATTCTATTCATTAAGTGAGGGCCAAAGTGAAGTCTTCTATCCAGAATTAAGCCCAGGTAGGTTACCTTTTCCAAAGAGTTCCATTTATGTTGGCTGTTGCTCTTATTGTGGTGCGCATCTTTGTGAATAAGATCGCTTCACATTTTGGAACGTTAATCAGTAGTTTCCTCCTTAGACAGAAGCGACTTATTTTCTTAATTTCTTTGTTCAGCCTGTTAGTAATGGCGCTTGTCGTCCAGGAGGAAGATAGAAGAGCTGTATCATCGGCGAACAGTGCTGCTCGACAGGATTTAATTGAGGGCATGGCATTGTAAAGGGTAAAAAGACATGGTCCCAAAATTGATCCCGGTGACACGCCTGCTGCTATGCTAAAACTAGGAGAAATTTCTTCGTTGAGGGTGACTCCAAAGGACCGATTGATAATTTTTTTCGGATCTGTGTCACAACAAACGGAAATGAAGTAATACCAAACTGCACAAGTTACTGCACAACTAAACCTCGTTCCTTTTATTTGCCAAAATCGTTACAATTTTAAGGAAATTGATTAATTTGAACAATGATTTTCAACGAAATTATAAAATAACGATAACGTTCAATGGAAATAATTAATATTTTTTTAATTTGTAGTACATCACAGCTACCTTCAAGTAGGTAGCATGTAACAATGAGCAAGGTAATATATACAAAATTAAAAAACAAAAGTGGAGAAAATACCCATTGGCATTACTCATGGTACTAAAATACTGTCTGTTTAATTGATACTTGTGTCATTATCACTTTCACTATCATCAACATCACTTCCTAGGAGATCTCCGGGCCATTGTCTCTTCAGTCGGCGGGAGGGTTCGAGGGAATTCGTCTGGATGCGAGGTTTTCTCATGTACTGATTTAAGGTAGTTGGGGGGTTTTGTAAAATTTGCGGTAACGGGAACGAAAAGGATATGCGTGTCTATATATGAAGTTAGGTGCGATACATAAAATGGAGCATTTAGTATTTTTCGTAGGATTAAGGACTGGGCTGTTTGAATGCGGCGGGTGTTGGAATGTTTGGCTGAACCCCACACTTGCAGTCCGTAAGTCCATACCGGCTTAACGTGTTGGAAAGGAGCCTTTTATTTTTGAGAGGTAAATTATACCGTCTGTCAAGAAGTCGTGCAAGAGCTCAATATCGTGTCATAACCTCCTGAAGTTTCAGTCACGTGTGAGGATTCCACGGTCGATGTACAATCCGATGTACTGCACCTTGTCCGCAGTTGGGAGGATATTATTAGAGAGAGAGATAGATAGATAGATAGATAGAGAGAGAGAGAGAGAGAGAGAGAGAGAGAGAGAGAGAGATAGAGATAGATAGATAGATAGATAGATAGAGAGAGAGAGAGAGAGAGAGAAGAGAGAGAGAGTGAGAAAGAGAGAGATAGAGAGAGAGAGAGAGAGAAAGAGAGAGAGAGAGTTCTCATTTTTTCTGCCGGCGTTTCGACCTTTATTCGGGTCACCCAGGCCCTGAAGATGACCGGAATAAAGGTCGAAACGTCGGCAAAAAAAATAAAAAAGGTGTTTGAGAGGACCTCTCAAATGGGAAGCTTTGATGACGAGGAAGATATAGGTCATTGGGAAAACGAACGGGTGTTAAGAGAGTAGACAGAAGATTTGAACTGAAGTAGCTGGAAAATATAGCGAGGTAGACAAGACTTTATGGATTGGTAAAAAAAGGAATCTAAGAAATATTAGGAAGGAGGGATAAAGGCTAGATCAACGTTGAGACTACCAAAGTCGAGGTCGTTTCACATCAATTAGATTGGTGGAGTATTATTATATAATAAACTAATTGAGGATCGATGAGTATCTCAATCCGCCATCGACCTTCTCACACTACACATTCACGTCAATAAATACAATCACTTTCAATACACGCATGGTACACAAAACTATCATTACACACAATTCATTAAATTCACTAATTTCGTGGTCCGCTTGACCAATTAATATATTACAATTAATTAAGGTTTTTAGTTGAGATAAAAAAGTCAATGGCACGAGCGGGATTCGAACCCACGATCTTCGGCTAGACACGCCGCTGCTCTAACACTTGAGCTTTTTTTGAATTTTTTTTTTAAATGGCAAAAAGGAGGGAAAATTCAAAAGGTGCGGTTGAGATGGGAAGTTGGTGTCCGAGTGGATCGAGGTCACGATAGCTCAAGTGGTAGAGCAGCGGCGTATCTAGCCGAAGATCATGGGTTCGAATCCCGCTCGTGCCATTGACTTTTTTATCTCAACTAAAAACCTTAATTAATTGTATTACACACAATAAAAACATCCTGCAAGAATGAAAACATGGTACCTGGATATTCGCTACCGTGCTCAAGCACAATTCTCATATCGGAGGCATGCCTTCGCGCTCTCTATATGGAGCCAATGAACTACGCACTTCAATTAGATTGGACACATCGAGCGACATTTCTCGAGCGAGTATGCTACATGGGCAATTGGTCGTGAACCAATGACATAAAATTTGGATCTTGATATGGCTGGTATAGAACGGAATAATAAAGGTTATATTAAAGTTGATAAATCCCAAAACACTAATGTAGAAAGAGTGTATACAGTCGGTGATAATACGGGGGCTGTTGCATTAGCCCCCGTAGCAGTAGCGGCTGGCCGTCGATTGTCAGAACGTCTATTTAATAATAGACCTAATGAGTATTTGGATTATACCAATATACCTACAGTGATATTTAGTCATCCGCCTATAGGCACAGTTGGTTTGGCCGAACCACAAGCATAAGAACAATTTGGTAGCGATAAAATTAAAGTATACCAATCTTCTTTTGTTTCAATGTACTCAGCGGTAACTGCTAATCGCCGTGTGTGAAGTTGGTTTGTGTTGGTGAGGAAGAAAAAATTGTCGGTATTCATGGTATCGGTTTTGGTATGGATGAGAGCTTACAAGGTTTTGGGGTTGCATTAAAAAGGATGATCCTTCTTCTAGTAATCAGGTCCTCCTAGGGACACCTACCGACAGTTCTCTTGATATGCGAAATCTCTGCCGATGCTGTCCATTTATTATAAAACTATAATCACTTTTCGAAATGTTGGTTAGTGCCGTTTATTCCTCTGAGCCCATGTGTAGTTTTTCGTAGAGAATAATGTATAGCACACAACTTTTACTAGTAAATAAATATCATAGCTGAAAATTGATCAATATTTTGATTCTAATATGTACCTGTTTTTGACTTTAGACTTTTGACTTTATATTTTATAAACTGTCTTTTGCCTACATTAAGGAACATTTCAAGAAGTTTTTTTATTGGAAATTTTCTAAGTTTTGACTTACAATATTGCAGTGGTACAAACCTTCCTTAGGAGCACGTGCTTGCATATGAGCTTCGGCTCTACAGGGCGGTCAATAACTTAAAGCCGCCCCCTTTTTTAAAGAACGGAAATTGGATTCCACGTTTATGTAACAGAGAAAAATCTCATTCGACCAAGAATGCGACACGGGTCTTTTAGAAAACGGGACCGGTCCCTGGGCTAATAAGTACCGATGAAATTCGGGTGCGAAGTCCTTCCGACCTTGGGCGTGTTCAATAACTTGCGATTGAGGTCGGCGTTCCACCAGCCACGTGGTCGTCTTAAGCGATATTGCAGAATGAATAGATTATATTTTTTAAAAAGAATGATTGTTCTCACGCTTTTTTACAAAAAATACCTTGACTACCAAGGTTTGCACCAAAACCAAGGAAACGAATACAGACAAATTACACAACTTCTGATCATTTAAAAAATCAAACTATAACAAATTACACATAATCAGGAGATATCTCGTATAATTATAATTGTTACGCGAGGAAGCAGAGGTTTTCTTTTATATAAACTGAAAACAAAGAAATCAGCGAGACGTAACGGTGTCAATCTATCTATGTGTTAATTTACCTTTTTAAAACTTTTATCTAATTATTCAGAGATCGTGAGATGCGGTCTGGTGTGATGTAGGTTTCAGAAAAACATTTTCTTTATCGGCCAACGTTTCGATCTTTATTGAGATCATCTTCAGGGCTCAAAGTGTTTGTCTTCTGTGTAATTGTGCCATTCTTGCAGGGGCACTCTCAACACGACACGCAAGAATGGCACAATTACACAGAAGACAAACACTTTGAGCCCTGAAGATGATCTCAATAAAGATCGAAACGTTGGCACGATAAAGAAAATATTTTTCTGAAACCTACATCACACCAGACCGCATCTCACGATTTCTGAATAATTATCGATTAACGGTCACTAATAACCACACACTTTTATCTAATTTATCTGTCCACCTGCGTATTAATTTAACTGATCTAAACAGGGTCTATCAACTTCTATAGTCTACTCATTTAATTCGAAAACGATTAACTTTAGCAAAAAATGATCCTATACAAACCCCAAGTTAATTTTGGCTAGGAATTACGAGTTGGAAACAGAAATAACACAAATTTCTCATCTAGCAGGGAAATGACACTAACTTTGTTATTTTAAATAAAAAACTCACATTTTCATTGCACAGTTTGATTTTTGTAACAAGTTTTTCTGAATGAGGATGCTTCACGGGTAAGGTAGTTCCATGTGTGAAAGTTAGGTATGTTTCAGGTCTTGATACTTCATTTGGTCATAAATGGACAACCATATGCTAGGACAGGCCATGCAAATAAACAATGGAAACTGAGGGAGGAGATACAGGCAGATGACATTCTAGGTATGCCAATTGATGCCACTACTACAACTTTACCAAGAAGGACAAAGTACTGATACCAGAACAGGAAGAATGGGCCAAAGGAACACCACTAAAGGCAAAGTCCTGCTGGTATACTAACGGATCCAAAACCGATCAGTAATCCTAGGTAAGAATGCTACAGTTGTCCAATCTAAAATCATAGCGATTGAACAATTTTCCAGCAAAATAAAAAGGCTAGGAATACATTCCCGGAAGATAGCCATTTTCTCTGAATTCCAGGCAACACTCAGGGCCTCATGGGAGGCGAAGGCAAAGAGGGTTTGGAAATGTATGGAGACGGAAGTCAGCGACACTAACGACCTGACCCTTGCTGGTGTCCCTGGACATTCGGGGCATAGAGGCAACGAAAAGGTTGACATGTTGGCCAAAACGAGAGCGGCCTACTGAGGCCTAGCAGCTTGCCACAAAAGAGGATACATCTTAAAATGGATGGGTCCAAAACCTGGTAGAACAATACTACAGGTATGAGGAACGCGAAGAGAGTCATAGAAGGACCATCCGCAAAACTTCTAAAAAAAATTACTGGAAAGCAACCACAACCGAACCAGGTTCTGGTTGGACTCCTGACAGGGCACTGCCACTTAAGAAAGCACATGCACCGGATATGATTACAGACAGAAGAAACACTGTGCTGTACTGCCAGGAAAAGGAGGAGACCGAGAACACATTTTATGCATCTGCGGAGGTCTATGTAGGTGCAGGTTCTTGCAACTGGGACAAGCAAAACCATAAGCAAGATCCTACACCAACGAGCCACTGGCCAAGCTGAGGAGTTTATAACCTGAAGCCGGCCAGTGAGCTATAAATAACAGGGGAGTACAATAGATCTATTCAGGTCGAGGTGCAATAGGCCTTGTGGCCGCCTCTTTTATCCCTATCCCTATCCTATTTGGCGAAGACCGGGGAATTTTGTGAGCTTGCTGAACAATTTTTGAATAGTTATTTTTGAGTTAGTAACGTTCAGATTTCATCAAAGTAATATCGGTGTGGCTTGCAATGAAAATTAGTTGAGATAAGTTATTCTGAAATAGATTCACTAGTTGTAGTGGTCCACTTGACCAATCAATATCTTTCAATTAATTAAGGTTTTTAGTTGAGATAAAAAAGTCAGTGTGACGAGCGGGATTCGAACCCATGATCTTCGGCTTGATACGCCGCTGCTCTACCACTTGAGCTATCGTGACCTCGATCCCCTTGGACACCAATTTGAAAAATGGCAAAAAGAGGACAAATTAGAAAGGTTGTAGGTAGAGTTGATATACGAGTGGATCGAATTTTCCCTCTTTTTGCCATTTTTGCCTCTATTATGAAATTTGTAATGTATATATACTGTTTAAATGGAAATATTTTCCGTAAATAAAGATATATATAAAAATCTCAATTTCTCAATCTTATTTTCAGTCTACGGAATTACTGAAGGTAACCCCAACAGATTCAAGATTCTGAGTGGACTCCTGAAAGAGCACTGCCGCCTAAGAGGCACATGCCCCGGTTTACAGTAGACAGAAGAAACAGTGTGCAGATTTGCCTGAAAGAAGAGGAGGCCGCAGAACATGTTTTATGCGAAGGTGTAGATTAAATTTTTAGATTCTTGCAACTAGGAGAGGAGAGCCACAAGCAAGATCCTATACTAAAGAGTAGAACGAGGTCACGATAGCTCAAGCGGTAGAGCAGCGGCGTATTTAGCCGAAAGTCGTGGGTTCGAATCCTGCTCGTGGCACTGACTTTTTTATCTCAACTAAAAATCTTAATTAATATTCTGAAATAGGATGGTGCACGAGTATAGAAGTTCCATGTTTGAAACTTGGGTATGTTTTATGTTTCGTGATTCTTCGGTTCAAGGCCCCCTAAAACGGCAAAAATTTAATTATTTCCGATTTGGATACTGATTTGGTTCTAACTATCGATGTTAGAAAAGTAGCTTAAAGCAGATAAAAAAATCGAAATGTATCCGTTCATTGGACTTTATTCAACGAAGACCGGTGGATTTGAGGAGTATAGAGAGATTTTTTTCCGACAACCTAACCAAATTTCAAATCCCAACCACCTGTAGTTTGCAATGAAAATTAGTTTCATTACTTACTAGTTACTAAAAATATGGTTTTCTAACAAAGGATGCTTTACACGTTCCATTGTTAATAAAGCCTCGATACTTGGGTACTATTTTTGAAACAGAAATTGATGTTTGTATTGACTTCCTTTGAAAGATTGGTTTTGGAGTATGAAGAGTAACAAACATAGAAAACAAAGTTCATTCTTAGTACTTCATTTAAGGAAACACCTGCGTGCTTGTTAAAGTCGGTTATAATTTAACAGTATTTTCCATTTATTTATTGATATATCTATCTTCTAGTTTATACATTAATTTTTTATATAATCTATTTATTTTTCCTTTATTTACCTACCTTCTTTTCTATATATTTTTCTAATTATTTCCCTTGCTGCCAATTTAATCTTTGTACCATAAAATCTAACTTATATACGTTTCTATTTTTATATTTTATGTCTAATTATGTACACTTGTGCTCTTATTTATGTCTCTATTTACCCAACTTGTTATCTACTCATTTTACTCGTCTTTAATGCTTCTTTGTTGTTAGTTAATGATACGGGTGTTAATGTAAGGAGTAGCACTTAAGAACTGATAATAGTTAAGTGACGCTTTACTCTCCGAAAGCTTCCGCAGTTGTTCAACTTTCACTTCGATTTGTTCAAAACTTATTGTTCAATTACTTTATTATATGCCATCTACTCAAAAAAATTAAAAAATAAAAGTTATACGATGATAAACAAAGGATGCAATAAGAATAATATAGTGGAGGTTGACACATGGGCACCTGCTTTTGGGCCAAAGCCCGCGCAGGTGCCCCTTATGCAGAGAAAGGTTGCTCGATGTGTCCCACATAATAGAGGCGTGTCATGCCTTGGCTCCACACAGAGAGCGTGTAGGCATGCCGCCGGACTTAAGAAGAGATCTCGAACACGGTAGCGAGTTTCAGAGTCCCCTGTTCCGCTTTTTAGGGGAAATTGGGGTTTTTTTATTGTATATAGTATGTCTTATGTGTTGTGTCTATATGCTTTGTCTGAGTGCATGTATTTATTAGCGTGAATGGCGAGTGGTGAGGGTGAAATATAACGTCATCATCACCCCTCGAACGATGAGAGCGTAAGAGTGTGTGTTCGGGGTCGATGGCGGAATATTTATAAAAGTACTCCATCGACCCCAATCTAGATTAGTTTGAATATAGGATCGGTGGAGGAATATCAAGTACTCCACCGACCAAACGGAATGAGTGTACTATATGGATGTATTTATGTATTATGTGTATGAATGTATTTATTTGTATGAATGTAGTGTTTGAAAGGGTAAACAGAATATAGACATAGTTGGGGGCTGAAATGACCTAGATGTCGGAACCCCCAGTCAAAAAAAAATATTTAAAAAAATAAAATAATATTAACAATAATATAGTGGAATTTGAGTTATGTTGTATGTATATTTTGTTGAACTGTTAAGATTAATTTATGCAAATGTGATTATTTTTTAGAAAACTATTCGGTTAAATAATTTAAATTTTGCATAAAATCACTCGCAGATATAAGAGAATGAGTGTAGGTTCTTTATTAAAACGTATAAAGTGATAATAAATCCGTAATGTGTTTCCGCTTTCGGTGGATTTCATTATGCCATAATTCATTTAATTATTTTTTTGTTTTGGGCAATTATACACTGACAGGAATAGAGATAATAATCTGAAGGAGAATGTGGTCGATGAGTGAATTCGGCCCAAGTTCGACTGATATGCTTATTGTTAGCCACCGACGAAATACGAGACCTCGCGTGTCCACGTCCACTATTTAAACGACGTATGATTTTCTATGATGGATTGCTCGTATCATATTTCAGGTCAAACGGTTAAGAAAATAAAATACGAAATCAGCAAAAGGTTCCCTTATATCACTGACATAGGGAAATTTAAGGGGAAATTACTTATGATACTCTGTGTCATAATTATAGGTTCATTTAAAGAAATGAAAAAAAAAGTTTAAATTGGTCTCCGTCGGTCATTGTACAATAATACTGTAATTTTTCATTGTAAACTACAGTTGGACACATAATTTGAAAGAAGTGGACCGTTACGTTCTCAGAAAACAGTTAATTTCTCGACAATTTCAACAAACACAAAGCTCTTTAATATAATGTATGTTGTGTATTTTTTTCCACCCGTTGATTGTAGATTGATGAGGTTTATTAAAATAACACGATGAACTCTCAGAGTTTAACATTTTTTTATACTTGGACCGGTTTCGAGAATAAAAATGTTAAACACCCAGAGTTCAACGAGGATGTTATATATAGATAATTAAACAAGCTAAAAATAAATAAAACACCGTAATTTATTTAAACTAAGGTTCTTCGAAAGTGGTCCTAAGAATAGGTGTAATTTACTAATTTAATTTTCTATTTATTACTTCTCTACAATCCGTATTTAAACGCGAATTAATGACAAAAATTTGGTTACTTTAACTTCTGCCCATTTACGAGTCTTAAACCAAATTAACGACACGTACTCGTGTTGGGTTTTTGTTTTTCCATTTTGTATTTTTCTTCATTAATCCTACAAAATCAATCTTTGAAAGAATAATAGCCCAAGTATCGAGGCGTCAAACACCGCAAGGTTCATGGAACTTCCGTACTTGGGAAGCATCCTCGTTCAGAATAACTTATGTCAATTAATTTTTATTACAAGCTACAGATAATATTTTATGAAATTGGAACGTTACAATCTCATTAAATTCACTGATTTCGTGGTACGCTTGACCAATTAATATATTACAATTAATGAAGGTTTTTAGTTGAGATAAAAAAAGTCAATGGCACGAGCGGGATTCGAACCCACGATCTTCGGCTAGATACGCCGCTGCTCTACCACTTGAGCTATCGTAGCTATCGGCTAAATGGCAAAATGAGGGAAAACTCAAAAGGTGGGGTTGAGATGGGAAGTTGGTGTCCGAGTGGATCGAGGTCACGATAGCTCAAGTGGTAGAGTAGATGCGTATCTAGCCGAAGATCGTGGGTTCGAATCCCGCTCGTGACACTGACTTTTTTATGTCAACTAAAAACCTTAATTAATTTTTACAATCTCGGAAAAACAAACCATTAAAGAATTATTCTCCGAACTCACAAAATTCGCCGGTCTTCATTGAATGAAGCCCTAAGGGTGGATTTTTTAAAATTTTTCTTACTACAATCCAACACATCTTAAAAACTCAATCCTTCGACGCAAATTAATACCAAAAATGCATCGATGAGACGTCAAACACACCCAAATTTCAGCCATGGAACTTTTTTACTTGTACAACATCCTCATTAAGACAAAACCTATTCTATCTTTCATTGCAAGCTACAGGTGGTGATGGTATCTCGTCAAATTTGAAAGTTATAATCTCAATAAAACAAACTATTCAAAAATTATTTTCCAAACTCCAAATTCGCCAGTCTTCGTTGAATGAAGCCCTAGAAATCGATATTTTTAAATTTTTTGTTACTACTATTCAACACATCACTAAGTTCAATCTTTTGACGCAAATTAATGTAAAAATACAAAGCATTTAATTTTCACCATTTTCGATTCTCGAACCCAGGTATCGAGAAGTCGAACACACCGAACTTGTACATCCTCGTTAAAAAAAAAAAAAAAAAAAAAAAAAAAAAAAAAAAAAAAAAAAAAAAAAAAAAAAAAAACACTATTTTTCATTGCAATCTACAGATGGTGATGGTACACATCATTAAAATCAATCATTCGACGCAAATTAATATCAAGAATGCAAACCTTTTAATTTTCGCCATTTACGAGTCTCGAACCAGTGTCGTTGAGACGTCAAACCCACCCAAATTCCAGACATGGAACTTTCTTACTTGTGAAAAATTTTCATTAAGAAAAATCTTATCCTATTTTTCATTGCAATCTACAGATGGTGATGGTATCCGATCAAATATGAACATTATAATCTAAGTAAAATAACCTATTCAAAAAATTATTCTCCAAACTCACAAAATTCTCCTGTCTTCGTTGAATGAAGCCGTAAGTATGGATTTTTTTTTCAATTTTTTGTTACTAATATTCAACCCATCATTAAAATCAATCTTTCGACGCAAATTAATATAAAAAAATTCAAAACTTTTAATTTCCCCATTTACGAGTCTCGAACCTACGCCAAACTCACCCAAATTCCAGACATGGAACTTTCTTACTTGTACAACATCCTCATTAATAAAAAAATTATCTTATTTTTCGCCGGGCTTCGTTCAATGCAGCCCTAGGAATCGATTTTTTAAAATTTTTGTTACTACTATTCAATACAACATTAAAATCAAATTATTAAATGCAAATTAATATCAAAAATGCATCGCTGAGACGTCAAACACACAAAAATTTCAGACATGGAACTTTTTTACTTGTACAACATCCTCATTAAGAAAAAAACCTATCCTATTTTTCATTGCAAATTGCTTATGGTGATGATATTTGATCAAATTTAACGTTACAATCGTAGAAAAAATATTCAAATACAATATTATTCTCTAGGCACACAAAATTCGCACGTCTTCGTTGATTGAAATAATAAAAATGGATATATTTTGATTTTTCATTTTGTGTTATTCTTCACCTTTTCTTTAAAATTAACCTTTCGAAGCAAATTAATATTACAAAAAGCAAACATATCAATTTCTGCCAATTTACAAGTCTGAAACCCTAGGTTTGAAAGAGAAAACAGCCTTTTTGTCCTGAATCTTTTGGCTTGTTTTCGTTTGATGTGAAGTCCATTAAAAATTGAGCCTTTGATATTAATTTCCCGCTCAGGAAAAATATTCCACAAACTTGGTAAAGCATTGTTTAAATAAATTCTAATCAACATATTTCATAATGTTTGTGTTTAGTGACCGTTAGTTAATGATTATTTAGATATCGTGAGATGCGGTCTGGTGTGATGCGGGTTTAGAAAAACATTTTCTTTATCGCGTCAACGTTTCGATCATTATTGGGATCATCTTCAGGGCCTGGGATTTATAAAAGTTGTTTAAATTATACAAATACATGAAAGATGTGAAAATGAATTTATACAATGATGTACACAATATAGAAATTTTAGGTTTTATCAAAATATTTATACTCACTCAAAGTGTTTGCTTTCTGTGTAGATGTGTCATTATTGTGTGTCGTGTTGAGAGTGTTAGTGACAATATTTCATAATTTGTAAGTTTTTTAAACACTTTTTTGTACAATTAAATTTTTTTAACGTTTCGGGAATTTCAAGAGGTAACTTTCTTCCATTCTTGGCCATGCGTCTTGTCGATGAAAATAATAGTAATAATAATAATATATTTTACAATGAGTACAATTTACAAAAAATGTTTTTTAATGTAGCATACTGTTACAGTCCTTGGCAATGTTAAGACTGAGTCGTTCTTCAAGGGAATTTGAAATTTCGCTGTAAAAACTTAAATATGTCAATCTGTAGACATATTTAAGTTTGTTCGCCCTGATGATGACATTAAAATAGGTCAAAACATTGGCAGTAGCAACTAAATTTGCTTTCTTCTTCAAGACCATACCTTGATCCAGAGTGTTCGTTAGTGAAAAAGTGGTTGATACTTCTAATAAAGCAAAAAATATAATTTAACTTAAAATATAATAAGTGAAGATTTAACACGTCTGCACACTCGATTGTAGAATAAAGAAAACGATGATTTAAAAATTGTAAAATTTGGAAAGTTATTGGCTGAACGCATCATTCTGTCGATAGTATTTTTACTTCAGTTAGTAAAATGGTAGAAAATATAAAAAAAAGCCTATTTTACCTGGTCAAGTACCTCGGTACAGAAAAGTTAATTTTCCTAAGTGAAAAAGGGGTGTCAGTACAGCAGTTAAATATTTTGAAAAGAGTAGGTAAATCAGAGCGAAGTCTACGTCTAAATTATGATTTGAGGGCTGCACGGTGAACTTGTACTCAGGCCGATTAATGGTCCGCCTATTCTCGCTGGTTTTACCGTCAAACGTTTTTTGGCATTTTATCATTTCACCCCGTTATGTGGCCGGGTCGCTCGTTTCCCCCGACGATGCCTAAGAGATCGTCGTTTACCTACCAAAAGGGTTAGTCTCCGACGGGGGCTATCCACAGCTAGGTCATGTCAGCCCCAAACGCATGCAAACTACAATATACAGGATAAATCAGTCACACAAATAAATACATTCATACACATAAATTTATGCATGCACTCATTCTGAATAATCGGTGGATATTCCGCCATCGTCCAAGCACACCCACTGGCAGAGGGGCGATGGTGACGCTACATTTGACCACCCCTCACATTCACGCTAATAAATACACTCATTCACACAAAACATAATGATAAAACGCCTAGAATATAACTATATAGAGTAACATTCTTCCACGTCCTCTAAAAAAAAGGGATCCTTTTTTATCTGGTCAAGTAGCTCGGCACAGAAAAGTTAAAAAAAATGGTCATAGCTCTTTAAAAAAACTAAAATAATGAAAAAATTACAAAAAAAGGTTATATACATTTTGTCACCCTCAACACGACAGACAAGAATGACACATCTACACGGAAAACAAACGCTTTGAGCCCTGAAGATGATCTCAATAAAGATCTAAACTAATTAAGGTTTTTAGTTGATAAAAAAGTTAGTGTCACGAGCGGGATTCGAACCCACGACCTTCGGCTAGATACGCCGCTACTCTACCGCTATCTACCGGAAGGTCGTAGGTTCGAATCCCGCTCGTGACACTGACTTTTTTATCTCAACTAAAAACCTTAATTAATTGAAATATATTAATTGGTCAACGGACCAAGAAAACTAGTGAAAGATCGAAACGTTGGCACGATAAAGAAAATATTTTTATAAACCTACTTCACACCAGACCGCATCTCACGATCTCCGAATAATCATTAACTAACGGTCACTAGACACCACATACAAACATTATAATATTTTATATAATATAATTGTATTTCACGAATTTTTTATTTTGTTTATTTGGTTAGTTCTCACTTTGAACGAAAGAATTTGATTCTTGGTTGTGAATGGATAGGATTATAACGTGGATCGTTAAAATTATGATGCTCGTGTATGCTGGTACTTTGTATCACGTTAAAGATTTGGCCTTTAAATCGTTAACGGGCGAAAAATCGTTCTTTATGGGCGTTTTCCATGAGATCGCCCAGTTGGAAATTGCGTGCCACTTTCCACTCGGGCCGTCCCGTTTTTCGACTACCCCGTTTTAGATAAGATTGGAAATCGAAACGGCTCGGATTTGTTTATCCTCGTCGGCAGTTTTTCCGTTTCTCTCTCCACGTCGCGCCCCGGTGGTTTTTCTTTCCTTCTTATCCAGGCCGATATCTTAAAAAGCGTCAACGCCGTCGTTCCCCGGGATGATGTAATAAATGACGCAACTTTTTCCTCCTCCACTTCCGCCGGGATATTTTTATCCAACGCCTTAGCCCATCCCGCGACAAAAGTGGGGAAAAAATTCCATCCCATTCACGGCGCTTATCGAGAAAACGTAAAAAAGGTCCCGAAATAATTTAATATTAACATAAACGGTTTACAATCAAATTAGAAAATTAATTATTACGGCTTTTAAAAACTGCTATATGAAACTAGGCCAAATTAAACGAACAGGGAAAAAGCAACAACACGAGTGTTCATCTTATCACCCAAAACGCGAAAGTGAACGCTTTCTTACACACAAAAATACAAACCGTTAGATGATTTTTCTCTGTTAGACTGTTAGACACTGACAGACAAAAAATTCGACCCAATTTTTTTTTTAAATTTTCTCCATAAAAGAAAATTCTGCCCTTAATTTGTCTCATTGTTTTACCAATAAATATTTGTTTATGCTAGGTTTCAAATTGGAAATATTAATTGGAGGTAAACATACTTAATCCTTAATCCAAAACAAAGATAAAGGATTTTTCTTTGTTTAATTTTTACGGAATTTAAAATGTTCATTCGGTCTCATTTGAATTCTGAAGCAATAAACAGTTTAGTTTTATCTTTGCTTTCTTAATTTCAGTTTTTGAACTTAAAAATGCCACTTAGTGTTGAGGATGTTGCGCGTGGTGTGGCGCTTATTGATGATGGACGTTTCTTCAGGTATGCGGCCTTTGTCATCGGAGTATCCTACGAAACACTGCGAGATGCCGTTAGACGTTTTCTAGCAACTGGGTCCTACATAGAATGGCCGGTTCTGGACGTCCTATGGTAACAGAACCACAGGATGATCGTTTTTTCACTTTGACACTTTTGCGAAACCGGCAACTTTCTGTTTTTCAAGCGATTTATCAGCTCTAGGAAGTTCGAGGTGTCCAAATTTCTGAACGCATTGATCGACGAAGATTAAATCAGTATGAACTGATGGCTTAAGAGGACCAGAATTGACCAGAACACAGAGTTGTACGGCTCACATTTGCTCGAGAACACAGCCATTGGGCTTTGAACGATTGGTCTGCTGTACTTTTTACAGTTGAGTGTAAATTTGCTCTACGATCTCCAGATGGGCATGAAAGAGTGTGGAGAAGGCGAAATGAAAGGTACGAAAACTGTATTTTATTCCCAGAGCCAACCTTTTCAACGTAGCTCAGTGATGATGTGGGCGGGAATTTCAATGAAGAGTCGTACAGAGTTGGCTGTTGTTCGTGGAGGGTCTTTGACGGCCAGTCGCTATGTGGATGAAATTTTGGAACATCATGTGTTGCCTATCCTCGATTAAATCAACGACAAGCCTATTCTAATGCACGCAAAGTACCAACGGACCTTCAATACATGACATAAGGGTCTTAGCCTGGCCAGCCCGTCTTCCAGACATGAATCCGATCGAACATTTATGGGATAACCTCAAAAGAGCACGTCCATCACTTCCTGGTACACTACAGGATCTTGAAAGGTCTCTTCGTTAACTTCCAGCAAAAAGACATTTCCAGACTGGTAGAAAGTATGCCGAGGTGTCTTCGAGATGTAATTAAGGCAAGAGGAAATACACGATATTGAAATGTTAATTAAAAATCTAAACTAAAATTTAAACAAATTTTATATGTCTGTCTTTTTTTATTTTCCTTACCAATTTACATTTTTTTAAACTTTTTTAGACCAAGACTCAATTATTAAACGTTAAAAAACGTGAAACTTTGATTAATACACAAAAATATATACAAATCAAGTTATATTACAAGTGGATGGGTTTTTGTTGCCTGTCAGTGTATTTTATTATAAAGAGAACTCTATCCTTAAAAAATATCTATAAAAAAACCACTAAGTTAAGATTCAGAGATAGTTAAATAAATTGATATGCGACTAACGGTAGATAATTGGATGAGTAGAAAGCCACAATTAAACAGAGAACGTAGATGAACTGAAAAATAGTGAAAAAAATATATTGATAGAGTGAAAGAGAGAAATATGATTTACATAAAGGGACCCACCACTCGTAGGACAAAGTTTGTCAGGTGCTTTTACACCTCAAATGCAGCCAAAAAGTTCGTTTGAATCATTGTCCGATTCTCAACTTTTTTGCAGACATTCAACATTTTATATTTGTCCAACTGTCTACAATTTTCGTCAGAAATCTACTCGTAGCCTTGATCTATTTCATCTATTCATTTTTGGGGCAATAAAAGAAAACATTGAAAAGAGTGTTACATTTCTTTTCTAAATTTCAACGCTTGCATCGTAGAAGAACTTTCAATTGTTCATTTATAAAAAAAATTGATATGCTAGATTTATTGACAAAGCGTTAGGGAGAAAGGTAGAAAAAGATATTATAGACAAATTTTACCCCGTGGCTATGTAATGATAGTCGAAAAGTCGTCAAAAATTACCAACAATGGAATTTTGTCATAAACTTGTTAAACCTATAATTTTTGATAGAGTTCCGAAACCTAGAATTGGATCTTGCTGTAGTTCATTGTTCAATTAAATATTTGGTTGATCTTCAAGATTTATCATTAAAGAAAGAATAAGGGAACATCGTCTATCCCGTATTTGCCTCGCAGGCGGTCTGGGTTCGAATCCCGGCATGGCCATTGGAATTTTATTTGAGATTAATTCGGGCAATTGATTGAAAAGTGGTTCTGCACCACATTCGCGACACTCAAAGTAATAGTTAGACGTTATTGACAGACCAGACCACAAAATTTCCGAATATTGATTTATTTTTGTAAAAATCCTCCATGCTTTTCTGCATCTATTAATGTTTTAAAAAATCTCAGCACTGGAAGTTTTTTTAAAAATTATTGAAAGTTACATAATTTCGAAAGAAGCAAGTGATGAACAGTTTGGTCATTTTCATATTCTTTGGTTACTATTTTTTTTTCTCTTCAAAATAAATTGAAATATTTTAATTATAATATTGAAAAATAAAATGAACTGTTTTGAATTTCTTATGTGTTATAAAAATAAATAAATAAAACTACTTTATTCTATTTATTATTATTTTATTCATAAATTTTTTTTGAAGCCCTCTACATGACGAATTCTCGAATTTCGTTTTGCTTTAGTGGACTTAAATGGACAACCATCTGCTAGGATAGGTCATGTAAATAAAAAATGGAAACTGAGGGAGGAGATACGGGCAGATGCCATTCTAGGTATGACAATTGATGCCACTACTCTGAAGTACAACTTTACCAAGAAGTACAAAGTACTGATACCAGAACAGGAAGAATGGGCCAAAGGAAGACCACTAAAGGCAAAGTCCTACTGGTATACTGACGGCTCCAAAACCGATAAGGGTACAGTAGCTGAAGTCTTCGGGATGAACCCCAAGACCGAACTGATGGTAATCCTAGGAAAGTATGCTACAGTTGTCCAGTTTGAAATCATAGCGATTGAACAATTTGCCAGCAAAATAAAAAGGCTAGGAATACATTCCCGGAAGATAGCCATTTTCTCTGAAAGCCAGGCAGCACTCAGGGCCTCATGGGAGGCGAAGGCAAAGAGGGTTTGGAAATGCACGGAGGACCTGACGGAAGTAAGTGACACAAACGACCTGACCATGGGTCTCTGGACATCCGAGGCATAGAGGCACGAAAAGGTTGACATGTTGGCCAAAAAGAGAGCCAATATGGACTCTATGGGCCCAGAACCCTACTGCGGCTTAGCAGCTTGCCAGAAAAGAGGATACATCTTAAAATGGATCCTTAATGGGTCCAAAACTTGGTGGAACATTACCACAGGTATGAGGCACGCGAAAAGATTCATAGGAGGACCATCCGCAAAATTGGAAGGCAACCACGAACGAACCAGGATTCTAGTTGGACTCCTGACAGGGCACTGCCACTTAAGAAAGCACGAATTCCATTCAAGAAAGGCAAAGAGGGTTTGGAAATACATGGAGACAGAAGTCAGCGACACTAACGACCTGACCCTGGCTGGGGTCCCTGGACATTCGGGGCATAGAGGCAACGAAAAGGTTGACATGTTGGCCAAAACGAGAGCCGCCTACTGAGGCCTAGCAGCTTGCCACAAAAGAGGATACATCTTAAAATGGATGGGTCCAAAACCTGGTAGAACAATACTACAGGTATGAGGCACGCGAAGAGAGTCATAGAAGGACCATCCGCAAAACTTCTAAAAAAAAATTACTGGAAAGCAACCACAACCGAACCAGGTTCTGGTTGGACTCCTGACAGGGCACTGCCACTTAAGAAAGCACATGCACCGGATATGAGTACAGACAGAAGAAACACTGTGCATATATCAGGAAGAGGAGGAGACCGCAGAACACATTTTATGTTTCTGCGAAGGTCTATGTAGGTGCAGGTTCTTGCAACTGGGACAAGAAATATTTTTCTAAATTTCGAATTCTTGTCAAATTAAAACTACTTCTTTCAGGGAAAATTTTGTCAGTCATAATGGTTACATATTACCATACATACTCATAACATTTTATTCAAATTTAATGAAGGCGACAAGATTTAAATGGTTTTTTTCCATATAGATGTATTGTTTGTCACTCTGCCCATAAACTTTATGACAACATTCCTTTATGACAGGAATTATATTACTTTAATACATTATTTTTATGCAAAAAATAAGAAATTCACCAATTTTTACCAACTGAATCTGAAAACGTGAGTATTTCAGATGAACCTTATTGGCATAATACATGAATTGTCTATTGTAAGTTTGTTTTTTATTGACTTTATGGGTGTAACAAATTATTTTCTTATTTTGGGGATTTTTTAATCTATTTTTGAATTAGTTATGGTATGGATGAGTGGCATTTCCTGGCGTTATTTTTCACAGCTCTTCGACCCCTGTTGAACCCTTTGGGCTTTCGAAAAATAAAACCCAGCAAAATCATAACGCCGTCACGCATTGGCGGACGTTATTTATTATTTTCACCGATTTTTAACACCTGTCGTACTCGGGGGAAAAAAAGAAAAGAGCCGAGAAAAAATTGAAAATCCGACAAAAGGAAATGGGCCATCGAATCCGATCGCTTTCGCTTAATTTCAAATGCTGCCGGAGGCTTTGTTAGTCAATATTTTATTGGCTGCTGACAACCTCGCAACTTCCGACAATGGCGATACACTCTGTGTACTACTAATTCGTAACATTAGTCACCAAAAAGAGTCAATAACTTAAACAATACCGCCCTAAAGCCGTTAGAAGCAGAACTGACAAACGAGATTTAGCGAATCCAAATTTTCAACCCTCTGAGTCAATCGTTCTCTTTGAACTTAAAAGTAATAAAAGAAATTCAAAACCTTTTATATTCGGTTTTTGTACTAAGAAATGATTCATAATTTGATCATTGATTCATCAAAATTGTTTTGCCATAACGATGTTACACAATGATTCAAATTCTAAACGAATGATTAATTGAAAACAAAAACCTAAAAAAAGTGAGTAATCAGATTAGATTTTGGCAATTTAATAACAAACACAAAAAAACATCCAAGATTATTGACAGAACAATTACGTTTTGCTAAGCTTACACAAATGAAAGTAAATTTACAAGTTGAGAATTGCCACTTTTCCGAACAATTACCATGATCAACAGTTTAAAACTTAAAAACCCAGGGTTTTTGTACATAATTGATAAAGAGTTACAGCTACCAAATTATTAAGTGAATAACGTATGATTTTTTTATATACATATTTTTTTAACGTGGGTTCACAACAGCAGAGTTCATATCAAACCTCAGGGTGCGGGTGTTTTTGAAAAAAGCCCATTTATAAGTATATCGGGTTCGAATGCAGGGCCGCTGGGATTCGAACCCTGGACCTTTACCTTACAACGATGAGCGCCGTGTCAACGCCTAAACCGTTGCGGCCACCGACGCCCCGTATGATTAATTGTTTTTGTAAAAATAATAATCGACGGAAAGATAATCTGATAACGGTAATGCTCGTTATTTTCCTATAAGAGTTTGTACTTTTGGAAAACAAACTTAATACTGCGGATTGCGTGTCTTAGAGTATAAATATTTCCATTGAAAAAAATGTTTAAAATCTTTTCGAAAATATTTACCCTCAATTATCTGTCAACATGTTTGATTGGAATTTGTTAGATTGTTGCAAAACGCCTTTTATTTTTTAATGTATTTCATACAAGCTCAATTAATACGTTGATTATGTGAGAAAAGTAATTTTTTATTAGAATAATTAACCTTATAAATTATAAAGTAAAAATTATGGTTTATAAATGTACAATTGTGTAAACCCTTTTTTTATAATGTTTAAATGATTTAATTTTTTGTTATTACATAAAATTAATAGACTGTGTCAAATCGGAAAAATTAAGTGTGAGAATAAATTTATTTAAAAATATGCAACACACGTTTTTCATCTTGGTCTGCTTAGTCTTATAGCCAGCACTCATCCTGCAAACTAAATTCAACTTATTATTTATTTCACATAACAGTTTGAAATTTTATTACTTTTTCCATTATGGTTGGAAATTTGCAAAAATATAACATGCGAGAAGAGATTTATTTTAAAATATAAATATATAAGTGACAAGTTTTAGGTCCTGATTACGACGAACACATTTCCTGCCGAATAAATTTTGCTTTTTTCTTATTGGCTTTAAACTTTTATACAACTCGAGTCAAACATGTCAAAATCTTGCCAGAGTGTTCATTGTACGCGATGAAACCATTCGCTACATCGACATGGAAAGCTGAAAGTTCAGCAAATGGATTCCGAATAAATTGAACGATTGTAAAAAGCTTCTGCGTCTAAAATAAAAAGTAGACTTTCTTGACCAGATTGGATGAAAAATGGATTCGTGGTGATTTTTTGCTTCGTATAAACTTCTCTTTACCGTTAGTCTTTGACGAGCTGTACTTTTCAATATAAAACATATTTAAAAAAATATATTATTCAATTTTTTATAATGAATCATATAGCAACAACATACATACCATGGACTAAATTTATTATTTTCTCCTTGGAATTGTTTTTAGGGCTTCGTATAAACTTTAACCTTTCTTTTATCGACTGATAATTGATGGAATGGAAAGGTCGAAACAATAAAGTTATTTAAAAATATTTTTGGTCTGTTTAGTTCACATGCTACACATATCCAGTAAGAAAAGTTTTGCTTTTTCCGTTTACAGAGCATCCAGGATTCATCTTTCATTTATAAACTGTAGTTTGATGATTATGATTGTGCCCATAAATATATATGAAAAATGTACGGTACAGGTTTTTGGCTTTGGCCCACCTGTCTCGCATCAACACACTTTCTACAAACTACGTTTAGCTTTTCCGCAAAACCCTTGGGGATTCGTATAAAACGTATTTTCCTCCTTTAAGCCATTAATGTAATAGTATGTAATGACACTGCGCATAAATTTATAACCTAATAAACATGTGTGGTGATTAGTGACCGTTAATACAATACTTTTCCACATCCAAAATGTAATTGTAATATGTAAACAATGTTTGTAAATCCCAGGCCCTGAAGATGATCTCAATAAAGATCGAAACGATGGCACGATAAAGAAAATGTTTTTCTGAAACCTACATCACACCTGACCGCATCTCACGATTTCTAAATAAATACTATTGTAATAAACATGTTTTTGATCTTGGTCCATCTAGTAGCAGCTAACCGACTGAATTTTTTATTTTCTTACTTGGATAGATTTTAGGATTTCGTATAAATTGTACAATTTTCCTTTATCACTGATACTTGATAAAATGTAAAGATAACAAAATATTTTTTTTTAATATAATCATACAGGTTTGGGGTCTTGGTCCGTCTGGTCTCGCATCGACACACTTTCTTCAACCTAAATTTGACCTTTTCTGCTAAAAATTATTTTCAGGACTTTGTATAAACTTTACTTTGAGTAATTTGTTTATATATGATGATATAAGAAATGAATTTATTCAAAAACATAATCAAAATGTTTTTATTTACTGGTCCGCCTTGTCTTGAAGCAAAATTATTTCTAGAAACTAAATTCGGTGTGTTTTTACTTTACTCTCTATATACTTTCTTCTTCGTTTCTTTACTGCTTGCAGTTTCGCGATATGGGTATGAATAATTTTAAAAATACCGTCTTGTCTCGCATCAATACTCTTTCTTCAATTTAAATTTTGCCCTAACCATTATTTTCAAGACTTCGTATAAATTAATTATTCAGAAATCGTGAGATGCGGTCTGGTGTCGCCTCACTATTTCTGAATAATTATGGATTAACGGTCACTAATCACCACACACTTCGTATAAACTTTCCAGCTTTTCTTTATCGCCTTCAGTTTGATAAAATAAAAATATTGTACGAATATTTTTTAAACATTACCATACATGATTTTGTTTCTTATCCAACTACCCCCTTAGCTACTCACTTTCTACAAAGTAAATTTTATTTTTTACTTCATAAAACTGTCAGGACATCGTATAAACATTCTCGCCGTTTGTGGATTGATGAGACGTCATGATTTAGTGAATAAATTTATTTGAAATATATATCATATAATTTTTTAATTTAATTTAATAATTAATCGAAAAAAACATTAATTTATGGCAGGATGATATGCCACCGCACAATCTTTAAACAAACGAAATTTTCCTTTTTGGATTAACCATTAGTTTCTGAATAAATTTCACTATCAGTTTTTTTAAATAATAATAAAACAATTTTGTTCCTTTTGGCAGTTTCATTCCGGTCTTAACTTTGAAGCTCTATATAACACAACGTTAATTTGAATGAGGTTACTTGTAAAAATTCGAGGATTTCAAAATATTAGCACGTAGATTTTCGATAAAACTATTGTAGTTACGTCGCGTTTTGTCAGCTTGTTTTGTCTGGAACATGTTGAAATCGGAAATTAAAAAGCCAGTCAGATAAGATTAGCGTTTCCTTTTTTTAGAATACTATCTCAAGCCGGTAAGATATAATTTACAACTTTTAAAGCACCGTGGGCGTGTAAATTGTCGCGTTTCTGATAAAAAAAAATTGAACAATCTATTTGAAAACGGCAGAACGTACAGACTTAGAAAAACAAAAACATAACGTTCTAATTAATGAACACGGCTTATCTTTGAGCTCTTAAATTCCTTAATTTTATATTACATATATAATAACTCAATTGAAAAAGGAAATAATAATTCTGAGAAGTGTTTTGTTTTTTGATTATTAGTACAATTTAAAAGATAAATTAATATACCATGAAGTCATAAAGTGTTTTGTTTACAATTGACATTCGTCGAAATATTTATTTACTAGCCATTTCCTTATTAATATTATAATGAAAATACAGCTTAAACTTTAATTTTTCATATTATAAGACTATATTATACTATTTTTTACGTACATATAAAGTGACATTTTAGGAGAAGATGTTTTGATATTATAAAAATCCGTGTCAAAATGGAAAACAATTTACTACAAATGTTGTTTAAAACTGACCTTTATACAAAATTTTTTCCGAGTTAGCTTCTATTTTTATAGTTCAATTTGTATATATTGATTTTCTCGTATTGGCACATATTATACTTATCTACTTTAATTAAACCATTAATAATCAGTAATTATGAACGCCCTCTTCAAATCATGCTCTTGTTGGAAACATTTACTGATTTATATTTTCTAAAAAGATTAAGATTATGTTCCTTAAAAGCAAATGAATTTCAACATGAAAGAAGAATAATTAGATATATAGATAGACAGATAGAAAGAGATAGTGGGAGAGAGAAAGAAAGAGAAGGCGAGAAATAGAAAAAGAAGGAGAGAAATAGAAAGAGAGATAGTATGAAAGGATGAAAGAAAGAGAGAGAAGGAGGGAGAGGGAGAGAGAGAGGAGAGCGAGTGTAAGAGTGGGAGTGAGAGAGAGAAAGTGAAGTGAGAGAGAAAGTGAGAGAGGGTGAAGGAGGGGGGAGAGAGAGTGAGAGAAATAAATATTTCACAGACAGATAGAAAGAATTTGTTTTCTCTCGTACATCGAGAGTGAATGTATTTATTAGAGTGAATGTGTAGTGCCGTCCTATCGACCCTCAATTAGTTACGTAGTAAGTGTAGAGAGTAATGGAGGAATATCGAGTACTTCACTCTATTGAGTGAATGGTATGTAAATAGTAAAATCGTGTTTATGAATTTACAGGCTGTTGCATATATTTGTAACATTTTGGACATCAGATTTAATAAAACTTGGTCAAGTAAATCGGAATATTTTGAAATAAACAGGTATGAATTTTTGACGGTTTTTCTATAAAACGTATGTTATGCACGAATAGAAATAATGTGGAAAGGGTAGAGGCAGACAAGAGCTGAGGTCATAGTCAGCCCTCTCAGTGTTTTTATTTCTTTTTTTGGTCTTTCATTCGCATTTTTCAACCTGCATCAAATTAAATGTGTAGAGATTAGTGACCGTTAATCGATAGTTATTCAGATAGGGCACTCTCAACACGACACACAAGGATGGCACAATTACACAGAAGACAAAACTTTGAGCCCTGAAGATGATCTCAATAAAAGATCGAAACGTTGGCACGATAAAGAAAATGTCTTTCTGAAACCTACATCACACCCGACCGCATCTCACGATATCTGAATAACTATCAAATTTAATGTTTCGACTTGTTGCTCACTTGTTTTTCTGTAAATCTAGCCGATATGCTCAAATGTGTACCTCAAGTTGTCAACTACAGAATAGATATAAAAAAACAAAAATACAGCATTCTCGCTAATAATTTACTTTTTTCTCCAGACGTCGCAACTCACCCCAGAGTACTCGATATTATATTATATTACTCCGGGCGTGGTATACGTAAATAATTAGAGAAAAACAATATTTGCTTTCTTATAATTTTTCGATACAATATCACATAAAATAAGTAAATCTATCTCTCTAATCTCATCATATTTATGTTTACTTTTCATCATTCTTATGCAATTGGATACAATTTGGCTCAAGATATCGTCTGAATATATTGAGGTAAATTTCAACACAAAAGAAAACAATTACGCAGTGTTTATAATAAAATGAAAGATAGCGTGATTGACCCCCACCCCCTTATTTGTAAAATCCGAATCGCACTCATTTTTAGAGGACGAATTTAAGGTGATGTAACGCTTATTGATTGTAGCGATATAATAAAAATTATTATTTCATCGGAATCTCTTATTACTGTTGAAAGGGGTCGATCGTCAATAAGTAAAACCGCATTGTCACGATCCAGCCAAAACGGCCTCAGATTGACTGTCGGCGATTGACTATCTGAATCCGTTCCTAAAATAGAAATTCAGCTATTGTTCAACGGATTGTAAAGTGGGAAGGTCATGAAAGGGAGATTTCAAATTTGCCTTGACTTCTCCTCCTTTACTATCACTCACTTAGTATTTTGTCTCTCTCTCTCCCTCTGTCTGTTTCTGTCTTTCATCCTATCATGCTATCTCTCTCTCTCTCTCACTCTCACTCTCTCCCTCTCTCTCTCTTTCTCTCTCTGCTCTCCGTTTCTCTCTTTCACCATATCACGCTCTCTTTCTCTTTCTCTCTGCTCTCTGTTTCTCTGTTTCTTTCTCTCAGTCTATCAGGCTCTCTCTCTCTCTCTCCCTCTCTCTCTCTGCTCTCTGATTCTTTCTTTCACCATATCACGCTCCCTTTCTCTCTCTTTCTTTCTCTCTCTCTCTCTTCTCTCTGTTTCTCCGATTCACCATATCACACTCTCTTCCTCTCTCACTCTCTGCTCTCTGTTTCTCCCTTTCACCATATCACACTCCCATTCTCTCTCTTTCACCCTATCACGCTCTCTTTCGCTCGCTCTCTCTCTCTCTGCTCTCTGTTTCTCCCATTCACCATATCACACTCTCTTTCTCTCTCACTCTCTGCTCTCTGTTTCTCTCTTTCACCCTATCACGCTATCTTTCTCTCACTTTCTGCTTTCTCTCTCTCTCTCATTCTCTCTCTTTCTCTGTTTCTCTCTTTCACCTC
Organism: Cimex lectularius; assembly: GCF_000648675.2. Lineage (NCBI taxonomy): Eukaryota > Metazoa > Arthropoda > Insecta > Hemiptera > Cimicidae > Cimex > Cimex lectularius. The sequence goes on from NW_019392742.1 coordinate 1,411,133, forward strand.
TCACACCATCACTCTTTCTCTCTCTATCTATCTGTCTATCTACTATTTTCACTTGGTATTTTGGTGAAATTGAAAATATCATTTCTGAAGAAGATTGATAAAACTCCCATTAAATAATAAAAATATACAATACCAAGTGATTTTTTTTTCTGTTACATGTTCTGTTTGTTTCAGTGTGAGAATCTACGTGTGAATTTATTATTAAGTAACTATTCATTCTGATTATAAGCATCAAAAAATATACTTCTCTAAAAAAATTTAAATTTGTTATTTTAGAACCTCATATTTCATCTCTCTCTCTCTCCCTCTCTCTGTCTCTCTCTGTCTCTGTCTGTTATCTATCTATCTATCTATCTATCTATCCATCCATTTATCTGTTTTTCTCTCCTTTTATCTCTCTCTCTCTCTCTCTCTCTCTCTCTCTCGTTAATTGTAAGAGAGGTCGACTCAATGAGATTTCAATTTTTTTTTTAAATTTACAGTTCAATCCTTTTCATATTTTCCCATTTTCTCACAACTTTCTCTCTCTCTCTCTCTCTATTCCTCCCTCCCATTCTCTATTCCCTCTGGATTTACACCCAATAATCTGGGACTCAAGGTAAGCCAATTTTCACACACAGAAGCCCAGGAGCTAATTGAGTTTAAATCCTGCAAACCAGGAAGTGGGGAAGGAAAGGTTAATTTTGACATCATTTGTATAAAAGGGGGGCCGGGAGAAATATTTTATGAGTTTACGAAGTCATTATTCTAACAACAAAGTGAAGTTGTTTAAGCCTTGAGGGACTTAAGAAGTGATGGATCCGGGTTGAGAATGGAGGCTTATCCGGGACGAAGATTATTCGAAAACTGTCCGAAAGGAAAGAGTGGAACCAACGGAAAACATTATGGTAGAAAGATAACATTTTAAGTCTGGTAAAGAGAATGGAATGATGTAATGTATTTGATTGGATCAATTTGAATTAAAATAACTTGTAAACTTCATTGTATGCAGACGTCGCGTATATATTCACAGACTCAAGGTTTCAACTTTGTGTAACAGACCAAATCACAGAGTAAGACAGGAAATAGATACCTCTCACACGTAAACCTTACGATGGATTAAAATTATTTCATTACAGAAAAATCGAAACGAGAGATAGATTAATCTCTTTTACGGAGAGATTAATTTCAGAAAAAATAACAAGACTATCTTTCAGTTTACTTTGTGCTACAAGTAACGTCAGTTAATGACTATAATCGTTTAATGCCAAATAGTTTAATTGTGGATAGGTACGCGGTCAATTACGACGGGTGTCTGGGTTTACTGATTAAGCCAAACCCCCAGGCACCGCGTTTGAAATAATAAACGAGGACATTTTGTATTAATTGTTCGCACGAATTTTAAATTGACGTTTCGTAATTAGAAAGAAATTTTAATTATTCCTCTCTTATCTTACTTCAGATTTGCGCATGGCATAATATTCTGCCTTTGACTTGAGTTATTTTATGTTTAGCCGCTTTAAATTTATTTGATGATTAATAATTCAAAAGCTTAACATGCAATTTGAATATTAATTATGAACGAGCGGGCTTCGGTGCCTCTAAGGATTGCGTAGCTGTTGCCACTGCGTAATGTTTTATGTAACTGTTTACGCCAATGTAAACATTTTCATTTATTAATGGTTGGTTGGGAAATCTTGTCAATTGTTATTTTAAATTTATCATTTTTGAAGAATTGTGAAAACGGAAAATTTGTAATGATCAAGACGCTGGAGGGAGAAGCAGGTCATTTTCAGCAAGACGTCGTAAAAACAGTGAGTCACTCCCTGGGTTTCAACCTGTACGCACGAACGTACATCAGCTGTCTTCAATCAGTCGCTCCCTGGGTTTCAACCTGTACGCTCGAACGTACATCAGCTGTCTTCAATGAGTCGCTCCCTGGTTTTCAGCCTGTACGCACGAACGTACATCAGCTGTCTTCAATCAGTCGCTCCCTGGTTTTCAACCTGTACGCACGAACGTACATCAGCTGTCTTCAGTCAGTCGCTCTCTGGTTTCCGAGCGTACGAACGAACGCACCTTTGACTTCGTCCAACGCAATTGGAGTTTTCTTCTAGCTCGCTGCATCATATTCTCCTGAGTTTGTGGTGGCGGGCTGTTGCTGCAGGTCGTCTCAAAGGGGCATACGATGCAAGGGCCAACTTCCCACAAAAAGTGTTAATAAAGGCCTTGCCAAAACATCTAGCACTATGGAAATAGTTCCGTCTCGCAATAATGACAATATTTCTGTCCTCCTTTAGCGTCGTAATGCGCTGACATCCACTACCAGGCTTTCTATTGAAACTTCCAGTCTCTCGGAATCTAAAGCCCGGAGACCACGGTCTGAGAAACGCCAACTGACTCCGCGATATCCACTTGCCGGTAGCCTCGATGACTCATTGTCACAATAATGTCGAGGAACTTCTGGTTCAAGATGAAGTCTTTCCATGCTTAAAAAGAATACAACTGGATTAGAATGGAGAAAAGATGAGAAAAGGTATTTGTTTATAAAACGAGTAATCTTCATGCTTACTATTCTTAAATAAAACCGTTATTAAAAATGAAGATTAACATTTGTTTGTTTTTGGTTTTATTTTCTATCTTCTTTTATCCAACTAACAAGTATATATCGGTTAATTTAATTAAAATTAATAGAATAAGAATGAATTGCAAATATTCCTAATCATATTTGAGCTGTTTTGTTGAAAAAACATAAAATGTTGAATATCTGCGAATTGTTTGTGAATAGGACTATGGTTCATTCGAACCTTTTTGTTTCCTTTGAGGTGTGGAAGCACCTGACGAACTTTGTCGTACAAGTAGCGAACGTGTAGTACGATAGGGGGATAACACAAATAGTAAACGGAAGTGTGCGGCTGACACGTTTAGATTGTAACTCGCATGCGTTGCGCTGAAATGACCCAGTTGACGATGGCCTAGGAGCCTAATTTTGGTAGGTAAGACAGTGGAGAACACAGTAGTGATGATTTGATGACTGAATATTCGTAAAAGTTTGATGAACCCATTATTAAAATGTACTTAATGAGAAATTTTAGGGCCATGTTTTACCCTGTTTATAAAGAAGACTATTTAAATTTGAATGGTTTGGATTACACCGGAAAAAACTAATGACCTTTATTTCAAATACCCTGCTACAACGGCAATATTTTCCAAGTCGCAAAATAATTTATGGAACAAACGAAATATCAGTTTTGTCTTGAATATTTTTAGTACGGAGTAGTCTGACCCTAGAACAAATTTGATCACTTCCATTTAACCCGTTTTTTATTGATTGTTATTCTATAGGCTTATAGGACTAGGAGAATGGAGTATAAAACGGCAAATTATTAAAATTCGGTCGGAGACTTTGGTGGGTTTGGGTCGTCGAGTGGGTCGGGAGATGAAGCAGCTCTAAATCCGGTCCAGCTCTCGGGAGCCGGCGAATAAACTCACCCACGGCAACGTCGGGAAATAGAATCTAGATCTATTTTCGAGCTGCTGCTAGACGAGGCCGACAATTTCCCAGTAGTAGCGCTCAAATTCTCACCGATTGAGACGGGAGTCGCAATTTTATCAAGCTTCCTTCCTTCGACGGACAGAAAATTGTCCGGCTGTTTTCAAACCAAATTTTGGTCAGTTTGACTATGAAAAAAAAAATAAAGGGGATGCTTGATTATACGATTATTCGAAAGCGATACAAACGCTTTTGCCATTTTGTTTTCCGAAAATGGCAAAAATAGATTCCAAATGGACAAAAGCCAATGAAATTTCCAATGTGTTCGTAAATATAGGTCACATGATTTTGAACTCATTACTTACTGATGATTTCATAATCAATTACTTCTGAGTTCTTTATACAAAATGTTTTATACATTATGGATGCCAAACAATGGGGTAAGGCGATGCAAAATCACAGCAGGAGTAAACTGTATTGGCTAGGATTAGGACAAAGTGATCTTCATCAAGCATGTTCTGACATCATAATTCAATAATTTAACTACTTAATAAATTAATAACGAAATTCTCACGGTAACATTTAGTAAGGATAGAAACCAACTACCACTAGATACGACAAATATCTTAGTTAGTAGTATGTTAGTAAATAAATTGATATTAGTTACAAGTTATCATACAAGTAAATTAGTTTTAAGTAATTTTATAAGTTACTTTTTAGTAGTATAAATAATACAAATAGTATAAATATGTTAGCTTTTAAATAATCTTATAAGTTAGTAATATTTTTTTACAAATATGTTAGATTTTAAATAACTTAATAATTAAATATATAAATTGATTAATTTTTAAATACGTTAATAAATTAGTTAGTTAACAATTCAATTATTTAACAATTTAATGAGTTAATAAATTAATAAGTTAATAACAAAATTCTCACGGTACCATACAAAACTAAGTACTATTTAGTAATGATACCAAATATCAATAGTAAATGTTAGTAAATAAATTGATATTACTTTAACAAGTTATCATACAAATAAGCCAGTTTTTAAGTAAGTTTTTAAGTTACTTTTTAGTAGTATAAATAAATAAATTTTGAAGTAATTTATATGTTAGTTTTTAGTAGTATGAACAGCACAACTAAAATAATTTTTAAATAATATTGTAAGTTACTAAGACTTTTTGCAAATAAGTTAGATTTATAAATAAGTTAATAAGTAAATATATAAATTGATTAATTGCTTAACACGTTAATAAATTAATTAGTTAACAATAAATTAATTTAACAAGTTCAAAAATTAGTAAGTAACAGATAAACACCTTAATAGGCTGATAAATAAAAGATTTAGTACAAAGCAAATGTAGAAGAACGAGAGTTTTCAGGTGAATAAATTATGTTTTATTATTCTGTTTCCAAGGTATGAAATTGTCGTTTTTGCTAACTGAAGCACTTATTGAGTTTGCACTGAAATACCAATCAACAATAAATATGAAAGATATGTCAGTAAATAAATTGACATTACTTTAAAAAGTTATGGTACAAATAAGTTTGATTTATAAATAACTTAATAAGTAAATATTTTATATATATATATATATTCTGACATCATGTAGAAACTATGAAGATCTAAGGTGGTCAAACATAGGCTTGATGTGACTGAAATTTTGGAGGATTCCTCATCAAACATCAGAAAACAGAGCACCTTACCGAAACTGGATTGATATATAAATTCTGACTTGTAAGAGTAGGTGAGATGGCTTTGAGTTCGGGGAGTTGAGGGCTTCCTGTCTATGTCCTTCTCTTTACTCATCCCATTCCCCTTACCCCATGTAGAATCAAGTAATTTTTTCATGAGGTTGTATACTTTAAAAAAAAGAAAAAAAAGATACAAAATCAAATTTAAATAACGTTTTTGCAGTTTTAGATAATATTATTTTAAAAAACTAGGAAATATTTATTCATTTAACAAATCCTATTGTCTTATATTTTTTCTTTTTATTGATTTTTACATCTATAAAACAATTACAATGGTAAAAATGCTATAAGAATAAAATTGACATGAAAAACATGCGAGGAAAAACCCAGTTATGAGCCTCCTTTAGAATAAATAAATAATGACCACTTTTCAATTTTCCTTGACAATATGTAAGGCAGCGCGTGGCCATCGGCATTTGAGCTGACAGGGAGGATTATCTGGGATGGTAGTAAAACTGAGCTGATGGACCAAGGCATTAGAGTTGTGCAAAGGGGTTGATGTAATGGTTTGTAATAGCATTTCACTAGTTCTGGAACAAAGGGGTGTAGGGTGAAGTATGATACAAAATAAGGAGAGTTTGAGATGGGGAGTTGATGTCCGAGTGGATCGAGGTCACGATAGCTCAGGTGGTAGAGCAGCGGCGTATCAAGCCGAAGATCGTGGGTTCGAATCCCTCTCATGCCATTAGCTTTTTTTCATCTCAACTAAAAACCTTAATTAATTGTCATGTATTAATTGGTCAAGCGGACCACGAAAGTAGTGAATTAAAAATTATAATTCTCAACCAATCATGCTGGTTTTAGTATCATTTGACGTAATGAAATAAATGCACTTTGAATGTTGTTTTATGGTGGTAGTAGCTGTTTACTTACTATTTCACAAATAACATCAGAAAACGTGTTTTTTTCACTAGCTCTGTACTGAAGGCTTTCCGGACCCAGGTTGATAGGGCCTTTCACTATATTTCATATAAGAACATGAATTTTTGACCCATGATTTGGGGCCTCCCAGTAGCTTTCTTCTGTAAAGGGGAGCCAATTAATCAAATGGCTTGAGCCAGATTGAGCTTGAGAAGCCACTTGGCATACTTCCAAATTTTCTCATGTCTCTCCAATTAACTTTATTATTTTTAAAAACTAATCGCCTCTCTCTTTGTCATTACAGACCTATGATTGAGATTGTTTCGGGGTCCGATTACATCTGGCCACTGTATAATTACTCAAATTCCTCTTGCCTTGTAATTTGCAACACTTATTTGAAAAACATAACAAAGCTAACCCTGATCACAGTTTTTCATCCTACTGATGAAAATATTTGAAAAATACAAAATAAAATAAAATGGGCTATTTTATTAATCTATATATATCCAAGGTGAAATTTCAAAAAATCAAATCGAAAAGAAAGAGAATTTTTACATAGAGGGCCAGAAATTATGACTGTCCAATCAATAAATAAACCATAAACTAAATGCATACCCATACATTTTTTTTATGCTGAAACAGAAGATGGATTCCAACATCCTGCATAATAACTTGTAAATATGTGAGAATTACATAAAAATATTTACTAATAGAAAAAAAAAGGAATTAGGAAAACTGAATAGAAGAGTGACAATTTATACAAAGTATTACTATAATTCTTTGCATAAATTATATTACAAAAATGAAAGCAGAGCATGTGAAAAACATTTCAATTTCAGTGTTTACCGATTAAGTAATTTTAATTTTATTTTTCCTTTTGAACACATACACCTATTAAATACATACAAAAAATATTTCAAATCACAACTTATGAGGTAAACAATTAGTGATACATTATGTTATTTAATACTAACTGGGCAGTCTCGTTATTAATATCTAAAAAAACAAAAATTTTGACCTCTTCAGAAGAGTAATAAAATATAGTAATAGTATTTATTTGAATTTGGCGTGTTATACATTTATTTTATCCTAAAACACATTTCGCTATAAAACTGAGGCTGATTAAGAGGCGATGTTCATTTTTGCCGCCTCCTGCCTTATCACTGATATGAGTTCCATGTTTATCAGGAATACAAATCTCAAACCGGCAATCTGAAATAATGAGACAAATTATAGATTACTTTTTATCTTTTTTTTTTTTTTTATATAAAATAAAACTACCTCTACTACAGAATTGTCATTTAGCCTGTATTTGTTCCCAGCTAAGATAGGTCTCCCGTCAACATAAATAGGCCGTTTTCCTTCATTCATTATAAAAAAGTCGCCGTTGTTCCGAAGCCTAATGGTCCCCTGCTGTCTCGACACCTTGGTTGCTGGCCCTTCCAATGTTAGATCGACATCCACACTATAATCTTTGGCACATCTTCCGATGGTGATCTAAACATTTTCCAATTAAATAAGGAATATTACCTTGTAAAATAAGTCTAGTGTTTTTTAATAATTCAATTTTATCTCTGTCAGAACTGTGAAGAAATGTTTATTTAGTCATTATTTATCATTTACTCCCTTTCAAAATGGATTAGTTACAAAGGTTTTATTAATCAAGTTTTGTTCAGCATTTCATATTTGTACAAGATGTTTTGTTAATTTAAAATGGAAAAAAATAGTGCATTTTTGATATTTATTTATTTTTATTAACACAAATTGAAAATCACAGCTCAGACTGCTAATTAAATCGGTTATGCGTATGATGATGGTTTAGGAAAAATACTGTCTATAAGTGGTTTGCTTGGTTCTGAAGCGTAAATTTTGATTTGGAAGACACAAAGCACTCTGTCATCCTTCTAATTGTGGCCAAATTCAACTTTTGTCGCAAATAACCCACATTCAATGAAATGCAAGATCTCAGACACTTAACATATATTACACAATCATTTCAAGACATCTCAGAATGGCCAGATATGTTTATTTTTTTTATTATTATTTTTTTTTTTACGAGGGTTCGCAACAGCAGAGGTCATATAAACCCTCTGGGTGTCGGTGTTTTCGAAAAAAATCCCATTTGTAAGTATGTCGAGGTCGAATGCAGGGCCGCTGGATTCGAACCCGGGACTTTTACCTTACAGTGATGAGCGCCGTGTCAACGCCTAAACCTTGCGGCCACCGACGCCCCTCCAGATATGTTTATTAGAGCCGATATATTCCTTAAATGATGAGTGAGATGAAGGGGTTATGGTCATGGGGTCACCGATTTCATCAAAACTTTTTTTAGTGATACTAGCGTCAAAAAATATGGTATAAATACGGACACCCAAGAGCCAGGAAAAAAATGTATTTTAGGAGTAAAAATGACCAAAATTTGCATTCACAAAGCTCCCTTAATCAATCTGAATAAAATTTTAAAGAGTGCAATAAATTTTTTGTTGTAAAATGTTGTCAAGGTCTCTGAAAAAAAGGTAATCGGTGGCAAGAGGTCTGGAGAATAAAGTGGAGTGCAACAGAACCTCACCAAGATCTAAGAGTTTTTATGTGGTTCAATTTGAGAGTAATACATTTTGGCATTGATTGATTCGTCAGGATTCAAGAAACTGTAGTAAATCAGCTCAAATAATGCCCCTCAAACAGTCAACATCACCTTTTTTTAATAAGTTGGGGGCTTTGGAAAATGTAGTGCAGCTTAAACATAAACAACCCAATATACAAAAGCTCCGCCGTTTTTTTTTTTTTTTTTTTTCAATTCTTTCCAGCAAAACTTCATTTTTATTTTGGCATAGAAGAGTTATACAAACTTCATAATGATGATTTCCTTCCATGACCTTATTTGTTTTCAAGGCTAAAGTCTCCCTCTTGTAATTTTTCAAACCATCTCTGACAGGTGCTCTCACTCACACTGCCATCGTCCCAGACTTCATAGCGTTTCTGGCTGTTTGGGCAATGTTCCGACTGAGTTTAAACTTGTAAAACAAAATTATGCGAAAACCACACGTTGTCATCTTAGTAAAGGCTGAATTATTCCGAAGTTACAAAATGCTACTGAGGTAAACATTTTTGTTTGTAAAATGATTAAAAATTTATGATATTCGTACAAAAGAAAAATCATAAATAATAAGTAATAAAAAAGATCATCTGGTTTTTGCATGAAAAATGGCCAACTTTGAAAATGCATTTTTCTCAGCCATTTAAGTCATATACATGCGCTAGATCTCATTTTTTATAAATTGACCAAAGTTAGGGAAACATTTAAAAACAGTCATCTTGATCAGTGGAAAATTTTCTAACCGAAAAGACTGAGAAAATATGAATTTCTAAAGTTGGCCATCTTTTCATGTAAAAACCAAGTGGTTGGTTTTTATTATTTTTTCTATATTTTTTATTTTTATTTATTTATTTATTTTTTATTTAAATGATGCACCTCACTTCGATACCCAAGATAATCACATCTGTCACAGTGACTTTTGTTATCCCAAATCACACTGTTCATAAATTACTAATGTTTTTCAACTTAGTATCGACTTAAAAAAAAAAGTTTCATTGACATTGGTGACCCCATAACGGTCACTAATCACCACACATTTCTTCACGAGAATGTTTACAACAGAGAGAAAACTCCTGGAGAAATGCACTGTTTTGCATTAAAATCCCCTAAAGGTGATGTTTGAAAGAGGGCTTTATGATCTTCATACCAGAGAGAACCAAAATCGTTAATTCTAGTGATACGGCACTCAATTGGAACATTTAAAAGAATATTTTAAAAATGGATCATATTAATTGAGTAAATTTGTTTACAAGTACATGAAATTTCCATTGAATTGAGCATTAGAAAATGCTACAGATTTATTTTTCTAAATGGTTTTACCTGTCTAGATCTCATTAGATATCTAACGAGCCGCCCTTTAAGAACAGCAAGCGTATGGTTGTCAAATTCTTGTGGTGTTATGCCTGATACAGTGTCGACTAAAACCTGCCATCTCATAACTTCAGCTTCAAGTGTCCGAATTTCTTTCTTTTCTCTCCTATAAGTTGTAAAAAATGTATGTTATATAATATCAAAATAGTAAAAAACCAATTATATTACACCAAAAAATACCTGTCAGCCATAGACAGTTCCTCCTCAAGGACTTCATCCGTTTTCCCTGTCAGTTCCATATCGTTCATATTTTCTTCAAGTTCTGAAAAAGGCACAGTCGCTTTGTTCTCGCCCATTGCTTTTGGCACTGTCTGCTCATCAAGTAAATGGTACTGTTTCATAATGTGCCATTGGCTCAGGAGCCCCTTGGCCGTGCGAGCCCTGTGGAACACGAGACTATTTTTGTTCAACAGCTCCTCAAAGGTAGTTATTGTCGGCGCTGGAGACTAAAAAACAATGCCTGAATCAAAAATCCGAAAGAAACATGAACGATGAACACTTACAGATTTCACAGCAGCGAGTAACTGTTGTTCGTCCTTGCTGTATAATGTTTTACTCTCAATGTTTGCTATTACATCCGGGTGCAGGTTCCTCATAGCTTGAACGGCCAGTTTAGATATCGTCGGCTCATACAAAAGTGCATACCATCTGTGTTGAATTTCCTGGAGTGTGAACTTGCAAGAAAATTTAATCCCACGATGGACGATATTAAGATCGTTTGACTAGACAAAAATTTAATTTATGAATATAAATGCACACATCTAACCAGGTATGAGACATTTACCTGAATGACAGCAGTGATTAAAGCTAGGTCATCAGTGGGTTTCCACCTGCCTAAGTCTTTGGTTGAGGAATGTATCGGCAATTTGCTCTTTTTCGACTTTTTCGAGCCTGTTTTGGGCAACAATTTTCTTTTGTCGATGGGCGAGTTGCTCACGACACTCGTGCTTGCAGTTTCAACTAAGAAATCCAAAACTTTTTATTACCGACAAAATTTCTGTACAAAGCCAACAGTAATAATCCAATCTACCTGTTTATATATTTTGCCATGTTCAAAGATTCAAAGAACAAAATAAGAAATGTGGAAATCTACCTATGTTATGTTAATGTTATGAAATGTCAAAATGCATCTGATAGACCAAGTTAGGAAAGATCAGGATGGGGGAACCACAGAGTATGACTGGGTTTGGCTCAGCCAGCAGTTTTTCCTAGGTTTGACTCTCACTAGAACCCCTCAACTTTTTTTTCTGATACCTCATCTGGGACACTAGGAAGTTGGCTGTTAAGGCTTCTTGTGTGAGGTAAACTCGGCTGAACGGAGAAAACCGAATTACAAGTGAAATTAAACGAAGTTTAAGAAAAATTGTTAAGAGCAAAAAAAAAAGGCAGTGCTTTACATGAGTAATGACTCAAGCTGGACCACATCCATCACTGTAAGGTTAAAAGGTTAAAAATACCTTTTATGACCTTTCATACCTCAAACAACTCAAACAATATTGGTCTATTGTACAAATCACTAAAAATAGCAAATTCAAAAATTTCTTCATGATCTCACAAATTACAACTCATATTAAAAACATCCCATAAATGAGATGATCTTGAACATGTGAAAATGGTTTAAAAAAATGAATATGGTTCAAAGGGACAGATGGTTTGGAATAATGTAGGCAATGAAGAGAATCAAAATGCCTTTCAATTATAAAATATTGCTGGCCTCAAAAAATAAAGAAATATACCAATGTTTAATAAAAATTATGTACAAGTGTGAGATAATAATTCTAAATTATTATTGTTATTTATTTACATGATTATTAACTTTTGTTTCTATTTAGATAGTGTATCTTAGAGTGAGAGAGTCTCCGGATAGGTGCTTGGAGGTGGGCGACCTGGCTATTGCCTTCTTGTTGGGGGAGAGAGGGGCCTCCAGAGCAAGTTTCGCTCAGGGGTATAGAGATATGTAAACTTTTCCACATCTACGTTAAGTACTTACAAACATTTAACAAAAATAACTAAATGGTAACCGCGTTCCTCCTCCTGACTGGCTGCGACCGGATTGGTGGCCTTCTGGGGGCCAGATAGTAAGTTTTTCCCCACATGTTGATTTGATAATAAGTTCATTTTGAAATTAATTTTTTTCTATGGCTAATGTGGAAACGCAAAATAAGTGTAAATTTGAACCATTGTCATTATCAAGACGTCCAGCCAGTAGGGTCTCTGTAGGATTGGGGAAATGAGAGCAGATGCACATAAGTCTTCAAGAAGGTTACAGCTCGTAAAGTGAGAAAAAGTTAAATCAGGCAAGGAAAATATAGGTATAATTATAATATAATAACTAATCCTATAACTGAGGTATAGGACAATTTTGAGCACAACTATAAATTTTAAAGATATTATTTGTTTGATTTGGATAGATGGATGGATAGTTGGGGAATACTAGGAAGCAGGGATTGGGCTCCCCGGACACTGCAGCCTTCCGGCTTATTGTGCTTTCCTAGTTCCCTGGTTCAGTACAATCGACTCAATCCTTCTTTTCAGAAGAATTTGGTCACTGAATCATTGACTGTCGCTGGTTCATTTCATTTTTTTTTTACCTAGGTTAAGTCTCCATTGTTGCAGTTGCTTTGTATTCAAGGGGCTGTTTCTGCCTCCTCATTATATAATCTGCAAATGGGATCATTCTTTTATATGACCATGTTATGTAAATATTTTCTCAGATGCCAGCAGCTTTAATAATCCTATCAATCCTCTGAGTCTAACCCTCTCCAACTGCGGCAGTAATTTGCCTTGTTGAGAGTTGTTTTAGCATAAGTTTACTACATCTAATGTCCCTAGAGTTTATCCACTTCTCCTTTTATTTTATTTCGATCCATTCGATGAAGGAAGAATTCTGTATTTATTTTTATCCCAAGTATAGTTTGAGGGCCTATGTATGGTCTGGCCATTGTGTCTGCTTTATCGTTATCCAAAATTCCTTTGTGTCCTGGCACCCAAGATATCAACAGGTTGTGTTTCCCCAGGTTTGGAGATTTTGGATGCATTCACTGTCTATTTGCTTGATTAAATTTTGGTATTTGGTTTTATTTTTATTTTGTGTTCCTTCTCCTTTCTCTTACCACACCTTTGAATCAAGTTCCTGGAGAGAAAAGGTGAAAAAGTCATATCTACGGCCTGTTGTGAAGAAGTCATAAGGCCCCGTAACTTTTCCCATGGAAAAGGGCAAGGTTAAAGTTGATGACGGGCATCTGCAAGTCAGTGAGCATATGTGTGCGACACTTCTGAGTAAAATAAAAAGCCACGAATGTAGATGCACCCAACAAATGACCCAATGCCGGTTCAACAATCCCAAAATATAGTTTTTTGGTATGTAGACCTCAACAAAGACAGTAATAAACTCGTAATGTAAAATTTAAATGCTTACAGAGTGGGTTGGACTGAGAGAGCGTACGCTGCCTGGGAGGTTTCTTGGCGACCGGTTCCGTCGAGTCCTTGGTCGGGAGGCTGTACTCGACAAGCTCATCGTCAAACCTCCTTCGCTTAATCGACCTCGAACTGCTGTAAAACAATTTGTCTCGTTTATCAAACCCGAAATATAATTAAATCCTCCCAGGCCGGCTTACCTTCTCCTCTTGTTCGGGTCAGACAAATTCGGATCCATTGTAGGAGTCAGGGGAAAGTCCAATTCCATTGAGGACGAGGTTGCTTGTACGTCCATCTTTCTGCAATTTTTGATAATTTTCCATCTATTTGGTCGAAATTAAAAGAGATAAACGTTCAAGAAGAACCACGTACCTTCGGTCGAAATACAAAACACTCGGAACGTACCTAAAAAAGCATGGCAAAGCGACTCGACGTATAGGTTGAAACACTTAGATTATAAATTATATAAAAGATTATGTACAGTATTTGTTTTTTAATTATTTAAAACGTTAACTTGGAAAAACATTAAGATTTAAATATACTAATAAAAGTATCTTGTTTATAACCTCGCTAATAAATATATCGTAGATTCGAACTTTAAGTCGAAGTTTAACCCAAGCGGAACGAGAAACAATTAACATTGAAAGGAACTGCTATGATGAAGGCCAATCACTACTTATACGACTATTATCCACACAAAAAAATATATATATTTATAAATTATATTTAACATTTATAAAATTATAAAGTGAAAATAAAAAAATTAAACTCGTTCTTTGTATGAAAGCAGCACATAATATTCAAATTCAATGCTCCTCAGGCACCTTTAACTTGATTTTACGTTTATTTTTTATTTATTTCTTCCTTAATGATACAAATAGGGTTTTAAGCTCCTTACATGTACATATTTTCCAATATTTTATTGCAATCTGCAATTTTTGGTTACATTATGTGATTTGAGAACATAGAAATAAATTGCTTGTTGAAATCGTGAAGAGCAGTCAAGAATGAGGTAGTTTAGAAAAACACCTTTTTTTTTCATTTTATTTGCCACGTTTCAACCTTTATTCAGGTCATCTTCAGGGTATAGTGTGGTGTTATTCTTGCGGTGTCATATTGGTGTTGTGTGAAAGTGTTGTCACAAGCTTTGCCATGCCACACGAATAGCACCACACTATATGTGCTGAAGAGGACCCAAATAAAGGTCAAAATGTCGGCAAAATAACCACACTTTGATGAAAAAGGCTGACAATATCTTGTCTTCAAATATCATTAATGATGACCGATTCTTAGAATGATCTCTGGGGCGTGAATGAATGTACGAATGTAATTTACTAGCGTGAATGGAAGTTTTTATTCCCAATTACTCTAAGGAATGTCGAGGTGGATTGGGTAGTGTGAATGTACCATACTATCATGTTTCTGTGTTATTTGTCTTATTTTATTCACAATTGACAAGGCCCTGATGCTAGCAAAGGTCAAAGAAAAGAGAGAGTTGGTTACTGTTCTACCATAAAATATCTAAACTGGAGAAAAAAATATTTGAATAAAATAAAAGAGCAAGATTAACATGAAAGAAATATAAGAAAAGAAATGTAAAGCTAAGGAGAGAGGGCTGGCAATGACCAATTTAGTTTGCCAGCCCTAAAACTAAGATAATAATATTAAGCTCTGAGGACATTTTGTATTTATTTTGATTTATTTTATTGGTACAAATAGGGTTTAAATCTATATAAACAAAGTAATAGTAATAAAACATATAATAAAAATATATGGTACAACTCCTTGGAACCACCCAACTTGAGGATTGTTCTTGAGCTTGGCAGCAATTCCGATTGCATATATCAGAGAGATGGGCAACAATGTGCCCTGTATAGTTCAGGAGACCTGGAAGATTTATTATGCTCAAAATATTCTGGTTTGTGCCTTTAGCATTTTGGCTAGCAGCTTCTTTCTGCATCTCATCTTCGGTTTTTCTAAATTTTCTACAAACTGGTGCCACCTGATAGGTGAAAATGCTTGGTCACTCTTTGTCCAATGTTCTTCATAATATAAATAATAATTAATTTATTACATATAAGTACTAATTAATTAACTTTTAGTTTACACATACGTTTGACTGTCACGCATTTTATTCTTGGTATTTATGTTTTACTATTCTGTGTACTTTTGTCTTTTCTTTGTGCTCTCTTATATGTACCTATGTTTTCAAGTTTTATTTATTTATTTTTTAAAATTATCTGTTAATCAAATAGAAGAAAACACACAGACTCAACCTTGAAGGCCTTACTTCATGACAAGAATATAATCAAACTGAACAAATAATTAGTACAATTAGTACTTTTGCATGAAATTATTAATAATTATATTAATTAAAATAGTTTTACTTATGATTTGAAAAAAATTCACCAAAACACCGTTGATCATTTAATGAATCATGCTTATCTCAATGCCAGTGACTGCTATACAGCCCTATTACTCTCCTGAGTTTTTTTGGACTAACTGTAGAAATGTGCTTGTGTTTGGTTTTTTTTTTTTTAGTTATGAGTTTACTGTGTGACCTTTGTGCAAGAAGGGGCCTCCACATCCTAAATGCCACTCTCTGCTCTTATCATCAGTTCTCTTTTCTCCCCTTTACTCTCTTCAACTTTTCTTGCTAAGATACACTCTTCATCAGTCGACTAGTCAACTCATCTCAGCCCTTGACTACCTACTTAGTAACTCTACTGGGCTCAATTCAACTGTATAAAGACCATGAAAGCCCATCTGTTTAAAATAATCCCAAATGTAATAGCGACCCCACCTTGTTTGGGACTGATTTATAAAGGATTTGTCAACACTTTTCTACATCTTCCCAGTTTTTGGAAATGTTACTTTGGATCTTACTAGGTTGGCGATCCATCAGAATTGCATACCAGAATAAAATTGTGCAACATTCCTTATAAATGATTGCTTTACATTAACCATTTAACTCATATTAAGACAGGCCAGTTATAAAGAAACAATAAATCGTTAATAATTAATTTATATTTCTCATCCAGTTTTTAGGTCTTTAAATTTATGAAAGTTTTCTCCGTGTGATATTTGGCCCCTCAGGCAGGTGGTGGTATGTTAGTCTGAAGGTTCAAGGTCTGAACTTTGAGGGGTCTAGCCATTTTTTTTTAAATTTAAGTTGTTAAAAATGCAGAAAGATTCTACATGTGATGAACTTAGAATTTTTTTTAGTTACAATCTGACGGATGAATACGATACTTAAGAAGATGACTAAGGTAAGAATACAAACAAAATGCATAAAGAAAAAAAAAACTTTAATGGGATAAATTTGATTTGTATAAAAAACAAAAAATTCTACCTAGTTCGTTACAAATCTGATTTGCTCTATATTTATCTGTTTTTATCCAAGTTTATTATTTAACTAAGAAGGGCACCAGGCCAACTATCATTCTTTATTTATGAAATTAATTACTTAACAATACCTTCACCATTCCCACGTGATTTGTAGCAAATGGGACAATTTTCTAAACAAATCTACATTATAATATATAACAATTTAATAGCAAATACAATTGTAATGAGATAGTCACTAATCATCAATGCTTAAAATTTTGAGCTTGAAATGTAAAAAACAAAAAACCAACACAACAGATTAATTAGAAAATGTTGATGGCCATCATCTTATCAATCACTTTTCTAATATCTCCATCTGTTTGGATAAGCATTTCTCTCAGCCATCCCCCTTCATTGCTGAATCCCATCGAAAGCATCAGTTTTAGGGCCTCATCGATTTTGCACTCTTCTAAAAAAAAAGTCAAATTACATCTTCTAAGAATTTTGTAGCTTAGTGTACAAAATACTCACTTTTGATCAATGCCCAGCCATCTTCGGTTTCCATTTCACATGCAGTAGACGTTTTAATATCAGAGGTAGATGCACTTTTGTTAAACAATTGATCATTGCCAGTTCCAGATGTTGTGGGTGCAGTTGGTTCAGTCTTCTTAAATGTTGTAGGTGTAGGTTCAGTCTCTTTGTCGGGGGCATCCTTCTCTGAAGCCTTAATAATAATATTTATCTTTTTTGCAATATCACACAATTCTTCACCTACAATCAAAAATTTACATTAATAAAAACTGCTTAGAATTAAATACAGAAAAATTCATACAAAACATTACCAAATTTGGTCTCTTTATCTATGTTGAAAACAGATTGAAGCAAAGACACGAGATTGAACGTTTCTTCAGGTGTTGTTCCTTCTTTTTGTTGATTTTCTGAGAAGGTTGGGTTTTCTGTTAATGGACACAGGGATTCTCTGAGTCTGGTTTGACGTTTTTCTCTTCCATGGTGTGACCAGTTCCTCACTCCGTGTGCCATCTTATCAAAAGCTTTACCAAACCTGTTAATTTCCTTATTTATTCTGTGTCTTGAGAAAGGAGTTATTCCGATTGGAAAAGGCAATCTGAACATCACATGTTCTTTGTGCATTTGCTTTTGTTCACATTCGGAGCACAAATCGTAATCAGGACAAAGGACACATTTGTACCTGAATCCAATTACACTCTTGTTACAAGCATCGCACTCTACACCGGCATGTAGGTCTTCATTTACTGCAATGACAAACTATACATTAAAAAAGGAAAAAAAACCTTTTGCTTTAAATTAAAGTTAATTTATGTCCTGAACTATAAATCAATTTACCTCCATTCTTTTGGAGGAATCTTGTATTTTACTTTTAATGAAAATTCTTGCCTAATTTTAATAACAATGTAATATTTTATTTGGCTAGTTTCTTATCATTCTGATTCTATTCTTTCTGCTTTGGTCTCTCAGACATTTTGTTATCATCAACCAACAATCCTTCAAGGATAGGGCAGACTAGCTCAGAAATGACCGAACTACTGATACAACTCAAAAATCATATTTCCTCTTGTCTACAGGCAATGACCTGTAATTTGATCCCTAGGCTAGGCACACATGCAATTATTAGTTGCACAACAGTTTCAAAACGGTTTGGTTCGTTATCTACTAAAAATTGCACGTGTGTGTCTAGCCTTACTGATCATCTGTGAATGACCAACCCAGCAAGAATATGCAGATTAAAATAATTAGTAAGGATAAAAAAAAATCCCAAACTTAGATCTTTATTTTTGTTGACTTGGAATACCCCTTAATTAATGATAGGAATATATTAAAGATGTATAATCGTTAGGGATACTACATCATAGAGGAAATATTAATATATTAACTAACCTTTTTTCTTGAATAAATCCAAATTCTGATAGGCACTAGGCTTTACTATAATTTTCTTATACACGCCCTGCAATTCGGTTAAAGCTATCATAAGCTCTTCATCATTGCATATCTGGATGTTATCGTCATCATCATCTAAAAATATATTTATAATGACATGTCAAAACACTGTGTTATACACTTCAGAAAATACCTGTCCAAAAGATTTCTAGTTCAATGTTTTGCAACAGTGGGAACAGTGCAGATATCTTTTGCTTTACATACAAAAAATTTGTGACGACGTCTCGGTCGATGGAAAATTTTCTAATTTGTGTTTCTTCTCCTGGCAGTACCAAGTAGACTTTAAATAATACAGCATTTTCTAGCGACATTTTTATTATCTTCTTTTTTCAATCTAAATAAAAACAGTTGAACAAATTAATAGAGAATATAGATTTGACGCAATTTTAAAATAAAGTTTCTTACATCTTACTTAAGTGTTGAATACATTTTCAATTAATTGATTCAGTCGAAAACAGTATACATTTAAAATAGAACAAAATAAACACATTAAGTAGACCACCTGCACTAATGCACTTTTCAGCTACTAAATTGCCCTCTCATTTACACCACTTAGACACAGACGGTGAATAAAAGGGAGTTACAAAATATTAAAATAACAGAAAGGTATGTATAAAATGGGATAGGACAAGAAAGTGTTTGAATCAATCTAAAATAAAATAAAATCCAGGAGATGGGATTTAAAAAAAAATTTGAACAATAAAAAAGAGTAACCAAATGGAAACTACACATGAAAAATGGACTATTATAAAATAAAAAATCCAGATAGAAAGATTAATAAAATACTTCAGAGAATAAATAAATAAATAATAAATATTATGCTAAGAACACACGGCTTTGGATTATGTTACCATGTACCAATTCCAATAGGGATGAAAAGCAGGGTTTAACAGTATCTTTTAAATTGAGCTTTTGTTGATTATATCACTAACATCAGGACAATACCTATAATTAATTACACACACGCACGCAAGCACGCACGCACAAATATTGTAAAAATCTTACAGTACAATGTCTGAAAAGCAGAATTTTGAAAATTATTATGCTATCGTAAAAATAATTGTATGACAATTGTTCAAAAACCTTACCTAGGTTGATATTACTTGCAACGATATTGAACCCTAATATGAAGCGTAACAATTTGTTTTAGTGATTACTGATTGAATTTTTATAATTATAATTATATAATCAATTATATAAGTGAAGGAGAATAAGGAGACAAGATTTGCTATAAAGTTAATTTTAAATGAAACTTCATTCAAAGGTGAAACACGACTGGAAATGAAGCCAAATCGTTGTACTATATGTATGATGTACACACGCAACAAACACCAATGTGTGGATCAACAGTCAACAATATACTTCCAATGTATCGACTAAATCATTGTAAAAAAATTAATTTCTGAACTATTATATACAAAATTATAGCATGTCACACTACTGTCAACCAACAGCATTATCTATTTACTGTCGTAGAGTTAAAAATTTAAAAGTTGAAAAATCACTAACAAGGGGACAACTGGTGGATTAATAAAGGTGAAATTTTCCTTGCAATAAAAATACATTAAAAGCTATCAAAGTTTATCAATAACCCAAAAATTGCTAAAAACCAAATATTTTGAAAGTAAACTAGGCAATCAAGTTTTAATCTGATTAATTATAATTCAAATGCGGCTATAAAGATTTGAATATCAAACAGACCCTTTAAAAGAAGAGGAACGTAGCTTTTTAATGACGTACGTACCATTAAAATATATAGATTATTTCTATAAGAAAATACACAAAATATCAAAATTATTTGGCAGAATTTAATCTCGTTTTTTAAATGGAAATAATAGTCCGATTTTAATATTTGATACTGTTATAAAATGCCCTTAATAATTTCTTTAAAACAAATTATCAACGATGAAAATCGCTTTACTAGCTTTTGACAAAAATGATGTTAGAGCTTGTACTAGGAATGATGTTAGCCAGGTAGAAAATTATCATTCAAAAATTAATTTACACGATTTCCGCTAAAGACGGTATTCTAAGGGTTTTATAACACTAGAATCACGACAATGAGGTCAAATACAAGTTTTGACCATTTTCTGACCTACTTTGCTTATAGAATATTTGTTAAAATATATTTAAAAAAGTATTTTGATGATTTATATTTTTGTCATACCAAAGTAGAATATTCTGCGTCGTAGAAAACTTTTATTTTTATGTTATCTACAATGAAATTAATATGCCAAAAATAACATTTTTTTAAAACTCCGAGGTGCTAAAACGAAAAATCACATTAGTTTCACGAAAAAATCTTATGACAGTTTAATTGAAAAATATTTGGTTTTTAGACTTTTTTGGTTACTGATAAACTTTATTGCAATGTAAAAAAAATGCTTTAAATTGATATATTCATAGTTGATTTGAGCAAGTAGAATAACGAAATAAAATTAATTTTAAAAAACGGAAAATTTCAATTTTCAATATATTTTGACTTAGTTTAATTGAAAAATATTTGGTTTTTAGACTTTTTTGGTTACTGATAAACTTTATTGTAATGTAAAAAAAATGCTTTAAAATGATATATTCATAGTTGATTTGAGCAAGTAGAATAACGAAATAAAATTAATTTAAAAAAACAGAAAATTTCAATTTTCAATATATTTTGACTTAGTTTAATTGAAAAATATTTGGTTTTTAGACTTTTTTGGTTACTGATAAACTTTATTGCAATGTAAAAAAAGTGCTTTAAAATGATATATTCATAATTCATTTGAGCAAGTAGAACAACGAAATAAAAGTAATTTTAAAAAACGGAAAATTTCAATTTTCAATATTTTTTGGTGAAACCGGGGTCTATTCACAAGATGTGGTGGATACGTGTCCGATATTTTGGGGCGTAGAATCACAAAAAAAAAAGTTTGGTCCGAATCCGTGACACCAATCTGGTCGTCCCCTTGTAAGACTTATGTGCAATCGGTTGAAAATTCATTAAAAAATTCCCCAATTCTCTTCATGGATACGATGTATACAGACCTAATAATAAACTGCCACACAAAGCCAGAAAAAAGTCAATAAACACCAAACTGGGAATAAATCTGTTGTCGTGGGGGGAACAAATGGGTTAAGTTCAGTTTTGACCAAAATGATAAAAGTGCACGGTACCTTCTTTTTAAGCTTGTACCTATTGTCAAAAAGTGGTTAAGTCTGAAACGAATTAAGAGGGGGCATACCCGACTCAACGCGATCCAAAGACACCCACCCAAGACCTTGTCGCAAGTTGGTGGGGTGTGCATAACTGTTCCATGCAAGCACCCGCTATGCGATGTACGTACAGTGTATATCACAGTAGTATACGCGAAATGGATCGCTCTGAGGGATGGTTAAGAAGAATATAAGGAAGTAATGTCAGCAGCAACGAAGCTGCAGCAGAAAAACTCGGTTCAAGGAGTGTATCTAGCGAACATCATACTTCAGTACTTCACTATTTGTATTTTCGGATGATGAAACTTCTATTTGATTATCTTCATGGGGAAATAAAGGAACGGGTCGGAAAACTAATACAAAATAATGTATTACATGCCATTTACCATGGCAACATATACATTCAAAGACAAAACCTCTCCCCGGAAATTTTTGTTCTTTATATCAAAATATATATACGATTTTTTATCGTTATATTAATTACAACATACTTATGTTAATATAAGCCAAATTAGTAATTAGTAAAATTTAACTAACAATTTTTTTAACCTAGGTTTGTTTTTAATTCATTATTATGAGCAAAACCAGGTAATAAATTGTTTGTTAATTTCATTCCATCCCTAAATGGTTTTGATAAATTTGCTGCCAAACCAACAAAAATATGTTTAGCTACAGAATATGATATTGTGTGGAATATTAGAGAGGAAGACCTTATCGTAAGGCATAGAGAACAGGTCGAGAGGTCTGGAGAATAGGGAGGGTGAGGCAGAACCTCATAACCAAGATCCAAGAGTTTTCATGTTGCCGTGTACCATTCGGCATTTTCCGATTGAACAAATACCACATCACCAATGCCAATTTGCAGTGCATTACTTCAGTTTGAGAGCAATACATTTCGGCATTGATTGATTCGCCAAGATTCAAGATGTGGTAAATCAGCAAATGAAATAAACAAATGAAGCCCACCAAAGAGTCACCATCACCTTTTTTGATTTGGAAATTGTGGTGCTGCTTATCATTTGTCGAGCCATTTCTGCGGTTATCGTAGAGAATCCACTTTTCATCACAAGTAACAATACTATCCAGAAAAGGTTCGTTCTGTTTCGGCAAAGAAGTGTTGCACAAACTACTTAACGAATTAAAAAAAAAAAATTGGGGGGGGAGGTCGTTTAATGCATGAAGAACCTAACTTTCGGGCTTTACACCTTTCCAATTGCCTTGAGATGGTCCAAGGTCAAAGTCATTTGCTAACTGAAAGATTCTCTCTTAGTTCTTAAACAGTTGTTCTGGAATTTTCTTCGAGGAAAGCTCGTAGAACATCATCAATCAGAGAAGAAATCCTTCTACGACCTTCTTTATCTTCAAGGCTAAAGTCTGTCTCACTAAATTTTTTAAACCATCTCTGAACGATGCTCTCACTCACACTGCCATAGCCCCAGACTTCATTAATGTTTCTGGCCGTTTGGGCACCGTTCCGACAGAATTTAAAATTGTAAAACGAAATTACGCGAAAATCACGAAAGTCGACGTCTCAGTAAAGACCGAATTATTCCCAAGTAACGAATTGCTACTTGAGATAAACAAACGTTTTTGTTTGGAAGATGATTAAAAATTGTTGATATTCGTACAAAAGAATAATCCTTCAAACGTAAACAGTTTATTATATGTAGGGGTATTTGAAAGAAAACATGAAAACCTGCATTATTTTCCGGACAACTCAATATTATACCATGTTATGCTTTATACTCGAGTATTTCGAGGAACTCTTCATTAGCTCTCCTCCACAGTTGTAATACCGTCGATACTATGGAGGCTGTTTTTTTTTAACCGCGAAAATGTCATCCCAGAAAGAGTTCGGCCTACAAATATATTGTTTCGAAAAGCTTAGCTGCTTTTTTCTATATTTCGGGTTTACCACCATTCTTGCAGACGAATGAAGATTTGTTGGAATTTTGTTAGCGGATCCTTTTTTTTTTGCCGTCCTAGATAATTTCCGCTCATTCCTCCCTTGCAAGATTTTTGGTCGACCTGTCCTATCTGCGTTCAGTCTTCCCTTCTAATGTGGGCCATAAATGTCATACCTTTTCCCGTAGAAAAATAACGCGGAGATGTTTTTCCATTGAAGAAACGTTGTATGTTTCCGGAGTTTTATTTATACAAAGTAATAGCACGGCCGCACGGACAAACGAGAAATATAGACTGGGTAGCGATAAATACGAAACAACTAAACGAAAAACAGAAAACAAACTCTGACTCCGATTATTTTTTGTGACCGGTTGATCGGATCCACAGTCACTTTTCCATACATAATTGTTTTAAAAATAATTCTCATAAGATTAACTTGTAATAACGTCATATTTTAAATGTAACATGTAATAACAAAAAAATTAGGTACCTCGAATACAAGCATAAAGCTCGTAAATAAGTTTGAAGGAATTACATCCACGTCTCTCGACGATTTTACTCTTGCAATTCATCCGTCTCCTATGTAATAACAACTATCTAAAAAAAGCATTTCATCCGTCTCCTATGCAATAAGAACTATCTAAAAAAAAGATTGAGTTTTGGTTTTCAAAAGAGTCATTGTAAGCCACTGGTCACTCTAATAGTCAATAAATATGAGAAATTGGTATGTTAATGCGCGTCAAAAGGTCCAACTATCGGATTATAAGCTTAAAGCTCATAATCAGGTTGAAGGAGTTACAACCACTTCTCTAGACAACTCTATTCTTGCAATTCATCCATCTCCTCCATGTAGTGAGAACTATCTAAAAAAGATTGAGTTTTGGTTTTCTAATTGAAGAATCATTGTAAGCCACTGGTCACTCTAATAGTCAATAAATGAGAAATTGGTATGTTAATGCGTCAAAAGGTTCAACTATCGGATTATAAGCTTAAAACTCATAATCAGGTTGATGGAGTTACAACCACTTCTCTAGACAACTCTATTCTTGCAATTCATCCATCTCCTCCATGTAGTGAGAACTATCTAAAAAAGATTGAGTTTTGGTTTTCTAATTGAAGAATCATTGTAAGCCACTTGGTCACTCTAATTATCAATAAATATGATAAATTGTTATGCTATTGTGTCAAGGTTCAACTATTTGGATTTCTTAAAGCTCAATCAGATTAAAGGATCTCTACGACGTTACTCTTACAATTCTTCCATGCCTTTTGATCACTCTAATTGTCAATAAATATGTTAAATTGTTATGTTAATGTTTCAACATGGCACAATTTGTTGAAAAGTTGCAACATCTAACAATTTATCTTAATGTATTGAAATAAGCCTGGAAAACAAATGCAGTTAGTTGTCAAATCATTGCAAAATTAGACGTACTAAGTATGAATGAAAAACTAATGATTTATTTTAGTGATTAAATACCTATAATTTAACAAATATATATGCCTAGATGAAAATGTGTAGGTAAATTCACAAACAATAAAAGGAAAAAAAATTTCGACCATAAACGCCACTCATGAGGCAGCGATTTTTCTAATATATTTTCATGGAATTTATAGATAATTCAAACCGAAAGAAAAAATTAACAATTTGTCTTACTGATTTTATATCATAATTATAAAATTTATTTTGTTGACAGATGGGTAAACAGCGTAAATGCCACTGAACACACAACATATTATGAAACAAACAATACCAATACAAGTGTATAAAATTGTAACAAAATTTCACAATTCTAATAAAAATATAGTAAATGAATTGTAAAAAAGATTTCGTTATTTTTTTTATTGAAGATGACTCATGATTTGATCATTAAGACAGGTTACCGTGAGTCGATGAATTTTGATGGCAGATTATTCAAATTTTCTACGCCGCTGTTTGAAAAGAATCCACCTGATTTCTGGGAGCTGTGTTTTAAAAGTTTTACGCTATGACTACTTGTTTTTGAGGTTCTATACAGTGAGAAAAGTTGAGGCGAAAGCCGATATTTATTTGGAAGAATTTTATAGGTTTCCATGAGATCGCCTTTCTTTTCGATCTTGAAGGGTTGTTAAATTAGTAGTTAATTTTGATTATGCCAATCTGTTGAAGTTAAACATCGATAAACTAGTTTCATGGTGCAATGTTAATTCTCTTAAAATTGAACATTGCCCAACTCAATGTAATGAGTTATTTCGAAGGTGATAAAAAAGTTTTTTGTACAAAATTAATGGTGCATGTATAGAGTCAATAGTTTTAGTGTTCTTTGTGTTCTGTTTGCCCTATTTCATTTAAAAGCCATATTGCTGTCAGTATCTCGATCCAAAGACTAGATAAGACGCACTTTAGCAATGATATTCAGTCAATTCAAAATCTGTTTTGCACTTATTAAGAATTACACTCTGATAACATTGATAAGGTTCAAAATAAGTTCTTAAGACTCATTGCATATAGATTAAGGATTAAATCAGATGAAATCAACAATAAACATCTTTTGACACTACTCAATTTAACTTCCCTTGATTATAAAGCTAGTTTAAACGTAACATCATATCGAATGTGACCAAATTTTATATTTTTAATTTAATTACAAGTTTAATGTCTTTTTGAAAGAAGGGGCTCCAAACTTGAAAAAATCCAATATGGGCCGAACATAGGTATCTTTTTTTATGTTTTTTTATTTAAGAATTTCAGGTGACGGCAATCAATGATCAGCCAAACATCGTGAAATTATATTTAGTGAAATGTATTTAAAAAATTGTTGTTAAACGAAGTTTTATCAACAAATGACATGATCATTCACATTCACTTCCTAGAAAGTTCGATGTTTTATTCATTTATGTAATTCGTGTTGTTTGTTTCGATGTTTTTCAACAACAACAACAAAAACACAGTATGAACACAGTTGAACAGTTAATAAAAAGCGAATATTTACATAACAATATTGGTACAAACCTTGGTGATCGCGAATATGATGCCGATGGCGTCGAATCCGCGTCTAGCTGCAGAGTGGTGATGGCGCTCGGCCCCACTCGGGTTTTCAACAGGGCGGTGACTCACATGCCACCACCATAATCTGGAATATTCATTCTCGTCCTATTGCGTAACAACTTTCTACAAAATGCTGACCAATTGTGCGAACCTACCGAAGCAAATGTCCTTCGGACCGGGTTTTCAATTTTTCATCACCACTGGGGCACCAGCACCAAGGTACACTCGGAAGTGGGGACCTTGAGTGTCATAATTCATTCATTGGTCCCTGGCTCGTCAAATCCCTCTATCATAACTCATGAATAGCGAAAATCGAAACGAATGTTAAAATAGATTTTCTCTCTCAGATAATAATAAAAAAAAGAAAAGTTAATTGGATCAAGGAAAAAATAAGTCCTGGTTTCTGGAAGTTAGATGTTATTCCTTTGTCTAAAAGTGTCCTAAGACAAGAAATCATTATGATGACTGATTTTTTCCAAAGCATTGACAACGTTAAACTCCCACTTCTGTTTGCCAAATTAGCTGTACCATTAATTTTGTACAAAAAACTTTTTTATTACCTTTGAAATAACTCATTACATTGAGTTGGGCAATGTTCAATTTTAAGAGAATTAACATTGCACCATGAAACTAGTTTATCGATGTTTAACTTCAACAGATTGGCATAATCAAAATTAACTACTAATTTAAAAACCCTTCAAGATCGTAAAGAAAGGCGATCTTATGGAAACTTATGAAATTCTTACAAATAAATATGAGCTTTTGTCTCAACTTGCCTCACTGCATACAATCTCAAAAACAAGTAACCATAGTCTTTTACAACCCAGCTCCCAGAAATTAGTTGGATTCTTTTCAAACTGTGGCGCAAAAAAGCAGAATAATCTGCCATCAAAATTCATCGACTCATAATAACCTGTCTTTCTGATCAAATCATGAGTCATCTTCAATAAAAAAATAAAAAAATAAAAGAATCACTAAATCTATTTTACAATTCATTTACAATATTTTTATTAGAATTTTATTGTGAAATTTTGTTGCAATTTTATACACTTGTATTGGTATTGTTTGTTTCATAAAATGTGGTGTGTTTGTTGGCATTTATGCCGTTTACTCATGGGACAATAAAATACATAAATTTAACAATTATGACATGTGATCACTAGGACAAATTATTAATTATTTGTTTCGATTTGAATTATCTAACCCCATGAAAGTACAATATGAAAATCGCTGCCTATGCAACCAATTGTTTGTAAATTTACCTTCAAATTTTCATCTAGGGATGTATATTTGTTAAATTGTAGAAATTTAAACGCTAAAATAAATCATTATTTTTTCATTCATACTTAGTACATCTAATTTTGCAACGATTTGACATCTTATTTTAATACATTAAGATAAATTGTTAGATGTTGCAATGTTTCAACAATTGTGCAATGTTGACACATTAACATAACAATTTATCATATTTATTGACAATTAGAGTGACCAGTGGCTTACAATGATTCTTCAATTTGAAAACCAAAACTCAATCTTTTTTAGATAGTTCTTACTACACAGAGGAGAAGGATGAATTGTAAGAATAGAGTCATCGAGAGACGCGTTTTTAACTCCTTCAACTAGAATATGAGCTTTTGAAGAAATCATTACTACATTGATTTTTCCAAAGCATTGACAATGTTAAACCCCCACTTCTGTTAGCCAAATTTTTGGGGGGTTTCCATGGCAGTATTTTTAAATTGGTTCTCTTCCTACTTTATCAATAGAAAACAATCCTGAGAGAGTCCCTCCGGGATCACACTTAAGCCCCTTTTTATTGAACATCTTCATTAGCGAAATTACAATGCATTTGGCTCTGTAATTATAATTTGTTTTGTTATACAGATGCTGACTTTGCCAGAAGAGAATATTAACTTAACTACTTTTTGTGTAGAAGAAGGTAGGGTTACAAAATACAATAAACCTGAAGATATATTCGTAAATATTAATTGTTACACAAACAGATCATAAGCGACAGGAGCCACAACTCTAACTCTGAAGAAGAGCTAATTCACAAGAGGACTTGCCCCAAACGATGCTTGTCAACACCAGCTTCCACATCTTTTAACGCCTTTCAGGATCTTCTTCCTGTTCCTGGATCTTCGACAGTTTACTCTATTTGATTTGTCGCAATGACTAAGACTAAGGCCAGCTTAGTCCCCTTGTTGAGTCCTAGGCTAAGTGTGGCTGCTTGATTGTTCTAGACTGAGTCCTTGGATTTTTATTGTCTCTTTTTTATTTGTCTTATTTCATTTTTCTTTCTTTTTGTGCTTTTTATTAAATTGATTCTTGGGAAATAAATTTTTCCCTGGACAAAATGATGAATTACTAGATTGGATGTAGATGTAGACATATTAATCAGAGTTTGTATATACTGCGCCCATTAGGAGCTGTTGTAAATCCTGTTCTGTGCTTATTCTATAAATATTGATATTTTATTGTATTAATATGATATTGATTTATATGTTATTATTATTCTCATTGTTACTTTATAAAAATAATTAGTGTTAATTTCTCATAGTATTACATTTTGATGATATTTTATTTTTACATTACTACTTAAAAAATATGTGAGTACAAAATCTGGTTTATAGTGATTACATTTGTAAATTGGGAACATATACATTTTTGCACGTAAATTATGACAAATATACATAATGTTTGATATGTTACTGCACAGCAAGCATTAAGGGCAGATGTATACAACAACTATCACCATGATGATCAACCACCAGTGATTTTTCTGTTATTCTTTCATGGAAATGATTTTTTTTTTTTAATAGAAGAATCACTGTATACACTTTGTCCCTCTGACTGTCAAGAAATAATAAAAATCTTTCCATTCAACATTGTGCAATTTGTTAGAAAAATCTGAAGAAATGACTCATGATTTGTGCCAGTGACCAGTAAATAATCCTATCACTTCTCTCAGTTTAGCCCTCTCTAACTGTAGCAGTGATTTTGCCAGTCTTGGTGAGGGCTGTTGTAGCATAAGCTGACTATGCCTAGCACTTCTAGAGTTTATACACTTCTCCTTTTGCCATTTTTGGATTCTGTAACGGTGATTCTGTGTTTGTTTTTGTTATCCTTAGAATAGGTTCAGTGCTTATATTTGGCAGATCCTCCTCTACTCAGTGTGTCTGCCTTTTTGTTACCCTAATTCCTTTGTACCCAAGATATCATCGGGTTGTTGGGTCCCTGGGTTTTTGATGCATTCACTGACTTTTTTTTTGCTAATGCTTTAATAGCTGCTTGGCTATTTGATCTTAGAAGGATTTTTTGTCAGTGTAACTGCTTTTAAGATTTTCTAGGGCCCATGCATTGATCGCTTCGTTGAGATAAATTAAAAATAAAGATTAATTATAGCGTTAAATTACATCATTACATTTCAAATTAATTACAATGTTTTCAGGAAATCCACCGTTTTGAGAACATTATGAAAAATGAAAAAAAAAAAACTGTGTGAATCAATCTTTGCTTTCCTTTCTTATTCTTAATTCTCTTGCATCTAGAAAAGAAGTAGACCCGTCGTATTAGTTCATAAATATAAGTCTTCACAGAAATAATCAATAATTGTCTTTTCCTTGTCGAATGATGTGCCATGGCAGTCAAGTGCATGCTGCGCTCTTCTGTGTTTTAATAGCATCACTTAGGGGGCGCCGGTGGACGCAACGGTTTAGGTGTTGACACGGCGCTCAATATACATACACCGCGTTGTAAGGTAAAGGTCCCGGGTTCGAATCTAGCGGCCCTGCATTCGAACCCGACATAGAAATGGGCTTTTTTCAAAACCACCGGCACCTTGAGGATCGATATTTATTTACGGATCGAAATCCACTATAAAAAAGACAATTTACAATAACAAAAAATATAAATAATATATGTAAAAATACAAATAATATATATAAAAAGAATAAGAAATAATATACATGGTAATAAAGACTAGAGTGCGAGAATTAGTTGAACCAGTAAATGAAATAAATTGTAATAATTTTGTACAGTATGAAATATAAAAGCATTCAACTAAGGTTGTAGGATAAGGTTTTTCACAGATTGCACAGAACTATTGAAGAAGTCAATGCTATTGCAGATTTTGTTACTCTTGATCATCATTCTGTGTAGAGGAGAAGAGAGCATGTAGTTAGAGCTTTGAGAGAATAGCTTGCTTAGAGAAGCATATGACTTCTGTTGTTGCGAACTCTAAACAAATAAAAAAATAAATAAAAATAGCATCACTTGTGCCCGGTTTTTCTTTGTAGGATGTAGGATCTGTTGTTCTTCGTTGTCACCGTGTTGATTTTAGCCAGTTATGTAATTTCATAACGAAATCAAGTCAATGTAGAGTTCTCCTTGCAGTCTGCTGAAGATTGCCCTACAGTTTGGCCGTTTACGGTAATCCTGGTTTGGTCTGTCGTTTTCAGTGGTGGGCTTGTGGTCTTACCTCAATCTGTTTATACTCCTGACCAAGCTTTAATAGTTTGGTCAAGGTATTACCTATGGTCCGGGACAAAAAGATATACCACCCTATCATTTTGCCTATTCATTATGTGTTTTCATTCAGTTTTTTAAAACATAAATGATTTTTTCAGCTAACTTTTAATTGTATCTTGGTACTTAATTGCCAGTAAAATTTTAATACCTATAAATAACAGTAAATATTAGCTTTGAGGTAGGACCAAAAGTTAGCACACTTGTTGTTTGTAAACGAAAATTACAATTACAAATCCAATTATGTATTAATTTATGAGCTTGTTGCTTATATCGATGAAAACGTTTGTAATGAGTAATGCCAGTTATTTGTTATTTTCTGAACGCCAATAATGCTACTTACTGGCAATAATATATATAAAGAGGGAAGTTTATGGGCCGACAAACAGCTGAGGTCATCGCCGGCCCTCTGCATGTTTTCCTTCTTTTTCTCTTCTTTCGCACATATTTTGTTCTAAACTTCAACTTATAAACTTTTAAACTTAACTCAGGCTGTCAAATACAGAATAGAAACAAAAACATACAATACATATATATACATCACTACAAACATAAATGTCTGGTTACATTCACTCCCCCAGTGTACTCGATATTCCTCGGAGCGGGGTTGAACCCATTCCATTCTCGCTAATAACTCACTTTTATTCTCCAGACGTCACACACTCACCCCAGAGAACTCGATATTCCAAATAAATAAATGTAATAACCCCCTTCCTTTCACGTTAATAAATTACATTCATTCCATTAAATTAACATAAAGTCAACATGACACAACACAAACACATAAAAACCACTATATACATTTAAAAATCCCTATAGCCCTGAAGTACCGGAACGTGTGCCCCCTGCCGTCCCCCAAGACTACGCACAGGTCCGATGATATACCAAAATATTGTGTTATACGTCAAGCCATATTCTATCCTTGCATAACGGGCACCTACATGGTCCCTTTCCGGCCAGCAGGTTCCCGTGCGTTATTCTTTTCTGGTTTATGCGTAGTCTTGTCAATATGGCCTTTTCCCTTTTCGAACCATTCTCCATGGGCCATGGACCGACGTCTTTCTTCTGGTAATAACAACAACTCAGTCACTTGAACTCCCAATAGAAGAACGGTGAATTTCCGAGGCTTCTGACGCACCAAACAGGCAGGTTAAAATTGAAAGAAATAACCAAACTACTGACTGGTTCATCGCCTCGAAGAGCTCAAGAAGAAAATAGTTTGAATTTATTTAAATCTATATTATATACAATCTACAGTTTGTAGTTGTTTGTCTAGTTAGTTACCGATCATTTGGCCTGGCCTGTCTTTTTTATATGGGTGAAGTTGGATGATGAGAGTTGGTGAACGCTGTTGAACTCGACACGGGGTTATGTATTTGGGTTTTTGAAACGGGCAAACTTCGAATGAGATAAGATGTGAAAATGTGAAGAACCAATTTTTCTAGTTAAAGATTATTACTAGAATGGGACAATGAGAACAACCCTACCAGTGCACTAGAAACTCTGTAAACCTACCTCCTCTAGAAACATTTGTACAAGGAGAGGCAAGGAAAAGCTCATTAGGCTCCAAAAACAATCCAATTGGATAAGAACTAAACAATTCGGGCACACAACCATAATTAATAAAATCAGACATCCATTCTTAGAAATGGGGACTGACTATATAATCCCGGAAACATTCTTTACAATATCCTATAAAGCCTCAACGGAATATAAAGAAGAGGAAGAACTCAGGAGAGCATCAGATACAATGACATGGTATACGGATGGCTCCAAAACAAACAAAGGAACCGGATTGGTAGTTTTTGTGCAAGACCAAGATATGAGCAATCAAATTAGGAAAGTACACTTCGGTCTTTCAAGCAGAAATACATCAAACGTATGTGCTCTAGAAAATCATAAAAGATGTTATTATGGCAAAAAATCCTCATAAGATCTGGTAGCCAAGCAGGTTAATGCATCACGTAAAAACAACACATCAAAATTAGTCAGTGAATGTATTCAAAACTCCAACCTGGGGAAACAACGACCTGATGACGTCTTGGATGCCAGGACACAAAGGAATTTTGGGTAACGAAAAAGCAGACACACTGGCCACAGGAGGATCTGCAAGACGTATCATTCATGACATAGCCCTGAATTGGGATAACAAAAACAAACATAGAATCCTCCATCGCAAAATGAATCCAAATAAAACAAAATAAGAAGTGGATAAACTCTAAAGCACTAGTCACAGTAAACTTATGATTAAACAACTGGCAAACTCACTGCTGCAATTGGAGAGGGCTAGACTTAGAGGAATGATAGAACTGATAAAACCGGTCACTGGCATCTGAGATAACATCTTCACAACATGGGCATATGTAACGATGATCCCAACTGCAGATTATACAATGAGGGGGAGGAAACAGCCATCCATATCATCTTCGAATGGGAAGCAACGGCTCAATTTAACCTAACATACGGAAAAAACCTAGGGAATCAAATTGTAGCAGTGACAGTCAATGGCCTGATACTTTTAAGAAGACGGGCTGAGTCTTTTGCACTGAACTAGCTTACTAGGAACAAACTATAAGCCAGAAGGGAACACAAACCCGGTTTCCTCGTATCCTCATTACCATCACCATCATAACGACAAATTTTCGATAACATAGAAAGGCAGTACGTTTACAGGACAGTTATAGATGGAATCCACGGACATAATTTTTTATGTATTTGACACGACTACTCTTAAAAACGACGAGGACTTCAAGCCATCCTAAAGTCAATTGTACTACAGTGTGAAGTTAATTTTAGGACTAAGGCCTATACAATGAAACCTCCGCTAAGGGACTCCTTTGTTTAAGGGACACCTCCATTTATGGGTCAGTTACAGATGCACAGGTGTGGAAGATTCACGTCTATGTATTTAACACCTTTACTTAGGGGACACTCTAAAGGACTATAAAGGACAATGACACTATCCTCTCGTCCTACTCTGTAAAAGAAAAAGTCTGAATAGGAGGCAGGCTAACATTGCCATTTTTCTTAGGTAGCGTAATACTAAGGAAGCTCTGAGTATTAACACGACTTCTAATTATGCTTACAAATATTGATTAATTGAATTGGAATGTTTCTGCGAATGGATTGACTTTCCTCCAAAACCAATCTTATTTTATTTGGACTAGCTATCGCCCCAGCTTCGCTCGGGTAGTATGAAAATTTGAATGATTAAGTGCAAATTTTTTATTTGTACAGGAACTTCATTTATTAATTTGGTTCTTAAGAAACCGACATATAACTGTCCGTGTGATAAACATTCTTTCCACAAATCTAACCACATTTATTTATTCGTTTGTCCTTAATCGTTATAGGAAAAGACAGTTAAATAGGGAATACAAATAATTCTCTCAATTGAAAGCCCGATTGGGAAATCATCTCATGGGCATTTTCCCAATTTTCATCATCTTCTAAAAGACCGTATTCTTTCAAGCTGTTTGATAAGTTTCCTCTATTTCGCCATTTATCGTGTTCCAATGTTGAAAAAAAGTAAGCCCACGAATATGCTATAAAAGAATTCTGGGATAGAAACGCTTTGATTGATTTGGGTGAACGTTATGTACTCTTCCAAGTGCATTGTCTTTTTTTATGCTGGGATATCCGTCTACTTCCCGTTCCAGCTCCCTTCGGGAAAATGTGTTATTAGCACGGGTGTAGTTTTTTCTTACCCATTCTTGATTCCATTTTGCGATTGTCCTTTTTCTAATTTGTTTCTTTAGTGCAGAAATAGGCTTTCTTTCCATCTCAGGTGTCAACATATCATCCGTAGTCGCTTCTTTAGCTTTTTGATCAGCATTTCGTTACGACCATTTCCTGCGTGCCCTTTTACCCTGGATGTATTTTCCATCCATGTTTTATTAATTCGTACATGTTCTTCCTGAATGGAAAATGGTTTCTATAATTTTTTATTGCTGGCAATGAAACTTGGCTATCAGTCAAAATTCGGACTGTTTTGTTCTTTTTTCCTCTTCTTTTATTAGCAACCATTTCAACGCTTTCAGACGCGTCAGCAGCTCGGCCTGATTATTTGAGCAGTTTTCCAATAGTTTTGTTTTGTTTATAAAGATTGGTTCTTCTGACCCTTGTATAGATGTATAGCGGTATTTCATGAGATAATAATGTTTTTGCGAAGTCATCACTGTTGCATAAATCAAAAGCAGTTCATTCTAATCTATCCTGAAACTGACCCTTTCGCCAAAAACTTGTCATCCACCACGTTACCGATTAATCCCCACAGGAGGCTAAAGCTTAGCTGGCCCCGCGAGAACCTCACTACTTGACATCGCCATCCTAGAATGGAGTCCATCTAACTCTTCATATTGATGTAATTTGCATCAAAGAATGCAGTTGTGACAAACAGAAGAGTACAAAAAAATTACAACTGCCAGCTGGCTGAAGCCTTTTCTGATATATTAAACCTTATCTTTAAAGAAAAGTCTTTGGAAAAATATTTCTAAATCTACCCCTCACATGTAGTATGTATATACATATAGATAACTAAGTTACCAGAAGCCTGTTTACATCAAGCAAGTTCATCGGACCGCTTTTTGTTTTAAAAAGATTTGAGTCATTGCTCAAAGTAGTAACCACACCCTTAGACTACTTGACCTTCGCTGCTGCTAAAACTAAGCACTAAAACTAACTACTATGAGCAATTGAATTTAAATTGTGTTCCATGGAGGGAGGTTGGAAGGCAACAATGTTCGTTATGTTACTCAAAAAAAGAGGACTTTTTCCATTTTGTCGCTGAGTGCACTGTGCTGGCCGTGTTTCGTCTTTTGTATCTAAGACAGCCAACGATGATGACCAGAGCTCGGCTGCTTTGCCTACTGAACTCGATAAATCATCAAAGTCACTCTCTTGCTAAGTACTCACGTGAAGCATGGTTTAACAGATACGAATTAGTGTACAGCATTTCAACTTTTAAAATCAAGTTTCTCGATAAGTAGGAAGATATAAGTTTATTTTTTATCAATTAGAGTTTTTGGTCCGATTGACCAAATAACTAAATTAATTAATCTTTATGTAAAGTATTGGTTGAGAGGGAAAATTCGAAAGGAGGGATGAGATGGGAAGTTAGTGTCCGAGTGGATCGAAGTCACGATAGCACAAGTGGTAGAGCAGCTGCGTATTTAGCCGAAGGTCGTGGGTTCGAATCCCGCTCGTGGCACTGACTTTTTATCTCAACCAATATCTTACATAAAGATTAATTCATTATATACATATTTATGTATACTTATATAAATGTTTATTTTTATATATTTATGCACGTTTTTAATGTAAGATAATTTTTTCAAATATAAAATGGTAATAGCTTAGTTCATAATTATATATACAATGATATTTTCATTGCTTTCCTTACAATCAACAAATCCTGAATTTTTCTTATTTATTCTTTCTTTTTTGGTTGACTTCCGGCAGACGGACTTTCCATGCTGTAATAGCATACAAAAAAAAAAAAAAAAAAAAAAAAAAAACGTGTAAAATATAGTAAAAAGTATAAATAATAAATAAAGCACCACTATTATTAGTATTATAGCTAAGTGTTATCAGGTGAAAAATCTATCTTTAGAGGACACTTCTAAAAGGGGACTAAAATAGTCGCACCACTGACCTTTAACTAGAGGTTTCATTATACCTGTAATAGATAATTTACTGGTAGTGATGTAAAATGAGTTTTCTCTAGTTGACATGTTGCTTTGTCTTTAGAAAATTATGTCATTTTCATTGTTTAGGTAGGCTTACCGATGACAAGTTATTAATAAAGTCTGTTAAAGACTGTGTTTATAAACACCCACATCCACCCACTCACTCATTCCCACCCACTCACACAAAGTCCGGCCAACAATCTAGGGCCAAACTGACAAAAATGCCTACGCAGACGAAACCAATCCCGACCGAACCTCCCACTTTGCTATTGAGGCCATATCAAGGAAGTCGGCGTCCTAACAGGAAGAAGAGTCGAGCAGAAGGGCTGGGTACGATGGACAAAGTCGACCAGTCGGTCTCTGCAGGAAACCGAATAGTTAGCGACTGCTAATTCGTGGGGCAGTCGTCTGAGAAAGGGTCGGTCGGCGGAGAGTGGATAAGGAAAAAGGCAGAGATTTTTTGACAGGGGGTGGGCGATTGCGCACTGTCGACGGGAGGCGATCAATATAAGAGGGTTAAACAGGAGGCCGGTCCCGCCATAGCCATGTCTGAAGGCGAAGAGAAAACATGACGTTGTCGACTCCATTGTTCGAAACGGGCATGTGTGTCTAGTGTCCGGAGTTAGGAGGGATGCCCCAGCGGGCGGCGAGCGGCCGCTGCTTCTCCACCCTCGTCTTCGTCCTCTTCGCTCTCGCCGCTTCCCAGGGGATCGCAAAAGCGAAAAACATACAATGTGAGTTGAAGCCCTAGGGCAAATTCATTATTGAATTTATTATTATTTAAGACCGGCGTATCGAACTGGCGGGACCGTTACGGTTTGCCACGCATGTCGCACTCAACTCGCCATCGCCACGGTCGTGCACGCTAACATTTTAAAAAATAATCGACTCCAGGCCCGGCCTCGAAACCATTCTTCCCTCGATTTCAAACCGGCACTACGAGTCGAGATTATCACGAGTCAACTGGCTGAAATGAAATAAATGTTGACCTATTTTTTAAACAATAATCATCAATGTCTCTTGCCTTCAAACAATCTAGTAATAACAATATAGCCTTTTCCTCTTTCGTATATTTAATCGAAGATTTGATTTTATATAGACCAGACCGATTTTCAACCCAACTTTCACTTTGAAAGTAGAAAATTTATATAATCAAAAAAGGTTTTATAAAGAAAATAAAATCCATTTATACATATTCTTTTTTGAATAGTAGCCGGTTAACCTCCCTGAAAATTCTTTTCTCCAGCATACACCATGGTTTTAACAAGACCTTGTAAATCCTATTTATGAGGTTCTCAATATAGAACGTATTTTTATTTTCAATACGTTCTTGGCTGCTTATCTGCACGTTGACTATACTACGATCATCATTGATTATTTTCTCTTCATAATTTCCCACCTTCCTTATTTCCGGCGGTTCTTTAATGATTTCATGTCGGGGATAATTTTTTGCTAAATAGGAATTTACGTCTTTATACATTTGTACTGGTCGTCAATCGGCATCATCAATGCAACCTCGCGGGTCGTTTCTTTTACCGTCTAGCATATTAATATTTATACGCCCGTTTTGCACCGCTTCTCGTAAAGGGATAAGAGATTGGCCGGATTAAAATATTCTTCGGGTCGTCGGGACGTGGGTTTTATCGGACGTAGTACTTTATAGTGACGTCTATGTGGCATCCGTTCCATAAAGGTTACGATAACAGTTACGGAAAGGGGCGAAAAGCGGTCACCGCACATACAGCCGACTCAATCTGAGGATATATTAAATATTTAAATTCTCAAATTTTCTTCTTTGTAATATATACTATATATTTTGATACTATACTATAGATTAAATACTCTAATGTTGGTTTTTTAAAACTAAACACACCAATTTATTTTTATGCAATATATTTCAGTCGGTAATGTATTTCAGGCCACGTTCCTGGTCCCTCTTCAGGGATCACTAGCTAAATTGAAATCATAAGTTGAATTATTGTTTCTTTTTTAAATTGACCTATATATCCTTGCTTGATGCCATTTGTTGGTAGGTCATAAATGGATTAAATTGTAAGGTTAATTATTGCAAACGATCTTGCGGACACATCCGAACATACTTTTTCATAAATAGGTCAAAGTAAGCCTGGATATCAGGTACGTATGAGGAGATTTTTAAAAAGCTCATTTATTCGGAAGACGTATATCGCTAGGTTGATACTCATGAGATCTGGGGAGATAAAACAAATCATTCAGTTGTTCAATTGATTTAAGTTTAAATGTCTTGAAAGTTGCAAAAGTCAAGAAAAAAATGTTTAATTTATTTATTATAAAACTAATTTTTTGTAATACGTTTTAAACTACAAAAATATTTAATAATTACTCAAAGGGTATCATCATTGATGTATTTCTCCCATCAGTAATTATAAAAAAAATCAGAAAATTTCATATTTTCGAAAATAATTAATCTCTTTGACATTTCGTGACTTTGTTTATCATTTGGTAATTTCAAATTAATTAATGTGCTGCTTCATTATTGACTGTCGGCATCGCAATGAATCCACTCTAAATGATTTTTCCGACAAATTAGCTTTACATTTACTCCAAAAATAATTCAACCGTTAGCAGTTGTTGATCTATGTATTTGTTTTACAAATTGATTTTTAACGAGTAAATACAGTAAAAAAATATCATATTTGGAACTGCAGTGTTAAAAAATAAATATCAATATACGGCATAATCAATAAATTTTTCCTCTCAGCGTTTTGGAATATAGTCAATTAAAAAAAAAATTGAGTTTTTACCTTGGGCGATCCATCGAGAAAATGACGGACCTCAAAGGCTGCTTCCAATGCTTTGTTGCATGTGACACAACAGAAAGATCGATAACCCTCCTTGACTTGGTTCAAACATTATATAGCCCTTCTCTCCACCGATTTTCATATTTCGCAACACAGTTCTACTTGCAGTGTCGATGACCAAATAAATTTTCCAGCACTTTGAACATATATTGTCAAGTAGGTTGAATATCGATAGTTGAGGTTTTGTGTTTACGTTAAAGTTCGAATTGCCTGATTAAAACACGAAGTTTTATTAAGTAAACCCTGGCTTTATTATTTGTTGAGGTTGAGCTTGGACAAAGTATTGACTTATTTGAAACGGCTAATTCTTGCGGTAACAAAACAGGAGTCGACGGAAGTCCTCACAGAACTTCATTATCATTTGGGCTTAACATTGCCGGCTGAGTTCAGAAAAAAAAATCTGTTTGTCAATGGGGGATAAAAATTTATGGTTTAAACAGTAGATTTGATAGCCGGAGAACACATATTATGAGTGTCAACGTGTTGATGAGGCCATGTGCTAGGATATTACTAGGTTATCCATTTTCCGCCTGTTTCTGTAGCAATATAAAAATTATCCATGGACATGCGGAAGTATTCTGGGAAACTTTGAAAATAAATACTTTCTCTAAATATTGGCAAAACACAACATGAAACATATATACAGATAAGTTAATTACGTACATACTCGCACCAGGCACCAACTACAACGCTAATATAGACACCGTAACATGAAAGGTTCAACATCGATGAAGCCTTTAGTTCCAAATGATTTTGGAAAATCAGTTAGAACTAAAGACTTCATTGATATTCAACGTTTGGTGATAAGAGTTCCGCCATAAAAATACACCAAACCTCGAAAAAAAAAGACAACATAACTGACCTCTCATTCACATAAAAACAATGTTCAGAAAATATATAAATGTTTAACAACCGAGAAGTTTACATTAACTTTTTCCAAAATTTACAAGAGATTCCGGTTCGACACTTGCAGAGCACCAACAGCAACATATCATAAGAGCTGACTCAAACCAGTCACACATAAACATACTGTTACAAAGCAAATAAATGACGAAGAGACTGAAAACAGTACTATTAACCAACGAGCAACGCATTCACGAGATACAAACAATAAAAATGACACAACATGAAACATGTACGCAGATAAGTTGATGTGTATACATGCTTACCATAGTAGACACCAACTACAACGCATAGACAACAAAACAGACCTCACCTCCTTACGTAAAAACATAGCATCACTGCAGAAACTGAACAGAACATGTTTAAATGAACTTTTATAAAAACTAACAAGAGATTCCAGTTCGACACATGCAGAGACTCAACAGCAACAGAAAACCTAATAAGAGTTGATTCAAACCTCCCACATATAAACAAAATGTTAACAATCAAACACATGACGAGGAAGTTGAAAGCAGCGCCATTGACCAACCAGCAACTAACCCAATATAAATGGAAGAGTAACAATAGGGGCAAGCTTAAAATTACTCTTCAGTCTTTCTTTTATTCCGGGCTTTGGAATACTTTTTTAATACACTTCACTCCAGGTGTAAGGAAAAGACAGAGTTCATCGCTCAAAAACCTGAGAAATTCTGGTAGGATGGGTTCACAAATTACATAGAAGGTGGCATCAAGTAATGGAACAAAAAGGCTCATTTATTTTTGAAATGGATTTACTTTACAACCCGATAATACAAAATCTCAGAAAAATGAACTACTTAAGTACAATAACAACATATTGAGTATGAAGAAATTCATAATACAAAAATCATGATTACTAAGAATCGTTTACAGTGGTTAAAAAGCAAAAAACGTACTTTCACGATGACTGGAGCAAACAAAAAATGGGACTTAAACTGCTTAAGATAGACAAAGATCACTTTCACAATGTATATCTAAAAAAACACCACTGATGACGCCAAAACGCTTCTGACAGACCAAACCAGCGAAAGTCCTCAGACCATAATTTTCGGAAACGATTAACGTGTCCATCACCCCTTCAGGCTTCAAGGAGAAAACCCACAATATTAACTCGCTTTGTATTGTTGAGGGTTCGTGGTGGTTTTGATTGAAGTGAGTCGTATTGTATGATTTTCCGTCGTTTTCCCCAAATCGTCCTATATGATTTATTTACCCTGGATCCGCAATTGTATGAACTTATGGCCACACAAATCAACAACTCACACGCCTCATTTACTCAATCGAAAACACTGCACAACCACACAACACAACCTGTCGAGACAAATACTAAAAATCGAGTCTTAATCCATCACAGACCGCAAAAAGATTCAAACACTCTTTCATAATGACATGATGTGCATGGTACTCGTCTATATCAAATGAAACAATAACCGAAACCAATCTGACGACAAGAAACGGCGGAAATTGGGGGGGGGGGCCAGAAATAGAAACGACCAAATTACAGTTTTTCAGTTTGAAGTCTTTAGACGCTTTCAACCTGGCCTTCGATTAAACGTTTAATTACTGACAGAATATTTTCCTCAACGCCATTGTCTAGAAAAAAAAGTTACATAAACATACTGCTGGACCTGCACCTCAAGACTATTGTCA
Organism: Cimex lectularius; assembly: GCF_000648675.2. NCBI lineage: Eukaryota > Metazoa > Arthropoda > Insecta > Hemiptera > Cimicidae > Cimex > Cimex lectularius. The sequence goes on from NW_019392742.1 coordinate 1,453,662, forward strand.
TTAATGTATATATCACTTTTCATAATTTATCTTATGCTCTTTTTTTTAGTTCGGTTCATTGTACATGTGAAATGTAATATGAAAAATAAACGACATGCTACAATCCTGAAGTCGCCAAAACAAGTCTGACAGACGCGAAAATAAATGAGGTATCGTCAGACGAAACATGTTGTTCATCAATTTGTTAAGACTAAAATTGATGTTGGTTGGATTATGCCACTGTTTTAAATGAGAGACTAATAGGTCCTTATCTAGTTTCATTTTTGTTGTGCTTTGTTGTTTTCGTCTGGTTTGTGCGGGGTATGCTTTTTAGTCGTGCTTTGGTGTGAGGTCTTTGGTCATTAGACGATGTGTTTGTGACGCGATAGATAGAGAAAACCAGAGATGACAGGGAAAAGCGAACTCCTGGTTAAATCCCGCTGACCTCAACAAAAAAAATCACAAGCCCTTCAACTACATGGTAGGTAGGTCAGGCATATAAGCGAGGTGAGATAAGACAATAAACTGAATATTGCGAAATGTCGAAACGATCTGACAGACTTAACCAGCGAGGATATACGGACCAGGATGTTTCGAAGCTTCTACACTATATCTCAAACGCACCTAGACTCAACAAGACATCTCATCAAGGACTGTAGTCACTGTGCACCATGAAAGTAGTTTGGTAGGACAGGCAAGGGTACAAACCCCTCCCTCTTACAGTCCTAACCAGCGTGGATTGGCGAACCAAAAGGTCTAGAAACTTCTAAACTTCAGGCTCATCACACCTCACACCACAACAAGAAATCTCAGAATGAACTTTAGGTGACTCTTCAGGTATGAAAGTAGTTTGGTATCTCAGGCGTATAACCAAATCATATAAGACAACAAACTCACCACTGACAGTGAAATATCGGAAGACGTCTTATAGACCTAATCATGGAGGATAAACGGACAAGTATGTTCGGAAACTTCTAAACTACAGGTTCAAAGCTCACCTACTATCCCCTAAATCACGATAGACTTTAGTGTCCAACAATAAAAGTATGTTGGTTAGTGAGGGATATAAGCAGGGTGTCGATACAACAGTGAGAAAAATTGGTAACTCAAATAAAATTCAGGTTTAAGAAGAACCAAAATATCTCTATTGTTTACTTTTTGAAGAGTGAATTTCTGTCGATTTGGCAGCACAAAATTGTCACAGGGTTAGAAACACAATTTTGTTCCGAATTGTGAGCAGGATTGACCAAAGTTAGCAGTTCTCAACGTTCTTACACTGTCTGTCCTACAGCTTCCCAAACTTTTTAGCCAGCGGACCCCTTTCACAGAACAAAATCCAGGGCGAACCCATCGCATTCAAGCATTTAAAATGATATACTTATAAAAATGTAAATTAAAGTTTTATGAAATAGCATTAGCCATTCCATTCCTTTTTAGTTAGTTTTTAGTTTTAGTTTTTAGTTACTATGAAAACAAACAACAAACAAACAACAGTTTGACATACTTAACTTGATTTACAAAATGCGGAACAGAAAAATCAAATTGGACAGGACGGAATCAATAGATAAGTAAAACTTTAGCCAATTTCAAAAGTAATAATTTAAACATTAATGATTAATAAATTAATGGGAAGAGTGAGGTTATTTTAGCCTGCACAATTTGGATATGTTGAATTTAATATTTGATAGATGGAGACGAATTTCCGGTTCAGCATCTAGACAGCTTCAGTGTGTAGTTATGGTGGTTGTATAGATAGAAAATCCGGATTCGCATAAGTTGTGGCAAATGGAAGAACATGTTTTGCTTTCTCAATTTTTTGTTTTCCAGACGGAGTGAAAAATAGGGTGCAAATTTCGGATGCGACCCTATACATCCTGACACATCTTTTATCTCTTTTTTTTAAGTTATCGAAAAAAAAAAACTGAGCACTGAAAACGAAAGTTGTTGTAGCAGCATTGGAGATCACAGACAAGATGTAGCTATGAAACAAATGCCAGCCTCTTTTAAAAAAGTTTTGGATGAATCTGCTCAAATTGTTACGTATATCAAAGACAATCAATCAAGTAGTGCTAAAAGGACATCTACAAACTTCGAAGGTGCACAAATTTCATCAATCCTGGTTGTGACTTAAGAAAACATCATTTAACACAGGAAAACAGTCCACCTCTTCCTTCTCCACAGATTCAACCCAAAACTGGATTTTTATTGTGAAAGCGTGAACATTGTACTTAGCATCGGAAGTTGTGGTACTCTTAACATGCAAAGAAAGACTTATCTCATTCATTTGAATGAAAATATCTTATAAATATGACAGTATAAATTGCCATTTCTCATCATTGACAACGTTGGCCAATTGTGATCATCAGAGATAAGACTTCAGAACGTAATTCCTGTAATCGTGAAAGTGGTTTCGCAAAAGATAGCCACCTAAATTCTGTAAGGTGAAGCTGGGCACGATGATGGCATACCTTATCGACACGTAATACTGTACAAACTCTTGACTTCATTGGCCACGACTTGATATACGTAACAATTTGGGCAGATTCATCCAAAACTTTCTTAAAAGAGGCTGGCATTTGTTTCATGGCTAAATCATGTCTGTGGAGATCACAATGATTGTTACTACTACATAAAACCTTTTGTTTTCAGTACTCAATGTTATTAGTTTTTTTTTGTATATTTTGTTTAACCATTGCCAGTTTATTTTTGTAATTTTTACTTTTTCTCGAATTTCACCGCGGACCACAGTTTGGGAAGCCCCTCTGTAGGTTTATAATATAGATGTAAACGGAAGAACCAAACGATATCATGGCCTATTAAAAAAAAAGTCGATCAACCAACCATCTTACATTAGGCTTGGGCTTTATTGGGAATAGTATGTTCATCCAATGATGCAGCTTAAACAGCCATAGAAAATTGTTAATTATCAAGCTTATGTTTTGTTTAATTAAAACATGACTGTGGAGGCATAACAACGATGAATGCGTTATAAGACTAGTAGGTGTGTGTCGTATGATTAACCGGATTCTTTACATAGGATGCGGTTCCGAAGGGTAAAAAGTTTTTCTATAATTATATTGTCATTATAACGTTTCAGTGGTAAACAACTAACAACATAAACCGGCGGAAAGTTTCACTTCGGAAAACCACTACAAAAGGCTTTTACCTAGTTTTCCGGGCAAAGGGGGAATTATGTAGTGTAATTAATATAAACGAGGTAAGTGAGGGATGAAAAGGAGGGTGCGTCGAGGTCGGAGGCGGTATTGTGAAGAGTTAGAAGGAAATGAGGATGGATCGACAAGCCTCTCGCCCTCACCCCCTTTCGCCGGAGATAAGCTAAATTAACAAAACCTACCCACTGAGTCTATCATTAGAACACATTTTCCCATGTAAAAAGGGTTTATCACCTTCCGTTTTGAATGTTTCATCTCGGAGGAAACTCGTTTACGTGAAAAATCAAGTATCTCGTGTTTTCGGTACATCGCTTCAACATCCAGAGGAAGAAAAGCTGGGAAATCTCGTCATTTTTTAGTCAAGATTTATGACAGCTTTAGGTATTGGGTTGTCCGGAAAATAATGCAGGATTTTGGTATTAAACAAAAAAAAAGAAACTAGTTACTTTAAAGCAATGTTCTTTAATCAAAATAATTTCCCATACTCTCAATACATTTCTCCCAACGTGTTGGTAACTTATTAATTCCGNCTTCGGCTAGATACGCCGCTGCTCTACCACTTGAGCTATCGTGACCTCGATCCACTCGGACACCAACTTCCTGTCTCAACCCCACCTTTTGAGTTTTCCCTCCTTTTTGCCATTTTTCAAATGTCGTGTAATCGGATTGGATTCTCGGCGACAAATGAAATGGCCACGGAGAGCTTTAGAGAAGTATACTTCATTTTTAATTCATTAAATTCACTAATTTCGTGGTCCAATTAATATATTAGAATTAATTAAGGTTTTTAGTTGAGATCAAAAAAGTCAATGGCACGAGCGAGTAGAGCTCAAGTGGTAGAGCAGCGGCGTATCTAGCCGAATTTCGTGGGTTCGAATCCCGTTCGTGCCATTGACTTATTTTATTTATTTATTGAAAATGGCAAAAAGAGGGAAAATTCGAGGTAGGTTGAGATGGAGAGTTGGTGTCTGAGAGCATCGAAGTCACGATAACTCACGTGGTAGAGCAGCGGCGTATTTAGCTGAATGTCGTGGGTTCGAATCCCAATCGTGACACCGACTTTTCTATCTCAACCAAGACCTTACATGAAAAGAATAATTAATTGAAAGATGTAACTTGGTCAATTGACCTCAAAAACTAACTGCATTAATATTTAATAAAGTAAGAAGAAGTATCACTTCTCGAAACAGCACCCCGTTGCCAGTTCATAAGTCGCTGAGAATCCAATCCTGATTCCACGACATTTGAAAATGGCAAAAAGAGGGAAAATTCGAGGTAGGTTGAGATGGAGAGTTGGTGTCCGAGAGGATCAAAGTCACGATAACTCACGTGGTAGAGCAGCGGCGTATTTAGCCGAATGTCGTGGGTTCGAATCCCAATCGTGACACAGACCAAGATATTACATGGAAAAAATAATTAATTGAAAGATGTATCTTGGTCAATTGACCACTAAAACGTAAATGAATTTATTTATTATATCTGTTTTAGCCTTTAATGGCATACCGAGGGAGTTGTATTCTTACAGTAGTATACATATAATCTTAGTAATTTACAATATTTATTCTTATAAATATTTAATTCTCATAAACATTTCTTCATTGTGAAGATAGTAGTTTTATAGAACTTACAATATTAACAATAATGTCCGTATTGTTAACTGTAATAATAATAATAATAATAATAATGAAGGCACTAATTGGCTAATTCAGGTCTGATGGGATTTCTCGCTAATTATAATTGGGGAGCGAATAGAGCAATTCTTTTAAGAATATTCAGCATGTACTTAAGAGCAAAGTTTAAGATAAGGAGTAGCAGGTTACCCTTCAGTGCGAATATCAACTTTAAAACCGCTAGATGGGACCAAGGTATCAGGATTGCAACAAGGGCGTTCAGAACAAGCCCTTTATTTAGTCTCTGCAATGACGTCGGTGTCCTTCCTACGGATCTTTTCAGGGAGGAGGCAATTCTTAGGTTTGTTGGTAGAATTTGGTCTAAGCCTTTTAATCCTTCATTTCCTTCATTTTTGCATAATCCTCACTCAGATTTGTATTCGTTCCTAAGAACTAGGACGGGACCTTTTGGAATCCGCGGTACTGAAATGTTGATATTAGGATAACTTGCCGGCGGTTGAAGATTTAAATTACTATACATTCCACCTTGGTCATTACCTACTGGCACAATTATGGAAGATCTGGCCTTATTGAACAACAGGGAAACACCTTCTCTAAAGAACGGGGCAGAATTCTTGCGAATTTTAAATTACTTTCCCAATTATAAAGTTTTTTATACCGATGGGTCAAAAATGAAATTGGTATAGGGTGTGGGATATTTGCTGATGAGTACAACCTCAGCTGGTCTCTATTGAATGGGGCTAGCATATACTCAGCTGGACTTCATGCAGTCAGAAGGTCATTGAGCATTATAAAGGAATAGCAAGGAAATTTTTAATAATGATTCGACCTGATTCAAAGATTAGTCTCGAAGCCATCAAAAATAAATAAATGATATGAGAAATCAATCAACTTAACATACATGTGGTATTCCTAGTCGATTAGGTGGATTCCGAGTCACGTCAGCATTTCTGAAAGTGAAAGAGCTGATCAAAAGGCAAGGAACGCTGCAAACGATCCCCAGAGAACAGAGCAATTTCATCTCCAACCAGACGATTAGTCGTTTATGTTAAAAACATTATCAAACGAAAGTGGGCGGCAACATGGAATGTCTGTAGAGTTAGTATGAAACAAATTAAGCCAGTTGTACTTAAACGGCCAACTGAGGAACTTGAGAGAATTGCGAATAGGTCACGTCAGGCTAACAACCCACGATAGTATTTTAATAGGCAACAACCTTCCAACTTGTCTTCGATGTATTTGAAGTACGTATCATTCTGACTGTAGGACATAGGACATATTTTCGAGTTCATTCAAAATCTGGCAGACAAACATTCAAAAGTATAAGAATTCTGGAACATGCCTAAATCTCATTATAAATTCTTACAAATAAAGCTGAAAAATGCTCGTCGAAAGAACACCGAGGACCTAGTAAATCCTTTAAAAAAAACCAAGCCTTGGCATTGGAAGGAAAGCGAAAAGAAAAAGCAAATCCGGCTGAAAACCAGCACAATCAGAATTTTATCCATTTTAGTTTTTATTGATATAAATCATTTCTGTTGTATGGCCCATTTTCATTTATGGTTTTATTTTTTGCTATTTTTTTTCCTTTTTGACTATCAAAGTTGATTGTTTTAATTTTGCCCTTCAGGCCCGTAATTAATACCGTAAGGGCAAAATTAAAACAATCATCTTTGATAGTCAAAAGGAAAAAAATGCCAAAACAAAACCATAAATGAAAATGGGCCATACAACAAAAATGATTTATATTATAATGAATAAAATTCTGACTGGGCTGGCTTTCAGCTAGATTTACTTTTTCTTTTAGTTTTCATTCCAATGCCAAGGCTTGGCTTTTTAAAGGAGTTACTTGGGCCTCAGTGTTTGTTTCGAAGAACACTTTTCAGCTTTATTTATAGGGATTTATAGTGAAATTTAGGCATTTTCACAAATTCTTATACTTTTGGATGTTTGTCTGCCAGTTTTTGAATCAGAGTCCTGCGTGCAAGATTTTTTTTTCTTATTTCAGGAATCGAGCAATTAAACAAAAGAAAGTACAAATTGCGGGGTAATAAACTACAATGCCCAAAATCGCAATTTAAATAAAGAAAGACAACATGAAACCCAATTAGTGTATTGTAGTATTTGGGATGATTTTTCTGCTATTTTTTAAATATTTTCTCTCGTGTTGTTCACGTTTGCGAAAAATGTAATCGTGTAAAATTAAATTTTGCACGGGCTATATTTAAGGATTGCCACAGGAGATGGTTGGAAGAGTTGGGGGGTATAGCGTGCCACATTAATCTCTTAACCGTTTCCCTTTGCCCATCTGCCTTCCATCTTAATCCACCAACTCAAACAGCATTAAGATACGGATCTTACAATCAGCATATCTCAAACGCCCCCCTTTTAACGCTTCAAATGAAACCGATTTAAGGCCTTAAGGAAATGTAAGAAGATTGTTTTTTTTTTCTTTTTGGTAAACTAATTTAAAATTTGACGAGGTTTGTACACCTGCTGCAATTTTTAGTTAAGTTTAAAAAGGAGTTCTGAATTTCTGCATACAATTTCAATTTTTTGTTGAAATTTACGAGGTAGTCGATTAAGGCACGATTCATTGTGCGAGTTTAGATGCAACTGGCCGGCAAATTCACTAGCTGCTAGTAAACTCGTCCAGTTAGAGCTAACTAGCAGGTTGTAAACAATCTTAGAGAGAAGTTAAAAGCCTACTTTCCCGGTAATCGCTGGCGTGTGGGCTCGTTATTTAGTAAACCAGTCGTGAGTCAACATAGTTGTTAGTGAACTAGCTGCGACCGGTAGTACCAAAGCCACTTTTCTTGCTTTTTTAAATTTTGTGTAGTTCACAGCTTTTAGCTTCACATTCATTCCTCCAATTGACTGTTTTCGTTAAGTTCATTATAAAGACGTTGAAAAATTACACTTTTTAGGTTTGTTTTGCAATAGTCTTTGCCTTTATATTCCATAACACACGGCACTACTGGTACAGTTTAATAAATTTCATAATATAGTTTAATTAACCCATTTAATAGTCATAATTATACTTGTTATCTAAGGTCCGACCTTCTAAATAAGCTAACACCCCGAGCCACTTTCGCCGTCTGAGAATCGAATCGTGTTTACACGATATTTCAAAATATGGCAAAGAGAGGAAAAATTCGAAAGGTTGTTTGTTGAGATGAGGAGTTGGTGTCCGAGTGTTTCGAAGTCACGATAGCTCAAGTGGTTAGAGCAACTTAGATAAAATGTTTAATTAATTAAAATATTATTTAAGCTCCACTTCATTTTTAAACGCTAGAACATCAAGAAAAGTTAAAAAATGAAAGAAAAATATTCGTATTCCCAATCGTGGTTTAAACTCTCTAGCTATTTATTCAGAAATCGTGCGATGCGGTCTGGTGTGATGTAGGTTTCAGAAAAACATTTTCTTTATTGTGCCAACGTTTCGATCTTAATTCAGTACTTTCGTGGTCCGCTTGACCAATTAATACATGACAATTAATTAAGGCTTTTAGTTGAGATGAAAAAAAGTTAATGGCACGAGCGGGATTCGAACCCACGATCTTCGGCTAGATACGCCGCTGCTCTACCACTTGAGCTATCGTGACCTCGATCCACTCGGACATCAACTTCCTATCTCAACCCTACCTTATGAGTTTTCCCTCCTTTTGACATTTTTCAAATATCGTGTAATCGGTTTTGATTCTCGACGACAATTGAAATGTCGACGGAGAGCTTTAGTGAAGTGTACTTTATTTTTCTAAATCATTAATTCACTACTTTCGTGGTCCGCTTGACCAATTAATACATGACAATTAATTAAGGCTTTTAGTTGAGAAAAAAAAGTTAATGGCACGAGCGGGATTCGAAAAATGGCAAAAGGAGGGAAAACTCATAAGGTGGGGTTGAGATAGGAAGTTGATGTCCGAGTGGATCGAGGTCACGATAACTCAAATGGTAGAGCAGCGGCGTATCTAGCCGATGATCGTGGGTTCGAATCCCGCTCGTGCCATTAACTTTTTTTTATCTCAACTAAAAGCCTTAATTAATTGTCACGTTTCGATCTTTATTGAGATCATCTTCAGGGTCTGGGATTTTCAAACATTGTTTACATTTAACATGTAGGATGTGGAAGAAAGTGAATTTATACAATGCAAAAAATATATTTTTTATATTCAATCAAATTATTTCTACTCACTCAAAGTGTTGGTTTTCTGCGAAAACCTCTAGCTATTCTCTAGCTATTTTTGAGGGTCACCATCACTATCGAACTAGCTGACTCGCCCGCTTCTAAACTCGCCGGATAGTAGCTAGTAATTTCAATTAATCGCGCTACGATCATCTTGATAATCATTCATCCAAAAATGGTGAAATGACAAAATGCATCTGACGGGCACATATATGAGATGATGAACTGGCAGCTCCATCGTCTAGGATATATTGGTCCGATATTGATATTGGTCTGCCTAGTTTTGATGGTTTGACATTCCAAGAATGTTTGTCGATCTATGTTAAAATATCGATGTTTTAAACCCAAAGTGTGATATTTTTCTTTTTCAGAACTTTCTTCCTTACGAGAGGGTCTTTTTTAATTTTGGCCAACTATAATATATGATACTTTAGTTTCAAATTTTGTTGGGATATTTACGTATAGGTGATAGATTTAAAAAAAATATTTATTACCATCTACAAATAACGTTGACATAATAAATGTGTGGAGGGGAGTTAACAATCTTCATTGCTGTCCAAACTTACTAAGTAGTAGTACGCCTCTTGCCCGACTTTTTAACAAACGGTCTGATTTAACTCTCAAAAATAAAAGGAAGCTTTACATCAACACAGTTAGGCCGATATGGACTTACGAACTGGAATTCTAAATTTCGTTGAGATTTGTAACAAACTGTTCTCTTCCATCGTCGAAACTTTCGTGAAACCTATTATAAATTCCATTTCGCCCCACAATTTCGCACCATTTCTCCGGACAGTTAAACGTAAACTATGTTAAACGATAATTGCACCGTTTCGGTCATGTCGGTGGAAGTCGAGAGGCTCATGGGCGATATATGATATAACCGCCCCTCCTCTATGTTTCCCGGCAAGTACACAAATCTATAAGCGGAACGAGGGAGTGTGCAGTTTTCCGCTGGCAAATTATGTACGGTCACGGAACGACCGGCCCTTCCGAAACTCAGCACAAACCGTCCTCCTGCTCCTTAGCTTAATCGGTGGTAATCACATTTCGCTGACACCGCTTTTCGCTAATTCGTTCGGGAAATTCGTAGGTGCAAATAGAAAAGTGGTTTTATTTAACACAGGCAAAATTCGTTCTTGGACGCTAGGAAATTGCACTGCCTGGAAAAAAATTCCACCCACTTGTAATATAACTTGATTTTTATATATTAATCAAAGTTTCACTTTTTAACGTTTAATATTGAATCTTTGTCTAAAAAAGAAAAAAAGTAAATTGCTAAGGAAAATGGAAAAAATAACGACAGATAAATTTGGTTTTAATTTTGTTTTAGAATTTTAATTAACATTTCAATATCGCCTATTTCCTCCTCTTGCCTTAATTACATCTCAAAGACGCCTCGGCATACTTTCTATCAGTCTGGAAAAGTCTCTTTGCTGGAGAAGTCCTTTCAAGATCGTGGATTGTATCAGGAAGTGATGGACGTGCTCTTAATCGTCTTTTGAGGTTATCCCATAAGTGTTCGATGGGGTTCTAGTTGTAGAAATGGCTGGCCAGGATGTTATACTGTTGAAGGTACGCTTGTGCTATGCGAGCAACATGTGGACGGGCATTATCGTGCATTAGAAAAAAGTGTATAAATTGAATCCTACACTACTTCAAATTATTTTATAAATTTTTTATTTGGCTGTCAAATAGCAAAGGCAATTTGATCCGATAACATATTATAGCATGTTTTGTTTGATTTCATTTGCTTGTTTCACCTGGTAAGACCGAAAGCTCCGGACCTCCTTAAATCGGATCTTCATCTCAATCTTCATATATTCATCAATCATCATTCATATACGATTTAAATTTAAATAAGTGTAACGTTTGTATTGTAGAAAGCTTGACGTTACAGGTAATATTTTGATATAGTCGGATCGCTGTTCGGGTACCTCAAGGCTATAGGGATTTTTAAATGTATACAGTGTTCGTATGTTTGTGCAGTCTGTGTTGTTTTTATTTAATTTTCTTGAAATAATAGAATTTATTAGCGTGAAAGGAAGGGGGTGTTTAACCGCGCCGCGAGGAATATCGAAAATACTCTGGGGTGAGTGTATGACGTGAGTGATTGCACACATACAAAAAACCCGAATATGAATCGACTTTATGAATCCTTTATTTACATTTGTTCACTGTTATATATTATTAGTAGTAATTATCTATGATAATGTTCATACTTCATATCATTGTTTGACGCTGCGTCCACAATATAGGATACACTGCACTCGCCACTACAATCGCGAGTAGTCTTAAGCGTAGCTATCATGACAACGGGACGTATGTTTTATATCTATTCTGTAGTTGAAAACCTGAAGCAATTATGTTCCCAAATACTTGTTCGTCCTTAAAAGGACAATGATGATCTTTAACATCCGTACCTGGCTCGTGGCCTTACCGGACGTTTTGATTCTCAAGATGATAGATGATGCGCCTCCACTCGCGACCGGATGGGTCTCCAACCGTGAGCGTCGGTTCTTCCCCGAGGGGCCAAGAGGATCTCACTTCCCGCTTGCCCATTCCGAGTGGTCGGGTCTGCATTGTGCGTCAGACCTTATGCCGCGCGTAAAGGACTACCCAAGGTGGCTGAAATGCATCAGCCTGGTCTCCCGCGCACTCCCTAGGTAGGGAAGGCCACTCTACCTCCCAGAGTATTGTGGCTTCCCCAGCGTAGAAACTACCGGATCCTCTCCGACCGCGGTTTTGTTTAAAGTGGAATTGCTAACCATTCCCTAGAGGAGTATTGCCTACGGTAAAAGCCTCCAATCGAGTTCAGCCTACACCTACGTGTAAACCATATTCGAGTAGGAGCAACCGATTCTCTACCCGTACCCATCCGCCACTATTCACGCATTCGAGGGACTTTTCAGCATAATCATAGCGTCCTCAACGCTTATACGCTGCCGTCCGATCCGCCGTATCCCGTGAGGCCGGGTGAATAACGGTGGTCATACACAAGTTTCGTGCGAAGGTCACACGTAGAAGACAACCTCTTCTCTAAATTCCCGCCAGAGGCACCTCGTAGTACAGATGGCTATGCACCCTTCCCCGTCTATGCAGACAGGATCTGGTACCCTAAAGCTCGTGTGCCTCTGATAAAGCACCCGCCGTCCGTGGCCGTCCCGAATCCAGCTTTAGAGAGGTTGCCACCCCCTCATGGCTACACCATTATGTCGTGCATGGATGGATACCCCCTTGCATCCAAGGGTTGGGAGAGGACGAATGCCGAAGGACCTGGATTGAGAAAGGGAAGTGACCGAGGACACGAGGCTCCTGACCTCCTCGGCCACACTGCACCACCAATTGTCACCGCAGTTCCACATTAAGTAGGCTATGGTTAACCTGAGGTACAAATGAGAAGGAGAGCATTCTAGAACATTGACTTAGTTTTCATATAAAGTATAGTCAGTGACAGATCAAGACGCTCAAACGTCTGCAGGTTGAAAAATGTGCGTGAAAGACCAGAAAAGGAAGTAAAAACACTCAGAGGGCCGATAATGACCTGAGTTATTTGTCGGCCCCTAAACTTCCCAAATTGTTATTATTATAAGTGAATGTGTCTTAAACAAGGAAAATTTGACAGGACGTCCGCGTTGTTTAAATTGATTTTGAAGTCTCCTAAAAGGACTTAAACGCTTATTCGAAGTTGGTGAATCCTTTGAAAAGGGAAGAAAATTGAGTCAAAGTAACTTAATGAGCCCTTAAACTACACTCCCACCCTTTCTCGACTGTGAAACATGCCAAACACTGCTTCTCCTGACAAGTTAACGGCAAACTGTTGTGATTGTTTATTTTCCCTTTGGCAACTAAAACGGTGTAGTGGGAATTTGAAATTACCCATATTGTGAATTGTCAACTGGGAATAGGCGGGATTAACCCACCAACTTGGTCGGGAAGTTGGAAATGGCTTAATTAAACAACATTCCCTCCTAATGCAAGAGCAGGGCCGGCAGTGTACTATTTTAAAAGACTTGGTTGTTAATTAAATATCACAACGGGATTTCGTTTAGTTTGTTAAAAAAAAGTTTAGATCTGATGATTTATTTTAGAACTGGTGATTCAACGTAAAAGTTATACCGATATCAAATGACCACGATTATAAATAGGTTTGAGCCTTCTATTTAAACTATTTCGAACGGTTTCACAACCCTGCGTTTCTAATAATAAGTACTATGTTGATTGTTCATTGATGAATGAAGTGTTTTTTCAGTCTTTTTACTTTCATTAATGATTTTCTGCTGCATAATTTTCTTGACTGAACTGAAACCAAGTCTACCGGATGCTCTACATGGTGCAATCATACATAAAATCACACATAAATCATAGCGAATTCTATCTTAAATATGATTCAGCTGTGTCACAGACCTGGTTTTGAAGAGCATGCACGTGTGCAACCCATTCAAACGAGGTTACAGCAGTGTCTAGAACTGTAGCCGTCGTTCAGTCACAAAGATAGCAGCAACGCGCTATACACGGCAGTAATAAGACCTAAGATATCCTATAGCTTATTAATCTGGTAGACTGAAGCTAAAACACGCTATCAAAAATTAGGCAGTGTAAAAAGATTGGCGAATGGGCAATGATAACAGTACCTTTAGCTGCCTTAGAAACACTACTACTCCTACTCTATTGGAAACATCTATGGGAAACATTCTCTATCGGAAACAACAAGGAAAAGCTAGGAAATCTCATAGAGGCTTCTAAAAAATGCAAATTGGAGGGAGGAGAGTAAACATTTCGGGCATGCAATATATTTTGTCTACAGTAGTACAGACCAAGCTGTGGAACTCCATAATAGCGAAGCTGTGTTTAAATAAAATTTCTTTTATTTCCAGCACTGTTGCACTGTTGCACTGTTGGGGATGCAATAGTAATAATACAGGTACCCCTTCCTGGAAATGGCGACCGACTATATAATCCTGGAAACATCTTTTGCAACGATCTACAAAGTTCTAACAGTCTATAAAGGAAAAGGAGAAAATCAAATCAAACAAATTATGTGGTATACAGAATGCTTCGAAACAAATGAAGGCACCTAATCAGGTATATTCTGTGTAAGCCGAAATAACAACAAGGAAATACACCTCGGACTTTTAAAGTGAAGAACATGTTATCTCGTTAGGACTGTCATACGAGTTTCGACACTTCACCATTTCAATGAATTTGCTGACTTAATTCTCCCTACTTTTATCCATCACCGACCAAATTATCTTCCTAATATAAGAACCCTTAAGTCTATTGTGGAATTTATTGTTGATTTCTGAGAGGTGATGAATCTGCCGTTTTGTCGTCTTGGATCAAACTGGTCCACTATCATCGGTGGTTCAGGTCTGTCATACCTGGGGGAAATATCGTTTAACGAACAATGTCTCGATAATAGCCTGACAACAAAGTGCGCGTATTAATACCCGACATAAAATCGATGGGTTTGATCATGGTGAAGCATTTATCAGATGGAAAAGAGCCTTTCGAAGTATAAAACATCACTCGATTCTTGATGAGACCAATGGGCTTTTCTTTACATTTAATTATTCAGAAATCGTGAGATGCAGTCTGGTGTGATGTAGGTTTCAGAAAAACATTTTCTTTATCGTGCCAACGTTTCGATCTTTATTGAGATCATCTTCAGGGCCTGGGATTTACAAACATTGTTTACATTTAACAAATACATTTACGATGTGGAAAAGTGAATTTATACAATGCAAAATATATTTTTTATATTCAATCAAAGTATTTCTATATTTTGCATTGTAGAAATTCACTTTTACACATCGTAAATGTATTTGTTAAATGTAAACAATGTTTGTAAATCCCAGGCCCTGAAGTTAATCTCAATAAAGATCGAAACTTTAAATTTACTAATTTCGTGGTCCGCTTGACCAATTAAATCAGTGAGGGAAAACTCATAAGGTGGGGTTGAGATGGGGAGTGGATGTCCGAGTGGATCGAGGTCACGATAGCTCAGGTGGTAGAGCAGCGGCGTATCTAGCCGAAGGTCGTGGGTTCGAATCCCNAGATCGAAACGTTGGCACGATAAAGAAAATGTTTTTCTGAAACCTACATCACACCAGACCGCATCTCACGATTTCTGAATAATTATCGATTAACGGTCACTAATCACCACACATTTTTACATTTAATTGAACGTACTGCATGCTTAAATTCTTTAAGTCCATTCGAAACACGTCGATTTTAACAAATCCTCGACAATGTAAAGTACGAACGACATCAAAACATATAACACTGAATCTGAAACAATAGCAAAAATAAGAACACTATGCATAAAAGAGAAAATAAATTAGGATCGACTGAACTACGAATATCAATAACTCTCATATTAGACAAAACGAAGAAAGTTGCCAAAATAACAACACCACAAATTCTCAAAACATTAAGTACAAGAACAACGAACTACTGACATAATTAATCTACCATAACTGCAAGACCACTACTATAAAAAAAGACAGATGCCACATAAAATCAATCAATGATTAATAAACCTTACATTAACAACAATATACTTTAAAAAAACCCAATATAATAGAAAACCAATTACCTACATAAGAAGACGCAAAAAACGAGATAAAAACTAAATAAATTAACCCACTCATCAAAAGAATACATAGAAAGGCCAAAACGTACCAGATAGATCAAACTAGCGTTGTTAGGTGGACAAAGATAAGAAAAGGAAATTGGAGAAGGCCAAAGTAGAAATTGCCTCTTTTAGTTATTGCTTTCGTATTTCACCAAACTTCGGTTATTTATTGTTATTGTATATATTACATATTGTCTAACGAATTTGCGGTTAAATTAGAATTGATAAGATAAGAAAAATACAGATAGGGACCGAACAAGACTCTCTAATGTGTTTACAGAAGGTAATCAGAACCTGTACCAAGTTGCTCGGTTATAATTCAATAACGACTAATTTATGTCAGGTCCCTTCTGAATCAATATTCCCCGGCTTCTCCTCAATAAAATATTATTCGAATCTCCCGAATAACTTTCCCCGGTCGCATGATATCGGGAATGAAGAACAAACGTGGGCGGATGGGGGGCGGTTTGCAGGATATGAGCCTCCAGGATTGTTGGCCGGGAACGGCAAACAGCAATAATTTACTTGAAGGAGTTTAGACGTCAAGTAAGTACAATGTCTCCAACTAGTAAGATGTAGGCAAAACTTGGAATTTAGAACTATCGGGAAGTTTGGCACGAGGAAGTTGGGAAAGGAAACGATGCCAAGAAGGTGAATGTGTGCCTGCTGGTCAACCTTTGGTGTGATTGAATGTAATTACCCACTCTTTCTCAAACAAATAACGTTTTAGAAAGAATCATTGCCGCTTTTATAAAAAAAACAACCATGTACTAGTTTGAGAAATTAATTTAAAACAAACAAAACTAGTGGAAATAAATTTTGTTTCTTTTTTTCGGGCAGCGTTTGACCGAGTGCCACCAGCTACAGTCAGCATATCGTACGACGCCATTTGAGTTAATTGTAAAGGTTATGAGGTGAACTCAACTACATAAACTGTGACACTAATGACATTACTAAATTAGCCATTGTAAAATAACGATGGTCTCATTTGGCCAGTTTTAATAGAATGTAAATTCGAGAACCCATGTCAACAAAAGACCCAGAAATGAAGAAGACGACACGCCGAGGGCCAAAATGATTGATCAAGCTACAAATATTGGATTATTTTCGATATTTTTCTTTTAACGATCTTATTGGGTTCTTCCCTCGTGATATGGCCGTTCATGACATCATCACACTTCAAAGAAAATAATTTTGAAGGACTGTTGATTCCCGACAAAATATTTTTATAAGTTCAAACTCGAGCGTTATTATGCTGACAAAGTTGAATATTTATTAGATCAGAGTAAAGGGAATTGCAGTGAAAGAATCGTTTCTTATTGGATTGGAATGTTTTCTTCGGGTGATATGACCTATGAAAACTAACCTTGCGGAAGACCTCCAATTTCAATTGACGAAGAACTTCTTACGGAAGTTTTGGGAGAAAATGCCGATCAAACACCCAAAAAAACTTGCGAACCTTGTGATTCTAGTTACTAATAGAAAAGCGGTTTTCAGGGGCTTAAAATTATCAAAAAAGCTAAAAATGTAGATGATTGGATCTCATTTGAGCTGAATGAACGTCAAGAGCAGAAATATCAAGAAATTTGTTTGTCCTTGGTTGTATGTAAAAAAACGAGTCATTTATAGTATTCGAAATAACATTACAAAAAAACGCGATCATATATGGCAATCAGCGCTGATCGGGATGTTAGATGCCGATCATAGCCATAAGGTAACAGTTAAACGATAACCGTTGAGCTCTTTCAATTTTCTTTTCTACCGAGAAGAGGAAACCATTAAATCAAAGACGCACAGTCAAAAAATTGACTAGAAGGGTAGAAGTTTGATCATTACAGAAAGCATTGTAATACACCGGGAAGAAAAAGCCCAGTTGAACGATAATTCTCGACCTCACGTTTCAATACAGACTACAAACATGTCTAAGACGATTGGTTATACAATTCTTGCACATCTTTATTTTGTTGAAGCTTGAACAACCTTATTTTTTGCGAATATGCAAATCTATATATCAATAAAAACCAAAAAGCCAATTTATATTAGGTCAAACTTAAATTTTTGGCCATTATTCAAAAGGAAACATGATGATCATTCTTCAGCATATTCTCAGATGCCGACCAAATTACTATGTAGTTTATAAACCATTATTTTACTTTACTTAACATTAATTTGGACAACTTTGCCCCATTTTTATTTAGAAAAAGTAGTGCTTTTATCTTAGCCTTAAAAAACAATCTGGTCTGGAGGAAAATGTCAAATCTCTTTGGACATACCCTGGTCCTTTTTATTACTGACCCACTTCTGCCCTTAAATTTAATTAAATTAATTCCACTCGACGGCACACAAAGAGAGACCAGGTCAATGAAAAATGAAAGCCCGGTATTCTGCCAAATTGCGTTTTTTCTTTTTTTCTTCCAGCGTTAACAAAATTCAACAATTAAAACCTACATTTTTCAGTCAAGTTTCCCGAAAAAAGGTGTTTTTCTACCAATAACACTGTCAGAGCTGAGCCTATCGTTTTCAGCAAGCCGCTTAATGTATGGATTTTAAAAAATACAAACTTCTTAAACAACAAAATATGAAGATTTTTGTCATATTACCTTTTTTTTTTTTTTTTCATTTTCCGAGATGTGAAACAAGCCTTCAATCGGGTATACACTCGGGGCTCCTCTGGAAGCTTAAGAAAGTTTGCCAACTAGGTTAACCTAAAATCGTACCCATCCGACAGGTACTTTCAAGTCATTAGGGACTCTCTATCAGACGGGTAGCGCACATACAGGGGTAACACAAGGAATTTTTTAGAGCCCATCCTCTACATGGTATATACGCGGAATTCCTACTCTCCCAGAACCGGTTCTTACTACCTGTGCGGATGATAGCCATCCTTTGCTCCGATAAAGACCGTATCATTTCAACCAGAAAGCCATGTCACATCTCTTGAGCAGTGGTACAAACGGCGGAAGATGACAAAAATGTGATCATGTCACTTCGGAGAGTAACCACTGCCCCTTTCTACTACCATAGTATCCCTCATTGGGGCGTCGGTGGCCGCAACTGTTTAGGCGTTGATACTCATCACTATAAGGTAAAGGTCCTGGGTTCGAATCCAGCGGCCCTGCATTCGAACCCGACATACTTACAAATGGGCTTTTTTGGCACCCTGAGGGTTTATATGACCTCTGCTGTTGCGAACCCTTGTTTAAAAAAGAAAAAAATGTATACCTCCCCACCAGCCAATGTAGTCCGTCACCTTGGGCTATACAATGACAAACGACTTACATAGAACCCTCACACGCTCCCAAAAACAAGAGATAAACTCTACAAAATAAGAGAAGATTAGATTAAAAGAATGCTGGATAAACGATCACAACTGAGTTTTCAAAATAAACGACTCATTTATACTACTTTGAGGCCATATTGGGCATACAGAATGGAACTTTGGGGTTCAACAAACCCTTCCAACCTCCAGCGTATCCAATCGCTATATTAAAAAAAAATCCTTCGTACCATCGCCAATGCTCCTTTCTATGTACTAATCTTACCAATCACAATAACCTTAATATCCAATATTTCCTTGAAGTATTGAAAACCTGCTATAAGAAGTTTCACAAACAATTATCAAGTCACACAACTCCTCATGTCAGAAACCTTTCGTCCTGCACCCTTCCAAATAATCCTCCCCGACGGCTGAAGTGTCACTGGTCTCGCGACCTCCTATGTGACAGTGATTAACAGTGGAAGTGATTAATGCTATAGGAGTGACTACTAATGAGTAGTTCCTCTTTTTTCTGTTTTGTGACTATTTTTGCGTTCATTTTATTTTGTTTTCCGCTGTAAAATGCTATCAAATTTACTTAGGAGAAAAAAATTGACGCGGGTGTAAATAAATAAAAAAGATTTTAAAAAACCTTTTTGTTTGTCGTTTTAGAGTTGTGCTAACATTTTACATAGATTATTGATTGTATTTTACATTACAGTAAATTTGTACACATTAAAAAAACCTTTTCTAAGGGAAAATGCCATTTCAGTTCTATATTTTTTAACGAACTATCGTCATCCGACGAAATTTCTGCAGCATTGATTCTTCTACAACGGAATAGTATTAAAAAAAATTTCTGTTCGAAACTCAAATAATAAACATTCGTTTCGATACCTACTAATGTTGGCAAAAGGAACAATTTCGGAAGTCGGGTCGAAAGAGGTCTGAATTCTGAGGATAGCACCAAGGCGAGATTAGAAATCGGCGAATGAAAAGCTATTTTCAGAAGGGGGGTTGCATGCTGAATAGGGAAAGCAAGCAGGAAGGTTTAGCGGCCCTGAGCCGTAGCAGGAAAGAATTCATATTAATACGGAGCAAACCAGCAACCGGGGTCGAATACACGGGGCCATGGGTTTCGCACGCTGTGAATATACGATTCCCGTTAAAATCAGTAAGTCCGTGGCGTATTAAGCGTACATCGGTTAACTTAATTAATTTACCAGCAGAAAATTATTAAAAGCGTAGGTGAAAAAAAATTGTTTTAATACCTGCCTATTGTTGATCATCAGGCTTGTTGCTGTTAGTTCATCCTACTTATGACTAATCAGCAAAACCTCACATTTATTTTGTACACGATTATAGCTATTTTTCTATCATAGATGGAGAAAATCCGAGCACTATTCTTCTAGATTCTCTGACCAAGGTCTGCGCGATACTGTAACCATCACACGACTATCCTCTCTCTCTCTATTTCGCTCTCTCTCTCTCTCCCCCTCTCTCTCTCTCTCTCTCTCTCTCTCTCTCTCCCTCCCTCCCTCCCTCCCTCCCTTCCTCCCTCTTCGCCACTCTCACCCATTCACTCCTTCTCTCCCTTTCTCCCTCGACCTCTCCCCTCAACACCCTCTCACCCTCTTCCTCCCCTCCCTCACACAATCTCTCTCTCACTCTCTCTCTCTCTTTCTCTCTCTCTATCTCCCTCCCTCCATCTTCACCACTCTCACCCATTCCCTCCTTTTCTCCCTCGACCTCTCCCCTCAACACCCTCTCACCCTCTTCCACCTCCTCCCTCACACCCTCTCTCTCTCACTCTCTCTCTCTCTCACACACACACACACACACACACACACACACACACACACACACACACACACACACACACACACTCTATCTATCTATTTATCTTTCTATATATATCTATCTCTACTGTATCTACCTCTATTTATCTTTCTCTATCTCTATCTCTCTACCTCTCTTTTTCTCTTTCTCTCTCTCACTTACTCACACACACACACACACACACACACACACACACGCACTCTCTCTCTCTCTCTGTATGTATCTATCTATCTATTTATTTATTCATTTATCTATCTCTACTGTATCGATCTCTATTTATCTAACTGTATCTCTATCTATCTACATCTCTCTTTCTCTCTCTCACTCACNTCTCTCTCTCTCTCTCTCTCTCTCTCTCTCTCTCAACACTTAAATATAGCAATAGACGTAATTTGGTTTACTTATTTACCTGATGATTACTATTATTACAGTTTTTACTGTTCTTATAACTGCACTGTTTCTTTCAGTCAGATATTTTTAGGCTGTCACGCCCCGGTAAATGTAGATAAATATAAGGAATCACAGCAAGTAGGAGATGCTATGATAAGGAGCGCCCGGCTAATTGTCATTTCTTCTCCCAATTCTCATTTCAGTTTCGATTTTCATCTGAGTTACATTTCCGTCCTGGCACGGTTAGTTCAGGCTAAGCTGGCAACAAAGTGTAGCTACTGTGTTTTTCTGTCAGGGCGTAGAAGCAAATATTGTACCTATTCTTAAGTGTCCAAGTTGTGCAATACAGCACACGTGAATATGTACTAGCTTGGATGAAAATTGCTTCATTGTAGTAACTACATTTTTTCTTCTGAAGAAACAGCACTGGTTGAGAGTAAAGCTCGTTTTCTTAATAGGAATCTATTGTATGTCCATTGCCTTCTTAATGTTTGTACATATTGTGGTAGTGTTGGTCCGTTTATTTCCACAGGCTTCACAATAAAAGGGTGTTCTTGGTGACACCGAACGAGACTTCAAGAGAACAATGTTACAAGTTTCTTTGGGGTTTTTTGCGAGTGTTAGTACGTATTTCTAGCAACAACTATCAAGTGTGCACAACTCAACATTATGGGGTGTATACATCATGCTGCCCGTTGACACATGAAGCGTTTTAGGATAATTTTCTGACAGGTCCCAAGCAAGACACGTCCCGTCATCTAGGGGCTGGTGTAATTTTATTAATTCGATCAAGGTTTTGGTTTCGATAGTGTCGAGCAGTCCGCCCTCTCGAAGTGGGGCCGAGCCGGCGTAGGAATCGATATCGCCCCCGGGGTCAACCCTCCTTGGCCTCCCACTCGGTTTACTACAGGTTCATTCATGCCGACCCCCAACGATCCACCCTCTCCCTCTGACCTTTACTACTCGACCTCTGTCTACCCTTTTAATGTGTTTCCCCACTTCCTTGCTCCCTTTCCACCCCGTCTTGCCAGACGGCCGCTATATCCAGACGGAATCTTTACAGCTCCCTGCCCCATTCTTTGCAAAATAAACGGAGAATTAATTTCCCATTTATTCGTGGAAAACCCTGTCTGAAGAAACACCCCCAATTTTTTCCTCTATTGTCCAGACGCTATAAACCTTTGATCACAATCTCGCAATTTTTAGAATGGTGTACTCTTTGAGTCTTACGAAATTGTATTTTTGCCCCAAGGTTTTCATGTTTTCAACGTTCAAATTTGTAACTCTACAACCCTATCTATCATCGCGAAATGACCAAATCATGTAATTTCATCCAATTGAAAGTCGTTGCTCCTTTTTCTACATAATTTATTCTATGCCCAACAGTGAGAAAAATTTTCCCTAGAAATTGGCTTAATTTTACCTAGCCATACAAATACTAGCGACTTCAATTTCCTTGTCATTTTCTGTTTAAATTCTGAGAACTTTTATTGGGTTCTGTGGGGTTATATACCTTGGTCAACGCATAACTGTTTTCAGAGAAAGAAAAGCTTCACTCTTCGCTCTACTTTGAACATATTTCCGCCCTCATCGAAAAGAAATCATAAAAAAATAAATAGCCCAATCATTATCTCTTTCTCTTCCCCCAAAGGTTTACATCCTTCAGAGGCCCAGCAACCTTCCAAAAAAGAAGACTCCTGTGTACGATCGTACAACCGCAGAAATCCTTCGATTTCTCCCTACAGAAGCAATCCTCTTCCTACCTCACCTTAGCTCTTAGCTTAAGGTTTACATTGTAAAGATGAACCCAAAACGCCATAAACCTAACAACCTACCTCATTTCTATCGTTCTCTAATCATCTTATCTATCCAGCGAAAAATCCTCGAGAAACGTTTTTCTAGAAAGAATCCTCCCCTTCCCAGAAAAACAAAATATTATCTCTGATCTCAGTTTGGTTCACCACTCTTCAAAAGTTCAAACCAGCAATGCCTCTGTGTTGACGACACATCTTTCTCTCTTCGGTTGAAACGGTACTGCTTGGTTATATCCTTGATATGACTCAAGTTTTTGTAGAGAGATCTGTCATCCGGGTTTGCAGGTACTCAAGGGCATCCTTCCCTAACCTACTTCCTCATTCCACGGTCAAACATGATTGACCGCTTCTGTCAGGTCAACCGAGATACTTCGACAACTATCCTTTTAGGCTAGAGTCCCCCAAGGGCGTTTCTTTAGCCCCATCCCGTATTCAATGTACACCGCTGATCTACTTACCAATCCCACCACTTTCATCCACCTCGTCCTAAAGTTTAACATATAAAGGCTAACGTTATCAACGTATAACCTGGGCTAAAGAGTGGCGAATAAAAACATGGTCAATACATATTACTTACTATCGTACGTATGCCCGCTACTTGATCGGATCGGCAAAAAAAAAATTGGACCTCAACCAACAATAACATGATCGGGTATGACCATCCCTATATTCATGTTAAATACAGTTAGTTAAAAGAATTACATTGTTACATTACACCTTTTTTTCTACCCACACTTCCACTTTGAAGATGGAATTGTCATTGAAGATGGTCGATATTTACAACGAACCTTAGTTTAAGCTCTTTTTGTTCAACCTGTTTCTTCCTGTAGACGTTACTTTGTAAATTTTTAACCAACAACAATATATCAATCTAAAACGAGACGTCTCACCACCTAAAACCTTAGGGTGGTGTTGATTACACCTAGGTCTTGTCCATCTTGCCCTTCGCAGTTGACTCGGTCATATCGACAATTAGGTCATTTCAGCCCACAACGCTATAAAATCAAACAGATTCGTGGTCACATTCTGCCTTATACTTAAATACATTCAATGTATACAATTCATTCCAATAGGGCGAGGGAGAACTTGTTCTATTCTTCCATATATCCTAGGGTGCTCTATACCCGATTACTTCTCAACATACCATGCCCTCTCGCATTTCAGAATCGCGTACAAAAACAGTACGCGCTCACATTACAATTCACTTGAAAACTTAACAAAATGTTATATACCATAAAATATTTAAGATATTCATGTCATGCTGAAGGGCGTCGGACGTTTGGGAGCCATAGTTAAGGGGAAAAACTTATTACGATATGTTCCTATAAGGCTAAATGTACCCTCAGTAGTATATTTTGCCACTTCGTGGCAAACCACAATTATCCCAGTTTTCTTGGCCTCTCATTTCCACACTACTCCAACTTTTTCGTTCTGTAAACGGATTTCTTTCAAATCATTCAATTATCTCTAATACGTTCGCGAAACTTTTAAATGAAAAATAAAATACAAACTGTAATTTTATACTTTTTTTTAAATTTTCGTGCTCATAATTTCATTTCATCAAAAATTTCGAATAAATAATTCGATCCTAAAGAGAAATTTACCGCAAATAAAAAATCTAGACTAGGCTTAGGCAAATTCTAAAAGAAAATGCCAAGGGCTATTATGCAAGCAAGGTTAAAGCAGCTAATACAAAAGTCGGAAAAGTCGGCCACGGTGGTCCCTCGATTTAGCATGTGCGCCAAACAAACAGCAATGGACCCAAGCAAACACAGGCAGCACTGAAGTACATGACGTACAGTTTAAAACCAATACCAACGTAGACCCAATTGACATAACAAATTAATGAACAAAGTTCATGCACGATCGACACCAAGCAAATAGACATGTAAAGGAAAAGATACGTATCAACAAATCTATTTAATAAATGCAAATGAATATTAAAACAACAAATGCCGATAGAAAGACTGATGAAGAACGGAAGTAAAATTAAAAATATATAAATCCGGTCCGGTGATAGAAAAACAAAGTACAGATAAAAAGAAAATGAATGAACTATTCAACTCCATATAGGACAGGATATTTAACACGCGGAAACTTAAGAAGGAGACTTATTAAGACGAAGACTACTGGCGGAACGATTCTAAAACGATGATGATGGTGGATATGGATGGAAGTCGGGTTTTTTTATTCCCCAAGCACTACAGCCTTCTGGCTTGTAGTTTCCTAGTTCCGTTGTTCAGTGCAATCGAGTATCGACTTGATCCTTCTTCTAAGTCCTAGGTCATTGATTGTCGTTGCTACAATTCCTTTCCCTGGGTTTTATTTGTATCTCAAGAGTCTCCATTGAGCGGTTTCTTCGCATCCGAAGAAATGGTTGGCTGTTTTTTCCTACTCATCGCATAACATACAAATGGGTTCATCATTGAATATACCCATGTTTTGTAGATGTTTCTCAGAACGGTATAAAGTCTTTTCACTCCTCAATGTTTATCCCTTTCTAACTATATCAATGTGTTTGCCAGTCTTGGTGGGGGTTGTTTTAGCTTAATTTTAATGTGTCTAGCACCTAGCACCGTTTATCCACATCTCATTTTGTCTTTTTAGGATCTATTCTGTGATGGAGAATTCTATGATTGTTTTTGTTATTCTAAAAACAGGTTTAGGGCCTACATAGGGACTTGCAGATCTTCTCTAGCCAGTGGTCTCCCTTTTAACCATCCGCTTTTTAGTCAACGCACACGCAGGGAGAAAGAGAGAATGTGAATGGATGAAAGCAATTTTTATCTAGAGTCGCCGCGGAATTTGGTCAAATATCGGCCTCTCTTACCTAACGAGATTTAAAGAGAGTTTGTTTCTTAGGGAGAGAAAGAGAGGGAAGGAAAGAAAAAAGAAAGAAAGAAGGAAAGAGAGAGAGGGAGAGAAAAAGACAAAATGGGAAAGAGAGCAAGCGTCGCAAGGGAATGTGTGAGAAAGAGTGGGAGTGGGAGAAAGAGAGAATGATCGTAATACATAACGTATAAGTAATAAAATTTTACAGGCCAGGCTGAGCATCGATATCGTAAAATGTTCTTCAATCGGCCGCTGATCAAACGGTCAAGAGTTGAGGTTTCATCAAACCTGAGGCAAAGGGCTTGTTGTAAATTTATTCTACCGAAATAGAAAAACGTTTTATTGAAGGGGATGGCGTAAAGAATGCCTCTGATTGACTCTGGTTCTCGTCCTTCGAATCCTTTCCCACTCTGCTGGCCCCTAAATCTTTCACAGGCTAAATTAAAGCCTTCTTTCTTAGATTACACCCCTTCTTACTTGCGATTTAATTGCCTATCTTCCGCCTTTTCGCCCTGGCCATTTATCTTTTGTTTTAGAAGAACATTTCTGCGTAGCGGCTTGTGTAAACAATACATAAGCTTCAAGGGGCGTATTTGAAATATTGTAGTGAAAACAGATTTAAACTCGTCGGTTTTAAAAGCGTAATACTCTTAAGGGCTTAATATATTGTAACATTATATATTATCAGATCAACACTATGGGCGAATGTATTCGTTTTTGTCCACCGCCATTAAGCAACTGAAGGCACCCATGTTGCATGCACACAGATAAACTGTATGCCCCTGCTTAAAGAGATAGCGATCCGGAGAGCCACGTTAATTTAAATTATGACAAAAAAAATGCAACAGATCTGGTTTATTGTTCACATAAGTTGGAAAAAACTCCCATTAAAAATACAGGATATAGAAATGTAAGTCCACGAATGATAAACATAACGAAGAAAATGATTTATGGTACTTTATTGACATTTCGTCATGATAATTCGATTTTTATATTTTATGCCGTAAATTACAATGAAAAAAGTTAAGATTACTTCTGACATGAACAGACTTATTATTATAACTTACTCGACGTAGTTCAAGTTCAGTTAATATTCATCGTTGGCCTTTACCAACAAACAATAAATTATTTTTATGTTAATATAACGACAGATATACATATGGTCATTATAATTATTTAAAATGCGGTTGTATTAAATGAAAGTACAATAATGAATGACGGGATTTCATTTTTCATACAGATCTTTTCATCGTCAACCTCTTATTTCGTGAAGTGAAGTGGTGCATTTTATGAACCGAACATACCGTGGGTGAGCCAAAACGAGATAAGACCATGACCTTTTGACACTTTGACCTTTGCACAGATTAAATGTATCAAGACGTTTCCGCATTTGCTTTTTAATTGCTTCACAAAGAGATGAAGAAAGAAGAAATAAAAATAAATTGACTGTTACACAGATTATTCTTTCCTTCACTCCCATCCACTCACTATTTCTTTCTCATTCCCAAACCTTGGAGTCACTTGATTTTATTCTGAAATTTCTGAAATCTGATTTTGCATAAATTGTATATATATTCTCTCTCGCTCTGTCTGTCTGTCTGTCTCTCTCTCTCTCTCTCTCTCTCTCTCTCTCTCTCTCTCTCTCTCTCTCTTTGTACGTGAAATATTTAATAAAACTTACAAGTAGCGGGCGTGGTTAACCATACGATAGTAAGGAATATGTATTGACCATGTTTTTATTCGCCACTGTTTAGCTCAGGTTATACGTTGATAATGTTAGCCTTTATAAAACTTTTTGTATTCTATTTGTAAAATAAATAGTAAAGACTAAAAGAGTTTGCATAAATTGTATATATAATGTATGAATCTAACGTATATAATTCACGTTAAGTGAAAGGAAAGTCCACGAGTCCTAACTTTGTGTGGTTAAACAAAACGTATAATCAATCAATCTTTTTCTATCTATTCTATCCCTATATCTATCTCGCTCTCTCTTTTTCTGTTTCACTTTCACTCTCTCACCCTCTCTTTCTCTCTCTCTCTCTTTTCCTCTCTCTCTCTCTTCCTCTCTCACTCTCTTTCTCTGCCTCTCTCTCTCTCTTCCTCCCTCACTCCCTCTCTCTCTTTGTACTTGAAATATTTAATAAAAAATATGTAAAACTTTTTATATTCTATTTGTAAAATAAATAGTAAAGACTAAAAGAGTTTACATAAATTGTATATATATTCTCTCTCTCACTCTCTCTCTCTCACTCTCTTTTCCTGTTTCACTCTCTCTCTCTCTCTCTCTCTCTCTCTCTCTCTCTCTCTCTCTCTCTCTCTCTCTCTCTCTCTCTCTCTCTCTCTCTCTCTCTCTCTCTATCTTTCGTATGTGAAATATTTAATAAAAAATAATTCAAACTTTTTGTATTCTATTTGTAAAATAAATAGTAAAGACCAAACTGCGTAAATTGTATACAGGGTATTCGGCTACTCGTGTTACAAAATTAGCCTGTAGATTCTACATTCAAAATGGAACCAAAAAGTCCTATTTCACTATGGGCCAAATCTCAACAGTTTCGGAGTTATTCTCCTTTTTCTGATGTTTTAAGATTTCACGATTTCGCTTCAAATAAACAACGATAACTCCAAAACTTCGGGGTTTTGGACAAATGCATTGATATCATTGATAACTAAGTTAAATTTCCCATAAGAACAACTTGTAATTTAAAGTAAACTTGTAAACGTTGGTGAAATAGCCAGAACATTAATTTTCTTTCCAAAGTTGAAAAACTTACTATGGTGATTCTAAATTGACTAGAGACCAGCCAATTTCGGAATACCTACTCCACTTAATATTCTTTTTAGTGTACTAAAATGTGTAATTACTTTAACTTTACGGAAAAAGGACGTACTATTAATCCTTTTTAGTGTAATTACTTTTTTTTCAAAGGTGGGACAGCTCCATGGCCGCCGAGATCTCTTGATCTGACCCCCATGGATTTTTCGTTTGGGGATTGTTGAAGAGTGAATTTTATCACACGGAAGTTCCAAATGTAATTGTAAAGCAACGGATCCTGACTTAAATTAAACTTTGGAGTCACAGCGGCTAATATGAGAAAACGGCCTCGTTCGTGTGTTGCGGAGGGTGGAGAAAATTTCGAATCAAAATTTAAAAAAGTTTAGGAAAATACCTAGACAAGCTATTTCTGACCTCGATATCATAGCTATACTTTACAATTATGATCATAATTTATGTAATAACCAATAGTAAAATAGTTCTGTTTTTATCTACATATATAAAAAGTTCAACTTGCGTTTGTTTTTCGCAAAACTCGAAAGTAGCCGGTCGATTGACTAGAAATTTTGACATAACGTTGCATTCGAATACGCAAGTTTTCGAAAATTGAATACATTTCTCTCGTTTCTTTCCAGATAATCGTCGACTATTTTCGCGGGCCGTACGAGTATTATCGCATGCTTCCAAGTCCGTAAATCATCTGATCTTTTTGTTTATGCAGAAAAAGACAAACGAACTTGATAGATAGTTGATCCACTAGCTTTACAATAAAAAATGATATGTGAAAAACACCTTTTTTTCCCTTTCCTTTCATTCCACATAGCCTCCGAAACTCAAGACAGGGTACTGATGTGTTTTCCCAGTGAATCTATGTTTTATCTAGACTACTATTTTATATTTATTTAGAAATCGTGAGATGCGGTTTGGTGTGATGTAGGTTTCAGAAAAACATTTTCTTTATCGTGCCACCGTTTCGACCTTTATTGAGATCATCTTCAGGGCTCAAAGTGTTTGTCTTCTGTGTAATTGTGCCATTCTTGCGTGTCGTGGCGAGAGTGTCCAATATCGATTAATGGTCACTAATCACCACAAATATTTTTTATTTTCTTTCCCGTTCATTTCATACAAAAACTATTCAAAATGTTTCTTTTTCTCGCGTTGGAAAAGGGCTAGTAAATTAACTTTTTTTATATATTGATAAATAGTGAAAAGGAGTACTACACTGCAGAAGATGAGAAATAGGAGATGTGAGGGTGAAGTTATACCTAGTGCTGACTTTTCGCAAGTGCAAACGGTTCAGGAGAATCAGTAAGTAGGTGCTCTTTTGCACCGTCAATTATGTAAATTAAAGATTCTGCCTATAGATAGGGATTATTCGATGGGAAAGCCATTTTGCAACGTAAAATTTAAACACGGATAGATTTTAATCTTATTTTAACAATTCTGTGCTAAAATTAATATGAGTTCAGCGGTGGTGAAGAATCAGAATTAAATATTTTTTAATGAGATTGCAATAATTTAAGCGTAGTGGTAGACCAAACTAAGGTGTCCAAACTTCAAACTTTAAATGTAGCATAGTAATGTATTCGAAATCGTCCAACGATCCTTCAGAGCATGCTCTTTCTCGCCTGTGCTCAGCGATATTCAATAATGCATACTGACTTTTCCCTCCTCCTCAATCTCGCCTTTTTTCGCCAAGGGATCCGTTGTTACAGAAGCGGAAACTACGTATAACAAGAAATGACAATTCGTAGTTTGATCGGTCCTGATTTATTTGGTCTTGAAAACCCACCATTTCGTGATGAAAGATGGTGAAACTACAGAACACGTCTAACAGGCTGAACAAACAAGGATTGATTTGTACTTACCGATTAGTATACCGGTGAGCTCAATCATAGAGAAATTTGATTACTTGATTAGGTTGCTAGGATTTTTGTAGGTCCTAAAAGATTTTCTTAAAGTTCCACAGTCTGTCCGCTAATGAGTTAAAGTTTCCTCTGCCATTTACACTCCGTATTGATTGGCGCAGAAAGTTCTCAGATTAATTTATTCATTGCGTCTGTGATCAGCGTGCAGCGCGCTAAGTGTCGCTTTCTGCTTCCTCAGATGTATTCTGTAATCCCTTTTTCTTATTTTTACCCCATCCTCTACTATATAAACTTCTCTCAGTGTAGACTGACTGGTACCTTACAGAAGGGTTCGACTATTGTCATACAGTTTTTTCTTCGCAATGGAACTCTCATCTTCATATCCCTCAAATCAGCATGTCCTGGGACGAAGCAGAGGATGGTTTTGTTTGCATACGACTCATTTGATTTGGTGACTTTTACCCAATAAAGATATCCTCACTGCTTCCTTAATCTTACAGAATTTCTTGACACGCAGAAGTTTTTGACATCTTAGTAGTATGGTAGCTCCCCCTAGTCCTACACGTCCTTGCTTATTCAAGCTGATAGTGTTTGAATTAAGTTGTTAGATGGTTGCTTCAGATATTATAGTCTTTATTGTCGAATTCCTTTTTCTGATTGAACTATGTACATCTCTTAAGTTTCTGGAACTCGGTTTGAAGATATTGGTGTGCAATATCACTGGTGGTTCTAGGTACTTGATGTCAGGTAGAAATACTCCTGCCCCTGCACTGCTCGCGTAAGTCTCTAAAGTTTCTGGACTTCGCTTTGGAAGATATTTGTGTACTTTATCATGTGATAATGGGTTCCAATACTACTGCCCTGCACCCTTGTGTATATTCCTCCAATGTCTGAACTTCGGTTTGAAGTTAGGTTCTGGTAATTCGGAGTACAGATATTGGATCACAACCCTACAACTTTTTCCGGCCTAGATCCATCCGCATACCATCAGAATGTTCTTTCCTGGGCTCCGAGTGGCAGCCCTTACCGTGTAAAGGTTGTTAAGGAAATGTGGAAGCATTAAGTAGAGGGGCGTATTGAGCTCTTCTTATCATGACCAGTCCCCTCATGTCTGCAAAAGACTGTACTTTTTGAGGGCCATCTGTGATGGATAGACTCAGTTGCTTCCTGACGACCAACACAGACCCAAGCTACTCAATATTCTTAGTCTTTAGAAATGTTGATTTTTTTCTTACATCAGCGGTTAGTTGTGGTTTTTTATGAGGTGACTGTGCTTGGAGGGTTGGAGGGAGTTAATTTCTGGAGAAACATGGTTCTTCAACTCCATGGTTCGAAGATCCACTGATACCTTTCTTGCCCATATTTGGTAAATCACCCATTCTCGCACCGTTTTGAGTTCAGGCCTCGTTCAACGTGTGGAGTAGTATCAGATATTTTTTCTTAAGGTCTTAAACTTCCTTTTATCTATCTATTCTCGCTATAGATTCTTTAATAACCTTAGTAAATCAGTTGGTGGTAGGCAGAGAAAGTATGTTCAGAGACGAGCAAACTACGAGTTCAACATTTCGCAGACCTCTACGAGAAATCTCACAAAAGACAATATGCCAGGTGTAAGACGTAATATTTATTCGACTGGACCGTATATGAATTTTAAATGCGATGTCCAGTCGCGGAGTATTATTGAAATGGCCACTCGGGAATCATAATCACCTCTTCTCATTACGCCTCCCCCAATGAGCGCTTCATCGGTAACGAGGGCGAGCTCATTTGTCCACCATGCGTTCGCCCCATTCCCAATCCTGTAGGATAATTAATTGAATTGTACTAAACGTGATTACCTTCCCTACAATCAGTTCCATTCCGTTATAAATTTGAGATAATTAAATCTGTGATACAAAACAAACCAAATTAAATAACAATTAACTACTGGGGATTTCAAAAGCGTGAGAAAGCACAGGAATCTGTAGTTATATGTAATACAACTCGACTAACAACCCCAATTTTCTTGGAACAATTTGGGCAAAATTAACCCTCGTTTAGATTTAGTCAACATATATTTATATAACGTTCTTTTGTAATAAAATTACATATTAACATACCTACCACATTTCTTTTAGTGTGTGCAGATAATTGCCACCATAATTCGAGGCTTACAACCACGATATAACGCTATAACAAACACTATATTTACAATTCAATTATTACATTATGTCTTTCTACTAGCTTAGCTAAATTTAAACGATTGTTAAAGTTTTTTCCTTACCTCCATCTACTTGGTAAGTTTTGAATAATAACTAAAACAATAAAACCATGGTACATCATGGTATAACCATTGCTGTTTGCATCGATTATAAATAACAGGTCAGCAGTACACTTCTGTCATACTTCTATCCGCCAGGTTGCCTTAATGAAATATTGATGACAGATCTCGGTTGTGATGGTGATTGTTCAAGTTAAGACCTATCCGATGGTAGTCTTTCCGTAGGTTTTCAGCTAATATATGCTATTTAAGTATATCAATACATTCTACTGGAAACTATTTTGGGTTTCTCACTGTAAAGCCACATGACTGCATGGTTTCATAAATGATGGATCATGGTATACCTTAGAAAACATTATTATGCTGTATGTATTTATGTACAAAAACCCTTGCGTGTTGTTTGTGTTTAAGTTCAGTTGGTTGCACATCGGTTAATGCGGATCGTAATTTGTTGGGCAAAAGTAAGAACATTTGGGTGAAGCGAGATAAAGTAATCGCCTAAAATATCTAATGGAGTTTCATATTTCTATGGGTATATTAAAAATCGATGTCCTTCTTCACTGAATGGACACCGTAGTCGCAACAAAACAGTTACACGGTTATCCAAACTTGTGAGGCATGGGCTATGATAGCGGCTTTTAAGGTATTAGGCAAGCACTTGGGATAAAGGAATTAGTCAAAAACATTGATTAAGTTATTGGAAGTATCGAAAATTTTTGACTACATATTATTATTTAATTATTGACTACTTATTTCTTACTTGTTATCGGGTAAATTTAAAGAAGTTAATCCAGGAATATTAGATTAAAAACGACTACTCTTGTAAACACAAAAATATTAGCAGTTTGATGTTTGTAGATCGACCTGCAGATAATCAATGTAGAGTTCAAATCTTCTTTAAGGTCTTTACTAGGTGAAAGAAAGACAAAAGTGTTGGGATCACCAAGATTTCGGCAACAGTATGTTGCCATCATCAGGGCCTATTTATTAAGAAAAATATACTTAATTAATATAAATTCAACAATCAATTAAAGCAATAATGCATACTTTCCCAAGATAGAAGAGTAAAAAATTCTCATCGGAAAAAAAACTAATGTAAAAGTGCTTTGGTTTAGGTTATGAAGCACATGGCCAGCATTCAGTTATACATGGTGAACAAGACATCTATGTAAAGTAGTGAGTAATTATTCGCATATAGCATTAACATTGACAACAATAATAATTTATATATATAATAACATTTTTAAAAAAAATTACCTCACTAATAATTCATATAATTAATTACAAGTCCAACTGTTTTTGTTCTTACTAGCTATTTAATTATATAATGTCAAAAATAGCTAGTAAGAACAAATACAGTTGGACTTGTAATTATATGAATTATTAGTGAGGTATTTTTCCGATGAGAATTTTTTACTCTTCTCTCTTGGGAAAGTATGCATTATTGCTTTAATTGATTGTTGAATTTATATTAATTATGTATATTTTTCTTAATAAATAGGCCCTGATGATTGCAACATAATGTTGCCGAAAGCTTGGTGATCCCAACATTTTTGTCTTTCTTTCACCTAGTAAAGACCTTAAAGAAGATTTGAACTCTACATTGATTAACAGTTTGTTTCATCGTTGTCCGCATATCCTCGCTTTTTCGGTCTGCCAAACCTATTTCTGCATTTGGCCATTTTAAGTCGTTTTTCTGTGTTTTATTTTCTTTTAGCCTGGTCGCTTTAGAGAAATACAGTCCCCGTCCAGTTAGATCGTATCTTCAAGGGGACGACGGAGGATAAGTACGATATATCGACATATTCACTATATCGAGATTATCGTATATTGAAATACGATATATCGAAAATTTAATTTTGTTAGTGTATTCTACATATACTATATATATATATATATATATATATATATATATGTATATAACGGCAGTTTTTATATGTTTATACGTACATTTTATTTTAATAAACATTATATCTATTCAATTCACTAGTTTCGTGGTCCGCTTGACCAATTAATATATTACAATTAATTAAGGTTTTCAATTGAGATAAACATGTCAATGGCACGAGCGGGATTCGAACCCACGATCTTCGGCTTGATACGCCGCTGCTCTACCACTTGAGCTATCGTGACCTCGATCCACTCGGACAGCAACTTCCATCTCAACCACACCTTTTGAATTTTCCCTCCTTTTTGCCATTTTTCAAATGTCGTGTAATCAATTTGATTCTCGGCGAAAAATGAAATGGCCACGGATAGCTTTAGTGAAGTGATACTTCATTTTAAACTTATTTAATTCATTAGTTTTGTAGTCCGCTTGACCAATTAATATATTACAATTAATTAAGGTTTTCAGTTGAGATAAAAAAGTTGAAAAATGACAAAAAGGAGGGAAAATTCAAAAGGTGTGGTTGAGATGGGAAGTTGATGTCCGAGTGGATCGAGGTCACGATAGGTCAAGTGGCAGAGCAGCGGCGTATCAAGTTGAAGATCGTGAGTTCGAATCCCGCTCGTGCCATTGACTTTTTTTATCTCAACTGAAATCCTTAATTAATTGTATTATATGTATTTTTGAAAATATTGATCAAATTTTGTTCGCAATAAAAAATATTTAAACGTGTGCTATCTACTAATAATTCAGTAATATGAATAGCCCCGAACACGTTTTCATCCACGTCTGATTCCGCAAAAAAATGACGTACGTGATCGATCAATTTCTTGTTCTCTTTAGGACTGATACTCCGAGCTTTTTCTGGTTCTCCGTCTTCTTAAGCATCTCGTCGTCTGTTTCAGTTAAAGCATTCCAGTAAATCCAGCATCATCGTCAAAATTGACGAAGTCCTGAAAAGTGACGGGAATTTCTCCATTTTGTGACATGAGACGCCATGCGATGGGTTATTGGATTTCCGGATTTTCCGGTCCCATGGACGATATATCGTCTTTATGAGAACCACAAGTTCTGAGGCAATGTTTTATAGTATAATGTAATTTTACAGTAAGCTATGCGGTTTATCTTGACTCAGTGGCAACAGGTGTATAACAGACAAAATTCTGGAAACCCACCACTGGTCACTATAGATTTTTGTGGTCTACGTGATATAAAGCTCGGTCCATCCTTATAAAGAAACCCCTATGACTCTAGTCATTCGTTCAAACAGAATTTAAATGCTACAGTACAAATTATAAGGAGTATTGTCTGCCTTGACGGCAGAAAAAAATACGACTGAAATGCGTTGGCTGTAGACGATTTAACGAGACTGTATCTCTTAAGCTTGAAAGGAATTTGTATCTTAGTTCTGTCAGCGTTTTGTCGTTGTTTGGCCAGGTCATTGTGTGCTTTCATCCTTTCATTTTCACTAAATAATGTATGTATGAGTTGTTGAAATGCGGAAACACGTCTACAGACCAAACCAGCGTTGATAAGAGTATCAGGATGATCTGTGACGACCAAACTTCAGAATCATCACGCCGCAGACCTCAACAGTATCGAAAGAAAATATTTCTGCCGTGATGAATTACAAAGCCCACGTATAATTTATGGGATAATTTACAGAGAGTTTCCTTTAGTCTAGTTTCAGACCTGACGGATAAATAAATCAGTTAAATAAAACAATTTACACAACAAAGAAAAACTAATATTTCCTTTATTTAAGCAAATTAGAAAACGACTTTGGGCTGAATCTAAACATTTTACTGAGCGCTAAACGTTTTCCTTAATTGACGTTAACGCTACTTCTATTGGATTCTCCCTTTGCCATTTTTGGAGCATCCTCCAACGGGGTTTAACAAGGTTTCGGTTTGTTACCCAACTTCCTTTGGTAAATATCCTTGTGAATTAATAGGAGTTCCTATCTCGGAGTTAATTGGTTAGTAATTGCCCGCCCGTTCACTAAAACTGATAGCTTGAGCAAATTAGGGGCGCCCCAGCGTATGTTTAAACGTTTCCAAGTGTAAACTCGGCTCAAATTACCTTGCCGAGCAGATTACTTTCTCAAAACGGTTACCAGGACTTTTCAAGGGTTTTTTCCCCGTAGCTTTAGACTTTAAGAAGGCCATACTATTAAACAAATTTATGATGGTTAATGTCCTTACAATCATTTTGTTTGTTATCTACTCCTCTGATAATTGTAATTTAAGCATGTAAAATTAAAAAAAGTTGTAAAGCAAAACGAAAAATATCAATAAAGACGATGATATAAAAAACTATCATGTCGTTCCTTCACTCTCTCTCCCTATTTATCTATCTATTTATCCCTCTATATCTATCTATCTGTATGTTTCTCTTTCCCTCTTTGACTC
This sequence comes from Cimex lectularius, assembly GCF_000648675.2. NCBI lineage: Eukaryota > Metazoa > Arthropoda > Insecta > Hemiptera > Cimicidae > Cimex > Cimex lectularius. The sequence goes on from NW_019392742.1 coordinate 1,490,605, forward strand.
TCTCTCTCTCTCACTCTCGCTCGCTCGCTCGCTCCCCCTATCTATCAATCTATCTGTATCTCTCTCTTTCTCTCTCTATTTCTCTCCATCATTTAACAGTGTCATTTAAAAAATCTATAAAAAAATAATATACTTTCTAGAGCTATGTATAGAAACGACAATTAAAAAGTTTAAAGTTGTACATTAAATTCACTAAATAAAAAATTAAAATTACAAAAATGTCTTTTCATATGAATGTAAACATAGTTTAAAAATGTCTTACTTTAATTATGTACATAATTTGTTCTTGTGTGTAAATCTAAATAATTGTTTACTTGTAAAATGATACCTCGTATAGCATTTTTGTTTGTTTGTTGGTTTTAAAAAGAAACCGGCAGCGTAATGAGAGGGCTGAATATTTGAATTGATAATCCAAATCCCTCACTGCGAAATGTTGGAAGGGTTTTAGGTTTTTCAAAATCTTCCACCTTTCACAATTTTCCTTGCACAAATGTCGATTTGGACAATTGGGAAGCTGAAGAAAACGTTCTTCCATTCATCCTGTGGACTGATAAATCCAAGTTCACCTCTAATGGCATACTAAACCGTTGGTATTTTCGATTTGGGCAGAGGAAAATCTATAATTTCGTACTCTTGTCATCATCAGGTGGTTCACAGCATCAACGTTTGGTGTGAACTTCTCGGCAATAAATTAATTGGCGCTTATTTTTACGAAAATAATTGAAATGGTGCATGTTCCTCAAATTTTTGAGGGAGGTTTTACCAACAGTATGATGTTCCTCTGCAAGAACGACAAAGAATGATTCTACGGCTTGATGGATACCCTAGACACAATTCGCAGGTGAGACGTTATTGGATCGTCACTTTCGTTATAGGTGAATAGGACCTGATGGCCCGATCTGTTGGTCTCCTCGGTCATCCGATTTAACTCCACTTGACTATTTTCTGTGGGGGCCATTTAAAATACACTGTCTACGCCAATCATAACCCAGTAACCTCAGTCGAAGAAGTGCGGCAAAGGATGGAAAATGCTTCTCAATCCATCTCCCCTGACTCTATCACACTTGAAGAATGGTTAAAAAGAAAAAATCTTTGCATCTATACGCAAGGTAGGCAGTTCGAACACGAAATGTGATTAATAACTAGCAAACCAAATGTCTTAGTTTTTCAAACTTTTTCCATAACTTTGTAATTTTTTGACCAATTTAAAATCCGATTAAAATCCTTGTTTTCAGCGTAAAAAATCCTTTACAATGATGTATCAGGATGTAAAGGGTCGTATTTAAAATTTTGAAGTTGAACTAGGCCTGAGGTACCCTGTATTTATTTTTTGTTTTGATAGCGTCATTGGTGCGAGAGAAATTCAGCCGGACATCTAAAAACGACACCCTGTATATTATTTTATGTGTTATGTACTATAGTTCTACTATTCCATTTTGCAGTACATTAGCACATTATCGTTTTTCTTTCTCACTCTCTTTCATGTCCCTCCTATTACGCTTTCTTCTACACCCCGTCCACATTTTCGTCTTTTACTGAGTGACTCTCCCTCATTACGTCTCTCTTTCCCTTTTTCCTTTTATCCCTCCGATTCACTCTCACTTTTATTCTCAGTTTTTCTCTTCGTTTCATTATCATTTTCTCTCACTTTACATTCTTCCATTCCCTCTCTATATCTCTTGCTTGTTCAGCTCGCGCTCTCATCCATTCATTCCCTCTTCCAGTCCCTCTTTTTCTTTCCTTCCTTCTGTTTCTTTCCTCATCATAGAGTGAACTTATTTCTCTATGTCTCTTATCGATAGATATCACAGTCTTTCTCTATGTATTTTTTTACTTCCTGTTGGTCAATATTTTACCGTATTCTGCGAACCTAAATAAAAACCGCATTCATTCATATTCTCTCTCTCTCTTTCTCTCTCTCTCTCTCTCTCTCTCTCTCTCTCTCTCTCCTCTCTCTCTCTTTCTAATATTTAAGTATAAAGAGAGTACGATAACGTTGAATATTCATCTGAGTAAACTGAATAAACAAGATTTAAAAAAAAAAAACGACCAAGGCATACTATAAGCAGTTCGATCTTTAAGAAAAAACTTAAACTTTCATTTACTTTGCATGGTATCTCTCATTTGTCAAAGCTGTCTTTCGGCGAATAACGAAAAGACGTATAAACTCGGTCAATCTCTATAGTCAATAGTAGTTAGTTTATACCAGAGGCTCTAGCAAAGTACCAATTCTAATGAATTGCTTCGATTATATTGACCAACTTTAGCTATTTCCCCGATTGTCCGAAGTTTCCAGGCAGTGAATTTGCTGTTTACACAAAACGTTATCAGCAAAGCCGATTATTATATATTACCTTTTTTTTAAGAATCAGGTAATACGAACATAAAAACGAAAATAGATTCTATGAACAATTTGTACTTACAATTGGACTAAAGCAGTAGCGTATTTGGTTCCGAAAACGTGTATACTTTAAAATTCTCATAATTAAATATTTTATGGTTATTCTTTTGATGCCCGATTATATAATAGGAAACGTAAATCAAGCAATTGCAGCAGAACAATCCTCGTGTATTGATTTGCCCCAATAACCTTTTACGAGAAGAAACAAACGTACCAAAATTTACACCCGCTCACTAAAGCCAGCGGTGGATATTTCCCTGTATCGAAATAGAAATGAACTATAATTTTATGAGATGGTTTGTTGCTATTCAAGGGTTATGTATTGTCATGTTACACGTTTTGTAGCATTTTTTATCTTTTCTCCCTTGTTACTTTAATTTTCGACCGAAATATTGCCTCATTTTTATCCGCTGGAACAATCTCCATAGAAAAGACATTTGATTCAATGCATGAAATAAGAATTTATTGAAAACACAGTTACATTTTGTTTAACTGTAGTAAAGAAAAGAAATTATAATTATAATTTGCCAATTAAATGACTGATGAATTCGGTAACTTAGTGATTAAGGAATTGAGGGATTGATATAAGATTATATCCCTTTAAAGTTATATTTTTGAGGTGTACTGGGTAAGGAATCTGCAGTTTGATGATTTCCGATCACCTTGATCAGTCTATTCTTGCTGACAAGGTCTGGTATTGTCTAGACTGGGTTCGTAGTCTTCCTCATATATCCCAGACCAGGCAAAATACTTTTATAGCTCTATTATATTAAAGGGTGGGTCTTTCTGTTAAGGTCTGCGTATCGTCTACACCCAATGGTTGGTTGGTCAGCCTCGTTTCGGCATTTCGTTAATTCATGGTGGGTTTGAGTATTGCCTTTTCCTGCTTATACCCCAGACTGTTTTAGTTTTAGTATATTAAGGGTCCTTCTTGTCGTGGTCTGCGTGCCGTCCACCTCGTTCTGTCAGACTGGTTTCGGAATGTCGTCACATTAAGTGGTAGTTACATTGCTCTGCCTTTCCCTACTTATAACCTAGACAGACCAAATTTATATTATAGCTGAAATATTAGAGGGTTCTTGTGGATTTCAAGCGTGTTGATGTACCTACAATTTCGGATGAACATCGAAAATAATTTGTCACCAAAGTATTTATGAACGATACCAAAACAAAAAAACTTTTTAAAAACTCTTGAAAAAGATACTGTACAAAAAAGACAAACTAAATCGCTTTACTAAAATGTGCACTTTGAAACAAATTACTACCAGAAACATCAATAACTGGCTTCTTTGACAAACTCTACGAGTACGAAAAAACAATGGTACAACAAAAATGTGAAACACTAGAACAGAAACCCAACCAACCCTACATTCACTAATGAAGAAACAATACTGTAAAAAATAATACAATTTAAATAAGTGTTATTTAGTGACCGGTTGTTTAATAATTTGTTGGAGTCATGGGAAGCGATCAGGAATGTGGTGGTTCAGAAAAACACCTTTTTCATTTTTTGCCGACGTTTCGACCTTTACTAGGGTCGTCTTCAGGGCATAAAGCGTGATGCTATTCTTGTGATGTCATATTGGTTTCACAACAATTTCACATACCGGTCACTAAATAACACACATTTAAATTGGGTAACACAAATTTAAACCCGAATAAACCGAACGCTGGCAAAAAAAAAAAAAAAAAAAAAAAAACCGTTTTACTAAACTACTTCATTTTTGACCGCTCCTCACGACTCCAACAAATTATAAATTTTAAAAGAAGAATAGAATTTTTTTTCTTCAAATAAAGGAAACAAGAAAATAAACGGTAACATCGAATTGGCTATAAAGATCAACAAAACCAATAAAGACTTACCTAAAGAATAACAGACGAAAAATTGTCATACTGAACATATATAACGACAAGAATTAACAAGACAACTAGGCGCTATCACAATTAAAAAATCACACACCACACACTTACGACTCTAAAGACAGCAGCAAATTAAAAAATAACATCAATTAATTAGAGTTTAGCTAGACATCTAGAAAGAGAACATCAAGAACAAGGTTCCTGTCTTCGAATTTGGAAAGTTCTTTTCTCCCTGATGTACCATGTAAAAAATTCAAAAATTAAGACGTGAAGATAGTTTAAACTAATGAATGGTTTTTTATGCTTTGGGTACAGGAAAGAACCGTCAAAGAGAGTAGGTATAAGGACACAGGATGCAATCAGATCTCCTCGGCATAGGAGAGCGAGTACTCGACCATGATTTCGACCCTTTGGCCTCTTCTGACCACCGAAAAACAGTAATTTATTCCTGAGAGCCGAGAGTAATATCGTTTGGCATTTTTTGGTGCAGGTCGTTGAAGCACCCATTAATAACAAAGTGCAATATTCTCCACCGGCCATCGTGCACTGTTCCGTCCCTGGAAGGTAATAACATTCCTTCCTGGACGTACGGCTACATTAAAGTGAAGGAGGTACGAAACGACGCGTTCATGTATCGACTGACAAAACGCAAAAATTGATGTTCTCTACCAAAAAGCGAAATTAACATGGATAATAGCATAAAATTGTGAATCGCACGCGACGGATAAACCGAAGTTTTAACTGACAAGTTAGTACGGTCGGATTGGGGAAATTGGACTTACGATGGATGCCAGGAAATGATTATTTATTTATTCATCCTCATATTTTTGGGACAGAACTGATTTTTTTTCCAACAAATTTATGGATTTGAGCAATCAGGAGGTCAAACACAGTACTTCTTCCAAATAATAATAATCATAATTGCAATATAAAATATTAATGGTGCTAAATATTTAAAATTTTTGTGTGTAATCTGAAAAAGCTAGAATATTTGTTAAATCATAGTGTTATTTTGAGGTTGCTCAGGGTGAAACGTGGAAAAACATCCCCCATATCAAGTTACACAGTTTAAACCAAAAAACTTTTTTCTTAAATTATGCAGAGTCGAATCACGACAACCTTTCTATTGAATTTCTGTTAAATCAATGGTAAAAATTAACGTTTAAAAATTAATCTTCAACGTCTCTGGCTGTGTAATGTAAGTGATTTACTCCCCGTGAAATATGCAATATGTAAATCGTGAGGTTGTTCCACCTGGTCGTTCTTGGAAATGGTTGTGCTTAACGGTCGATGGCGAAAGGAGGCCGGGCGAGGTTGAAACGAGTAAAAACAAGGGAAAAAGGGCCGAGCCCTTTCACCGTTACAATCTGGTGAAATTTGCTTCTTGTCACCGACATCCGCTTGCCACTCTTCGCCTCTGGGCTCCATCCTAAAAAGCCTCGAAACACCATTTCCTATTTAATGCCCAACGGAGTAACAGGCATCATTTTTTCTTCACTACAAATTACACTTTCCTTTACCAACGATATACCCTTCGTCTCGTACAACTCTTTCGTTAGAGTATTCATTGCACACGTGTTGAGTAATTGTAAGTAGCAAGTAATTAATTTCTATTCTCATTTACAATAACAGGTCTTTACATGTGACATTTTGGTTGTCGTGAAGGGGACAGCAAAGTCCAAAGTAACGGTGGGAACTTTTGCCACGAAAGTGACAAACCGAGAAACTAACACATTTTCCATGTCAGCACCTCTCAATTATAAATATTTATATTATTGCAAAGATATTTCGTTGAGATATGCGAGATAATAAACAAGGATTATTTGGAGATCGTGAGGTGCGGTCTGGTGTGACGTAGGTTTTAGAAAATCATACTACGTTTCGATCTTTATTGAGATCATCTTCAGAGCCTGGGAAATTGCATAAACATTGTTTAAATTTTACAAATACATGTAGGATGTGAAAAAGGTGAATTTATACAAAGCTAGAAAATTTTAGATTTAAAAAAAGAATGAATTTATACAATACTAGAAAACTTAAGATAAAAAAATGAATTTATACGATGCTAGAAAATTTTAGATTCAATCAAAGTATTTGTACTCAATAGCAGTAGCATTGTATAAATTCATTTTTTTAATCTAAAATTGTCTGAAATTGTATAAATTCATTTTTTTATCTAAACTTTTCTCGCATTGTATAAATTCTTTTTTTTTAATTTAATATTTTCTAGCATTGTATAAATGCATTTTTTCAAATCCTACATGTATTTGTAAAATTTAAACCATGTTTATAAATCCCAGGCCCTGAAGATGATCTCAATAAATATCGAAACGTTGGCACGATAAAGAAAATGTTTTTCTAAAACCTACGTCACACCAGACCACATCTCACGACCTCCAAATAATCATCAAGTAACGGTCACTAAACGCCACACATTTACACACACACAAACACGTAATAAACAAGTAGCGTAATCATTTCTGATCATCCTGGTCAATCACCCCTCAATAGTTGTCAGAGCGGTTTTGACATTTTGCCAATTTCATTGGCGATTTTGTTTTGTTTTGCTTCTCCCCTACCTTTATCCTAGACGAGGGAAACTACTTCCGTTTCTAAATGTTGACGGTTCTTTGTCTATTCGGGTTCTTAATCACCCTGATCCATCTACCATCCTCAGTAGGTCTCTCAGACTCGTTTCGATATTTTCTCTGGTGTTTTTTTTCTTGTTTCTATCCCAGACGAGACTATTTTTATTGCTCTGGTATTGATAGATTCTTCTCATTGAGTGCGTTTCATCAATCATCCTGGTAAGCCTATCTTGGTCGTTGATATGATAGCCTAGTTTCGACATTTCGCTATTTTCAGTGGTGGGTTTGTTTTCCTTGCCTCTCCCAGCTTCTATCCCATACCAGACTATTTTCACGCTTTTCTTGTTGAAGTCTGCGTTTTATCAATCATCCTGGTATGTCCGCTCTGTCAGAATCGTTTCCACATTTCGCCATTTTCAGTGGTGAGTTTGTTTGCCCTTGTCTCTCCCTACTTCTAACCTAGACCATGCAAACGACTTGTATACCTTTATTATTGTAGACTGCTTCATCAATAATACCAATCTATGGACCTTCCATGGTTGGTTTGTCAGACTCCTCTCAACAACATTTTCCTATTTTCAGTGGTAGACTTTTTTTTTGTCTCATTTCTCCCTACTTCTAACCTAGACCATGCAAACGACTTGTATACCTTTATTATTGTAGACTGCTTCATATCGAGGTCTGTGTGTTTTCAATAATACCAATCTATGCACCTTCCATGGTTGGTTTGTCAGACTCCTCTCAACAACATTTTCCTATTTTCAGTGGTAGACTTTTTTTTTGTCTCGTCTCTCCCTACATCTAACCAGAATAGACTGTTATTATAGCTTTAGTAGTGGTAGATTCTTTTCGTTGAGGTCTGTGTGTCCACCTTTGTTCTTTCATCTGTCAGATTAGTTACGACATTTCGCCATTTTTGGTGGTGGATTTATTTTGTTTTGACTCCCTCTGTTTTCATGCCAGGTAAGAATATTTTTATGGTATTAGTGGAGAAGGGATCTTTTTGATGAGATGCGCCCATCCTCAATGATTTCGAAACAACAATAAACTACAGATTGCTATTATTGGAGACGGCCGACCAAACAAGAAATGCACGATCTAAATAACTGTAAAAGCAATGAAATTTCAATCTTCTACAGATTTCTTCAATTAATTAATCTTTAAGTAAGACATTGGTTGTGATAAAAAAAGTCAGTGCCACGAGCTGGATTCGAACCCACGACCCTCGGCTAAATACGCCGCTGCTCTACCACTGGAGCTACCGTGACTTCGATCCATTCGGACATTGAGTATCACAATAGCCAAATGTTTAAAATAAATTTGTTTATTTTTCAAACAGTTGACTTAGTCCATTTGTTGTCAGATAAGCTTCATACAAAATACCTTAAACGTTTCTACCTTAAGGCTATATAAACTGTCTATAAACTGCTTTTTATATAGTTGGATATTTAACTGTGTCAAGGAGTTGATGGACTGTTTGCTCCTCTATCCTTTTTCCGCCTTTCTTTGCTAGACTATCAATCTAGAGAATCAATATTTTAAACGCGAAATCTTTTATCAATAAGTGCAGATCTTTTTTCCTTACTTTGAGACCACTTTTTATTCTTCGTCAACTGTGTAATTTTATCGATGTATCGATCCTTCAAGTTTTTTAGTAAGTAGCCAAATATCTTTCAGACCTTGAACACAAGCCGACATTAAACTGCCAGGGCTTTTAACACATATAATCATGCATAAAATAAAATTAAGTGTTGTCTATTATTTCCTTCTTAAAACCCATAATATAAATAGAAAATGCATAAAATAGAAAACGTCATTATTTCAATAGTCTACTGTGTTCTGCACAACATTTCATCCTCACCAGTGTTTCAATGAGAAACGTTTTCAAAATTTAGATGTTGGATCAGTCAGATCTATCCATTGAAAAACTAACCAGACACCAATTTTTATTGAATTTGTGACTATGGCTTGGTCGTAGTTAGTCTAGTGTGGCCCATCTCGCTGGTCTACCAATCATCAATGTCCCACCACTGAAAGTTATGAAATGCCAAAATACTTCTTTCGGATTGAACTAGCGATTTTTAGTCACTCCGGTGTTACTTGTTAGACCTACGGTCTTTTGGAATTTGAAGTTGGGCTAAAGGTATTACTTCACCCTAATAAATACAGTCACACTTATGCTCATTCATTTTTAAATAGATTTGTCCAATAATAATGCTATTCATTCCAGTAGAGCTAAGGATTACTCGATCCCCTCTAAATACGAACTTTAACTAATATAAGCAAGGGTCGATGGTCAGCATACGCCATAAGCTCCCTCACACTATACATTCACGCTAATAAATGCTCCCAGCCACGATTAAATTTATTTCTATATACCAACTGAAAAACAATACTACTAATCTCTGGTTAAGTGGATGTGGTTCCACTATAGATGTGCCACACAATATAGTCAGGCTAATAAATACATTCCACTTTTCCCACGCTTAGTCATTTCACTTTCTAATATATTTTTCCATCTACGTATACACAAGCTATACAAATAAAGGCAGTTGAGGAACTCATTTTACGCAATAGGCCTTCTTACTTTATACGTTCACGCTAATACTTTAAATCACACGATACAACTCAACACTTATTTGAAATCTGAAGACAGTATAATACTGTAATTTCCAAGAAGGGAACACAAGACTCCATAACTCGTTCCTGTGCACAATTCCCAATTCAGGTCATATTCTTGCACACTCCCCGTATGGAACCAAGGCATGACACCCTTCACTAATGTGGGACATAACATCGACCGACCTTAATTCACATGCAGGACACGTACGCGGGCCTACCGCCCGAAAGTCGGTGCCCATCTGTCAACCTATTCACGTCTATTAAATCCACGTATATAAAACATCTTACATTTATGTATTCTTTGAAATATAAGAAAATTAAATTTTATAGAAGCTCGCGGTAATTATTAGGAGGATAAAAATAATTCTTGAAATGTGCGAAAATTAACAATGTTTGCTATGCTAACAACATTGTGTCTTAAGTTCCATGTAATAAAATATTTTCTTTTCTATCTTTTAATATTTTCATCATGTCATTTTAAAAACGATACATTTTAATTTTCACTGCCACTTATCTTTCTTAAAACAGTTACTTTACTTTGTTTTAAAACAAAATTCCATGACATAATAAGGTTTCTCACCTAATTTTTTATTACTCCTTATCTTATGATATTTTAATTCTAGCTTAATATAATTCATTATATATACAATTGTTTCATTACACACTTCTAATACAATAAAAAAGGTTAATCATAATTTGATGACCTGCTATTTCCCCATTTGAGGTAATAATCATCTGTTACAGCATATCGAATTGTGGAAACATTCTATTCATTTCATAGCCATGAATGGTAAGATATAAGCTTTATAACAATAAGATTGTCTTACCGAAAATAAAACTAGTATGTGATTAGTGCGTACTTAAAGGGCATTTTAGCCATTCGTCGTGACATTTGGAGACATGAAGGGTATTGTTTGTGCTCTGCTATCAGCAGGCAGACGTCAAACTGCAATATCAGTGGTCCGATTTGCCGATTGCTAAATGGAAAAAACGTCAAAAATGGTTTGACGAAATTGGTTTTGCGAGAATTTGGGGGGTTGACAAAATCGTAGACAAAATAGGGCTTTTGAAGTATTAAAATATGGATGTAATTATCTACCGTAGATATTTTTTTCTTGCGGATTCCTACTGACACAAACAATCTCTCTCTGTTTCTCTCCCTACGCTTTATCTCACATTCATTTTTTCTCTCTCTCCTCTCTCTTTCTCTCACTCACTCTCTCTCTCTCTCTCACACACACACACACACACAAGCTCTCTCTATTCTCATATATGCTCATCACACTCAACTTCTTTTATTTTTATGGTTAAATTCATTAGCCATATCGTTTCCTTTTTTCTTTTTCCCTCCCTCCCACTCAAGCACTCTCTCTCTCTCTCTCTCTCTCTCTCTCTCTCTCTCTCTCTCTCTTTCTCTCTCTCTCTCTCACTCCCTCTTTCTCTATCAAATTCTCTGACACTAAAAAATCGCTCACTCTCTCTTTCTCGTTCACTCTCTTTTTTTCGTTTGGATTCCCTAAAAATAAAGGAAATTACTGTATACAAGTGTATTTGAGTTGGACATACAAGTTCTCCGCTATTTCTAATTTTTTGTAATATTTTTATCACGCTGAATTTTATATAATCAGGAAAGTTACGAGCTGTTAGAAAAATATGCCTTTTTTAGATTGAACTATATGAACTTTTAATAAACACTAGGAGAAAGTACTTAAATTTGTGTGAAAATAGCTGTACAAAAAGCTGCATAACGCAGAACAACAAAATGGGAAAAGCGAATATTTTTTATAGTTTTGTATAATTCTTTTGTACAAATAAAAATGTAGTGGAAGATTGTTAAATGTTATTTATGTTAATAGCAATAAATCGATATATTTTAAATTCACATCATCAGATTAAACGAGGCTGGATGGAAATCGCATGATGAAATTGAATTCCTCTTCAATCTAACTTGTTTCTACCTTTATGAACAGCAAGTAAACAAAAGCCTAACAAGAAAACAATTTACAAAACAGCACAATTGTTAGGGGACCCAGGACCAGTATCAATTGTGCCATTAGTTCCAAAATGAACATTTAGAAACAAAATTTTGCCAATACAACACTCATAACTCGATTAATACTGCCTACCTCTCTAACGTCGTTCATGCTTTTCAAGAAAATAAACAATTTAATTATGTCAAGCGATATTTAACATACATTTTCAAGAGGAAAATTTATTTTTGATTCGGACTACGTAAGTGATGTCACAAATTTAAATGTAAAAATGAAACAGCATTAAATGTGCTAGTTTTCTATTTCCTCGTGCATTTTTATAAATGGTAAATTTTCTATTAATTTATTTTCTAGTTAATATATATAAATATATAACCATCCCTATTTAAATAAACAAATAAACGTATATTTTATTATCTTTAATTGATAATTATTTTTACTTACTAGAAGCTGTAAATCAAAACGGACCGCCAAATTTTGTCTTCGGACATACCTGAAACAGAAAGTATAACATGAAAATTGTTAACAAACTAGTAAATTATAATTTAAAACATATAAGCGAAGGAACTTAATTAATTAAAATTAAAAAATTGTTTTAAGCTTTGAAATAAATAAAAGTTAATTGTGTTTTTATACTTATTGATGCGGGGAACGCTAATGTAAAATCTACGTCTAAAGAGAGTAGTTTCACTGAAGGAAATTTTTCATAAATATTTAAGAGAAACTTAAGGGTCAGAGGCCTTTACCTCCGATATGTTTCCTTATGGAATTTCATATGCGTTTTAACGGAGATTGAATTTTAAGTTATTGATTCCCCCGGCGGAAACCTTTCAGGTGCATGAATTACAAAGTATAATGATGGGCTTGGAAGGGGAAGAAAAATTAAATTCGATAACTGGTTGGAAAACTGGCTCTTTCTGAACGTTTAACAAGACGCTTTTCCTCCTGGGTTTATTGCCGGAGCGCTTTCCATTTATATTCATATGGCCGAGGGGGCTCGCTTTGTGCAGACGGAATTCGAAGAGGACGGGAAAAGTCTTGAAAGGGTTCCGTCGTCCTGTAACCGCCCGGGTCTGTTTTCAGCGAGGACGGTGACCCATGTTTCTAATTTCATTATTCACGGCCGATAAGAGGGAAGATAATTCATTTATCCCTTCAATATTCAATTTCCCTTCTTGATTTTAAACTCTTTTGGCTGAGAAGAAAATGAACGACTTTTCCATAACTTCACTACGCTTTCAGGCAGTATTAAACCAGATTTCTTTTTTTTTACTACTCAATAAATTGTATTAATTATGCTTTGAATTTGTTATCTTCTCCAGTGTAGAAACGAGGCTAACGAAAATCAAAATATTTCTTCACCCATAATTGAAAAACTTAATCATACGATGTACCTAGGATTCTACATCGACAAGCATACTCGGCACTTACTATTGATCTGTATATTGCAAACGGAATACCGGTTTCAAACCACAGATCACAACTTTTTTTTTAAATCTACTGCATGAATTGATACAAGAATGAAACACACATGTACAAAATGGGTTTATTAAACCCGGAGCCATCTGGTTAAAGCCTTTTTTTAGCTGCTTTGATTGAAATCGAAGGATGTGCTCGCCGATTTAAACTCCAAGGGGGATTGGAAGTGAGGGTAAGAGCGGAACGTTCACGGGTGAAGGAGTTGGAATGAAGTGATAATTTGGAGTGGAATTCGAGATATGGGGCTACAGCTAGGTCAGCAACATAAGGAATTTGGAGGTCTGAGCAGACGGTACGGTTACTTACAAAGAAGACGGTGAAAGCGCGTAGGATTTTCTTCTCAGAGAGATAGAATCCGGTTAGAATTTAATTTTTTATCGCCACGTACCGTTCCAGTCCATACCGGAACCAGAGGATCTGTTCAGAGCATTTTGTTGTCGCAAATATTGTTTTAAACACAACAAACAGTTTTTTCTTTATCCTTTATCTATAAATAAAATTTAAACTAAAGCCTACACTATAGCCAATCTGAATTTAGAAGGGCAAAACACTGCTAATCTATATATGGACTTGAACTGTATGGAACCGCCAAGCGTTCCAACCTTAACTCCGTTGTACAAGAAATACAAGCAGAAGCGAAGAAAAGCCCATTTTAATTCCAGAAACAATCATATTGGATGGAAACTAAACACTTCGGGCACGCAACAATAATTAATAAAATCAGACACCCATTCTTAGAAATAGGGACTGACTACATGATCCCGGAAGCACTATTACAAAATCCTACAAACATATTGGACTTAAAAGGAGAACAAGAATTCAGGAAAAAATCAGGTCCAACGATATGGTTCCAATTGGTTTCACAACAAATTTAGAAACCGGATCAGGTGTTTCCTGTCCAAGCCCAAAAAATAAGCAATCAAACCCATTAGGGAAGTACTCTTCCGTTGTTCATGCCACATAAAATAGATACATGGCATCATTAAATAGTTCCTTAGAAAATCTTAAACGAGGTTACACTGACAAAAAGTCCTCATGAGATCACCAGGCAGCTACTCTTAAAGAAGCACTATTGCATGTAAAAACATAAATCAAAATTAGTCCGTGAATGCATCAAAAGATCCCAAAGCTGAGGAAGCACAATGAATGGAACCTTGATGATGGCAGACATACTGGCCAGACGAGGATCTGCATGACCATTATAGGTCCGGAACCTATTCTTAGGATAACAAAAACATAGATTCCAACAGAGGATAGATCCACAAAAATAAATGCATAAACTCTCTGGGTGCTAGACAAAGTAACACTAAAACAACCCTTGACCAAGACTGGCGAACTCACTGCTAAAGTTAAAGAGGGCTAAACTCATAAGAACAAACAACCACCCGTATCTTCGAATGCGAAGCAAACCGTTCAATGGAGACACAACCTTGGATACAAAGAAAACCCAGGGAAAGGAATTGTAGCAACGACAATCAATGACCTAGCATTCTAAACAAGAAAGATTGAGTCGATTGCACTGAACTAAAGATCTAGGAAAGTTCAAGCCAAAAGGCTGGAGTGCTTGGAGAACAAAAAACCACGACATCCTAGTATCCTTCATCATCCTCATGATCATCTGGCGACGAAGGCCTTTGGTTTATAGTTGCTGTTTAAATTATGTGAAGTCAGGGCGAAAAGTCGCATGTGTTATAGGTAAGTGGCCGAGGTAGTATATTGCCCTGTCATTGGAAGTACGACTTGCGTCACCATCCAGCTCCTAACAAACTCCAAACCCATCAAACTGAAATCCTCCCATGACGCTGCTTCATCTACAAGCAATCTCACCATGTTGATCCTATCACAGAACGATCCACATTTATCCGTAATATATCACTTTTTGGGTAATTTCACAAATGCTGTTTGTTGAACTATCACTTTTACATGTTGGATTATTTCTGGATTCAAGTAGGCACGAGAAATCCAAAAAGCTTTTTTTTATAACCAACGCTTAGACTATTAACAACTTTTATAAAATAAAGTGAAAACTGACGGAAAGTTTTATTTAGAAATTTCTTGTTGAGGTCTGCTATACGATGTGCTTACTCTTTGATCGATTTTGTTCATCCTGGTTCTCCTATCCTACATATTTGGTTAATCCTAAGAAAAATCCTTCTCTCTCCAGCCTGAGAGGCGCTTAGTTGAAAACATATTAGGCAAAGACCAGCTAAATCAAAGCCAGAAATAAAATGGATTAAGCAGAGACAGACACATGCTCAATTTGCCAAGAGAAATCAGAGACATCGGTACATATCCGGAGGATGTGATGTCATACAGAAGGGCTTAACATCAGACTACCCGGAAGAGAGGTCAAACCATATTGAAACTCATTTTTAATACCATTATAAATTAAAAAGCTAGTTCGAACCCAGGATCTTTAGGGTGGCAAATACGGGTAGGACACCCTAAACACTCGGCCACGAGTAAGGCAATTTTCTTTCGAAGAAAAGTGCGCGAAGAAGCCCCGAGGAAGGTGGTTTTTTGGGGAAAAAACGCTCTCTCTACAGTATTATCATAAACCATAATCATAGGCGCTTCACGATAGACATATATTGGTCTACTGGAGAAAAAGCATTGACCTCAAGTTTTATAACATATATATTCTATTTTCTTGGATTTATTTAAACCGTTTGGGCCCCTGTCTTAAAACTGATAATTTGATTTAAAATATACGTTTTTATTAAAGAAACAGCAGAATAAAAAGGATGTATAGATATAATTTAAGTTATGAAGGTAAATAGTTTTAAAGATTTTATTTATTTACGATACTCTGACCATTTATTGATTCTTCCCGATACTTTTAAGGTTAATTAATAGTTAACAAGCGATATTAATGATAAATGGTGTACATTATGCCGTAAATTTCGTAATTTACAATATATGGGTAGGATATGCATAAACTTTTGACTTTTGGTTGATTTTTTCATCGTATTATATTAACCATTGGGAGCACTTTTATAAAACGTTTCTCAACAGTAATCTACACGTAATAAGCTTTTCGACGAGGGAAAACAGCTAAATAACAGCTACATATGATCAGCGGCGCCTTTAATTCAGTCTCGTAAGTCGTTTTGTTCTGGAATTTAATATCCTTAACTTAATTAAGTTCTAGTCTAGCGTATAATTTATGAAGAAGTGCAGAATTGATTTTCTATTCTTACCCATAAAGTTTAACAATTATAGTGGAACGTTTTTACGTTAGATTTAAGATTTGTGAAAGCCGCTTTGTTGATATTTTCCGTCGAGCAGAGGCTCGCATGGATTGCTGTAAACAGAAATTGTTTCCGCAGATTTGGCAGGTTGCGAAGACAAAGTTTCGGTAGATTAGGCGTCATCAGTGACGACATGATGATCGTCCGCCATTCAACCGATACTCGGGAAACCACTTTCATGGCTATCATCATCAATCAAATTTCTAAAGTATTCCATGTGGTCAAAGTATTTTCCAATAAAACAATATTATTTAATAAATGTTCAATCCTATCAAGAATTCTATGCGTATGTGCTTTTTGATGATGCATAATTGACGGAAACGCAAGAATGGTTTTGTTTTCAAAGGTGTAATTAGCTGAAAGTTAGTCACGAAGTGTTTAAACATCAATTGATCATCGATAAAGGCGGCAGAGAAGTTAAACTCAATCCTGAATCGCTCCTGTTTAGCATAACAAGTGTCATCATCAGTTTACGGTCGCTGATGAAATTTGATTCTCTATAAACCCGGCAAAATTTTCCCGAATAGTCACGTTGTTCATGAATTGTTTTCAGGCCGTTGTGTTGTGTCTTCTGCTACTAAATTAAAAGAAAAAATCATTACGCTTGTTCTTGTTCACAATGAATAAAAAATAAATTTTTATATTAAAATGGTTTATTAAAAATTAGACAGGTCAAAAATTATTGAAATAGAATAGGTTGTTGGAATAAATTGCTAAAAAACTTAAAAGCCCAGAGCAAGAATTTAATTTTTACTCTAGTTCCCTAATCTTTTTCTCTCTTTTGGAACTCTACCTTTCTCACATTCGCTCTCTCTCTCTCTCTCTCTCTCTCTCTCTCTCTCTCTCTCTCTCTCTCTCTCTCTCTCTCTCTCTCTCTCTCTCACTCCCTCTCTTATTGTAAGAGAGGTCCATGAGACCTAATTCTGCGTAGCTAAATAAAACGCTATTAATCAATAGCGTCATCTTGTCCTCCCTTCCTCTCCCTCTCTATCTCTGCCTATCTATTTATCTATCTATCTATCTATTACATACCTATCTATATATCTATCCAGATCTTATAGGAAGTGAATTCTATAGTTAGGTAGATTGCGAGATTGCGCTATATATCTATTTATCTCTTGAGATGGATCATGTATAGGCAGGTATACAGATATCTACTCTTTAAAATGAAGAGTAAGTATAAAGTAGAGTGTGTATGTAAGACAGATACAATAGTAAATAAAACGTTCATTCAATTCTAGAGAGTCTCCTGATTTGCTTCTGAAATCTCGTCGATTAGGAGAGGACCAGTTTTTTTGCAAATTGAGCAATGAGCTCAACCTGAGGTTTTATCTTAATAGAAACAGTAATAGCCACTTTTAGACTTCATCAATCCTACTATTAATACCTTACCAGAATATTTATGTAATTTTGTCTTCATATTAACGTTCAATTATATCTAACCTACAGGCTTTGAACATTCTCAGACGTCTAATTTAAACTCGGAAAATAAGATTTGAATGTGCACTGAATTATTACATTATGAAATTGAATTAAGTGGATTTATATTATCCTATGTATTGATGCTAGGGCAATTGCAGTGTTTACATTTTCATGTAAACTATTATGGGATGTAAAGGGGCAAAATAAATGTTTTGTTTGCTAAACTACCTCATAGCAAGGTGATACGTAATATGAAATGATGTTTCTAAATTATTGCGATGCATGCTGTATTGAAAGACCTGTTTTTCAGTTATCAATTATGCTCTTACGAAAAAATGTCCCCTTGCCAATTACATAAATAATTTGTACATCGTTCCCAATAACGAATAATTTTTTTTTATTACATAAAAGGGTCCGGAATTAATAAGGAGCTGTTCAAACAGGGCCCTAGTTGTTTTATGTGTCTTTCAGGCGAACCCTCGCCCTCGTGCATTCACGGCCGGTCTTCGCACAGCCCCCGAGAGCTCGTTCATATTTTATGCCCTGCTCTTTTTTTTTTTTTTTTCCAGCACTGACTTTTTTGAGGGAAATTAATTTTTAACCCTCCGCTTAGTTTGGACACATTTGCCAGAAAACTCTCTTCGGCGGCTTGCATTCCGCGTTAATAATTCTCTATTAATAACGACTTTGTTTTTACAAGATTCAGTCGTGTTTTTTTCCCAAGACGTTCGAGGGTAACTTCGTTAAAAGCGAACATTATGAAACATCACCATTTTAACGATCAACAGGCTCTGAACTCGGAGTTTCCATATAAACTGGAAATGTTATTATAATAAGCATGACAAGACAAGTAACCCTCTGGCGAAAGTAAGGCTTGTTCTCTCATAAACGAGGTAATGGTCTTAGATTTCTGACTAAGTTTCACCGCTTCCAGCAGTTATCCCTGTGAATCCTCGGTTTCTCCACTATTTACCATTTGGCTAAGCTGTTCTACATTTAAACTTCTATATTTCGGTTGTTCAAACGTACACCTTTCTGACCAGTCCTGTTTCACCCTCTCTATACTAAGATAATTTAATTAATTAAATTTAATTAGTCGCGTAACAACTCAATTCACTCTTTTAACATTAAGTAACTGGTAATTGTTAAAAACCTATCATCTTTGACAGCCTATCCACGGTGTGATGGTATGTCAAATGCGTCTAGGCCTTTCTTCATCTTTAGAATTGAGTCTGGGTACTTTGTCAAGGTACTATCGAGGAAACGTTCGTTAAACTGTGATCTTCTGTGTCTTAGCCAGCGATGATAGGTGGACCAGTTAGTTTGACCATACACGACCAAACTGCCAATTCATCACCTCGCAAGCCTCAGAAAGAAACTCCACAACAGCTTTTAGTGACTCTTTAGATATGGAAATCGTTCAGTTGGTCTAGGATATTTCCAGGATAAGGAGGATAACAACTCATCGCTGCGGAAGAGGCGCGAAGAACTATAAAGACTCTACCTAGACTAAATGCCATCCACGTTTATAGGTAAGGCGTCCGACCACTCACCCACGCGATAGAACGCCATGTTTATTTACACCAGTACTCTAGGCCCTACTATGCGCCTTTAAGAGCTATTGTATCCCCGTTCTTTGCCTAAAGCACACCGGTGAGTCCTATTTCATCAAGGAACTTGATTAATAGGCCTGGTTTCAAGGGTTGAATCTCTTCTATCGACGCATTGTACATCCCAAAGCACTTCCTCCTGCGGGCAAGTGTAGCACCGCAGTTTGTTAGTAGGTGTGTTTGTGTCCCCCCTGCCTCTTTGAAGAATCTGCATGGTTAATTGGTAACTGGTCTCTAAGTTTTAAAGAATTGATTTACAGGTTCTCGACCGTATGGTCAAATCAAAATATATGAAAATACAATTTATTGTATATAGGAAGACAAAGATTTACCGCTGGATTAATTATTTTCATTGGCTTCGACTTATCAGATTACCACCTAAAGAAAATCTAAAAAAAAAGACCTACAGATTTTCTATATAAAGGGAGACTCTGAATATGTATGCCCTGTCCGATTGTAAAGCTTTAGCCCGGAAATTAACGAAGGGAACCGAATTAAGTACGAAAATTTCTAAAATCAAGTTCACTTTTCTTGTTTTACCAATAGAAAAGTCCTAGGAGGGTCATTTGCACAATACATTGTTAAGGCCATGGTATAAAGAGTCTGGGACCGTTTAAATAAATAAAACGCTTTTTGACCCCGATGCAACCAAACCCTGGAAACCAAACGACCCTGTCATCATTAATGTTTAACACCCTTTGAAAAAGACATAATCCTCTCAATAACTAGAGAAAAGCGCAAACCGTAAATCTTAACGAAGCTGAAAAGCAAAACAGAATTTTCAAGTCCGATTAGTAGTTCTTTTAGTTTATCTCATCATGTCTGCGTTTTGACTTTGATTCATCAAGGGTATAAGTAACGTGAGGTAAGCCAAAGCGCCGAATGTCGAAAATAACAGGTATGATGATCGGAAACGTAACCAATCCGCAGACCTCGAAAAGAAATTTCACAATAGCCTTTAGTAACCCTTCAATAAGAGCAGTTTTGTTGGTTGGTTATGGTTAGAAAAGTTAGGGCCAAAACAGTAATGACAAGGATGATCGTAAAAAACCAATCTACAAGTTCATCAACAAGAAATATCACCATATAATTTGCATATTCTTCAATATTGGTGCTGTAAGAGTAGTTTGCTTGTTCAAGTACATAATCATGTGGAAGCAAGACAACAAGAGTTCGGCTGAAGAGGGCGAAATGCTGAAAACAATGGAGAAAGGCAACTCAGATGAAAACCGGATATACCACAGGGTTATATACACAAAAACGGCAATATTTGAGATACCTGTCTGTTCCATGACCATCTGAATATGGCGAAAACAATGAGCGCAATCGACCAAAACGATTGGAAACCAGCCATAAGGAAAAACATCATTGTTATAATGATAAAATATAATGAAACACTTACTAACGCTCTACCGATGTCCTGGTTCCTTTTATCTTTCAGGAGGACTTCTACTTCTACTATAAGAGTTGTTTGCTTGGTCATGGGTACAAGAGGTCAAATAACTAAATAATTGGTTTTATAAAACCATATAAAAATTAATTACAATTAAAATTTTATAAAATTAAATATAAAACCAGAAAATTCTTGTTTAAATGAATGCAATTAAAATTAAAAGTTATATAAAATTAAACATAAAAATACACAACTAAATACGATATTTGCAAGGTTATAAACTGAAAAATAATTATTGCATATTTAAAAAAATCTGTAACTAATGTAAGAATATTTTTTCTTTTTTTTTTACATTTTTCTAATTAATATTCACGTGGACATAGATAACAATCCACTTTATCTTTGTTCTATTTCTCAAATTAAAATAACAATCTATATTTTTACATTTAATTTTAATTGTAATTCATTTTCATGTGTTCTTTTAAGTGCCTAATTATTTTCTATTTTACAAATAAATCGAGAATATACAGGAATTTTACTTAGTTTAACGTTTTTTAATACTTGAAAGAAAGGGTTCATTGGAAGTTAATTTGACGGGAAAACTCTAAGTGCGTAGGCCCACTCTACTAATAAATTTGTGTTGTAAAACAATGTTAATAAAAAAAATTTATTGCCTGTTGAAACGTGGTCTTTGTAATGAGAAATTTTTTTTTGAATATACTGTCTAATTACGGTCCAAAAATAAATACAATATCTAAAAAAAAGTAGCATCCCTTGTGGGGATCGAACCCACGACCTTTGGATTAGAAGTCCAACGCGCTATCCACTGCGCCAAAGGGACGGTTGGCAAACTACGGCTTCAACTCGTACTAAGCCTTGGCCTGCCTCCCACGGCCTAACTCCTTTCCTTTATCCACCTTTCTAGACTTGACAAAGTTCAAGAAGTCAAGCCTAACCAGTTGACATTTTTCATTTTTATTCAAAATTATATTATTTTTAAATTATTATTATTAGGTTTTTCGCTTTAGAGAAAAAAACCTATGGGGTGTCGTCTACTTTTGACATCCTCAAACATTTACATAAACCGAAAATGTTTTTTTATATGCTTGAAGAAGTAATTAATTATATTAAATCAACTTTAATGACTTAAATTGTAAGAAGACTGATATTAAAAGGATTCAATATAATACAAAATATGAACCTACATCTTTTACCAACTTAATAATATTTCTTTATTCAAGTATATACTTTTGTTTTTGTGCTATATTGAGCTTTCATTATAAACTTAACTTTTTCTGATAATAATGAATAATGTTTATGTACAATTTTAATAAATCATACTTACCATCTAAGGTCTTGGTTGAGACGAAAAAGTCAGTCACGGAGTGGGTTCGAATCTCACTAGTGACACTGTCTTTTTCTCTTTAAAACACGTTCTTACTCATAGTTTGTAAATCCTATCAAATTAATAGAAATTATAAAAATGGGGTGAGTATGCTGTTTAATCTCTTTCAAAAATATTAGACATTAAACTGTAAGAACTATCTTTGAAAGAGACTGACTTTTTCATCTCAACCAAGACCCTAAACGGAAAGTATAATTAATTTATAAAATCGTACACACACTTATTTTGGTATCTATATATATTTTAAAGAGATTAACAACATACTCACCTCACCTTTATCATTTCAATTAATTTGCTAGTGAAAGCATTTAATGGATTTATTGGTCGTTTCAGATCATTCCTGTCTGCTTACCTTCACTGATTTGATTTCACTTAATTTTTCTTAATCTTCAGTTGTGGGTTTTTGCGTCATTTTCTTAGTCGAGTTCTTTCTATATATGTGTGAACAGTAAAAGATTCTAAGTTTTTCACGTCAGAATCCTGGTTTAAACGAATAGTTGCTCCTTTAACAAATTTTCTCTTCATCTTATAAGTTACACTAATTTTGACCTACAAGCATTGATTAAATTTCAATTTAATATGTGAAAAGCGAGATTTGTTATCATCTGACAAACTGAGGCCGAGTCTCCGGGGAAGAAATGAATCGTTTATTTAACTTTTACTGGAGGAAAGCTGGCCTGGATAACTTTAACTTGCATTAGCTGATTACTTGAGAACAAATGTGGGACTGGTACGTAATTGCGGACACCTCTCCGACGCCAAAAGCAATCAGGGCAATATTCTTTCCGAGCACACCTTTGTTACTTAGAAAACGTAAATATTAACTTTAACTTTTATATTTCCATCTAAATTTAATTATAATAATTGGTAATGGGTTCATTTTCAGTTGTTAAGGTCTAATTGAAATATTTATTCAACAGCCGTGTAGTGGATGTCAACCCCTTGTAGAAAATATTAATTTCTTTTACTAACATGAAATAATGGAGCGGTACCATTATTATTATTAATTAAAGTATTGACATAAAACAAATAAAGATCCCAAAGATACACTAAAATAAGGCTAACAATTTTGTTAAGTTCGCAGACAGCCACAGAACTCAGACTTTACAGGTTTACTAGCCAAGCAAACTTGTGATCGAGTTTGCCATCAGAGCTTAGAGTTCTTAACTTTTTATCTGGGCATTTTTTTACAGACTTTGAATGGAATTCCCTCTCTACGTATGCTGGTGTTCCTATGAGTAGCTTTTGGACCCCACCCTTTACCAGGTGTACAGCGCTGACATCCCATCCGAACCTCAAAGCTCAACATTGACCATTGCAGACGATACAGAGATCCTCTCAAGAAACTCGCATCCTGACATTCCACTCTAAACCTTCAACAGTTCACTTGCAGAGTGTTGGTGTGAAAATTAAAGAATAATATTTAACACTGACAAATCCATGAATGTAACCTTCACTCTTCGTAAAAGATCTTTCCTTCAGTTTACTTCAATGATACCATCCCGCCCAACTAAGGATGAGGTACGGTACCTAGAAGTGTACATCGACAAACAACAAGACATGACACTACACAGGTCTCTCTTGCACTTTTCGATAAACGTTCTGACTTTCGTCTCAAAAAATTAAGGCTGGTTTATGACACTGCAGTTAGGCTGATATAGACTACGGACTGTGTGTGTTTTCACCCAAAACATTCCGACATCCGTCGCTTCCAAACTGACAATTCCATAATCCTAAGAAAAATCCTTGATGCTCTAATTATTGTGTACAACGAAACTACTCATACAGACAATATTCCTTTCGTCCAAGAGAGAATGCGCTCCCGTTAATTACATAAATCTCTCCCAACATGCATAAATCCTCAAATTGCGAAACTCCTCTTTCTCCATACTTTCACTCACATTCCCTTCAACCTCCCTCCGTCTGGGGTCTCTATGGTGGCCCCTATACAGCCTCGTCAACAGGCAGTTCAAGCTCTCTAATCATGCGGATCCTCCAATACCCGTTCCATTTCGTAAAGCCTAGTACGCACTGGGACTTTGTCGCAGATTCTCGGATACACGTCGCTGACTCATTGCCCTCAAAAAAACATCGTTGCTCCGGAAATCGTATCCGCACTGACTCAATGTTGGGCAACATTAGATAAAAAATCCCATTTAACATGGGATTCAAAAAATACTTTAATGCAGCACATTAGATTCACGATTCATGTCGCAGAGCGTCTCGAAGGCAAGAAAATGAATCCCACACGCAGCTACGCGACAGAGTCCGACGAATCAACGAAGGATCTTTCTCCACGAACACTCAGGATCGTCTCACACTCTTTGGCCATCACCCAACACTCGTTTTGGTACGTCAGCCATTCGCAGTTTTCGATTAAATACCTCGTTACTTTGTTTTACGAAAACCTAGACCCCGAGAGCAAACAAGTATTGAAAAATATTTCAACCAAATGAAATTCTTATCCTATGACGAATATGTGGACCATCGGCAAAGGAAGGCCAAAACTATCGTACGATTCGACTAGGGTCTTTTGAGCTGTTGACATCAATTTATTAACTGCCAACAGCACAACCGCTGTTAATGTTTTCAAAGAGTGAATAAGGTTTTCGAAATTAAACGACATAAATAAATTCTTATTGTCTTTAACTATAGTAAGGCTTACCATCGAGGGTGGATTGTTCAAATGACTATAAAAATGGCAAAGAAAAGGTTGATATGCCTACGTTCATAAAATTAAACTTCGTTTTACGGGCCCGGTTTATGCTATTGAGCGGATATAACTTGGAAATGAAAGCCCAAGTTAATAGTCATGGAGGGCGAGACGGTGGCAATTATTTATTGACAATCGCACGCGTTTCAGCCCAGAGCCGGTGGGGGTTAATAAATAAATACGCATAATTATAACGATAACTCGAAGCAGGTGGCACGTTCAGAGCCTCTTTGCCGTTGTAAACTTCGAGAATCAACTCTGCCCTCTTTCCATCAAATATGGATGGAGGTTCTTCAAAAAGCGTTTCCCACCGCGGACAACGAACTGTTTCACTAAGTTGAAATGAAGCACTTTGCCGAAATGTAAGCTTATGAAGAATACAACAAATAAAGCTCTAAAGAAAACATTTTTCATTAATTCACGTTATTTTTAACAAGCGCCCTGTTATGAAAATAAGCCATGGGACTTAGGAAGTGAAGAGTAATAGATTCATAAAATATATATAATTCTGTTGCCTACCGTAAATTTTTTTAACAGTCGTGTTTGTTCGAAAGTGTTCAACAAGTTGTAATAGTTAAGGGACCTAGTTAAGTGGTAATTATGAACTTCAGGCAAAAACTGTTAGCTAATTAAAGTATGGCTTTATAAATGTTTCAGTTATGGATAAAGAAAATTTTATTTATTTGATTAATAACTTTCATATCTATAACATTTAAGATAGGCAGTAATAATTGAAAAACTATAGTAAACATAAGTTGGTTCAGTCGCTCTATCCTCCCGGTCTTCCTCAGCGGGTTTTCGTTGTTGGCCATGTGTACTATATCTTCAGTCGTGTACTTTTCACAATTTTAACAGGACAAAATAAGATACAAACTCACCACCTACAGGATAGTCAATACCGAAACAAAAGACCAATCAAACAGCGACGATAATCAGACAGGCAGACCAGAATGATTGAACAAACTACTGGTTTAATACGCGTCAGACCTGAACAAGAAGTCTTAGTATAGTCTTTAATGAACGGTAGCGATAGTTGTTAGGCTGGCAGGGATATAAGCAGGTTAAGACAAATAAAACCCAACTTAAAATAGGAAAATTCTTTCCGACATTTCAAATACAGAGTAAACTTCAGATTCAATATTGTTCCTCAACAATTCATACAAGTCTTTAGTGAACTAATTATTTAGAGATCGTGAAATGCGATCTCGTGTGATGTAGGTTTGGAAAAAACATTTTATTTATCCAAACATTGTTGTAGATGTAATTTTCAGGGTATAGTATACTGCGCCATTTAAGAGCTATTGTATCCCCCGTACTCTGCCTAAAGCACATCGGTGAGTCCTATTTCATCAAGAAACTTGATTAATAGGCCCGGTTTCAGTGGTTGAAGCTCTTCTATGGTCACATTATACATCCCAAAATATTTCCTCCTGCGGGCTAGTGTAGCTCCGCAGTTTGTTAGTAGATGTGTTGGTATCTCTTCTGCCTCTTTGGAGAATCTGCATGTGCCATCTTGGATTATTACAATCTTCTTTATATGTCCATTTAACTTGCACTGTCCTGTTAGGAATCCTATTAGGATTCGCAGTTTGTTCCTGCTTCCCTCACACATTCTGTAATTTCTTTTCTTCCAAAATTGGTTAGAAGATTCTTGGATTGTCGTGTCCAATGAGTGAATTCCATAGTTCCTTCATTTTCGTTTTGTCCTTCTGTCTGAGATACTCGTTAATAATGTGGGTTCCTATGCCATAGAAGGGTTCAGGTCCAGTCAGCACTGTAGCAGCTCTTTGCCTTTCTATGATGTCCGCTTTCTCGTTGCCTTCTACTCCCTATGTCCTGGGACCCAGCAGAGGCTGACTTTGTTCTGCGTTCGTAATATGTTTAGTTTGGTTTTGCAGTTCAGCATCATCCTTGAACTAATGATATTTGAGCTTAGTGCTTTGATGGCTGCTTGGCTATCTGACATGATAGCTATATTCTTGTTGTTTGACTCAGGTTGAGTTGGGTATATCTTTTGATCGCATGAATCTCTGCTTGGAAGATACTGGTGTATTTTCCCACGGGTTCTGAGTATTTGGTTGCAGGACCGAATACTCCTGCCCCTGTACCTTCTTGTGTTCGAGATCCATCTGTGTACCAAAGGATGGTGCCATTTTTTAAAAAGGTTTTTCCCTCTCGTTCCCATTCTTTTTTGCTACCTAGGTTTATTTGGAACATTGTTGAATTTACAAATACATGTAAGATGTGAAAAAATGAATTTATACAATGATAGAAATTTTAGATCCAATCAGAGTATTTGTACTCCCTCAAAGTGTTTGTTTTCTGTGCAGATGTGTCATTACCGTCTGTCGTGTTGAGAGTGTCAGTGTGATATTAATGTTTTTTGTTTATATATGTTAGATTTTGGAGGAATGGGGAAGGAAGTAGGGATGGAAATTCATTTTTTTATGAAGAGTCGGCTTCATTGAGGTGAAAGGGACCGACAATGGAAAAAAGGGTTAATACAATAGTTTGTCGTTCAGGCTTTGTTAGCTTTTCAGGATTATTAGGGAAAGGAGAGATAAATTGTTGACGATTTGGACTATGTAGAATTGTTTGATGAGTGTAATGTAATGATATGTTGTATTATATGTTTTGTTTGTTATATCTAATGAATTTGATTTATGATATTAGCGTAGCTGCGGCTGAGTTTACATGTGTCGTTTCTGTAATTGATGCTTGAAATGTAAAATATTTCTAGAAATGTGTGGTGATTAGTGACCGTTAATCGATATTTATTTAGAAATCGTGAGATGCAGTCTGGTGTGATGTAGGTTTCAGAAAAACAATTTCTTTATCGTGCCAACGTTTCGATCTTTATTGAGATCATCTTCAGGGCTCAAAGTGTTTGTCTTCTGTGTAATTGTGCCATTCTTGCGTGTCGTGTCGAGAGTGCCCCCCTGAAAGATTATCGCTTAACAGAATATCCGTCCGATATGTAAAGCCGTCTTAAAATGCTCAGTACGTTAAAATCTAACAGAAAGTTTAATGTAAAGCACAGAAGCTTCAATAAAATATTCAGACAAGATATTGACATCAAGATCAAAGTAGTAAAATTTCCCTCCATCGCGTATTACTACAGAGGAAAATGATGTTAAAACGGACATGAGTCGTTTGTGGTTTAACGCAAATGTCCCCTAAGTGAACGCTTGGGTCAACCGCAACTTTACTACGTCTGCCCGACGAAGCATTTTTATTGGACTTAACTTTGAAATCGATAGCAAAACACGAAGTATGATTCCCGTTTTAACTTGACTTAATTACGATTACTTTACGGTAATTGCAAAGATAGAGCTTTTTTACTGAAAAATACGTTATACAAACTATGAGGGTGAAATACAATGCTTTACGTAAAAAAATAATGTTGAACTATTGATAAACGAGCTTCCGATACTGCGATTAGGTTTTGTCACGAGAAACACGTTTGTTGGGTCTAAATGTTGCAAAACATTGGGCCCAATTTTTACCTCAACAAACAAATATCAAATGGATTCCCCTTATCATTTTCAACTGGGCTAATGCCATCCTATCTACATCAACATCGTGTTGTCCAGAACTACAACAATGAAAACAGAAAACGGATAGTTCTACAGAAAGACAAAAGGAACCCGGATATTAATATGGCGTTAATTAGGATTTCAATGTATTTTTTCTTTACAACTAACAATCTCTAACAATGATACTTAAATTGCTGACTTGACAGACCAATGAGGCCTGAAAGGTGATGAACCTTAGATTGCTGGTTACAGTCATGTTGATCTGCCTGCTCTCTCTATTTTAGAATGTCAGAAGAAATTTGCTCATCTTCGATGCTGGGCTTATTTCCTAGTATTAACCTGCTTATAGCCAGACCAACCAAACTACTCTCATAAATACTGAACATTCTTTAAACGCTATTTTGAGATTTCTTGTTGATGTTTGCGGGGTGACAAACTCTAGTTTGGTTGTTTTCGCCCACCGTTATTTAAGTACTCTGGATCTATATATGGTTTGGATGAAAAATCAAATTTAGTTGTCATTGCCAAGCTTTCGACCTATTTTAAGGTCATCGTCAGGGCAAAACATTTTAAAGATGTCTTCAAATTGACATAATAAAGTTTTTAATAAATGGTTTCAAATGCCTTACTTCAGCTCCAATATTGCTAAGATCAATGGATAGGAGTCTGTCTTTAAAGAAATTTGAAAACATTTATTGAAAACTTAAATATGTCGTTTGTTTTTCCCTGATGATGCCCTTAATAAGTCAAAAGCTTGGCAGATTGGATCTGTTTTATATTCCAGTCCGAGATTTAAAGTATTCATGAGTGAAATAGTAATCAGTACATCTAACACTTTAAACAGTATTTAAGTCCGTTATATTTCGTGGTCGATTGACCGAATAACTTGTTTCAATTAATTAATCTTTATGTAAGGTCTTCATTGATATGAAAAAGTCAGTGTCACGAGTGGATTCGAACCCACAACCTTCGGCTTAATACACCGCTGTTGTACCACTTGAGCTATCGTGACTTCGATCCACTCGGACACCAACTTCCCATCTCAACCAACCTCGAATTTTCCTCCTTTTTGCCATTTTTCAAAGATTAAACGACATTTGAAAAATGGCAAAAAGGGTTTAAGTATGACAGAAGGAATTCCACCAACATCGGTGGTTGGTTTGTTTCATTGCTTTAACCTGCTTGGATCATTGATGACGAACTACTGATATAGCAGTAGTATGGAAAATATCTAAAAGGTACGGTGATATTTCTAATTGAGGTCTGTGAGTTGATGAACCTGTACGTAGCTCATATCCAACTGATCTGCCCGTCCGCATTATTATCTCAGAAGAGTTTCACTCCACTTACACCTCTGATGACCAAATCACCCTTCTAGCAGTTATTATTGAAATGTGAAGTGATTTTTCTTGTTGAGTTCTATGGAGTGATGAACTTGTATGACGTTTAACTTTAGAAATTTGATATCATTGATATCAAAGGTTAGCAAGAATCATTTGAAAATTGAGATTATTTCTACGTTATACACGGCAACTTTGTAATGCTGCGAGCCTTTGACATCGGACACCATTTTTTATGCAAAACAGCTACTAAAGAAGTTCATTGAGGCGGGAAATGAAAAAGAGGGTCAAACAACCCTCCTTTAGACAGTTTAGACCATTGAATGTCCGAGAGGTTTCAAATACCAATCACTTGTGTTTTCACGTTTAAATAGCTTTTGTCCATTCTGAACGCGTTTGGACGATTTGGCCTCGATGGTCTCGCTCATTTGTCTGAAAGAGGGAGAGAACCGTAAAGGGGAGTCAGGCCCATAGAGGGATAGAATAGAAAAGAAAAGTCCGATAAGGGCGAGGGTAAAAGGAATCTGGGCCCTGTTATAAGCCCTCCGACAACGCCGGCCTAACTCTATTCAGCCCAAAGGGCCCCAATTAGCTCTTGCTGAATCTACGAGGCTTCTTTATGCGTCTAGCAACCGACGGCGCATTCATTCCTAATTAAACGTCCTCCGAACAAATCAGACTTCATGCATGCTTTGTGACTCACATGTAATGCAAACATCATCGGTCAAACAGGATGGCTGATGGAAAACAAACTTTCGGGTCAGAAAAGAAAAATGTTTAAAATGATATGCTTTGATATTTATACTTCTCTTCTTCATTCCTAGTTGTTGGCTTATTTTAAGTTATTATATCTATTTCGGGGTTTACATACACTTAGTATTTTACTTAGACTTAGTTAAAAATTAAAGATTAATTAAGTCATTTTTATTAATATAATTTTCAATAATCACAAAGTTGTGGTAAAATTGCTGAAACAGACACGTACCTCGTTTTATTTTTGGCAACGCGAAAACCAGTAGGTTGTTATGTATTATAGATATTTGATTGGTTATCCGTTGTTTGTTTTTTTTCATTTTTTTACGAGGGTTCTCAACAGCACAGGTTATATCAACCCTCGGGGTGCCGGTGTATTTGAAAAAAAGCCCATTTGTAAGTAAATATGTCGGGTTCGAATGCAGGGCCACTGGATTCGTACCCGGGACCTTTAACTTACAGTGATGAGCGCCGTGTCAACGCCTAAAGCATTGCGGCCATCGACGCCCCCTGTTATTCGTATTATTTGAGTATCCTATATTCTTTTCAAAGTGGTGTACTGTTAATTTACATATTTTTTTATTTATACATAATTTTACATTATTTAATTTTAAATTTACTCATTTAAATTTTTCCACAATTATATTTCATTCTTATGTTATTTTTTTTTAAGTTTTATTTCATCACATTTGCTTTTATTTGCTTTTTTGCTTTAAATTTTCCTTTGTGTTTTTTTTCTAATCTTTATACATTTTAAAAATGTTTTTATATTGCTTTCAAAGCTAGGTAGGCTAAGATAGCTCAGGTGGTTAGAGCAGCGACGTATTTAGCCGAAGGCCGTGGGTTCGAATCCCGCTCGTGACAGTAACTTTTTCCTCTCAACCTTAGAGAAAAAGAATAAATAATTGAAATTGCTTACAAATTTTATTTTTATTAAATCCATTATCTGTCTGATTGGCCAAATTACTTCTTTCAATTAATTAATCTTTTTATGTAAGGTTTTGGTTGAGATGAAAAGTTAGTGTCACGAGCGGGATTCGAACCCACGGCCTTCGGCTAAATACGCCGCTGCTCTAACCATTTGAGCCCAATACGTCGAAGGTTGAGGGTTCGAATCCCGCTCGTGATACTGACTTTTTTTTTATGTTGTATGTTTATATTGTTGTATTCCAAATGTATAGATGTATTTTCAAGTTAGTTCTATCAACTTCGCATCATTATTTTCTTTATCTAAAATCTAAGCACCATAAAAATTAAATTTATGTTCAGTTTTTTTGCGTCTTGTCCTAATCCAGTGTTTTTTCTGTTGGTTCACTCTTTTATAACAACCGTATGACCCGTTTTTCCAATGTATCTTTTTGCATGAACATTGTAATTTATACACTGCAATGTACAGTTTTAGTTTTGCTTTGATATTTCATCTTGCTGACTTGTGAATGATAAAACTAATAAATCATTTTTACCCAACATTGAAGTTAACGGGAAAACAGTATGGCTAGGCAGACTAAAATGATTTTAAATGACCTAAGTACAAAATAAATAAGTTTAAAACTTAAGTTTATCATTTGTAAATTCATGGCGGACAGGAAAAAATGTCAAATAAGAGTTTCAACAATCCGATAGGACTTTCAAACAACGAAAAAGTTCTCTTTACAGGGTGATAAATGGAGTTGTCAAATTTTCTTGATCCCGAAGATTGAGACGACCGAGCAAAGTGGAAGTTTTACCATTGAAATAAAGCCTCCCAAACTGCGCGCAGGGGCCCGGAGTGGCGCGGCATCCCAAGGCGAGAATGTGGGATTTATTCAAAACAGTTTGGGACTGAATATGTAAAGATTCCCATTATACTTGAACTTGGAACTTATATACATACTATTTGCTGATGCTGGCCGACTCTTCCGCTCGGAATCTCGCCAATGCAATATGCATTCCGTAAAGCCACCACCGCCGCCGGCCGGGCCCCGAGCTCGTATTCAGAATTCGTTTACAGCACAATCCCCGCCCAAACCACAACCAGTGGCAACGAATATGAAAATAATTCTTTCCCTAGTCCATTCTGACATATAAAAGTAGAATGAAATTAATTCGAGCCGCAGACACATTGCTAAACAGAGGGGTTTCTCTTAAAAAGGATCCTTTTTTTCATAAGTGGAAATGGACCAGCCTCATTTGAAAGATAAGAAACTTCAATTAATGTTTCAGAGTTTGAAGTAGTTCAACAACACATAATTTGTAGTTTGTGATAAAGGTATATCACACGAATATGTCTGTGAGTGGAAAAACGTCTAAATGTTGTAGGAAGATGGCTTGAGAAAATGGGTTTAAACATAAATCCTAAAAATTTATCTCACAACTTCTACAAGAAGAAGGAAGCTGAATCTGAAATCCACTATAAAATATGGTCTGAATTTTTTCCATAGAAAAACGTACCTAGGTATGACATTGAACAAAAGCTCCAATGGATAAAACAGATAGACTACATTCTACATAAAGTCATTGCTCTACTACAAACTAAAAATTGACCAGAGTTTATGAAGCAAAAACTGGAAAATAAACCCCAGGATGGCGTATTGGTTATAAACCACAACTAAAGCTCTATTAAGATGGCCAAAAACAATGAACAAGGAGAATAGCTAGTTTGAAGAAGAAGAATAGAAGTTTCAAAGTCTACAAAGACCACCTTCCACCTTTATATATTCACATGCAAAATACGACTTTCGGGAGTACCAACAGACTAACAAAGGTACAAAGAAACAAATCCAGATATAAGGTGGAGCCACCACGAAATTCTGGACAGAATTTAAAATAAATGAGATGACTTTGAGGGTACATGCAAAATGATTGAAAAACCCAACTTTGACAGGCCGTTCCAAGAAGTCATAAATATAGAAAATTTTGGAAGAAATATCAGGAAGGGGCCCCTAATATAGTACACAGATGGTAGGAGTTAAAGGGCCGAACTACTCTATCAAAGCCACTTAGACTGTTCCCAACAACCTTCCAAGCTGAGAACCACGCAATGCTGTGCACAGGATTTAATAAAGAAAAATATGAAAGGATCACCGATTTACATACTCTCAGACAGTCAGGTAGCTACGAAGCACGAAATGCGTACGCTTTGAACTCCAAACTGATTTGGGAATGACTTAAGTAAACTGCCTAATAGCTCTAGGAAAAAACAACATTACGTTAAAGTGTGTTCTGGGACATGAAGGTGTAAAAGGAAACAGGCTAACCAACTAGCAAAAAAGAAGCAGCCCTCTCACCCATGTACGCCGGAGTGTGTGGTTCAGTTGGAGCTGGAAAAATTGAGACAGAAAAACTCAAGCACTAACAAAAGCATCAGGTATGAGGCAAACTAAGAAATTGATAAATATCTTAAAAAGGAAAACGAAGGAACTCCTCTCTCTTAGAAATCTCTCAGCTGGGAGGATTTGAGGAAAATTATAGATTATAGGCCTATATGCCGGCCAGAGTCCCCTTTACTACCAAAGACAGAAACATGTATCGATCAGGAGGAACCAGGGTCATCTGCACATATCCTTTGTGAATATGAATTATTAGCCCGGTTACGGTACAGCCACGATAAGGCAAGTCTAACGCCAAAAGAGGAGTGAAGAGGTACCGAGGAAAGTGCTTAGGCTTTTTAGGAAAAAGTGCACTTTCCAAGGTATGGTTATAATTTATAGGGGTTCCAAAATAGATCTATATTGGTCGCAGTGTAAGAAAAGATTTTCGAAATCCTTATTCAACCCTCAAATCTTAAACATTAAGTGAGCAATATTTATTTCTTTTAATTGTATCATCCCAATTAAAAATGTTTTGATTAAGAAGAAGGATGAAACATGTAGTATGACATGAACAAAATTTAACAACACAAATTTGTTTCGCTTGCATAAATATGAGCAGAAGCGACTACTCAGAAAGATGGTTAAAACGAAGTGTTTAGAAATACGATTTTGACATCAAAACAAAAACGATTCTTGCTAATTGTAAGGAGTAAAATTACATATAATCTAATACAGATTCTCACTAATCGGTTTATGTACAATCCTTTTGCCTCATATTTTAAAACCTGTTATCAAGGATTCAAGCGGCTTTGTCGACAAAGACTGTTCCCTTTCTTTATGTTGGCCTACTTGGCGAGTATTCCACGTGCCATCCAAGTTCATCCTTTTATTTTATATACCATTAATCAACAAAAATTTAAATTATGTTGTACACATTTTAATTTGTATATATATATATCCATTTCGGTCAGTAAAAAAGGCTCAATATTAAAAATATACTAGAATAAGGTGGCATAAGAAGATTGATTAAATCGTAAATGTATATCCCCAGTATGGAAATTGACAAAAAATTGCGAAAAAAAGTGTCGCCATTGGATTTTCGTGTTTCGATCAGTGGGCAGGTTTTACTATCGGCTGGAATGCTTGGGCATCAATCAATCAATCAATTCCACACAGCCGTCTTTTTCGGTTTAGTATTCAGCCTCCGCTCTTCCATCTTCAGGCGGTTGTCAAGTCACGAGCCATCCATCTTCGGGAAAAGTGATGTGAACCGGTTTTACACTATTCCGCCGGTCATCGGGAAAATCTGAAATTTCGGCTGGACCTTTTTAGAAAGCGGAGGATGGAAAAAAAGTGAATTTTTTTACCATTTTTTAATCAGTGTAGCAATTTTGTTTTATGTCTTATGATATAGTTTTAAAGACATTTCAAATGAGTCTAGGAATGCTTTGGTGCAGATCCTAAAAGTAGATTTATGCTGAATAGTAGATAACTAGTACATGTTGATATTTTCGTTTAGTGTATCTTGTCGTTCTATTTTGTGTGGTCGAGATGCAAATACACTCAAAGACAAAAGCCGGAAACTTGTATTTACTTGTGTACATTCCATAATGATAGGTATGCGTGCTTAATAGTTTAAAATGTAAACAAAATTAATACTTGTTGTTTACCTTTACAGTGTTCCTAATCCTTTCACATCGTTAGATTAAAAAATAAGAATTCCTTTCCAGAGCTTACTTGACGAGTGAGTTAATTTTTTTTAATGTTGTTTTCTTGTTATGTTTTCTTTGATGAAACAATAAATTTGAGTAAACAATTAATTATTAATGTATTAATTGTCATTTTTTGGCTTAAAGCATGGTAACGTCCGTTACGTCGGCCAAGTCCTAGGTGTGCCACGCACTATCATCCATGATCACCTTAAGTCTCGATTGAAGGTAAGTTGTCTATAGACGATCGTTTTATTGCTCTTAAAGGACTATGGAACCGTTATTTGGCGGCTCACTTTAAGGAAATCACCTACAAACGTAGTGTAAGAGTGAATTCACAGTCATCAGAAGTGTTGGTGAGAATAGCCAAGAGTCTATAGACGTCCCGCAACAGGTTCTGTACTATGCAAATCAGCATCTCGTTCGGACAATTAGCAATGTAGGGTTTGATTTGTGGCAATCAGATGATGGGGACCGTGTGCGGACAATACGTGGAGAACGCTTTGCTACATGTGCCGTGCTTGAGTGTTATGGTATGGAGTGGAATCGAAGCCCATACCCTTACCAAATTGATTATCGTACGGAATGGATCTTTGACTGCACTAAGGTACATTGAGGTAGTTCTTCTGGAAGGTTTGGTCCCATTCACTCCGTTTATTGGGAACAACTTCGTCTTATTGCATCATAATGCTCGACTGCATCTCGAGTTGTCATTACTTGGAGAACGTAGGGATTACCACAATGAATTGGCCAGCACGTTCTCCTGACATGAATCCCATAGAACACTTACGGGACATGGTAAAGAGACGAGTTAGACATCGTTCGCAGCCTCTAACAAGCATTAGCAAACCGCTCTTGAAGAATAAGATTCTCTTTCACAAGAAGAAATTTTGCTTATTTGCTCGATGCCTAGGAGTCTTAAGGCCCTCTGCGAAGCCAGAGGGGGTACTACGCGTTATTAAGAGCAAAACTAGGTAAAAAATTGTTAATTAAATTTTAATATAGCACTACAACATTAGTTTCCTGTGTTTTGATGAATTTTCTTTCAAATCATGATAATTATATCATTTTTATTAATACTCATGAATTTCTATCTCGTTTAATTTGATTAATATTAAAATAACTATATTGTAATTAATATAACGATAAAAATACATACGCACAGTATGAAATAACCAATAAAATACGGGTGACCAGGTTTTTTAATCTTTGGGTGTATGAAAAAACTAAATTTGTTGAAGTCGTGAGGAGCGGTCCAGAATGAGGTAGTTTAGAAAAACACCACTTCATTTTTTCCGGACGTTTCGACTTTTATTCGGGTCATCTTCAGGCCCTGAATAAAGGTCGGAACGTCGGTAAAAAAATGAAATAGGTGTTTTTATAAACTAACTCATTCTCGACCGCTCCTCACGATTTCAACAAATTATGAAAGAACAGGTCACTAAGGAACACACAAAAAAATTAAACTTTTGGTCAAGTATGTTTAAATTTGTTTAAATTAAGTATAAAGCAGGAAGATTTAACAAAACGCATATAGCATTGCACAAGAAATGTCCACTTCAGCTCATGGAAGAAAAATCCAGGCTTAAATGTTCTTAAGTTTCTCAATGTGGAATATGTACTTTGTTATAAATAAACACTATTTCTAACTATCAAGCTAGATTCTATCCTCCTAAAAAATGTAATAATTTTAAGAATTAAAAAGAAGACCAATCACCCTCGTTAATAAGCAAATTTGAATTTTTATCCCTTTCAGTAATTAAAAACTTTTGTACCTTACTATGCCGAGGTGGCTGGTTATTTACAAGTAACTTTACCGGATATTCAATTAGTTTTAATGTGTTTTTAGATGTGAAAATTATAAAAGTTAAAATTTTTTGTCAATGCTATAACTTTGGTCTATGAGCGGTCTATCAGCCATTGTATCTACAGCGGTCATAATCCTTATGCGCACTAGAACTCGTTTAAAAAGTTCCTTTTGTTAAAAATATTTGAATCGAAATAATTTTATTGTGCTTCTTTACGGCGAAGATGACTTGATACGATCTTGTCCATTTTGTCGAGAAAACGGATATCCTAACAAAAAATGAACTTTAGGAGTAAATATTGTCTACGTCTTTGCTGTAGGCCATTTTCCCATTATTACAGTAGGAACGAAATACTTAAATTATATAATATTCAAAACAGTTTTGGTCAAGGAAGAAAATAAGAATGCTCTTTAATTTCGTATTTAATTAAGGAAATTGTGTCCTTTTGTGCAGTTTAACAAATCCTTACACTTTTTATTTTTTTATCTTATGTTTTTTGTAATGATATTTTATGCTTCATCAACAGCCGGCATGTTCAAATATCACGACACAGTTACAAACTTACGTTTTGTTCAACTATTTAAAGCTTTGAAAGAGCTGAGTAAATTGGTTGTGAATGCCATAGGCCTTTCCTCGGATGAGTGATTCTTTTGGTACAACCGAGCAGTGCACAAAATAATTAATGACGTGAGATCAAAGCCGGCCTTTTGCGAAGGGGATCGAAAAGCAGGGCTCGCCGGCAGAGATAGAGATGTCTCTTCTAATTGGACATCGGGCAACTTTTCTGTAGAAGCTAATATCGCGACGGCCAGATGCTTTCGCGTCGGGGAGTACGGAACTTTTTAACTTTTAATTAAACAGACTCTGGTAGGACATGGGCATTAAAGTCATCATTAATACTTACTGCCTCAAACAGGGCCAGTAAAAGTTGAAGAATCGACCCTTTTTCACACCATTAATTACCGGCAACTATGTAATTCCGACCCTCGGCGCCCCAGTTTTAACTCAAAACTATTTTAATAAAACCTTAACAATCATGTTTCCACTTAATGGACAAGCAATTCATTCAAACCATGGGTAACGGTTAAGCAAAAGTAAAATACTTGGAGCTTGTGTAAGTTGGAAAATTCAATATTAGCCAATTTTTTTCGACCCTCTCCGTTATAAAATAAAAATTTCATATTAAATAATACAAAATTTAAAATGAAACATTCATAGTAAGCACTTCAGTAGGTAAAGGCTACTACCTTGTTTAGTGGGCTAAAGACCTCACTATTAATTATATTTTTTCAATTAATTAATCTTTATGTAAGGTATTGGTCAAGATAAAAAAAGTCAGTGTCTCGAGCGGGATTCGAACGCACGACCCTAAACACGACGCTAAAAACACCGCTGCTCTACGACTTGAGCTATCGTGACTTCGATCCACTCGGAACCCCCCCCCAATCAAAACCTACAACCTTTTGAATTTTCCCTCCTTTTTGCCATTTTTCAACTAACCATCCCGAAATTCGAGAAGTCGGACCACGAACTCTAATGGAATTAATTATATTAATATTTACTTATTGCAGCTTTAATTTAATGGAAAAATGAAAAACTAAACTATAAGTTGCATCAATCTCAATAAATAAGGTAGAATATGAAAATATGCTCTTTAAGTAAGACTATGCTAAGTGAAGCAATGGTTCGTAATATGTATGTTGGTTTATAATTCATTATTTGTTAGTTTTGTACAAAATATTGATCTGAGGGTAATAAATTATAACTGCTAATCGTAGGAGGAAAAGAGAATCAAACAAATACTGGCCATAGACAAATTTACAACAAATCTAAAATACCTGACATGGCTATATTTAACGTACCAGGGAAAATACCTCACTTGGTAAAATCATCGAATTTTTTTAGTGAAATTAGCTGAGAGGAAAAATAAAACAAAAGAAAAAACCTGGGGTGTTAAGCGTGATTTTCAGTCACCCATCGATAACCAAAATTAGGCAGCCTCTACGACTGTACGACATGAATCCAAGGCCTTTATTGGCAGTTGGCCGCGAGGGCCATATGGCCATCTAATATGGGGATTGGTAGAGGGTAAGAGAGTAAAGGTTATGAATAAGGGAGTTGAAATAAAGAGACAAGGAGTAGATTTTGAGATTTACTATCGAAGGAAGAGCATCCGTGATTTTTGACTAAAGGGTTAAGAAACAAGAGTTAAGGTTTGATATTTTAGCCGCCCCGTAAAGTTCCCGTAAGTCTACTTAAAACATAAAGGATCTATGTAAAGTACTTTTTGTTGAGAATAGTAAGTTTATTAATTTTACTTGGTGTGTATTCCATATCAATCCTTTATGTTTTGACGCGATTTGCCGCAGGAAGTAGAATTTGATTGTTAGACGGGCGTATTTTACGTTTGAGGTTAAAGGTTACCTTTATTTTTATTCTCCGTTTACGGAACCATGGTCCGAAAGTAAGGAGGTTGTCTGGGAAGGATCGGCCTTGTAGGACAGTATCGAGGTTTCCAGAGAGGAACGCTGTATCGTCCACAAAGTGAGAGATTGTTAGAGTGTTGTGAAAAAGGAGTAGTCTGAACAGTAACGGACCTAGGATGCACCCTTGAGGAACACCAGAGATGATCTCCAAGTTCCTCTTTATTGACTCTTTGTGAAGTAGTATTACATAAACATTATTTTGCAAAATTTAATTTGTAGCAAATATGTTTACACGTACAACATTAAATTAAAATATTGTTATTTGGGGGAGAGAACCAAGTTAGTGAATTATAAACTTCAACCATACATTTTTAAATGAATTATTTAAATGAAAATTATTTATTCTGCAGTATCTACATCAGAAAGATTTGTCAAGGACATATTGATGAAAAAATCAATAGTGTCAATATCTCAAGAATTTATATTTTCAAGACGACATCGAACAAAAAATATCGCTAAAAGTACAATGGACGTATAAAAGGCGAACAAAAGCTCGTCCCCCTCGTTGACAAAAGTGATTGGAATGCATTCAAAGAGAATCTAATCTCATAACAGTTCTTCACATTAGAAAACCCATTCACAGATTGTTGGCAAGGGATAAAATTTAACTAGATTTCACCGGGTCTTAACTAACGAGCCTTTAACGAAATTAGTTGAGATAAGAGCTCAGAATAATGGGAAACTGAGGATGTATTATTATTACTTCTAGACTTTTCGTCCTAATTAGATTTCCTAAGTTGGAAAGGTAAATTTACAAATCGAATAAATAATTTAAAAAAAAAACAACTGTGTCATATTGGGATAGTCAACGATTTCGTACACAAATCGACATCTAAAAGGTTCAGTTTTTCCAAAAGCCAAGTTCAAGAAAATATTTAATTACCTTTAACAAAAAAGTACCTTCATTTATGGTTATGGCCTAAAAGAGGAAATCCCTCCTAAAAGTCATGTTTTTTCCTTGGGTCTTATAAAAACCAAAGGATCAGAAAATTTAAAAATACGGCTCAAAAAAGACCGAGGAAGATATTCCAGAAGATTAGGAGAGTAGGCATTCTGCTCGTAGGTCGGCGAAACTTGGTCTGGAAACGATAATGCGGCGAGGTCTCTCAAGCAGAATTAACCTGGCAATGACTGGGAAACAAACTTCTCTTAATATCCCTCTAACTTTTATTGCGAACAAACTTTATTATCCAAATGAGCGGTTCCCCATGCCTTATAATCAAAGGATATTAGCTCTTTTCTGTTACTCAATGCAGATTACGCTGTTATATTCTGTTGTTCTAACTTAATTTTCGGTTATGACGATTCGGCCACTCGGTCTGAAGATCCGAGGGAGTTTGGGAAACGTAACGAGCTATGACAATTTTATGAGGGAGGCAGATGGAAAATGAATTGGTCCTTCGTTAATTTAAAAAAAAAATCAATCTCCAACGACCGGACTTTAGCAAGCTGTTTTCTTTGTTTTATTTAACCGTCATGGAGATATCTCATAGGGCAAATGAAGTACAAACTGTAGCAGTAGAATTCACCGATTTAACTTTAAAAAATATTACTTATCATAGATCGAATATATTGATTTCATGACGGGATCATCCAGAAGGGTATCAAATGTTCCATCCCACTCATCCATATAGTTCAGGCTATTAAATATAAATGACGAGATATTTTGTTGAGGCCTGTAAAGTAATGAACCGG
Source organism: Cimex lectularius (assembly GCF_000648675.2). Lineage (NCBI taxonomy): Eukaryota > Metazoa > Arthropoda > Insecta > Hemiptera > Cimicidae > Cimex > Cimex lectularius. Next base: position 1,531,957 of record NW_019392742.1, read on the forward strand.
ATTGTTGGTCGGTTACGGTCGTCTATGTCTACTATTCTCACTGTTTAGGCTGTCTTAGCCATATTCGTTTGAGATTTTGTTGGCTTACCTCACCCTTGATATTCTTCAGCTTATCGAAATAGCATAACTTTTTAGCATAATCATATTAGAGATTTCTTGTTGAGGTCAGTGGGATGATTCTGCAGTCTCGCTTCTCAACATTTTGTCAACCAAATTCGAAGTTTTGGTATGACCAGGCTCGGCTTTTCACCATCATCAGTGGTTGATAAAAGGTTTATGTAGACCTCGAATTTTTTCAAACATGTAAATTATTTTTACAATTTTGAATTCTGTTTTCCATTCATCATAAAAAAATCATAAACGAACGGATTACCCCTTTTCATTGGCTTACACTCTAGAGTCTAGACTATCCTCCATATTGATCTGCCTTTCACGATCCATCGCTATTGTCTCAAGAAGTTCTGTCCAATCAGAAGTAATGATTTATGCCTAATTTATTTTAAGTAATGAAATACATCTAGATTTGGGGTCGAAGTTGCCATGTGGAAAAATCGGTTAGAACAAAAGGCGGACGACTAAAGCTTTCGTGTCCTAGATGTCAGCTGCTCATATCCGAAGAGAGAGTCTGTTTTTCGGCCTTCATCTTATATCAGACCTGGTTTTATTACATTTGCTCCCGTCCGAACAGATTGGGGGAAAACACGTTTTCCGAACGGAATCCTTCCCGATATTTATGGCCCGGTTGCATCCAACCTTTTGAACTGAGGCGCCCGTATACCGGCCACATTCGTAGTTTCTTACAAGTACTGAAAAAATGTAATTTTACGGGCAATAAATTATGTAGTAATACATAATAAATAAACGTTTCCTTTTTTGTCTGGGAACACCCGAAAGGCATCATATCACCTTTGGCCTCATTCAACTGTTTAGCATTTTTCTTTTTTAATAAAAAAATATGAGAACTGTAAATAAGAACGGAAAAAGAAATTGAATTTGTTTGCTCGTTCCTTTGACGAAAACGAAATTTTTTGGTACGGTAAACGCGAACAATAAGACTTCATTTTTGTTATATGCTTAAAAACAATTTATTTACACTTGCTCAGAAGTGTGTTTGCTTCGGCAACTACAAAATTAAAAAACAATCAATAAGGATGTTCGTATATTGCGGTAACATCATTATTGATTGTTTATTTTTTCAATTTTGTAGTGCCGAAGCGAACACACTTCTGAGCAAGTGTAAATGCACACTTCTGAGCAGACAAAAACAGCGAGGGTGGGCGAACCAGGATGACCGGAAACGACGAAATAAAGGATCAATCTCACAAATTAATTTGTTGTTTTACGTTATTTACGACACTCCTTGACTTCGGTCTATACGTCTGTTTGTTTTTCTTTCGTACCTTCCGTGGATATCTTACCTACTTCTCGAATGGACAAAATGGTTCAAGTGTCCTTAAAGTTAGGTAATTTCGGAAAGGAAAAAGTAATTTCCAGAGTCCAGTAGCGCCTCAGTTGTACAAAAGTTGGTCAATACGGCAATTTGGAAAAAGCTCCTTGTGTGAGGAGATCAGAAGTCGCCCGAACAGTTAAACGTTTCAACTTTCTGGCGATCCAAGCGGTTTATAAGAGGAAAAACGAATCAAATTAATTTGACTTACTGCCAAGTTTTTGCCAACTAAGTCCGGTATAACTTCACACTCACGCGCGCACTTTTAGGGGAAAAATTCGTTTATTTAAAAAAGTTTATTTAATTTAAGAGTTCTTTAATAAAGGTTATAAATTGTCTAAACAATTTTTATGGCGTTCTTCGGCAGTCATTTTTCAAATGTCGTGTAATCTGTTTATCTTTTCTCAACTAAAACCTTAATTAATTGTAATATATTAATTGGTCAAGCGGACCACGCAATTAGTGAATTTAATGAAGTAAAATGAAGTAAAAAAAGTAAAGCTCTCCGTGGCCATTTCATTTGTCGCCGAGAATCCAATCCGATTACACGACATTTGAAAAATGGCAAAAAGGAGGGAAAACTCATAAGGTGGGGTTGAGATGGGAAGTTGGTGTCCGAGTGGACGAGGTCACGATAGCTCAAGTGGTAGAGCAGCGGCGTATCTAGCCGAAATCGTGGGTTCGAATCCCGCTCGTGCCATTGACTTTTTTATCTCAACTAAAAACCTTAATTAATTGAAAAATATAACGTTTTTATCTATCGTCTTTAGAATTTCAAAAATACGATCGCGCAACTAACATTTTCTTAATTTTTGACATCGCCTGTTCGACAAACCCGCACAAAATTTAAGGAGTGCGGTTCAGAAAAGGAAGTATATCGTATGACGATGAAGTTGGAAGGGGGTTGACGTGTATTGTAAAAGGGTCGGGACTTCAAAGGGAATTCGTCCCGGGGGCGACGAACGCTGACATCCCCCAACTATAGACGCATTCCCTCAACAATATCCACTTTGATGAACCGACAGTTACCCCCCTCCATCCCCAAGAACTGTTAACTCCTCTTTATTGAACTATGTCTTCATCTGCTTGCATAGATCATCTCTCAAGACAAATACGTCGAACAACTCTACGATCGGCGGAAGCTCGTTGGCTTTATTTCAAACGGCAGAACCAAGAAAATCTGTTCCCTGTACTGGACATAAAGTTTATTTATAATATCTAGTTGGTCATAGTTATTACCAGGGTGATGCTAGTCAAAAAAGTCAATCAGGCAAGTCACAAAATGCTGAAAGGCTTTTGAAAGACCAACATGAAGCTACGACCAAATAACTATTATGCTTTATTTCAAATGACTGAAACAAGAAAATCTGTGCTCCCTGTATTGAGCATAAAGTTTATTTCTAATATCTACCTATGGGTTACAAATATGGCGAGGGTGGAAAAATAAAAACTACTTAACATGGTTTGAAAGACCAACGTATCACTGGGGCGGGGATAAGCATACCAAAATAATCGGCAATTAGCATTAATTAATTAGTAATTTAATAATTAATTAGTAGCAATAATTACATAATCGGCTATTGCCAAATTACAGGTTCATCACCCCGGAGACAATTCGGAGGAATCTCATAGAAATATTATGTCGTAACGTGTCAACCGCGGAGGTCAACCCTGTGTCATAAACTATTTAACTTTATCGTCCCATTGTTTTCAGTGTAATTCAAGTTTAATCTGTTATTTTTTGTAATGAACGTAATTGGGTTGCGTTATCTAGGCTGGGGCGATGGTTATTTGATAAACGATTGTCGTGAGAATGTGGCTTTCCCTTATCATTTATTTATGTATAGAAAGGAGTAAACAACTGGTAAAATATATTCTAAGTTATTCCTCCGATTATATACCAATGCTATTAATCACCTGAACCTTTAAGCCAGTAAATCGATCATACTACGATGCCGTGATGAATCTTCGCCTCTCGGACGGCCTCATCTAACTTTTATTTATCTAAAAAAAACGTAACCTCTGAATAGACGTTAGAATAAATCGATAGAAGTAGGCAGAAAGACTATAAAAAATTGAGCAGCTTACTTCTCAATAACGTAGTTTTGTTTAATTAACTAAGGTTTGGATCAGATTCTCAAGCTTGATCGTCCTAGAAAGCTCTGATTTTGTATTGTCTGTCAGTCGCGTTTCATCTTCAGTATTTTGTACATAACAAAATTAACAAAAGCAGCGAATTGGCGAAACACTGCCACACCAAACCAATGAGAATGGTGGTTTTTATATTCTTCTATTTCTATGCCATTTGAATAGGGTGATTTACTCCGGCCAAGTGGTATTCGTCATAGTAGAGAATGGAGTCTTAATCTGGACTTTCAGGAGGTAATTGATATCACAAGATGATTAGTAGAGGGGCGATTTTTTTTTTAATAATTCACTTGGTTTTCGCTTATTTTTATCGATCTGGGAGGTATAATACAGTTATTGTTACTGACGCTATGGCCCAGCACTGAACCTGGAAGACACATGTCAGCGCTAACACTATGTGGCGAGGAGGGCTCGAGGACATCGTCGTTTATGGCGATGTGACATGTTCTTAGGTTGAAACCAGAGGAGAGGAAAGGCCATTACCTTTATTTGGGATAATAAGGTCAAACGCAGACTCAATCTCAGAATGGGGGTCTTACAAAATAAAAGGAGAGGTGGACGAACTCTAGAGACACAAAAAACTTAGTTGATTCAAGAACCCTCACCAAAAATGACAAAGACATTGCTACAGTTAAAGAGAGTAAAACCCAGGAGGATACTGATCGCTGGCATCTGAAAAAACACAACATGGATACGTTCAATGATGAACCTGTTTGTAGGGTATGCAATGAGGAAGAAGAAACTGCCAATCAAATTATCTTCGAATGCGAAGCAATTGCTCAAAAAAGACATTAACCTAGTGTACAAAGAAAAACAATTGCAGCGAATCAATGCCTAATACTTTTTAAGAGAAGGATGGAATCACTTGAACTAAACAAAGGAACTAGGGAAAATCCAATAAGCCTTAAGCTTCAATGGCTAGAAAATTACAAAAGCACGGCTTTCTAGCATTCCATTATCATATCATCATCATCATCGTACGATGGATCGAGAGCTTGGTATGGAATTTTTGTACCAGATCGTTATATCAGCTTATCTGATTTTATATCAACTGTGAAAATTTGTCTGAGGATTTTTTATCGAAAGGATTGGATCCCCTAGATATTGGATGGTTTAGCGGAACCCCACAGTTCTAGTGCTTATGTTCAAAGCGGTCACAGTAATGTCCTGTATAAAGTTAGTTGAGTTCTGGTTGTCAAAACGGATTTCGGTTCTAAAAGTATTCACAGTTGTCCCTTGAGTCTGGGGATCTCACGTCAGTCTGCTATTTAAGTGTCCTAAGTGTCTGACGCATAGGCCCCCCTTGTTAATACTGCAGTCATACTGATAAGCACAAGGGATTCTTGGATGATGGATCAGAAGCGCAAATAGTATAAAGTCCAAGAATGCTCCCTCGTAGGAGTCAGCCTGCATAATCTGATATCTGAGCATATCACGTCATTGTACTTCGTTGCCACACCTCACTCTTAAGCATTCTTACTCCTGATTGTCAAGAACACTGGGCGTCTCATATATTTCGGCCTAGTATCACCAAAAAAGTTACATTCAAATCAGTGATCCCATCGTCAGTAGCCTCCCGTCGTAAATACTTTTAAGATAGCGAATTAAATTACTCTAGTTTGGTTTCTCTTAAAAATGTAAAAAAAGTCCTTATCACTGTGGGTGTTATTATTCAAAAATTAATTACAATCATTATAACCATAATATAATCAATCATTATTAAGTTTTAAGAGAGAACAACATGTCCAATATTGGATGAAGTCATCTCTGTAAATGTCAATTCCCCCCTCTTGGAATCATCAAATTAAAGAAAAAGTCACCCTTCTGATAACATCGATTCTCGATATTGTAACAACGTTGAAGTTGAAAGTATAACAAATCTCAACAATTTAAAGTTGGGTGGGGTAATAACTTGACAAATTAAGCACGCTGTTGTATTCAAGTCTAGTTACTTGTGAGGCTTAAACTCTCAAAGCAGTTTCCTCTTGACAGGGGAAGTAAACATTTAAGACCCCGCCGACTAATTGGTCGGGAAGGGAACTCGCTCACAAGGAAATTTTATTTTTAAGGGTAAAGATTTTATTAAATCCACTTTCGCCTGGGTGTTGTCTTATTCAAGTTCTAAGATTGAAAAATAAAAGGAGGTGTAAAACTGTAAATTGCCTCCTAACCCGGCCCCCATTCGCGCTAACCGTGGTCCTCAATTTTTCACAGTACCGCAACTGCACTGAAGACAAAGGTGAATTCTTGGTCTATTCTCTCGAGAATTTATCAAATGGCAAGTGATTCATAATGGCCTACCTTTCGGGTGAAGCCCCTCTCTGATAAATCGGCCGCCATACAGGCCAGTCGGTTGCTGGTGATTTCACGGAAATATCGGTTCCGATTTTTTTGTGACGCATGAACGACAATCGTAAGAAAGCCCTGGGTTTACTTTTCATTTTAACGACGCGTCTAAATCAGCGTATGCCGAGGGCCGATCTGGCTAAAACGGCAGTACATCAATTGTTTTGAACTAACGAAATCGATAAATCTGATGACAGTATGACTTCTATTGTTTCAAAGCCAAAAACAAAATTGCTTCGAACGTAGACACCACCAATCGTCCTTGTCCACTTCCTTCCTCTTTCAGACTCGTTTCAGTTATTTAGAAGGTCATTTTTCTTAATCGACTTTCTTTTATACACCCGTCAAAGGTGAAGGGGTGGGTTGTTGTTATCTTTCTTCTCTCCCACGTTTTAATGGATTAAACCGTGCTTCTTTGCTTGTTTCTATCTTTGTTGAATATTGTCTTTGTCTTTTATTTTTTCTACGTTTTTCGTTTTATGTACAAGCCACCCTGACATTGCGGTGTCACAAGCAAAGACTAAAGATTCGTTTCTTATTGTTAGTTGAACTTTTAAACTTCCTATTTCTAAACATTTCTCCATCCAGCAATCCATTATTACAGCTCAGAAGGCAAAACGGTATTGATTTAAACTGTGAGATTTTTGTTCACGATGTCTGCCGGCTTTTCATTCATTTTTGGTTTTCCCTTATTCTCAGTTTCGGCGCGCGTTAGACGCGTTTCGACTTTTCGCCATCAGTTTCAGGGTTAGTAGGTTTTAGTTTAAAAAAAAAATTTTACATAAATTCTAACTTTTGACGCTGAGTTGAGCTTTGTTTCTCTTCCCAGTTCCGTTTAAAATATCTGGCAACGTGAGATAGTTCCGTTCAAGACATAGATAACTTGTTCAAAAATAAATTTACGAATCTTGGCGAAGTTGCGCGATCCTCTCTCACAGTAGAAGGTAAATGGTTCCATAATAACCAAAGAAATAACTATGGGGCACGTTATTTTCTACTCAACTATGAAATATAACCGACTCAGGGCTCGTTACACCTCTGCAACTTTTCCCCACGTATCCTACGAATTTCACGAACGTACCCCTCTGTATTTGCAGATGGGAACCCGGTGATAGTATCACTTTATTGCTTATAGCCTTCCAACGAAAAAAATATGAGCATGTTTTAATGATTTGAGAGGTGAATACGTTTTTTGATTAATTGAAAACATAATCGAAGAACGAAATATGAACCATTATTTTATGCGGGTCTTATTTCGATCCGAGTTTATATTCAGCCAGCTGACCCCTTTCAAATTATTTTCAGGTATTCGTGGTAGTTTCCGATTCATCCTAGTCTGTCTATTCTCGCTGCTTTCTCGTCAGATTGACAGTTCTATTGTAATAATTCAGTTCTATAATATTTGTTTTTGTTTTGTTATTCGAATCTCATTTATATGACTTGAAAGCTGAAGGAGTGAAAGAGGTATTTTTGTTTGTTATCGTAAATATTTAAATTCGGTCGCCTATATACAAATAATATTTGTTACTTTAAAGATGGAGGTTCCTCAGGGATATAAGTAAGGTGAGACAATAAATCCAACACTGAAAATGGAAAAGTGCCAAAACCAGCAAACACCAAATTCGATGAAAATAGTGCTGAAAGGGAAAAAACGTTTTTGTTATATAAACAAATATTAATGGCATAACAAAGTGTTTTGATCCCAAAGAAAGATGAGAAAACAGAACTCAGAGAAGGGTACAAAAAGCAGAATTCCCCAAATGGTCGGATTTATGGAGTTGAAAATGTTCAAAATTAAAAATAAAGAAAAATCCTATAAAAAATTGATTTGAGATTCGGTCGTATCGATCTTTTTGGTTTATTCTTGCTCGGTTATTACGTTAACTAACGGTTGGACAGGGTATAAGCAGGGCGAGGCAAGACACTAGCACCATTAATACCGCCGATCGACCAAACTGCGAAGATAGACGTACTATGCCAATCGTAGACAACCAAACTATAGGTTCATCACTTCGCAGACCAAAACAAACATTTAACATGTACTACAAAATTAACAAAATATCTTACAGGATTGTTGAAAGTGATAGATTTCCAAGGGGAAGTTGGACGGACTCTCCATGCAAATTTAAAAAGACGTGGTGCTTGCAAATCAAGCTCTTGGCGATTATTGATGGCATACATTAAAGCGGTTTCGCTATAAATTGCTCAAAGGGCAAAAATGGAATAACGTTTACTGTAATAATGTCTAGATCATCCACGTATCTCCGCTGTTCGTCGTTTCGGGAGATAGCCATTTTTATACATATCATTAAAGTGACATATTTTTTTATTTCAATTAATTATTCGTTTTATCAAGGTCTTGGTTGAGATGAAAAAGTTAGCGTCGCGTGAATTAATATTTTTTATGTTTATTGTCATGAATTCTTTAATTTGGCCGTTTCTGATGGTTTACATATAATCAGTGTTAAAGACTGCCGAGTTATATTCTTTATTTATTATTATTTATCTCTCCTCACCATGCTTATAACTCCCAACCAAATTCTTGGTATATTTATAGAACGTTTACTAAATAGAAAAAAATTCTTATTAAGATCTGAGTTGTGATAAACCTGCAGATCCGTTGTTTTCCAAATATCGGATTCGGTACCTTTAATGGTTGGTATGAGTGTTAATTTGGTAGTCGAATCCTTTTTGTATGTTCAAAGACGCCAAAATATCAACTTACACTGGCAGGCAAAAAAGTGGCTACTCTTGTATTTTTAGTAAATATTGGACTGGTTCGAAAATAATGCAGGTTTTGAAATGGCAGTCAAAACTATTTTTAATTTTTATAAAACAAAGAAAATTTATTCGTTATATATTATTATTTATATTTATTATTTACATATTTATTATTTATTATATATTAAATTTATATTTACCATCACAGTTTATATATCTTACACAACGTGTAATAAGCGCTTTTATTCCGCTGACACAAAAATGTTTATTTCGACTCACGATAAAGTCGTGGAAGGCGTTTTCGGTTTCACCGCGATATCTACAATTTTTATCCCTAAAGAAGTTATCAAAATGCCTCAAAAAGTGAAAGTCTGTAGGCGAGAGGTCGGGTGGATATGGTTACCCTAAGTACCAAGAAGAATCGGCCCCTTACGATTTGCCAATGCTGGACAAAGACTGAATTTTTCCGTGCATTTTGCCAATTTCTTGGCAATATTTCTATGCTGCGATAGTTTCAACATAATTCAGGCAATTAAAGTGAACGACCTCAGCTATACACCACCAAACAGTCGCCATAACCTTTTTTGGGCGCAGATTTAGTTTCGCGAAGTGTTTTGGCACTTCATCCTTGTCCAAGCACTGACCTGTATGGTATGGTATGATATGGTAAAAAGGATACTTGGTGCTCCCCAGGCACGGCAGCTTTCTGGCTTATTGAACCTTCCTAGTTCCTTAGTTCAGTGCAATGGACTCAATCCTTTTCCTTAGAAGTATCAGGTTGTCTGTCGCTGCTACAATTTGATTCCCTAAGTTTTTTCGTGCATTAGGTTAAATCTCCTTTGAGGTGTTGCTTTGCATTCGAGGATGATATGGGTGGCTTTTTCCTCCTCCTCATTACTTAATCTGCAAATGGTATCATCGTTATCACCACTGACTGTACGCCTCCTATTATCGTACAGAATCCATATCTCATAGTTCGTGATAATTCGATCGAGTTTTGGTGGCGCAACAGAGATGTGCAAATTTCAAAGTGTCGATTTCTTTGGGCTCCAGTTAGTTCGAGCGGTACCCACTTGACGAGATTCTTTACCAATTTGCTCCAGATGGCGAATGTTAGACTTATGTGTTAGAAAGGTGGTTGAGTAGTCAACAGTAAGCTCTTCCGCAATTTCCCTTGTTCTCTTACGTGAATTTTCTTCAATCAAATTTTAAGTTGGTCGTCGCTCACAACGGAAGGCCTACCGCGATCTTCCCTGCCTTCCAGATCGAGATATCCAAGACGAAATCTCTGAAACCATCGCTGCACCGTGCATTCGCTAATGCTTCCCTCCTTCCAAATTATATTAATGTTACGCGCGGTATAAATTTGACGAAAATATAATTTGGACATTTATTTTCGCAGGTATTCACCCTTATAAAATTCAATATAAATAAAAAAATTTGTGTAAAAGATAACAGTAAATAGTATTTATTATAATCCATAAATTAGATTTGACGATTTAGCTTTTTTTACAAGACAAGCAAATGCGAAAATAAAACACATTTTCAAAACCTGCATTAATTTTGCACCAACCCAATTGTTTTAATTTTTATTTTTTATAATTTGCTGGATATTTTTCAAGAAAACTATAAGATATAGCCAGAAATTCTGAACCAGTGGCAGGCGCTCTCCCAGGTAATCCAGCTTCTGAAAGTCTTCACCTTAGAGTGCATAAACTGACATAATCATTACTAACAAAGTCGTTGCTTGATCGTAGGATGTCGATTTCGGAGAACATTCGAAATAATAAAACGATCATCTTTCTGAGATGTGACACGATGGCGCCCTGATCCATGCCTTCTTGAGTAGCCTCAAGTAGCCTCCTGGTCGATGGTAGCGATGGGAGACCCTTCGGAGAGTTTTTCTGGCTATGTTAAGAACCCTGGCCACATTGGTTTTCCATCGTCCAACAATACGATTCTAGGCGAATCTTTATCACATAAAACCACCATTCAAACAAATTTGAAACTTAAAAATGGTACAACTTGAAACAATCAAACCACCGTAACGTTAGAAAGAAGCTTTACAGAAAAACCATCAAAGATCTATTCACTATATAAATTTATTTACAAAACCCAGTTGTAAATACAAGTGGAAAATGTTATCTGAGCATTATTTACCTCTAATTCTTTAAAACGGGCCAAATATTGAACGTAAAATAATCAGTGGAGGATTGTCTACGAGATAATTATAAAATTAATGGTGGTCACTTTTTGCCTCTCAGTGTAGTTCAACCGACAAATGAAAAAGTGTCTTACAATAAATATTTTACCGAGAATAATTACATTCTTGATATTATTTAGTACAGTAAAAACATAATAACATTATGTGTAATGGTAGGCACCTGATTCGAACTGTAAACGTGCATAGAATGCTCGTATAGGTGCCTCTCGACGTGGTTGATACTAGATAATCAAGGGAACACCTACGGATGAGGAAGCTCAGAATTTATCAACACTGTCGAATCTACGTGAGAAGAAAGAGAGTATGATCGAGTGAAAAGTATCGAAAAGAAAAAAAGTTCAGCTTAAAGTTAATGGTTGAGTTTCTTAATAAAACCCCTCCAAACGACAACCGCATTCGATCATATTTTCGCAGAGAACATTTTTCCTGTCTTTTCCATTCCCCATTATAATTGGGCGGTTAAAGGGTTAAGATGAATACAAATAGAAGGAGAAGAAATAAGAAGAAAAACCAAACATACGTACTTAATATTTTTAGCCTAATTATAAATTTTTATCGTTTTTTTTTAATGTTTCAAAAGGATACAACAGAGTAGAACACCTTTGAAATTTTAAATCAGAACGTGTACTTTTTACCCACTATTTCAAAGGATTTTTTTTTACACTGAAAACGGTGGCGCAATCATATTTTAAATTGATCAAAGAATAACAAATTTATGACATAGAATGTGAAGAGAAATACAGTGACAGGCAAAAAATTCCACCCAACAGATTTTTTCTCATTTTCTCGATTCGATAAAAGAAAGTTCTGCCCTTAATTTGTCTCATTGTTTTTATAAATAAAATTTGTTTATGCTATGTTTTAAATTTGGAATATCAATTAGACGTGAACACACTTAATCCTTAATCCAAAACAAGTATAAAAGATTTTTCAATGTTTAATTTTTACGGAATTTAAAATGTTTATTTAGTCTCATTTGAATTCTGAAGGAATAAACTGTTTACTTTTCATCTCTGTTTTCTTAATTTCAATTCTTAAACTTAAAAATGTCACTTATTGCTGAGGATGTTGCGCGTGGTGTGGCACCTATTGATGTTGGACGTTACGTCAGGTATGACATCATAGTTCTCTACGAAACTCTGCGAGACGCTGTTAGACTTTTTCGAGAAACTGGGTCCTACCATAGAAGATTCTGGTCGCCCTGGGGTAACAGAACCATAGAATGACAGTTTTTTGACTTTGAGCATTTCGCGAAACCGCCAGCTTTCTTTTGTTCAAGCGATTCATCAGCTCCAGGAAGTTTGAGGTGTAAATTTCTGAACGCACTGCTCGAAGAAGATTGCCAGCCGTGCAGCATATGCTCGACACAATCATTGGTCATTGGACGATTGGTCTGCTGTACGTTTTACAAATGAATGTAGATTTGCTCTACGATCTCCAGATGGGAGTGAAGGAGTGTGGAGAAGGCGAAATGAAAGGTACGAAGGTTGTAATTTTTCCCAGAGCCAACCTTTATGGAGAGTCGCACAGGGTTGGTTATTGTTCGTGGGGAGTCTCTGACGGCCACTCGCTATGTGGATGAAATTTTGGTCTTCGAGATGTAATTAAGGCATGAGGAGGAAATACGCAACATTGCAATGTTAATTAAAAATCTAAAACAAAATTCAAACCAAATTTATCTGTCCTTGTTTTATTTTTAATTTTCCTTAGCAATTTACATTTTTGTTTACTTTTTTATACAAAGACTTAATTAGTTAACCTTAAAAAACGTGAAACTTTGATTAATATATAAAAATATATACAAATCAAGTTGTATTACGAGTGGACGGAATTTTTTGCCTGTCAGTGTATATTAATTTCGTTGTTATTATTATTGTCTATTTGTCATTTTTTAGTTAATTTTAATAAAAATTCTGTGCTTTGTTTTTAAGTAGGTCATTGTTAATAATAATGTGAAAAGCATAAAATAACGATACATTAAAGACATAAAATAACAACACATTTTAGGTGGAGACTTTTTCTAAATTACAACCTTTTATTACCAAAATCCTGCGTCCACTGCTAGCAGGCCGTTAAGTAAACGAAAATTAAGATATTTCTCTTCACATTCTGTGTCATAACTTTTATATTCTTTGTATAAAGAAATGGCAGAGAATGTGAAGAGAAATACAAAAAAAATCCATCCTAGTAAAAAAATATACGTTTTCATTTAAAATTTCAAAGTTGTACCGGCTCTGAATCTCGGAAATAGCTATAAAATTTCAGATCTAGACTGAAAAATATTGAATGCGTATATTTTCATTTTTCGAGAAGGTTATCTTTCCAAGAGAAATTCAACTGCCATCTAAAAATGTATGATTTGGTTATATACTGGCAGCTAGTTCTCAAATTCAAGGGGAAAAAAAATATATATTTGTCTGCCCTTTACTTTACTGTGAGTACATGAACAGTAATAACAATCAATAATTTAACTTCGTTTAACTGTTTTACGAGTTTTTATTTTAACAAAAGAATAAAAGTAAAAATAATTATTGAAATATGTTGAATTGAATATTCATTTGTATTTGTATCATATCGTCATTTATTTTGCTTAGTAAAAATTATAGATTGAAAAAACTGGAAAAAAGTTAAACGGGATTTCATGGCGGTCTTATCAGGCACAACTTTCCTCCTGTTCCTGTAAACAGAAGTTCGGTCAACTCGTCTCACTTTGGACTAAATCATAAACTTCCTTCCCTTCAACAAGCCTATAATTATATATCAATTCTGAGTTGAGATACCCCTTCCTCGGTGTAGGCGACTTCTCTTTTGTTCGGGACAATGCCTCCGGGTTACATTACGCTCGCAATTAACGGGCGGAATCAATTATAATTCTAATTATATCTCTTGTGTTTACACGACAACAATGTCAGAGAGGGAGATTTTGATTCCACCGTAAATATGAAATACAAGGTGCCTATTTATTCTAGATACAATGAATACGACGTTTTATGCGGTTTCCTGGCACTCACTAAAATCTGTAATTTTCTCTGGCAGTAGCGATTCAATCTATCATAAAATAAACGTAAATCTCGTAATCCTGTCTTTATTTTTTCATGTAAATAAGTGATAGTAAAAAGGATTGATGGTCCTGAAATATTGGAATCGTGGTTCAGGGTTGTTCAGCACGGATCGGCGAACGTTTGATTCGCAAGCATTCCGGAATCCTGTTCCTGTTTTCAAATTTGCATATCGTGACGAGTTGAGCTGTGTCCTTTCTATTTCAACCAGTTGGTTATCCATCACTCCAAACAACGACGAAAAGTCAAACAACTGAGAGGTAAACTGTTAGGTTGTTGTAGTCTGCGAGTTGACGAACGCCCGGTTGTCAACGTTTCCATCACAACAAATAGAACAAAGATAATACCGACCCTTTCACATTTCACAAACATATAAAAAAAAAATAATATAAGCGCTACAGTAAATTATTTATTGATGAAAGGGTATGAGGAAACTCTGTAGGCAAAACCTACAAGGGTAACCATCAGTCTATGTGTTCATCACTCCTCCATATCTCAACAAGAAATCTGACTAGAGGCTTTATTGACCCGATTTATTACAAGTATAACAGTAGTAAATCAAGGATATGATCAGAGTGAGGCAAAATAACAAGCCCACGAAGTACTAAACCAAAACCTATAAGTCGCAGTTGCACCAGGCAGATCTCAAGAAGGAATTTAAAATATGTTTACTGAAGTCCTGAAGCAAGGATGTTGCAAAGCTGCAAAGAATGTTGAGCAGCGTAGAAAAATATTAAAAGTTTCCAATGTCAATAGGAAAATCCGGGAAACTTAATGGCATCTTTAGAACGTTAATAAATCCCTCACTTGTATTGATCTTAACCCTTTAACAGCCCAATTACAGGGGGAAATGGAAAAGGCAGGAAAAGTATTCTTTTGGGGAAAATATGAACGAATGCGGTTGCCATTTGTAGAGGTTTTGACAAGAAAGTCAACCAATTAACTCTAAGTTGAGCCTTTTTTTTTCCTGTCGGTACTTTTCACTCGATCACTCGCTCTCCTCACTAGGTTCGACAGTGTTGATAAATTCTGAGTTTTTTTCATCCGTAGGTGGTCCCTTGACTATCTAGTATCAAACTTATTGTGAGGCGCCCATTCTATGCACGTTTGCAGTTCGAATCAGGTGCCTACTATTACATATAATGTTATTATGTTTTTATTGTACATTTTATCAATAATATCAAAAATGTAGTAATTCTCCGTAAAATATTTATTGTAAGACACTTTTTGATTTAACGGTTGAACTACACTGAGAGGCAAAAAAGTGGCCATCATTAATGGTTTCGTGATTCGATTGACCAAATAATATATTTTGAATTAAATTTAATTAACTTTAATTAAAGTTTTGGTTGAGATAAAAAAGTCAGTGTCACGAGCTGGATTCGAACCCACGACCTTCAGCTAAATACGCCGCTGCTCTACCACTTGAGCTATCGTGACCTCCATCCACTCGGACACCAACTTTCCACCCTGAACCCAACCTTTCGAATTTTCCCTCCTTTTTGCCATTTTTCATCATTAATTTTATAATTATCTCGTAGACAATCCTCCACTGATTATTTTACATTCAATATTTGGTCCGTTTTAAAGAATTAGAGGTAAATGAAGCTCAGACAATCATAGTATCAACCTCATCGTGAGGCGCCCACACGCATTCTATGCACGTGTGCAGTTCTCATCAAATGCATACATAAAAAACGTTTTTCTCGTTATTGTGATTATGTTTTTACCCTTATAAAGGTAAAAGACTTTCATATTAATCACCACCCCTCAGACATCAAGAAGAATCTGAGAACCCTGATACGGCCACAAAAGTAGTTTGTTAAATTAACGATATAAGCAGGTTGAAGTACATTGCAAAACCTATAAATATGGCGAAGATTAAAATAGCCACTTCTTAACAACGAGGAAAGGTAAATAAAAACAATCGGAAACGACCGTTCTGCTGGTTCAGGGCCTGTTCCTGGCTTTAATACGTCATCGATAAATCTAATAATTCCAGCGACCCTGTACTGCAACAGATATGTGAATAGTTTGGTAAATTAACGGTACAAGCAGGGTGAGGCAAACTAACAAACCCCCAGTGAATATGGGCGATGGCGAAACGCGACAGTCCTAAACAGCGTGGATATACAAACAAGGACGATTATAATCGATCAAATTATTTATATTGGATTTATTTTTAAACAAACTATTGAAGTGAACAAGTATAAAAAGATGTTTCAGGTATATATTATGAAGGTGTACGGGCCTAAAAATTTATAAACATAAATGAAAGGGCCTAAGTTTGAAAATGGAAGCAATATGAGAACTAAAAAATATTGAATGAGAAAATTCATAATATTAAAATAAAATCAAAAGCGTCAGCTAATCAATAAAACCTTCGCGTAAGCCCACGAAGTAAATACATTGTGTATTGGCAGTTGTTAAAATTTTTCTCCGTGATTTTGCATTACATGTAGCATAGTTTTACATTGCTTTATGTCTTCTCAATCTACTTTTTGAGACGTCTGTTTATGTGCCTTTTGAATGACTTTTTTATTTCTAGAATTCATTGAATTTAACCCGAGTTGAACTTGGTACATAACAAACCGTCGTGTTCACTGTAACCGTAACATCCATCATTGTATACTGCTATTAGCGTGGGATGACTGAACATCTCCAACTTTCCCAATTTTTTTGTTGGGCTCAGGAACGTCAAAAATGTTGTTAATGTTCGTTCTCCCAATTATAAAACCACGAGAGGACGGTTGTCGGCGCGAAATGGCAATTTCTTGCGTTGACAAATGGGCGACCGGCTCGAATTGCGCGTTTATCTGATGGGTTAAAATGTATCTTTGCCTTCGCATCTCACTTCTCCCGTAGTGGATTTCATCGATACCCCGGACCGATATCGAAAAATTGAAATATCGACCAAAACGCGATTGGCTTCGATGCCTATCTCACATGGAAACATTTATGTCGACCTGATTTCGGTACAAGAGAATCATTGATCTGTTCAGACTAATAATAGCTGTATCTGCGCCCAAATATTCTGTTTTTATTTACAGAATTGAATCTTCAATAGTTTTACTTTGGAACAAACGAATAAAGGGACCGATGACGACCAACTCATCTTGGTACAGAGTACATGTAAAACAGAATCAAATCTGACATCACCCCATCACTTAATCCTCGCAACCAATTGTCCTGGCTTCTATACGGGTTGGATATTGGATAGGAAATGAGTTGATGCTGTACCTGTTACTAGCATCAAAAGAATAGCACCATAACTAACAAAGTAACTAATGAATTGCATATATACTATAACTAAAGAATTGCATCGATATGTTATTGGTATTGGTACTTGAAAAGTAACTTAAAAATGAAAGAGATAAACCTACAAAGTACCTAAAAAGTAACAAAATAACAAACTCGATATTATTTTGAGAGGAACTAAAGAATGGCGTAATTGTTATATAATGTCTACAAAAGATTTCGATATCGAAAAGTAACAAAAGAATGACACTGATAATTTAAAAGTAGCAAAGGAATAAAGGTGATATTTCTTTACAAATAACTAAAGAATGGCATAATACTTTCAAATTAATAAAAATAACTCCACCGATATTTAAAAGTATCAAAATAATATATATTGGTGAGGCACCAAAGTATCGAATGTCGGAATACAATACAGATACCACTGAAGTTCGGAACTTTTTCTGTTTCACTTTGGGCATCTACGATCCAAACTGCTTTCGGATATAAGCAACTGCTCGGAAAAATGTAAAACTACAAAAATGGCGTATTTCACACCCGCAGTAACAAGCCTTAAAGGACGTATCAAGAGCTGCGGCTAAAGGAAAATATAGTAGTGTTCCCACAAAGAATTTATCACTCCTCACTTAAATCCTAGTTCAAATTCCACCAGGGTAAAATAATATTCTCGGTTTTAGGGAAGGGCGAACAAATGGTTTTGGGATGGAATGTCTCCTGAGGTGGTGGTGTAAGAAGAGAGTGAGTTTTGAGATGGGACAGGGGCCTAACATTGGAAATAAAACTTGTTAAGAGTTGAGGCGGGTGCCAAAGAGTGATTGGGCGAAGGGGGTGGCACGTTCGACCTAGTTCACCTCCCAAACAATATCGTTATTCGATATTAGGGCCATTTCTCTTTGTCGACAGACAGAGAAGACTTCTCCCAAAACAACTAGCGCTGTTCACAATTAAAAATTCGAAGGCGCATTCTCGGAACTTTTTCTAGTGTTAGTGTTCAACATAAAAATCGAGTAGTTTGGTCTGTAGTCATCGCCCGAAGTCCGTAACGCATCTCGATATCGAATAAACAATAAATTACTTAAAGATATTATTACAACTTAAATGGTACATCCGGGAATATTTGATTACATTTATTTAATAGGCTGACCGACAAAGCACGGCGCTTGAGAATTATTCAGCCCAATTCTTAAAGACATTGGTGGAATTGTTCCTGAAAACAGAATTTGGCCTAAAGCCATTTCAAAGTAATTATCCTTTCTTTTGAAACCCGAGTCAATGCGCAATTTATTCTATTCGATTTCAGCCTACGTTCAACCCTTAGAAAACTGAACATGGATTTTTATCAATGCGAAGGAAAATAAATTCTGGAGAAATCCCAAGACCCGGGCAATTTTATAAGAGGAGTTGATTGATTATGTATGTATTTAATATACTCGATCCTTCTTTTTAATATTTACAACAGACAAATCAAACAAAAAAATATTTTTCCTCGAATTTGGAATCAAACAAAAAAAAAAAAGATTTTTCCTCAATTTTGGAATCAAGAAAAAAAAAGAAAATCTTTCCTCTAAAAAGCGTATAGATAAGCATAATGAAAATAAATGTGCCGTCCAACAATGGTCGCAGACCGTCTGCCGAAGATTCGGGGCGAAGCCCTGAAGTGAATTTATGAATTTAAAAAAAGTTATGTATAATTGACCTTAATTGACTGTTAAAGTCTCAGTGATTGGAGTGATCGGTCAAAATTCACCGATACAACGAAAAATATGTTCCATTGTTTCGTATCATTCAACGTATCGAGGCTTTGCGGAATTCTGCTTCTTCTAGTTTACTATCCTGAGGCCTTATCTTCGCGGAAGGGTCAAGCTCATCAACTTGCAACACCAAACTTATTGACTATTCTCCATCCGTCGAACGAAAAGATCTCTCTTCGCTTTCTTTGAAAATATTTTTTATTAGGCATTCTCACCTATTCCCGCAACTTTGATTTGGTGATATTGATGAACGTGCATTACGGACCGCTGTAGTCGAATACTTAGCGAGTCTCTTGGTTCGTGGACACCGCGGTCGTGGTTCGATTCTCACCATCGCCTTTGGAATTTTCTATCACGCTCCCCTTCCCCCATATACATCAACTAGCGCAAGTATCGTTCTCTGGCTCATATGGCAGCCATAAGGCAAAAAGTGAATCTGCACTATTAATATGACAGGAACCATCTCAGTCTCAGGAGAAACACGTACGACGGGCAATATGACGGCAGAAGAAGAGGGTATCTATTGTAACTCCACCAGATTTGAGTCGTGTAATACAAAATTAAAAACGTTCCTTTTAGAAAAGGGGCTCTCTGAATTGCTTACAGTCGACCTCCATATTCGTTCGCAGCAATTGATTTTCGTTTTATGTGTTTATTAAACGATAGCCTAGACGTCAGGTAACTACTAAATGACCAAATTCATTAACTAATTCAATTAGACCACCTGTAAAATTCTATTTTTTTTTATTCAATTTGAAATTAAATGAAATTTCATCATTCAGTCTGTCAATTTGGAATCAGTAGGCAGTTAGATAATGTCACAAAACCAACAACAATCGTTACGGTTTAATAGTAACATGGATACATGATAGATACATGTAATCAATCATACAAAAATAGTTCGGTTTCTTAAAGTAATGTAACTGTATTTCCAATATTATTTAGTGGTAAAAACTGATTTTCCTCAACAAAAAGTACATACTTGGTCTTCCGGGGACAGAGATAAGCTTTTGTTGTATCTTCCTCCCGATAACAAGGCGTAGGGTGTCGTGAAACAAGTCTTGGGGCATGTCACGGGAAATAATGATAAACAAATAGACAGAAGCCGGGGAACGCACCGTGTACAGCTCCTTCCTTCGACAGTACAAATAACGCGTGTTATCGCCTATCGAATAAAGTAAAAACTGGAAGGGCGAATGTGTCCAACGGACTTGTCTTCCGTTCTCAAAGTAAAAAACGCTACAAGGGTCCATAGTTCGGACAGTTTTAGAATACCGTCTCTTACCTGTCACTTTCTCCCTCGTACAATGCTTTAAACTCGTCCTTTCCTCTGAACTAAAGTGACAGAGCCCTATTGATCTCATGAAACTTTTATCTTTTGTTTCCACGCACCGTCGAGATAATGAACTTGTGTGGAAATAGTTACGTTGTCTCCGTTAGTTCAAAGTTTATAAGAACGGTATGGGATCATCATTTATGACATTAAATAGATTATTGTATAAATTTTCCTCCCTACATCATGTTAAAACAACATTAGTAATCAAGTTACCTAGTATCTTTCGGCAGTGATTGATTTGAAACAGTATACATATATTATACGAAAATGTACATTTTCCCCGGATTTTCTCTTGATTTTCCCCCGATAGAATATCTGACTCAATTGCCTATGCATTTCTTCGAGAACAATCGTTCTTCCGACCTAACTTAGTTTTCAGCAAAAGTCGTAGAGAAATATTCTGGGAACGTAGTAAGAACAAATTGTAAAAATTCTCCTGGTCAATTGGGAATATCAATTAGAGCAACATACTCAATCCTTAATCAAAAACAAGTATAAAGTATTTTTCTATGTTTACTTTTTACGGAATTTAAAATGTTTATTCAGTCTCATTTGAATTCTGAAGCAATAGAGTATAGTTTAGTTTTCATCTTTGTTTTATGAATTTCAATTTTTAAACTTAAAAATACCAATTAGTGCTGAGGATGTTGCGCGTGGTGTTGCATTTATTGATGATGGACGTTACGTCAGGTATGCCATCGTAGTTCCCTAACCTAATCACTCCCATCATCCTATCCCAACTACCTAAAAAAGCCATTATCTTTACAACCTACGTATCCAACGCTGTCCTACGTACAACCCATTTCCCCACTTGTTGAAAATTTTCTTCCATCAGGATGCTCCCAGAACCTAAGAAACCAAATCACCTTCCTAGCTCCTACCGACTATTGGCAAAATACTGGAAAAGCTCCTATTGATCCGCTTGTCCAAGGAAATTCCTACAAACACAATTCCCCATCACCATTTGACTTTCGGAGTTGCCACTCAACTGTACAACAAGCACATCGCATAATCGACGTTATTTCCACATCCCTTGAGCTAAAACAGTATTGCCCGTGTGTGTTCTTGGATATACACCAAGCCTTTGACCGAGTATGACACTCTGGGGTGCTGTGGAAGCTCAAGAACACCCTACCAGCAACCTATTACCTTATCCTAAACTCCTATCTTAACGATCGTTACTTCCACGTATCCCACAAAAATTCATTGTCTCCTATCCATCCTATTCTTGCAGATGTCCCACAGGGCAGCGTGCTCGCTCCTTTCCTTTATTCAATTTATACCTCCGACCTAACACTATCACCTTCACCTTTGCCGATGATACCGCAATCCTTTCTCCTGATAAAGATCCTGTCACTGCTTCCCGTAATCTTCAAAATTACCTAAACATCCTAGAATGCTGGCTCCATCGGTGGAGAATCAAGATCAACGAAACCAAATCAACAACCATAATTTTACACTAAACAAGAAAACACTCCCACCAGTATACCTCAACAACGTTCCCATTCCAATTGCAAACCATGTACGATACCTCGGACTCTACCTGGATAAACGACTGACGTGGAACCCCCATACACGATTTAAGCGCACAGCTGTAATATACGATTTTTCATGCTTAAACGACTACTCGACAGACGATCAAAACTCTCACTAACAAACAGAAACACTAACACATCAAAACATAAACTTTACATTGCCCTCCTGGCCCCCATTTGGACATACGGACTTGAACTTTACGGGACTGCTAAGCGTTCCAACCTCAATCGAATCCAATCCCTTCAATCTAAAATCCTCAGAACAATAGTACACGACCCTTTCTATGTATCCAATCACACCATCCATACCGACCTAAATGTCCCTTTTGTTACCGAGCTAGCCCAATCCCGCTACAAAACGTTCCATTCCAAACTACCCCATCATCCGAACCCTTCGTCAAAAACCTGTCATCCACCACATTACCTAATAATCCCAACAGAAGACTGAAGCGTCGTTGGCCTCGCGACAACCTTAACAGTTGACATCGGTCTCCTGCGATGGAGTACATCTCGCTCATCGTATTGATTTACTAACGGCTACCATCACTGGATGGTAATTGTTCAAGCTTAATATGTCAAGCTTTCATGGTACCGTTAATTTGTCTATATGTAAATATTATCTGTTTTGCTTGTTGAGTCGAAGAATGCAGTTGTAAAAAACAAAAAAAAAGTTTAAAAAAGTTCCCTACGAACGTTACGACGCCGTTAAACTTTTTCGAGAAACTGGGTCCTACCATAGAAGGTTCTGGTCGCCCTGGGGTAACAGAACCACAGGATGACCGTTTTTTGACTTTGAGAATTTTGCGAAACCGCCAGCTTTCTTTTGTTCAAGGGATTCATCAGCTCCAGGAAGTTTGAGGAGTCCAAATTTCTGAACGCACGCACTGCTCGAAGAACATTAAGTCATTATGGTACGATGGCTTTTCGCCTCGTAACAGGACCAGAATTGACCAGAAGACACGGAGTTGCACGGTTGGCATTTGCTCGACACAATCATTGTTCATTGGTCGATTGGTCTGCTTAGGTTTTACAGATGAGTGTTTGCTCTACGATCTCTAGATGGGCGTGAAAGAGTGTGGAGAAGGCGAATGAAAGGTACGAAGCCTGTCTTTTTTCCCAGAGTCAACCTTTTCAACGTAGCTCAGTATGTGTGGGCTGGAATTTCAATGGAGAGTTGCACAGAGTTGGTTGTTGTTCGTGGAGGGTCTTTGACGGCCACTCGCTATGTGGATGAAATTTTGGAACATCATGCGTTGTCTACCCTCGATGAAAACAGCGACAATCCTATTCTAATGCACGATAATGTCCACATGAAGCTCGCAGAGTACAAACGTATCATCAACATCATAACAACAGGGTCTTAGCCTGACCAGCCCTTTCTCCAGACTTGAACCCCATCGAACATTTATGGGATAACCTCAAAACACGTATAAGAGCATGTCCATCACTTCCTCATACACTCCACGATCTTGAAAGGACTCTTCGTGAAGAATGGGCTAACCTCCAACAAAGAGACATTTGAAGACTGGTAGAAAATATGCCGAGGCGTCTTCGGGATGTAATTAAGGCATGAGAAGGAACTACGCGATATTGAAATGTTAATTAAAAATCTAAAACGAAATTCTATCTTTTTTCATTTTCCTTAGCAATTTACATTTTTTAATCGAGTTATATAGAAATCGAGTTATATAACAAGTGGGTGGAATTTTTTACATGTCAGTGTATATTTATTTTATGAAGAGAATAATTTCTCATTCTGTTCCTAAGTATAATGAACCAGTATTTGGGTGATAATTCTGACAAAGCATAGATAGTATTGGGTTGTCCGGAAAATAATGCAGGATTTTAAGTTTTCATTAAAAAAAATCTATATAAAATATTCTGTTTACGTTTACAGGATTACTCATTTGTANCATTTAATACCAAAATCCTGCATTATTTTCCGGACAACCCAATACAAACAAAGCAAAATCTGAAATCATGAGTGAATCATTGGATTGTGATTTCAACGGATACAGTCCGTCTCTGACAGATGGGAAGGCGGCAGTCTAGGTTGGGAAGAATGACCGGAACAAAGAAGAGTTACTGCCGCCCTTGTCACATTAAACCGGAAAATAAATTATAAACATTTATTACTCGTGATTTGTAACGTTATTAAACCTTCAAGGGATCGGACCAATGTAAAACGTCACGTATTCCTGGGTGGTAAATTTCTTTTTCGGCCTGGATTTTGGAAATATGTAACACGTATCGATTCTGACCTATTCGATCGCCCTCCCGTACACACCCAGAAAGTTAATCTAGCAATTTGTTCCTCTCCGTGTCGTTTGTCTCTGTCTGCTAGGTCTTTAACGTCTCATTCCCTTGGAAACCACTTCAGAGGCACAACGCCCTTTCTATACGAAAGGATTCCACGCGTCTCACTTCGTTTATCCCCCATCGGTCACACCTACAAGTAGCCCGCTGAGAATTCGTTTAATTCTCGTCCTTCTTCCTTTCATCTATGCACGATGTGACGATTTATTTTTTTATGTAACCCAATAATTACAACACGACACGCAAGGATGGCACAATTACACAGAAGACAAACACTTTGAGTGAGTAGAAATACTTTGTTTGAATATAAAATATATTTTGCATTGTATAAATTCACTTTTCCACATCCTAAATGTAATTGTTAAATGTAAACATTGTTTGTAAATCCCAGGCCCTGAAGATGATCTCAATAAAAGATCGAAACGTTGGCACGATAAAGAAAATGTTTTTCTGAAACCTACATCACAGCCGATCGCATCTCACGATATCTGAATAACTAACCAATAATTACAGTTCAAATCCATTTGAAAGTCAGTTATTACTTATATTCTTAGGTTTTACATGATTAATTATTAGTTGGTAACTGAAAGATAAGATTTTGTGTCAGGTCAGTTTTACGACAAGTTAAGGAAACCCGAATTCTGGCGAAATTTTCAATATTTGAATGGTACCCACCTTTTGGTTCACACTTTGTATGAACATTTCCACACCTTTCAGCTTAAAAAGTTCATTTCCACACCTTTCAGCTTAAAAAAGGACCTTTTAGGCCTTTAATGACTTTTGTTGGAAGCCAAATGCCGTGCAAATGTTTGTCTTAGGTAAACGTTTGAACGTAACAGACAGCGTGGTTTTCATCCGCTGCAACATATTCTGACAATCCGCATATAAATTTTTTTAACCGACAAACAAAAAACCTAAAGTGGTGTACTGTTGAAAAGCCCCAGAGGCGATTCCCACAATAATTCTAAACTTTCCATCCAACCGGTTTAGCCAAGGGATGAAAGTTATGTCGAGCAAATAACTTGGCTGGGCGTTTACAGCGTACGGCCAGATTGGGGCCTTGTTGTAAAATAAATATTTTTAGTTCGTTAAAATTTCACAAACGATATCCGACGAGCAATATCTGTGAGATTACAACCAAACAATGACAAATCGATTAACCTCCACCGTGCTTATCGTTATAATAGTTGAGAAAAACTAGAAGCATACTCACTCTCTCTCATGTTTCTTACAAATAAGAGATTCTACAATATTTATAATTAAAATAAGCCTTTCACTATTACCCTGTTAAAATCACCAACATGATCAGCATAACGAGCAACGCTGAAGGAATTTCAATAATAATCCACTACATCACCCTGTGAAATGGTGATACGAAACAACGTATGCAATATATGAAATGATCACATTCGACTGATTAGGCCAAAAATCAGAATGTAATTTTGAGAGAACCCTGAAAGAAAAGAATATGTAAAAGTTAAATACTATTTTCGACAATTTGGCTAGTACTCATACATACACACATATTAATTATATATCGCTACGAAAAATAAACTCAGGCAAGACTGTGGGTTTGTAGTTGTACTTAACCCTACTTATAGCCTTTATTTGCCAAACTGTTTTTCAGAGAGTGGTCACTAAAGGCTAATATGCGATTTGTTTGACCTGCCGGATGATAGCCCGAAGTTTGGCCGTTGAA
This sequence comes from Cimex lectularius, assembly GCF_000648675.2. Classification (NCBI taxonomy): domain Eukaryota; kingdom Metazoa; phylum Arthropoda; class Insecta; order Hemiptera; family Cimicidae; genus Cimex; species Cimex lectularius. The sequence goes on from NW_019392742.1 coordinate 1,557,797, forward strand.
CCAACCATTAACGATGGCGATATGTAGAAAATCGTCTCATATATAAATCAGTGATCCCTAACCAACCACTGATGAACTCGTCTGACGGACAAAACGTTGGGGATAGGCAGGCCAGGATGATAAAAACAACATCCCTCAGCCCCATACAAAGAAATTTCACAATTTAGTAGCGTTGAAACATCTGTTTGGAACAACAGGATAATCAACAACCACTCGAAGCAGGTTCATCAAACCTTCATAAAATAAATACATGAACAGCCTATGACGTGAGTAGCAGTATGAACGGTCTCTCTCTCTAATTTCATGTTGTGGTCTGCGGGATAACGAGAGTATAATTTGGTCGTTTCTGCGCATCCTGGGCTTGTTGTTTCAAAATTTGCCAGGGGCTTGTTTTGCCCTCCACCTTTTCCGCCGTACCTCACGGTAACTGGTGGACCCACCATACAGATATTGAAAAAGTGCCTAAAATGGGGAGATTTTACTTTAAGAGCCTTCCTATTTCTCAATGCAATGACAGAGAGATGCAAAACTTTGTTTAATACTTAATTTAATTTTACTAAACGGAATTTAAAGGGTTCCCTTGGTTTGTCAGAGATATAAGCAGTATGAGGAGAAACATCAAACCCGCTACTGGATATGTCGTAATGCTGGCATGCGTCTAACAGACCATACAGATGGAAAACCATCAAACTAAGGAAGAGAACAAAATCGTCCTTCCAGTCAACATTACCTGTCGAGTTAATAATCGACGGAAATGTTGGTCTGCGAGTCTGGGAACCCATGTTGAACCGGCACTGGGCCTTACTGGGTCCGTCTGGTTCCCTCACTGAAGATGGCGGAATACCGAAACGCGTTTGAGCAATTCAACAAACACGCCAGTGAAGACGGACCATCCGTAAATTTTGCACAGAGATGTAAGCATGATGTGAGGCAAGATATCAAACCCACTACTGAAGATGTCAAAATACTGACAGACCAACCCACCGAGGATAGGCAGGCCAAGCTGGTCGACAAAATTAATTACTACGTGTATAAATATATAAGTAAATAAGTTTGTGAAATGTGAAAGTTTGTGATAAGAAAATTGCGAAATGTTCCTAGATCGGAAACGACCCAAATTTTATTTACTTAAAAATAATTTGTCCGAGATTTTTCTTTCAAATCGAAAACGGAGGCAATATAGAACAAACAACGTTAGCCGGAGGACAACTGCATTTTAAAAAGCCATATTGGATGTAAAAAAAGAAGGTTCGTAAAGACATTTGAATATGTAGAGAGCAATTAATTCTACTGTCGGATCCTTTTATATTCGGAAAGGTACCTCGCAGTTTACTCGGATAAATGAATATTCATGTACGGTTCATGCTACTTACATCGCTCATATGAGAACATTTTGAATGTCGCTTTTGCGCAGAAAAGCCTTACAATATTAAATCAGAAGTAACAAAACTGGACTTGATATTGATTCCAGGAAAACTTGTCGGAAAGAAATGGACAATGTTATATTGTAAGGATTTATTACACTAAATTCTAATTGGCTGTTGTAATACTTCAACAATGACTTTGATATTAAAGTGATTTTTGCAATGTCTTCGAAGGGTTCATGATAGGCTATTTCCCTGCTTCAAAGCTCATTCAACTTATTGTTAGTTAATCCTCTCGGGACAAAAAAAAACTTGTGTAAACTCCTTATTGTTTTTATACGAATTTCCCATATACTTTTGTAAATTTGTACTGCTTCAAAATGTTTGTTCCCGAGAAACTTTATACATTTTTTCTTTTGTTTTGTGTAGACGAAAAAGGATCAATGCCGTAGACACTGATCGAATTCTCCGTTTTACTTGCTTTCTCCACGATCAATATTGATCAAATTTAAATAAATTGGAACGTCCTTTCGTTAACTCGTTGTTCAAAAATTGTAATTAACTTTAACCGACCTTAAAAATACTTTGTTACTAGTTATTGTCCATCGAATAAGTACACCAAAAATATTTCTCCGGCAACATTTGGATCTATTACTAAAAACAATTGGTCACATTTTGGAGTATATTGAAATGTGTGGTCAAAAATGGGTCTTTTAACAGATAACCAATGTTGACTATGGCAAGACAGTTAAAGGCAACAGAGCATATTCTATGCAATTGCCCTGCAATATCTAGCAAAAGTGTGTGGTGATTAGTGACCGTTAATCGATAATTATTCAGAAATCGTGACATGCGGTCTGGTGTGATGTAGGTTTCAGAAAAACATTTTCTTTATCGTGCCAACGTTTCGATCTTTATTGAGATCATCTTCAGTTTACATTTAACAATGTTTGTAAATCCCAGGCCCTGAAGATGATCTCAATAAAGATCGTAACGTTGGCACGATAAAGAAAATGTTTTTCTGAAACCTACATCACACCAGACCGCATCTCACGATTTCTGAATAAATAACCTAGCAAAAGGTTATTTAGATTATTATAGAGCTATGGAATTCGCTCACCTCGATCCACCACAACATCCTTTAAGACGAATTTGAAACATGTGCACATGAGATCAATAACAAACAGGCCAATAGTATAACAATTATATACTAATGCCAGGCAGCTCTAAAGGATCTGCAAGCCTACGAAATCGATCAACTTAGAACTTGTAAGTATTGTTTCATAGTTCCCTTTTATGTTGGTCTGCCTGTCTTCAATGATTCTCCGTGAGTTTGGAACTGATTGTGTCCTACAAAACAAGCTGGATTTAACGTTATAGTGAATTCCAGGCCTTGAAGGAATTTCACGTAATAAGCATCAGACAAACTGGCTACCGAGGGAGCTTCAGAACAACATATAACCCAAATCCATTTTATGACATGAACAAGAGCCACATTGATTTTTTTAAACTTAATTACTATCTGTACAAATTAGATACATTAAGTTATAAAGTAAAGTACGATATTATCATTTACATACATCCTGACGGGAGTTAGCAACCATTGTTTCTTTTCCGGCTTTTTGAACAGTTGCACACTATCCGTAAGGAGATTCCGGGTTCATCTCCGCTTCAGTGGTGCGATTCGTTTGTAGGTGGGTTACGTTATACATTAATCATACTAATGGATTGTGATGTGAAGATTGTGTTTTTAGAAGAACGTTAGGAGGTCGATAGCAGTTCTGAGGACATTGGATTGAGAGGACGGTATTCTTTGGATATTGGAAGGTTTAGCAGTGCCCCATATTTCTAATCCAAAAAAGTCGAAATCGGTTTCAGACGTGGCTTGTAAAGTGTTAAGTTTTTTGTTGATACGTGGATGTTCTTAATAATAATTTCTATAGTATTCCGAATTTAATTCCTGTCTTTTACTTCGTGTATGTCGGGTTTCAAGTCAGGCGTGAGTCCAGATAAAACCCAAGGAACTTCAAACAGTCTGTTTTTGGATAGGAGTATTATTGAGGAATATAGTATGATGGGTTTTCTTTCGTAGGATAAATATAATATGGGTACATTTACTTAATTTATCTTCATATGCCCGAATTTTCTCCATTCGGCTGTTCGCAACACTTATGCCTGGAGGTCTTCCTGAGCTATTGCGAGATCGAGATCAAAGGAAAAGTGGCCCAGGCAAAAGAAGCTAAGGGAGGTAAACTGTAGAAAGCCTGGATATTTGAGGTGAAGATGATTGGTCCGAGCTTACCTGTGGCATTCCCGCTCCCTAAAGAACTGGAACGTTCGGTTACTATAGATCACAAGCATACTGGGAAAGTACTGGCAAATCGGCAAAAATACTGGGAGAAAGAGGAACTCCTCAACAGAAAGGAATTAAAAATTACAAGCGATAAATCTACAAAACTCCATTAACATATCCGATATCGATTATGTTTAAATAAGACAGAAACCTCAGATTAGAATCCTAGATGATGTATAAACAATTAAGGCATCGATACCAGAAAATAATTTTGTACTCTATTAAAGAACATAAATCTTCCAGAAAAATCATTAGCAGAGCTCGGACAATAGACGTTGCTGCTGATTTGCTTTTTAGGAACTTGGAAAACCTTACGTTTTCAAAGTAATTTGTTGTATGATCATTTTATGGTCAAGGGGTAGAATAAAAAACAAAATTTCAACTTTGCCAAGCTTACGGTTTCAAGGTCATTATCAGGGCTTAATTTTCAAAGAAATTAACCACAATTAGTAAACAATTATTTTATAAAAACAAGCAATTACCAATTTTTGGAAAAGGTAACTACTTACTACATTTTTTTTTTAATTTGTAGTAAAATGACATTTCAAGAAAAACATGAATGGTAACTCGTAATAACTTAAACATACACAATCGAAATCTCTAGCCAAAAAAATTACGTCGGCTCTAAAGTTTTCAAAGTAAAAAGGAAAGACTTTGAGGTCCATGATTAAATACGTGATGATTAAGAAAAAGGCATTTTATTACACTTTGCTGACCAACATATATGATCGACTGGTAGCCTACTACTGCTGTTTGGCCTGTCGCCTTTATTGGTAGCTTGCCTCGCCCTGCTTATACCTCTGATCTCTTAGGTTGAGTTAAAAGTGCGATATGCCGAAATACTCCTGGCAGACCAATAAAGCGAGGCTAGGCAGATCGGGCAACTACCACCTGTATTTTGGTCACTGACAAGCTGGACCACTTTTATAGCAGAATAGTCACTAAAGGCTATTGTGAATTTTTTTTTTTTTGTCTCCTGCAGAATGAAAAACTGTTAAGTTCGTACGTTGCACGAATCGCTGACGTTGGTGATATGCCGAAACTCACTTAAAAATACAGTGGCGATGGGCGGACGAAGATGATATAGAAATTTATATGTTGAGACATCTTACGATCTACGCTTTATAAATTAAATAAATACAACCCTGAACATTTGCGTGATCAGTAGTATTGAACGGTCACAAGGCTATTGTAGAATAATGAACTTGTAACTTGGTAGTTTGCAATTATTCTGGTTTGACTGTCAAGTTTCGGCATTGGACCGAATGGCCAATTACAAATGATTAAAGTTAGTATAGCTCTTTGTCAATTAAGTCCGTTATTACTATATCCCGATAAGTCTATTTCTGGGTTTCCCCAGTGGTTTGAAGGCCTTTAGGGTGGTCTTATCTTAGGTTAAAATAAAATGGGAAGTCTTGACAAAGGAAAACGTAAGAAACTGTTCTGACATTGTCATTGGTTTTCTTCTATTGCAGAAGGGAGTCGGTCTATTAGACTACTCGTCTATAGAAGATGTTCTGTCTTATTGTCTTGCTGTTTTACCAAATTATAAACGAGCCTTTTTAGTGGTTAAGTATAACTAATATGCCAATAACCAATTTAATACATATAGCCTTATTCACCGGATTTGGTTTCTTATTCCTTCAAAGTCATCCTTTTTTATTTCGTTTATAATGGAGTTCGATTTACAGAGATTAAACTTTATCGGGAAAAAACTTGTCAAAAAGTTCCTCTTTAAGACTTAGTTTGTTTTTTATTTTGAATTGCTTCGTTTGAAGGACAAAGTTTAGGTCACTTTGAACTAGTTTGGCTAGTGCCCGGTCGGTCATCGTTCATCCCTCTTTTGGCTATACAAAGTATTTGTACTTTTTTAAGATATTATTTTCTACTTTGTAGTTTTCAAAATTGTACTTGATTAGTTTCTAATGATGCTATTTTCCTCGAGTTCTTAGACGGTAATCCGATTAATTACCCGGGGATCGATACATTCCATTTTGCTGCTTCTCTAATATGATTAACACATATGTATGTCATCAAAGGCAGTCATCAAAGTAGGAGTAGAATGCTAAGAGTGACACTCGCTGTCCTATTATTACGTTGTAATTAAAATGCTATTAACCAAATTGTGAAAAGTTTCCCTTCTGTTTCGTATACAAAGGTTGTTTTTTTTTGGGGGGGGGCAATCTAGGAAATGCACAAACAGAACTTACCCATTAGCGCACGAATAAATTGCAATTTTCTTTTTACACTTTTAACATTGCATTACGTACCTTCAAAGGCCCGTGCCAAATGACTGAACCTGCCGTCTGAGTTTAGTACCGACATGGGGCTTTTAACGTATACTATAGACTTGACAAAATAAACAGTTTTAGAATACAAAACAAAAATTAATAAATGTCAATCCTCTGCCGAACCGTCAACTCCATTAGTAAATTAATTTCGTTATACGGGAACGCAATATGGACATCAGAAAGTTTAACTTTCGTGTCATGTCTTTAATTGCCGCTTTTTGAGCTTTTCCAGCTAAAAGGTAATTTCAAAAATGATAGATTCTGATTAAAATTCGAATAGGACTGTTCATAAAGAGTGGAGTAAGTATAAATATTTATATTTTCATGTTATTATAAGACCAGTGTCTTTGAATTAGATTCCATGCTGATCCACGATATTGAGCGTGAAACGATTTTATATAATTATAAAAAACTAATCGGATAAAAGACAGAACATATTTATAACAGATTAATAGCTAGCTTTGCATTTGACATATTATAGATTATTATAGCCTGAGATTGGACCAATACTAGCCGGTGTTTCACAAGGTAGTATCCTTCGTCCAATCTTGATCACTAGTTACACTGCCGACTTGCCTAAAAATCCGACGTCATTATAGCCGACGCGGATGATAATGCATTTTTGCCTGACAGCGATCGTTTTCCAAGATACAAGAACATGTTAAGAATGATGAACAAAGCGAAAAACAAAAACACAGTGTATAGAAACAGACTTGTCTAGATCACATCAACAAAGACTCTGACATCATCTATAGTTAAATCCTTATGACGGTTAAATTGAATACATAATGCAGTAATAACATGACAGAAAACGTAGAACTAAGATGACGTGTAGGACTAAATAGCCAAGCTGCACTCAAACTGAGATAACATCATCGACAAACGTACACTGGGAGAACTACGTACAAAGAACCAATTGTCCCTTCTTTTAAGCCGTACAAGACCGAAGGTTAATGAAAAATATGACATACAATCAAGCAGAACTGATGAGCCACTATCAAGGTCTAGAAGCTAGAAAATTTGTTATAACTCATAGGTGGAAAAGCAAAATAGTCTCACCTGACGATCTGTATGTTGAACGAGGAAATCTGTTTGTTGAAACTTCAACCACTCTGGGAACAATTCCGCCAAGCCATACACAGTATCCTTTCTTCTAATCAAAAGACCTCAGAAGGATTGACAAAGCTTCTTACTACGTCCATAGCCGACTCCAAGTAACCTAACCTAACTACGTTAATAACCACACTGTACTATGACCTGAACATTCCTTTCGTCAACGAATTGAGCCGTTTTCACTAAAGTTCTATCCATATTGAAAAAACAGACTTACCCTCTCCTCCTATTGTATACCAAGAATATCAAAAAGGAATCTATCAAACCAACAACACATGTTATACATTTAGAGCTATAGTAAAACAGCAAATTGACGTGGAATTACCATAACTTCAAGGACCAAAATATTTAATGCGGAACTTATATTCTGCGATGTCATCCAATATTTGTACCGATCCTTCCGTTTGTGATGTATAACAACAATACATATCAACAAGAAGATCATCAACCCATCAATCAACTTAGATACTTAGAATATAGCAAGACAGCTCAACAACGTAAAATTTTCACTTGTCAATGTTAAGACTAAAATTAACAATACATATAGCAAAACATGTATAGCATTTGGTAATAATTTAGTAGTATAAGGCTACAAATTAATTAAATTAAAAAAGAATTAGTGGATAATTCTTTCCTTCTTTTATAAAAGATAGTTTCTACTCCCAGTTAGTTGTTTTCAACGTCCGGATTTCGAGTTGATAGCTCATCATCAGAATGAAGGAGTTCTACAACCACGTATCTCGTCATGGATTGCAAGACTGAACGGTACCCAATGTAACCCTGTTGTATTACATAGCTTCAACAAAGGGTGGTACTTGGATTGGTTTGAGAAAATTTTAAATTAAAAAATTTAAAATTGAACACGGAGATAAATGCATTAATAATATAATAGATTTTGATCTACCTCATATTTTAAATATATACATAAATAATATTAGACGGACAAAATAATCAAATTAATTTATTTTATTTATATTAATTTATTAATCTATTATTAAGGTATCATTATATTTTTTATCTTTTTTTAATTAATAAAAATTAATTAATACATAAATGAATAAATAAATTAATTAATTAAAAAATAAAAATAAAATAAATAAATATAATTTAAAAAATTTAATCACTAATTTATAATTAATTTCTTACAGTATTTATTAATGTAATATTTAATATGTTATAATTCCCGCTTTTCGCACGTTGATAATTGAGCGGCATCAAAAACCAGCTTCTTTCTCATTGGAACGTCGTGATGGTCGGGGTACCGGGCGGTCCAGTTTTGCAATCCATGTCGAGAGACGTGGTTGTAGAATTCCTTTAATCTGATGATGATGAGCTGTAAATTCGAAATCCGGCTCGTTGAAAACAACTTACTCTGATTAGGAACGATCTTTTTAAAAAGAGTGAACAACACACTTCACTCCACCATTTATCATTTCTGTAGATCTTTCTTGTTTGTTTATATGTGTCTTGGATTCCTATCATCATTTTAATATTGTCAAGTTTATTTCATAACATAAACCATTTTTAAAATATTCTGTATATTCGTATTTATGCTGTCTTGGCCGGTAATGTTTCTAAGGATGGGCAAAGCTGGCGAAACTTGCTTAAATAGGATTTTCCAACGTCAGAGAGTGAGTGAGAGGGAGGGAGAGAGAGAGAGAGAGCACAACTTTAACCCCCCTCTGAAACCTCAGAACTGAGAGAATGAGAGATTTGAACCCTTTCAACCCTCCTCGCTCTTCCCACAACCTACGCTATTCTCTTTTCCACAGAACACGTTAAAAAAAAGAAAATCAGGGTAACCCGCCTGAGAGGTACTTTGTTCATTAACATTAGGTTTCTAGGCTCTTTCTGACGCGAATTTAACTATTACATCAATCATTCTTACCTCGTTCAATTATATTGCAACCAATGCTTCTACCACCCTTTTCCCAGTGTTATTGTTAATAGCCTGTTTTTGACAATGTTTCAATGATGTCGTTTTAATTTCACTGATTCAAAAAACATTTCAACTAGAAATTAACCATAATTTGCCATAACGGCTTTTTTCTTATTTTTTATCGAGTGCTTTTAATTTTACCGAGCAAAATGTGAAAGGAGTGGTTCAATGCTTTCCTCGGGTTCTTGTTCTGGTCAAATATTGTAAATAATTGGCTGTTCGGTTTATAATTGGGTTTACTGTATTGGGCATATATTTTGAAGAACCATATGGGAAATAAGAGGCCGAGGAAAGACAACAGGTTCACAACTGAAATGACTAAATGCCTAATAGCGGTCAATTCAAGCGAAAATAGTCGGAAACGTCTGAATTGCAGAGACCAAGACGAAATCTCATAATTTAATATATTATTCTTTCTCCCTGTTAAAAAAAAAAATAGTCGGAAATAGTCCCGATAAGGATAGGCCATGCGAGGTTGACACTAGATACTTACTTTTGGGCCAAAGCCCGCATATGTGTCCGGTATGTGGAGAAAGGTTGCTCATTGTGTCACCTAATTGAAGGGTGTACTCCTTGGCTCTATGCAGAGACCGTGTAGAAATGCCTCTCGACGAAAGCAACTATCTGGATCCCCAGTTCCGATTTTGAAGAAACAGGGTTGGTTTAATGTATATAGTGCTGTAAATAACGTATTTTGAGAGGGAATGGATTTATTGTCGTGAATGTTTGGCGTAATAGAGCTGATGACAAAATATCAACCCTCAACCTAACAGAGTGAATGGTATGTAAATGAGAAAGAATGTACTTAAGAGAATGTATTTATGAGTGGGCGTGTGAATGAGTTTGGATTTAGGAACTGATTACATTAATGCTGTAATAACCTGGCTGCTGAGATCACCCAGAGCCGAACCTTGGTTGCTGGATGGATAAGACTGAGGTCTAGCCTCGGATTGCCAACACCCGAGGAGAGTGATTCTCGAGGCTTGCCAGTACTTTATTGTTAATTACAAAATCTGGAATTGCGGTGGACTGCGAGAAGTAATAGGCTCAACTCTGTACATCCATGATTTGAGCTTATATAATCAGTAATCAGTAATCTTTCTATCTGGCTTAAAGTTTGCTTACAGACCTTCTAATGAAGTTTCCTTCCGGATTTCGTGTGTTTTGTATTAATTCTTCTCTATGCTTGGTCTCTGAGGTTAAAACCATTTTCAAGCTGTAATAGCAGAACAGTAAACACCTGCACGGTCGATATTACCAAACTTTTAAAATACAAATTTGTTTAGATGCTTGCCATTTAACAAATTTACAAAAATTATTTGATATTTATGATTCGGTAATTAATTGAATTTATTGTGTGTTTTTCTTTTCAGACAATATGCAGTCGCTATGCAAGAGCCACTTCTTGCAACAGGTGTACAGAAAGATAGACGGGGCCGTCCTTAAATCTCGGAACGAAAGAAATTTGGACTGCGTGATCACATTTCAAACCGAATCCATCCTCCAGCGTTTTATGCTCAGGTTCGACCAGCTCAGTCTAGACTGCAACGACCACCTTTTTATTTTCGATGGTGCACACGCGGTCGGATCTTATAAGGTAAGAAACGGTTTCGTATCGTACAAGTTTCTATTGGAACTGAAGGAATGACACTAATTTCCGAAATTGAATTAATCCATTAGCGACTTCCAGAAATTTGGACTTGTTCAAATTAATTATTTAGAATTGGGCAACGCCGCGCTACTGATAATTAGGAATGATGATAAGGGTGATAGAAATGAAATTACCTAATGAGTTTTAATAACGACAAGAAGTTTGTTCTTAATGATAGTAATTAAATCACGGTTAATTTGAATCTGAAATACTGACATTTATTGTTTCACAAGCTAATATTGTCGCATAAATTTGTAGTATTTCTTAGTTTTGTGGCGGTTCGGGGTATAAAACAATAGCAGCAGCACTTCTTTTTTCAATAGACAAAATCGACTAAGTCTACAAAATATATATCTATGTATACAAATATATAAAATAAATTGGAACGAGGGCCATTCAGCGATATTAATCGTAATTGGCTATTATGGCCTAAAGTCAAGGATTGATCAACGACGTACCGACTATGGTCGCGCAGCCTCCTTCGAAGGTTGTAAGGAGTTGTTATGCTGGATTGGTTGCGGATTAATGGTTTGAAAAGAAATAATAGTTTAGAGTTTGGTCATCAGTGTGGTAGATGTTCCTGACGAAGATTGAAGCATCGATTATTGTTCCCTTCAGTATCCTCCGAGAGTTAGAAGGAAGTGTTCTGCTGGACAGGTTGCGGATGGATAGATTTGAATGAAAGAATAGATTTACAGTGGTATCTAGTCTAACGGTACTGGGATGTATGGTTTTGTTTGGATCAGTGTGGTAGATTGTATGATTGCTGAAGAACATCGACTTTTGATCGTTTCATTGTCCTATAAGAATTAAAATTAAGTGCTGTCGGGCAGGTGGTACACTAATGGATTGGAGTGAAAGAATGTTGGTTATTCACAATAAGCAAAGACTATTGTGAATTTTTTTTCTGCGAGAATTAAATGGATATATTGTGCAAGAAAGCTATAAGATTAATGGATTGTAATGGAATGATAGTTTAAGGTGAAATCTAGAATAGAGAAACTGGGCTGATGGTATGATTGAATCATATTCGATGATTTGGTTAGTGGCAAGGATCATCGACTATGGTGCGCTTTAGACCCCTCCGAGAGTTAGAAAAAAAATTATTATCGGGCTTATCAACCTCTACTGTGCGTAGGGTATGTTTTGTAAAGTTTGAATGTTTGGTTGTTCCGTTACTGTTCCAGTCAGTAAGTTTATATTGAGGTGATGAGAGCAGTGTAAGATTTATTATACACAATTGTTTTAGTCAGGTAAGTGGGATCCAATACTTTTGATCGGGTGTAGAGAAATATATTGCGCTGTTAACTTCAGGTATGGAGTAAAAACATGGGATTTTTGTCGGTTTACATTGAAGCTTTTTGCCTGAACCTGGGTTCCAGGTTACATCTTTTCTAGCCTTAAATGGTATGTGAAAGTTAATGTTTTGGAATGCAGAGGAAGAGTAAATTGCGGGTTCTTTTCTTCTGTCCAAAAGTAGTTCGAGATTCGCTGAAGGTTTGAGAAAAATAGACAGGTGGGAAAGTTTCGTAGTTAAAAGTAAAAACAGTATATTCAGTATATTGGGGTGGTAGTTTTTTACCTTAATTTTCCATTACTGGAGAATTTGGATATGAAAAACTTTTTGAAGAGCGGCAGGAGCGGGTTTAATAGCTTGTTCAAAATAGTTGCGGTATCGTCAGGAAGGTTAATGTTTTGGGATGAGTAGAAGATAATCTGAGTAAATTACGCAGAGTAAAGGAGTAAGCATGCTTCCCTGGGGAACGCCAGCTTAAATGGGATGAATAAAAGAAGAAGATCTGCCTAGGATGCTTGGAAGCATCGGATTATGAGATTCTGAGAGGCGTGTGAAAGTAAAGATGCTTTTGAGCTTCCATAGTAAACACTCGTTCCATGGCCGGTCGATAGCCTAGCAGCAATAAGCGGAAATTAAAAAAAAATCTCTTGTAGAAATTGTACCAGCCCTTATTGCTTACAATACGACTGTGTAGCCGGGACCCACAATCATTACATAATTGATTGCATATCAAACCATGTACACCGAAGCTGGTAGGCCTAGCCAGGGGGGATTTTCCATAATGAAAGTGTGCATATCTGAGGTCGGCTTTATTCAAGGGGTCGATTTGGACGTTGACCAACTGGGTAGGAGTTACTTTCGTGCTAAGTGCTCGAGTTATACTGTTGAACTGTTTAACGCAACACTATTAATTTTAAAACAATTCAAAAATGTACACATTTATTGTTTTTAGGCTGATCTCAGCTGCAGAAACACGAAGACTGCCGTCGGGTCTCTTTTTACGAGGACGAACTTCGTCACCCTCAAGTACGTGACTGATGGTTGGGGGACGGATTTGAACGGGTTCAACCTCGTGATCACTGCCGTAAAAGATTATAGTAAGTATTGAAAAACTATGCCTTAAAACAAGAATTTGAAAGTAATTTAGTTTGTTAAGGTTAAAAAATGAAAACTGGTTCGATTGAAGTCCTTCTCGAGTCCATTAATTTACAAATACAAATAATTTACAAGATAATACTACCATCCAACCGAGTCCGCATCATTGGGCTTTACTTAGCAGAATTTCGTGTAGCCCATATACAACTAAAACAAGAACTTAACTATGGATTACTTGGATACCTACTACTTGGACCAAAATCAACACGAACATACAACAAAGTAACCGCTTACAAAACACTCATCAGACCTATTGAACTTACAGAGTCCAACTGTGGGGCTATGCCAAATCCTCCAACATCCAACGAATTCTACCTTTCAATCTAACGTTCTCCGCCGTATCCTCAATGTTCTACGTCACTGATCAAACGATCCATAAACACCTTAAAATCCAATTCGTGAAGGGTCTGATTCGAACACGCTTCCTCTATATCCACACTAAACCATCTCTCCACCCTAGCCCTCTTTCCTCAATACCACCCTTACAATCCTCCACGCTGTTTAAAACTAAGACGGCCTTGTGACTTTTAATTAACCTATCCAATTAAATAAAGAGAGTTGGCTGGTTTCAACTACATTAAAAATAATAGTTGAAATAGTTCTCTATTTCTAGTTCAGAAATTAAGAGTAAACTCGGTATGAATGTCATTGAGCAATTATTTTTTATTGGCTAAGAATATTTTGAAGTACTGTGCACCTTATCTATCACTAATTTCAGTTATATTTTATTCAAAATGTAAATAAATATATTTGTATATAATACTTTTAATATAAGCAGAAAAGCAATTTTGCTGACACCGGACCATTATTTCAATTAAGATTAAAGGCATCTCAGTGTTTGCCCGGATTATCCCTTGGTTTCCGCCAGAGACCACTAAGCCAACATAGAGGATCTCTCAGCCTTCAATAATTAGCCACTTAATTAGTGGTTGGCAGGGTTTTAAAGCTTCTCACCACTTCAGGCAGTCCTACCACGACTTCTTACATCAGGTCATTCATGAAACTATTTAATCCGAATACCTAGATCATCGATATAGGTTATCAATTTATTGAATGTTTGGTATTTTTGATTGATTTAAAGGTCATATTAGTTAGGTTCAAATGTTTCATAAAAGATTAGAAAATCATGTGTACATGAAAAGAAGAAGAAACGTGTTAATGGTGTCGAATTATTTGCATAAGATTTTACATCAATTTTGTTGGATCCAACCTATTTTTCTGTTTTGACAATGAGCGAGACGTTAGAATCGTCATTTTAGTAGAAAAAACTTGAATCTATCCCGTTTATCGTTGTTTCTGCACTGTATAATTTTTGTGATTGAGATGTTAAACGTTAATATTACTAAGTACAACACGAGGCTCCAATCTATGAATTAATAGATCGTCGGACACGGGTGAGAATTGAGAAGATCCGTTGTATAGTAAAGTATGCCAATGATCTGTAAGTGTGGATAGGGAGTTATTCGGAAAATTACACCCTCCATCAATTCTACCCTTGCGGAATGTATCTTCCGGCCACAACCTGTCATCATTCTGGCTACTCTAATTTTCAATTCCAATATAAAAGCGAAGTTTGTAATTTTTTCTTAGTACATACGATGGTTTTTAACTCTCAGGATCTACTAAAAACAGTAGTATTTATAAATACATAAACATTTTTTAATAAGAAGACATCTTTTCTATTAACCAAATGTAGAGACCACAAGTATGAACATCTCGTCTCAAAATGTCAATGAATAGGTGAATATTTAGAAGAAGAAAAATAGTAAAATTTAAATTCTAACAATTGTGACATGCCGTTGTACAAATAACCATCTCTACTCGAAAATAAAGCGTCGTTCAACACATTTGCAGCATTGGAAGATTGATTAAATTATATATACCACAACAGAAGACTATAAGGGGTAAAAACATGGCATAAAAGAAAAGCTAAAATACCGACAAAATAAACAGAAAAGAGTAACATACTTGAAAAAGAAACAAGATATTAGAAAAGACCTAAATCTCAAAAAGGAAAGTAAAGGCTAGCCAACTCAAACAAACAAGGAATAAGTAGTTTGGTCGTTCCGATCATCCGGGTCTGTCTGTCCTTGCTGTTTTAGTGGGCCAGGTGCAAATCGGTATCCATTTCACATTTCAAGAAACCCTTTTGAACATAAATAACACGGAAATAAACACACCTTTGACCTGGCGAAAGGCCGAAAAAAGGTCCATCACATTATAGATTTGTAGAAGAAATCACTCACAAAAAAAGAGTCTATAAGCATATTATGGGACAATGGTAGACACTGAAGGCAATAAATTGTTTAATGGGGAAAATAATTTCTAGATTCTATCCAACAAATCGATAAATAATCAACGGAAGACATAAACTTTATAATTAAACTAACCTAAAAGAAGTTGTTTAAGATTCGCAAAAAAAAAGAGTCAAAAGCAATTAATATCAATATTTTTTAAACCAAATAAGTCTGAAATTTGACTCATCAAAAACAATCAAATTAACAACTAAACAGGATTAATTCTTGTCCTGAAGCCATTCTTGTATTTAATTTATTTCTGTACAATTATTACGTATCATTGGAAACCTCTACCAATGAACACCTAGCTGACGAATATTCAACAGAGCACCATAATTCTCCAAAGACACTTCAGCACAACTGAAACTTCCTTCTGAAAAAATCTATCATCGGCTACCTGATTGAACATCTCGTCTCAAAATGTCAATGAATAGGTGAATATTTAGAAGAAGAAAAATAGTAAAATTTAAATTCAAATTGTGGCATGCCGTTGTACAAATAACCATCTCTACTCGAAAATAAAGCGTCGTTTAATCAGTAGATTCAAAGTTTCATCTGAAATAAACTCAGTTTAAAGAACCCTCTGATATGCAATGAGAAGGATGAAACTACCTTTCATCCATCTTGGCATGCGAATCAATCACTCAACGGAGGCATGTCATTGCAGTATTGGCAGTCAATGATCTACTATTCGTAATTAGAAGAATCGAGTCGAATAAACCGAATTAACGAACTATGAAAAGTACAATAAGCCAAAAGGTTGCAGTGCTTGGATCAACCCTCTCATCGTCATCAACATCCATCTGAAAGACGACGAAAACATCTTCTTCACTTTGACTCTAATATCTGTAGTACATGCAGCTACCAGATCGAAACAAGATATATTATAATAATATTAAATACTTTCAGAACCTGTCGCCATGGAATCTCAAAATAGTCATAACCCTTCAACAATATAAGTATAACTGGTTGGCCAGGATATAAACAGGGTGAGGCAAGCCAACAAACCTACCACTAAATATAACAATGAGTAGCTTGGTCGCTTTCGATCATTTTTTACCTTGACTTAGTCTGTCACTTTAGTGGTACTTACTATCCCGGCTCACACTGCTCCTGATCAATTAATGATGTCGAAAAGCCAAGACGCGCTAAACCAAAACTGCGCGGTTACAGGCAAAATGATCGGAAGCGACCAAACTACAGGTTCATCATCCGCAAGTCTCAACGAGAAATCTCACATTAACCTTAAGTGATCCTTCAATACCACAACTATAAAAGAGGTTTTGTCAGGATTATAAATAGGGTGAGGCAAGGCGATGAACTGAATTTTACAATTAGTAGCTTCGTCGTTTTCGTTGCCCGGTCTGGCATTTTGCGCCATAACCAGAGGTGGGTTTCATCTTGATACACATTGCATATATCTCTGATCAACCACTGATGATGGCGAATAGCCAGGAGCTCAATTCATCCTGGAGTCATTGTTTTATTTATAATTAATTTATTCTCATTTAAAGTTTTCCTCCTTCTGAATCTATCTACACACAGATAGCCAATGACGCAATACTCAAGAGATAATAACTATTCAGAAATCGTGAGGTGCGGTTGGTGTGATGTAGGTTTCAGAAAAACATTTTCTTTATCGTGCCAACGTTTCGTTTCGATCGAGAGGGCATTCTCAACACGACACGCAAGAATGACATAATTATACAGAGTCAAACACTTTGAGCCCTGAAGATGATCTCAATAAAGATCGAAACGTTGGCACGATAAAGAAAATGTTTTTCTGAAACCTACATCACACCAGACCGCGCCTCACGATTTCTGAATAGTTATCGATCAACGGTCAGTAACCAACACTCATTTCTTCAAGAGATAATCCTCATTTTCATTAATCAACAAGGCATCCAACATCTCCTAGGTTCCTTATGCGGTGCATCCTAATCAATATATTCTTTACTATTAGACTGAAAATTATACAGAACACCTCAGAATAACATAAAAGCTCATTTATGATTAGTGGTTAGGCGCCCTGACCCTAAAATGACATCGAGCCTAGGAAAATTTAGTACCTATCTAAAGTTCGACCACACGTAACACAGCTGATATAAATCCCAGCTGCACAAATCATTGCCTGCCACGTTAAATACCAAGTGTCTCCTGTATCTTTCATAAATCAGCCCTATTTGTCCCATCGTACTTGAGTCCTAAAACTACCACACACGTACACAAGATTCAGTTAACTCAGAATCACGTTCTCCACGGTAGATGAGTCGAATTTGTGGAACAGCGCCTTAAACGACCCAGAAGTTGCTGTTCTGATCTTTTTTTAATGCTAAAATGCCCTCAATTATAGGATGATTAGCCTTCCTACCACATCATTGTAATTTAGCCTGCCAACCAACTTCTGCCTAACAGTGTTAGTTGAAAAATTTTACAGCAAACTACACTTTCATGCAATCTCAAGGATAGGTTGTGAACTTCACCTTCATTTTTGTACTGAAGAGTGAATTAGATTCATATTTCCATTAATAGACTTTTACCAGAATGCCTCAAAGTACCCAATGAAGATAGTGAAATGATGAAACATATCTGTCTGAAACATTCAATGAGAAGACACGAACAAAGTTGTTCAGCACTGATCTGGGGGTTTAAATTTATTGTTTAAAGAGCATCGATTAAGTCCTCTATGCGTAGCCGGTACGGTAAAAATATATGAGAGTTGCATTCCGGCCCTCAACCGATGAACTGTTAACAAAAGTGAGACAACGACAGGTCGAGGGCGTGATTTCAATTTAGTCCGACCCGGGGAATTAATAGAAGTGCTTTTAATTGATGTTTCTGCAAGGGAGAACTAACAGCCTATCCAAATATTGACATTCTTCTCGTAAATCTCAGGTCACAGGTAACCAATTCCTCAAAATTTATTTGATAAAATTGATTGAATTTTTGCCCTGACAAGTTCACAATCTACGAAAGCATGTGAGCCCTGGAGAAATCTCGTATATTTAAAACTACTTCAAAAAAAAAGGGAAGAAAATGAAATACTTGAAATATTAGAAACATATTATAATATAAACCACGGGTTTTACGAACGAAAAAACCGGAAACGTGTCTGGCAGGCCAAAACAGCGAGGACCAAGATGTCCGGAGGCGGACTGGAAGTATGTTTGAAATGTATTATTAAATGTATTTTTTATAATTTATGAGAAAACTAGTTCTGATTTTATATAGTTATGTAATTGTAGTATGTAATTTTGTGTAAAAAATAAATTCGTAAATTTATAAAATTTAATAATATATAATTTATAATTATATCTAATTAAGAAAGTGAAATTTATTATTATAATTATAAGATCCTTGATTTGATTAATTGGTGGTGCCCAACTATTGGGTTGTCCGGAAAATAATGCAGGATTTTGGTATTAAACAAAAAAAAAGAAACTAGTTACTTTAAAGCAATGTTCTTTAATCAAAATAATTTCCCATACTCTCAATACATTTCTCCCAACGTGTTGGTAACTTATTAATTCCGTCTGAGTAGAATTCAGAATTTTTAGAATTGATAAAGTCAATAAATGCATTTTCCAGTTCCGTTTGATTTTTGAATATTATGTGTTGTAAGTAGTGGTCCAGGTGTCTAAAAAAATGGTAGTCAGTAGGCGAGAGGTCCGGAGAGTAGGGTGGGTGAGGCAAAGTTTCATAGCCAAGCTCCAATAATTTTTGTGACGTTACACGTGACACATGTGGTCGAGCGTTGTCATGCAACAAAATGGGCCCTTTCCGATTGACCAAAGAGGGCTTCATTACTGCCAATTTCTGATGCATGGTATTAATTTGGTTACAGTATGATTCAGCATTGATGGTTTCGCCAGGATTTAAGAAGCTGTAGTGTATTAAACCAAATGAAGCCCACCATACCGTAACCATTACCTTTTTTTGATGAGTTGGGGGCTTTGGAAAATGTATTGGAGCTTCTCCTTTGTCGAGCCACTGTCCAGAACGTCTAGTGTTATCGTAGAGAATCCACTTTTCGTCACATGTAACAATTCTGGCCAGAAATGGGTCATTTTTGTTTCGACAAAGAAGTGATGCACAAACATCAAAGCGCTGATTTTTTTGGCGATCGTTTAATGAGTGTGGAACCCAATTTTCGAGTTTTTTCACTTTTCCAATCGCCTTGAGGTGGTCAGCGACGGTCGTTTTACTGACTTTGAGTTGCTCTGCAAGTTCTCGAACAGTTGTTTTGGGGTTTTCTTCCACCACTGATCGCAGAACATCATCATTAAGAGAGGAAGGCCTTCCACGACCTTCTTCATCTTCAAGGCTGAAATCTCCCTCCCGAAATTTTTTAAACCACCTTTGCACAGTGCACTCATTAACACAACCCTCGCCCCAGACTTGGTTAATGTTTCTAGCCGTTTGGGCTCCGCTTCGGCCGAGTTTAAACTCGTAAAAGAAAATCGTACGAAATTCTCGCTTTGACATTATAAGGATGACTGAATTATTTCCAAGTAGCGGAATGCTACAGAGGTAAACAAACAATATCATTTGGAAGAGGATTAATAAGTGTTGACATTCATACAATGAGTAATCCTGTAAACGTAAACAGAATATTTTATATAGATTTTTTTTAATGAAAACTTAAAATCCTGCATTATTTTCCGGACAACCCGATAGAATAAGCGTTAATGACTCGTATTGAGAGATCTCAATGATAATTGTCCTGCTATGTTCCAAGAGAACCTTTGGTAATTGAGCAACACTGTTAATTAAGTGCAATAACGATTAAGTTAAATTACTCGCTTACTAAAATCACTGGTAATGAACAATATTGTCTCGGCTGAAATGAAATGGGATGGAGTAGTGAAAGTAAAGGGCACATTTATCAACCTTAGTTTTAACTTTAATTAGCCCATTAATGAACTTTTTTTTAGCTAAAACTGTTTGCCGGAAAGATTTCCGTGTGTCTGGGACGATGGTGTCGAGTTTCTTAGTTACCATGTGCATACCTAGTTACCATGTCTCCACCTACTTCCGATCCTTTCCAAAAACCTTATAAAACTTGTAGGTCGATCCTAAATAGTTAGTTATTATAGGTGGGTATGTTATCTAGCCACACCTGCCTTTAACCTTGACTTACCAAATTACTCTTATAGCTGTATTATTAAGGATCATTAAGGCTATTGCATAATTTCTCGTTGTGGTCTGATGAACCTGTAGATTGGCTATATCCGATCGTCCTGACTTCCCTCTCCTAGTTGGTTAGGTCTGTCGTATTCAGGTTTTGCTGTATTCATTAGTATTCTGTTATCATGTATTACCCTGCTTATATCCCTAGCCAAATAAACCACTTTTATAGCCACAATACTGAGGGTCTCTTATTACACGAATTTTTGTTACGGTCTAAATGGTAATGAACCTAGAGATAGGTCATTAGCTCTAATCTGCTGCGTCTCGGTATTTCGCCATCATCTATGGTTGATCATGGATATCTGCCGTGCTAGCGAAGATAGCACACACAATACTGGCTATAGCAAAAATGACAGATTGGATCAGCGGTGAAAAATGATAGTTGAAAACGACTAAGCTAATCACTTTCAAATTCATGGAGGGTTTGTTGTCTGGCCTCACCCTATCCCTGGCAAAATTTGTAGCTGTACTATTGAAGGGTCACTAAAGGTTATTGTAAGATCTCTTGTTGAGGTCTGCGGATGATGAGCCCGGCCGTCTACGATCTATTTTTCAGCCAGCTTCGAAATTTTGGTCTGACGTAACTTTGCTTTTCGCCATCATCAGTGGCTGATCAGAGAGATATGCAATGTGAGCGAAGATAACAACCCACCTCTAATTATGGCAAAAAAGGACAGGCCGAATAAACGAAGGCTGGTCGAAAATGATCGAAAACCACCAATCTACTTCTTGTCAAATTCAGAGGTATGTTGGTTGTCTTGCCTCAACCAGTTTATAACCTTGACCGACTTTCTTTCATAACTGTAGTATTGAAGGGTCACTAAACAGCATTACTACTCGTACGTAAATTGACACTCTTGGGCATATGATGTATCTTCGGTGGTTGGTCAAGAGTATAAACCGAGTGAGGCACCAACGAACACTACTTAAGGTCGTGAAAAGCCGAAACGCCTCAGAAATCTGATCAATAAGGACTAAATGACAAAAACTATTTGTTAAAAACTGTAAAACTGGTTTTGTTCATTGCGTGAAAGACCAGGAGAAGAAGTACAAACACGCACAGGGTCGGCGATGCCCTCCTATTTGTCGGCCTCTCATAAACTTCACACACACACACACACACACATATTATATATATATATATATATATATATATATATATATATATATGTGTATTTCTCTTAGGGTTTCAAAAATTTGTTGTCAGTTCAGTGTACATAAAAGTTAGACTATTTTTGCAAGTTGAGACGATGTTGAGTTAAACCATTGATAACTTAAAGGCTCCTTGGCTTATATTTAAACGAAAGTTAATCGTTGAATAACAATATTGATATGGACAACCTTGGAGTGTTTGCTGCGTGTTAATGATACTTCTCGAATAGAATATTAAACGAAAAAACACCAGCCGCACTTTGATTTTCCAAAAAGGGATGCTAATTTTTGCTCACAAAGGGGTGTTTAAACACCGTAGGGGCAACTTTCATGCCTTTCTATTATGCAGGGAGGAAGAGGACCGTCAAAGAGAGAAAGAGTTAATAACAGGCAGAAAGGATACAAATAACTAAAAACCTCCTAACGTTTTATAATTAGCAGGGTAGAAGTGAGTCTTCTAATTCCATTTGATTTTGAAAGTTTTAAGCCCCGGGTGTCACGTAGGCCAAACTGAGAAGCGAGGTCGGCTGTTAATCGAACGTCCGCACCATCGATTTGTCGCTTTAAGCATTATGACTCAATTGTTTTCCATTGACTTTAATGGGCTTAGCCCGTCTGCCAATCTAGCGCGGTTTTTAACACAAGTGCACGAAAAGTTTTGTACATTTCACCTTTACAATTTTAACACTCACGCTTCATTGAGTATAATCCTTTAAAATGTATTTACAAATGTAAAGTAAAATCATTATACATAATACATAATTTATATTTAATAGTGGCACTGGCGGCTGTTTTATAAACGTATTTAATAATTGTTTTATTAATATTAGCTTTCGTTAAGCTTAGGACAACATTTGCACAACCTTTAACGTTGAAAATATCTTAAACATTCAAATCTTTT
The DNA here is from genome assembly GCF_000648675.2 of Cimex lectularius. NCBI lineage: Eukaryota > Metazoa > Arthropoda > Insecta > Hemiptera > Cimicidae > Cimex > Cimex lectularius. The sequence continues at coordinate 1,580,500 of NW_019392742.1, forward strand.
AAGCAAACACTTTTTTAAAGCATACAAAATTCAGAATAATTTTTCTGTTCTTATGATCTGAACCCTGACACCGGTCTCTCTCTCTCTATCTATCTATCTATCTCTATCTATCTAAGTATCTATCTACCTATCTCTCTCGCACTCTCTATCTAACTATCTATCTCGTGTGTGTGTGTGTGTGTGTGTGTGTGTGTGTGTGTGTGTGTGTGTGTGTGTGTGTGTGTGTGTGTGTGTGTGTGTGTGTGTGCGTGTGCGTGTGNTATCTAACTATCTATCTCGTGTGTGTGTGTGTGTGTGTGTGTGTGTGTGTGTGTGTGTGTGTGTGTGTGTGTGTGTGTGTGTGTGTGTGTGTGTGCGTGTGTGTGCGTTGTTAAACATGCATTTTGTCTACAAAATAATGCATATACATATGAAAATTTACAAAAAAATTTGAGTACTTTAAGTCTCATCACTACGACCGATACAAGCCACAGGGGAGCATTCTTTGTCCTATCCTTGTCAACTATACTGGTGACCTACCTGCACACCCACATCATTACTATCCACGCGCACGATACCGCAATTTTGTCCTCTAACTCAAATCCTATCCAAGCTAACTACAACATCCAAGAATACCTTGGGTTTATCGAAGACTAGTGCAAAAACTGGGGGCAAGACTGAATGAAGAAAAATGAACTGAGAGACTTTCACATTATGTTGCATAATGTTATAGTTTTCAGCTGTTCTGCCTGGTTGTTATTACATTTATCTACAAGTTGGTACTGTCCTGCAATAATTTTCTCTTGAAAAGAACAACGAAAGAACAGCTCACCTGATTCTTCATTCGGAGTTTTGTGCGCGCGCGCGTGTGTGTGTGTGTGTGTGTGTGTGTGTGTGTGTGTGTGTGTGTGTGTGTTGGGGTGAGAGAGAGAGAGATAATTTCCCAAATGGTATCCACATTTAAGTTAAAATTTGGCTAATCACTTTTTTTTAGAACACGACTGCAAAGAGTTTAGGTGCACAATGCGAGAGTTCTGCATAGCGACTGATCTCGTCTGCGACGGTATAAACCACTGCGGGGACGAGTCGGACGAAACAAGCTTCCCAAAATGCTCCAGTGAGTAGAAACGAATAAAATGATTTCTTTTTTCGTCCAAACATAGCTAAGTGTGTGGTTTTTGTTTTTTCCAGGGGACGATATGGGAACAATTTTCGGAATGAGTATGACGCTGTTTGTAGTAGCGATTGTAAGCGGCGTTCTTATCGTCTGTGCTATCGTTGTCGGAATCTCTGTCTGCATCTGCAGGCAGCCACCTCTTCAGCACCAAAACACCAATCTCCCTCGTAAGTAAAACAGTCTCTATTTGGCTTAATACCTTTAAATTCTTGCTTTCTGTCTTCATTTTGTTTAAAAAAAATAGTTTTGTAGAGTTAAAAAAATAGTTGTACTATATAAACCTAAGATTTCTGTTCGGAGCGACAAAAATAAAATTAGATTCTATTGAATCAATAGCGGCTATAGTCATTCTGAACTATTTTGTCAAGAAACCGATCAAGTTATATTTTATTTGCTTAAAGTTTCATGGATATTAAACACATGTACCCAAGAAGAAAGTTTCATCATATTCAAAATAAATGATAAAATTTCTTTATGAGGTCTGTAGGTTGGTGGACCAACCTGTCATTTCCGATCAATTTCGGTCTGGCTATCCTCGATGTTTTGGTCAGTCAGGTTTCGTTTGTCAGTGATCAGGGATATAAGGTTTGAGGTAAGATTACAACCCCACCACTGTCGATGGCAAAACCCGACATGATAAAAATAACTAGAGATGACCGAGCATTTTCATATTATATCACCATTCTTAATTAAGTTGTTTGGAAAGCAAACAGGTGATATCGATATGTACGAAGTGCAGTAACTAACCGAGGACGTCACCCTGAGGGACACCTGCGTCTGACTTGTACAAAGAAAAGCATTCGATTCTAAAGTATCTGAAGGTAGGACTTGACGAAGGAACGAGGAAGTGTTCTAGATCAAATCCAGGTGCCAACATCGAAAGGCCGATATCGAGGAAGACCCGCGAGCCGAATTCATTCTTCTCAACGAGGAAGTGATGGCTTTAATAATCCTAAATCCAATTGTTGGTCGTGGAGTATTTGCTCTGTAAGAGCATTTCGGAAGGTGGTGTGGTTTTTGGGTTTATGGATTGGGTATGGAAAACCTCCATGGATTATACGCAAATATGAACATCTGCGATTTAAAAACTGCGGTGATGAACCTGGTTTTGGTCACTGGTCGTTCAGACGCGTTCGGCATTTCGTCATCTTCGGTGTTGTGTCTGTGCGGTTTCTGTTGAGTCAGGTCCCATTTGTAAGTTTGTGAAAGTTGTAAGAAGCGTGCTTTGTATTCATGAAGTTGTGTTCCTTATGACAAAAGCAGCGCTCCTTCTTCACGAAATCACACAAAACGATGGCACTATTGAATAGTATCACCTGTTGGTCTGAATATTAAAGTTTCAAGTATGGATTAGTTTGTAGAGAACAATGTGTGGATTAGTTACTAAGTCCATAAAGCTAATAAGGTAGTCTTTCAAAAAAAGAAGAGTACAGTATCTTTCTCACTTCACTAATTTTTATACCTTCCCCCAGCTTTTTAACAGGCGCGTAGAATTGGTCAGAGGCGGAAATCGGCGGACAAAACTATTGCTGCTAAGTAGTCTTTTAATAGAAAGCATAACATCGGAAAGAATAAATTGTTTTGGAGAAAGAACAATAGAGAAGAACAACAAGAGAAACAGAGTTAACAGAATATTATTAATGATGACGGGAGCTTTTCCCACTACACCAACCCTAGCTTTGGAAGTGATAACAAACACCACACCTCTACACATTGAGGTCAAGGTTAAAGCACTAACCAGCTGCTATAGATTAATTAGTGAAGGCAGCTGGAACCATAAGGGAAATAATATAGGACACTCGAAAATTTTACATTTATTGAGTAAGGTCAACAACCAACTACTGGGTGTAAGCGATAAAAAGGGTCTGATGATGACCATCGTAGTCTAGATTGCTACACCGATGGCTCACTCATTAAGGATAAGGGAAGTGGTGCTGGAATACACATACCTAAATTAGGGATCAGCATCTCCTATCCTCTTGGTAATAACACCTCGGTCTTTCAGGCAGAGGTCTGGGCCATTAATGTCTGCTGTAGAACACTGATGGATAACAAGATTAAGGGAAAAGATATTAAAATTTTTTCCGACAGTCAGGCCAGTCTAAAATCATTACAAAAAGAACTATCAACATCTAGACTGGTAGAGGAAACCGTTGAACTCATTAATAGGACTATCACCAGGTATGAGAATAGGGTAACCCTCGTATGGATACCTGCTCATAAGGGGCACTATGGCAATGAGGAGGCGGACAGCCTGGCCAAGGAAGGTTCAAATACTGAGTTCGTCGGACCACAACCGGTATTACCCCACTCTTTAAGCACAGCAAAAGAGAGTATAGGTAGCTGGGGCATGAAACAATTCCTTAAGGAATGGAATATGTCCCCAGGATGCAGACAATCGAAGGAGTTTCTGAAGGAAATCAAACCTAAAGAATCGAAATGGCTATTCTCTAACTCTAGGAGGGGAATAAGGAGGCTGATAGGTATCCTAACGGGCCATTGCCCCTTGAGAAGACACCTCTTCATAATGGGTACTCTACCAGACCCCTTCTGCCGCTTCTGCGAAACAAAAGAAGAAACGGCCCGACACTACCTCGCAGAATGCGATAGGTATGCTAGGGAAAGATTTAATACTTTCGAAGGAGAGGACATAACCAAAACACTCCCCAGGATAAAATGGTCCACAATCCTGGGGTTTGTGAATAGGTCCAATAGGTTTATACAGGACTCGTGAGCCGACCAGGTCCCGGACCTTCTAGGGATGGGGTACGGGCCTACTCAGGCTTTTAACCCCTCGGGTCCTGGTCGCCCGCCCTGTGTAATATATATAACAGAATATTAGGTTATGTATTCATTCTGGAAATTGGAAGGTCGCCCATGCAAGGATGACGAGAAAGACAATGACAAATTTGTATGTTTGCGTGTTTATTTTTATATTTTGTTAGCCTACATAGTTTTAAAAGGACCCACTGATTTACTAAAAGTTGAACTTAAAGCAGTGTTTGAAGGCGAAATTGGTTGAACGATGCAAACATTGCTCGGAAGAGAATGCCTTTACAACCCTTTCTGCTCTTTTAAAGGCTTGTTTAAAACAGAAATAGGGCATTACTTTTAAACTTTTTCTTTCGAAGTAATTCTCTTTAATGATCAAGCTTTTCTTTTTTCGTCCTTTTTTATTTCCTTTTACTAACTTTCTTGTCGTGTAATTTAAAAGGTTGTTTTGTAGTCATGTTTCTCTAAAGGCAGCGTTATTTGCTAAGTAAGCCGTTAATTTAATTTAGGCATAATATTTTCCCTTCCATTGGTTTCTTCTACTTATTTTGACATTGTAAGAGACTATAGGCTGTAATGTTTTTCAAAAATTGGATCTAGTTTTTTATAAAATTGATTTTACTTTAAAATCAATTCATGTTCAATTTATACATTCTATTCGAGTCGTGTTACCATACTAATTTGGCTCATGAAATGTACAATCTAACAAAAAAAAGCAACCTTTTGGCAAAAATTGTGAAATTAGTGACCAAGGTGCCGAGTGGTCGGGCGTCCGACTCGTATTTGCCACGCTAGCGGTTCTGGGTTCGAATCCCACCATAGATCATGGCTTATTAATTGAGAATAATATGAAAAAAATATTTATAAAGTTCGCGATGCCCAATGAGTAGTCGGATGTAAAAGCCACTGTATAACAGGAATTACTCTACTTTATTTGTACATGGTGAAGGGTTAGTGGTCGTTTTTGTAAGGTGTATAATATAGTTCGATTTTCCATTTTTCGTTTTTCCCTAAATAATTTTATATATTTTCACAGATATTTTTCCTGGGGTCTCTGGAGTGATGTTTCGTCGTCGCCATGCTCTTACTTTGGTTTGTTATCATGCCTCACGCTGCTTATAACTTTGACTTACCAATATATTCTTCTTATAGCTGTAGTATTGAAAGGTCATTAAAGGCTAAATGATTTCTCCTTAGGTCTGAAGGGTGAAGAACCTGTAGATTGATGGTTTCTTTTTGTCCTGACTTGCCTTTCCTAGTTGTTTAGGAATGACTCGAGTTTCATTTTGTTGGTTTCTCAAGTGACGGTCGAGGCGAGGCAATCACCCCGCAGACCTCACGGACAAATCTCATAACGAAAATATTTGATTAAGTATACAAGGTTGGTTATAAGCAGGGTGAGGCAGGACAATAAATCCATCAATGAATATGGTAAAAACGGAAATAACTATCTAGGAGACCTCGGTGGTTCCATGGGTATAAATAAAAGGCAATCATTAACCTTGCTGGATGAACAATGAAAAAATCAATAACTGCTGGACTTTATCTGTCGGGTTTAAAACCGTTGCTTATTTTACCGGATTTCAATTTGAACTGCGTTCGTCGGTTTGTGCTGTCATTGTTTGTACAAATGCCCGGTTTGTTGGACGCTTTTCGTTATTTTCTCTCATATTCCTCTTGAAACGCGTGCTACATAAAGTGGTCAACTGGAATAGCATAAACATGACAAAAAGCGGAGACACATCAGATAATGCACGAAAAACCAGCGTCCGCCATTCGGCCCTATTCTCTCTCTCACCTCTTGTACCATTTTTCATCCCTCGTACATACTACACACTTATTTTCCTATTTGTTCATCCAAACAAACTTTACTTAGTTTCTAGACGAGGGCTGCTAACTAGTGGGGGGCTAACAATTCAGTCCTGCGCTCCGATAAATAATTTAATTTTTTTGAGGACCCGATTAATTCGTTTCTTTGATATTATTTTACATTAAGTGCTGCAATTATTGGTTTTTCATTTATTTTATTTAAATATAAAATAATTATAATGTGAAGATCTACAACCTGACAAATGATTCTTGAAGCATCAATATAAGTGACTTCTTAGCAATGTCCCCGAAATTCCATTCAAAAATACTACTTGTTGTCATTTCTCATATTTTTATTAGATACAATTTTTGCATTGTATTGGGCAATATTTAGCTAATAATGAAATTAACGATTTAAAACCATAGCCAAGATATCATTCATATTCATTTTGTTAATTAAACATAAAAAAGAATGCATTATTTAAACAATATAATTATTGATAAAATAATTGTGGAAACTGGAAGACAGAAAGCCAAGTACAGTTTACCCCCTCAACAGCTATGTTAAAATGCATGCCCCCCCCCATTTTCTATTCATTGGTGTCATAAAAATATGCTTTATAATAATTGTTATGGATGTGGCTGATGCCTACCTCGGTTGTCCAGCTGATTGCGTGCCTGTAGTTGCAGAGCTGAGCTCGACCGGTGCCAACGGAGCAGGTGGAAGGAAGCTTCCGGAAAACTTGCTACCCCCTGCGGGGCTCGGGTACAGCGGATCACTCCGGGCCCGCCTCTACTGCCAGGCAAAGTGAGCACCGCTCCTTCTGATAGGTAATTTGCATTCATCTCCTATCAATAAACATATAAATCATATTGATAAATTATTTATTACTTGAGGATATAAGTATTGATATGTTACAAATTAAACTCATTATTGTATTAACAAAAAAAATTTGATCAAAAATAAGATTTTTAATCCTTCAATTATAAAGTAACTTAGTAAGTTAAATATGTCAAAATAATGATGACATTAGCATTTATAATCACTTTTACAGGTTGATTGTAAAGTTAAACTTCTAAATTATTTTTCAAAATCCATTTTGCCACTTATTAACCAATTATTATTTCACTAAGTCCCATTAGTTTTTTGTTTTTGTTTTTTCAAATTAAATATGTTGTTTGTGTCATTTAAAGTTGTTTGTTTATTGTAGCGATGTCTCCTCAAACCAAAAAGATGAATGGTTTGTTTAGGTGAGTAACAGTGTCACTAGTGACTTTTTTTTTTATGAATATTTGACTTAAATGTGGTTTTGTGGTTTTAGAGGTTGGTGAGGAGCCCTGCAGGGTATCATCCGAATGGGAGCAAGTACCCAGCACCCACGGAAATTCAAAGACGCTTTTTTTTACACTTTTGTTTTTGTTTAATTGTGACATTTTAGACTGTTTAATAATGAGGGATGTACCGATGTCTACTTTTAAGGATTATAATTCAACATTTTAACATCCTCTTTTTTTTTCTTGTTTTAGGTTAAACCAAAATATCATATATGTGTCATCATTTGTTGCAAAGAATAACATCTAGTGTGTTATCCTTATTCATGTATTTTTAGTTGTATTATTGTTTGACATTAACAAGCACGCCATGTTTAAAAAAAAATTACAAACTGTGTGCTACATACTCATTTCACTGGTGTTTAGATGAAAATTTGTTTTGTAGTCTTTAGATGACATTTGTCAATTAATGTTAAGTAAGTCTCTTGTAATGTGTGACAATAGATCTTATACAGGATATTTTCTATGGGACACATTTACTTCATAATAAGAATTAAAAAAATTGTATCATAAAGTGTTTCTTGTGGCATTTAGCAAAAAGCTGACGATGCCGTTATGCAAGGTCATGCAAGAGCTTGACAGCATCTTTGAGTGAATGGTGAAATTATTTTTTTGCATAAATGGCTAATGTTTCATTTTGTTTTTAAATGTGAAAGGAAGAATTGAAGTTTTTTAAAGAGAAGAATTACTGTCTAAATGCTTAGTCAAAATATCGAAAGGGAAACATCCCTTTCCATGCTTTGATTCTTTGTTGTTAACTTTGTAAGTTAAAAAAACTGCCATAAATCTTTCCAATATTGTTCAGTGTCTAGTAGTGCTTTATTCACAACATATCACCTCTCATATTCAAAAAACTAAAATAAAATACCCATTGATATTATTTCATATCAGAATGTACCCAAGTCATCAATCATATCATCTTCATATCCCGCAAAGGTATAATACATAAGTTTATAATAAAATGCGTTGCAATATAAGTGCCATGCATTCAAAAAGATGCGTAACACACTAATTTTATAGTGCCAATTTAAATAAAATAAAACTCAATAAAAAAAACATAATCTATATTACTACTGTAAGTAAATATTATTTTTATTACTATTTATTTTCAGTTAATCTCTTTCAGTAGACATTCATTAGTAGTGTCTGGCAATCTATTGTTCAACAGAGAACAGTATTAGTATTTTCCTATAAGATTAGTAAGTGCAGTTTTCATAGTTTAAAACGCATTCAAAATGTCTAGAGAAGTGCTTAAAGATGTTGGCCCAAGGCAAAAGAAAATATATATTATATTAGGAGATTAAAAATTATTAATGGAAACAATAAATGGGGGATAAAAATATTAATAAAATTGTGATTCCGTGTAGTGAAATAAGTTACCTTCGTTTTGTTATATGTTGAAATTAGTCTTTGGTTTGTTGCTTTTGAACTGCTCAAAATGTATTGCAATTTTCAAGCTCACACTCTCAGTAATTTATCATGGTGTGTTATAATGTGATGGCGTTGATGATTTACATTATATACTTCATATTAACAAATTTAAAATCTGTACTTAATTTAATGTTTTTAGGTGTCAATCAACTTAAAATTTTCACGAATGGATGTATTTACCGTTATGGTTATTGTATTTTTTAACAAATTTATTGAAATATTGCAAAAATACAAAGCTCCTTAACCAACAGTTATTAAGTAACAAATTAGTAGGACTTTTGATTCTTAAACTTTCTAAATTTTAAGATATTCAGAATTTTAGTTAATAATTAATTTTTTAATACAAATATGATATGTACAGAAACTAATCACAATTCTTGAGCTTATCTTTAACGTAACAAAAATACTCTAGTAATACTAATTCAACGAGAAACATTTAAACTAACAAAAAAAAAATTAGAAAGATGGTCTGTAAAAATTACGACCAATCTTTCCCAATATTTTGATAAACACATTTATCACACTTTGTATAAAAATCTATTTTAAAAAATCAATTATTAGAATTGGACATATCCAGCAAATATTTTGTGATAAAAAATAAATTACTGAAGCAGTGAGTTTGGAAATTAAAAATCATAAGGGTTTTTTTTTATACAAGAAATGTAAAAAGAAAAAATGTTCTGTTACATATTGTATTCTATATACATTCTATAACATTTACTTGAGATTTTCACTTGTTTACCATGATATTTAGATACCAAAATATTTTACTAAACAAAAAGACAATATGTAACAAAAAAGAAATTGAATCTAATGTTAAACAAATTAATAATTTGTTAATATCAGATGGCCCAATGGAGAAACCTACCAAAAAAATTTATTATCCACAAGAAAGAAATACACGGTTTATTAAAACCTTTCTAATCCTTTTTTAAATTTTTTTAATGAAAGCACAAATGATGTGGATTGTGTTCATATCATCTAGTGTGCAAAAACTAAGTGAAAAATGGTCTAGTTGTAAATATTAATTCAATTGTCACCTAAATTTTTGTTAATAATGAAGTACAAGCAAACTTTGCCAAAACAATGGATGAAAAAGCACATTCAGAAATCACAAAGTTGTAGGTTGAAGCCTAAAATATTCTCTTTATTATTATTTTTTCTCAGTGTATTCATCAAAGTAAACCACTTTTGTTATAATAAACACATTATTAAGTAAATTGGTGAACTAAACAAATGTGTAATTTGTAAATAACACTGTACGCACATTGAAAGATATTTAATTGTAACTTCTTTAGTTAATTCTAAAGCGTTCATAGCCAACCTTTTCCATAGCATATGTTCAAGAAGTTAATTTGTAAGATTTTTTAATTTTTTTTTTTTTTTAATAGACTGGTCACTAATAGAAAAATTCAAAGCTGTGAAGTAGTGATTTGCAGGATGTATAATTTTTGACTATGTATAATTTCTTTATAATCAAATCTTATCCTTAAGAAGTATTGTTTGTTTATGGCATTGAATGTCTATCCATAAAGGAAAAGTTATGATTATTTAGCACAATATTATTTGTAGAGCTTTAAAAGAAACATTGTTAGCTTAAATTTATGAAATGCTTATTTAAAAAATGTAAAAGCTGAATATCTCCCAAAACTACTTTTATGCAGTAGTACAAAATGGAGAATTAAGCTGGTTTTATAATTGAATTGTGTTACTTTTGTATATTGTATGTTTATAAATATAATATATACTCTAAAAATTAAAATAGAATAATTTTTTAAAGAAATTTATCATATAATTAACTTACAATGAAGTTGGTTTCTTTTTCAGTTTGTACATTACAAAAACGTTATTTTAAAATGGTTTGTGATCAATCATGAAAAATAGAAATACACTTTGATTCACTTACGTTATACCAGTTTTCTCATTAAACATTAAATCCTTTTCAAGGTCAAGAAAACCTCTTTTTTTAATTATATTCAGTTCAAACTTTTCAGATCCTTTTTGACGTTCACTATAGTTCTCTAAATTTCTTGTTCCCTCGTTTGAAGTTAAAGCACCGATTGACATGAAAATAATGGCCACAACCACATTATCAGAGTTCAAAATTACAAACAAAGAGAACAGCACCTTCTGATTGAGTCATCCAGAATAATGTGTGCATATGAAACGACATCTCCAGAACAAAATAAGTAAAATAAGAAAGGGGACCTGTTCAGAAATGAAAGTATTTGGCAATATTATTATTTTCATACCTTACAATTTTCAGACTCATGATCACACATCCAACTTATATATGGCATAAAATGGAGCAAAGAAAGGCAGAGGAACTACAAGAAAAAGTCTAAAGAATCGCATGCTTTAGCACCATCTCTGGGGCTTTTTAAGCAACACCCTCAGCAGCAATGGAACATGTACTCCTTTATCCACACATGTTGGAAGGGAATGCAGCAATTGAGAAATTGAGATTCATCGGTCAAAATTTTCAACAAAATTAAAATAATTGACTAGCTAAAACTATATCTGATTTATCAGAGAAAATACTAGACTGAAAAACATTCAATATTTTGAAAAGAGTTAAATCAAAAGATAAAACAAAAAATGTATGGCATAAAGATGGCTATAAAAAATAGTATGTGTATGCATAAAACAGCATAACTAGGACACCACATCGCCCTCAGCTCCACCACTACCATGGTCTGGTCATAAGCCAAACTGTTAGTTGTAGAAGCATCCCCACATGAGATAAATAACAAACATCTCAAGGTGCAACAATAATAATACTATCTAGACTATTACTATCTAGATTTGCTATTGGTGATGTGAAGAACCAACATTCAAAGGTTTGCAAATCAAAAGTTGATCAGTTTCAGTAGAATCATGAGAAAACATCTTCAGGTCTACAAAGCAATAAACCTAAAAAATGAAATTTGGTTGTTTTCAAACATCCCCACTGGGATTTTACCAAACCCATCATTAAAAATAGCAATAACCGTAGCAGATCTTAAAGAACATAACACCGAGGATAGGCAGACCATAACGGTCAGAAATGACCAAACTACAAATCCTTATAAACTTTAATGGTAACTCACAATTCTATGTTTATGTTTAGGACTGTGTAAATTGGTAATAATAGTAAATGGTATACAAAATATTAAGAAAGACATCAGGATTACTGTTACCTGGGAGATGCAATCTTTTTATTTTATTTTTATTACTTTTTTTAAACCTAAATTTACTAGAAAATTATCTTGATTTTATTTATAACAGCCAAAATATTATGATTGATTATAAAAAATCAGAGGTAAGGCAAATTTGATAGAAAGAAAAACACACAGTTTGTCAAGCATTTGAGGAATATATCCACTTCATCGGGACTTAGAAACCATTTTTACTCATTTACACCACTAACAAATATAAACATTTACTCACAATACTAACAATATGACTTCAATCATAAGGATTTATGAGTTTAACTTAATAGAGTAGACCACCCATCCATTCTACATTATAATTGTAACAGGGTTAAAAATGCTAAACTGAGAAATTATGGTTGGATCAATAATTTTTAATATTGTAAGTAAAAGTTTATATTTTTTATCTGTGTAAATAATTAAAAACAGTTTCTAAGTCCGATGAAGAGTATATGTTTCTCAAAAGCTTGACAAACTGAGTGTTTTTCTTTCTATCAAATCTTTCAAATTCACCATATTCCTGATTTAATATACATTATCAGAAGACAGATTCCACTTTTTGAACCATAAATGAGTTTTTTATTTCTTCAATTTTTAATATATTTATGCTTATATGTAAAGCCTAGGAAGAAAAAGATATTCATAAAATATAAAATCATTGAAATTGTGAAACTGTGAAACAATTATTTCAATAAATGGTTAGTCAATAAATTGTTTAACAGAATAAATTTTTATAACGCAAGAAATAAAACAAAAAAAACCACTTCCTTGTTTAGATAAAATAGATTATAGTACGAATGAATAAAATTAAAATACAATTTTTTTATGCCAATAGATAGTGTGAGATAGGTTGATGACCAGTACCTATTTGCTATTCATAGTGCTCATTCAAAATGGTCCTCAACAGATCGAAACCAAACGACGAAATTTTGACCATAATTGATTCAGTCAGAATTCTCATTAAAGGTAATTTTCTAAATCTATTGCTAGTTAAATTGTCAATAATATTTTATTGTTTATTAACAGGGGAATATAATTTGAAATGCAGCACAGATGGTGAGTTTTTACTCAGATTCATAAAAGCAAGTAACTATGATGTACAGGCTTCTTATATGCTCGTATGTATTTTTCACTTGCAATATTAATACATTCTTGCTATTTTTTATGCACAATTTTTTTAAATTTTGATTATTGTTTTTATATAAATTTTAGATTAAGGATTATTTTAAAGCAAAGCAAGACCATCCGGATGAGTTTAAGTTTAAACAACCAATCTTTTATGAGAGCGTTATTTCAAGGCTGGACCTAGGTTTTGTTCTTCATGAAAAAGATTACAAAGGAAGACCAATTTTGCTATTAAGACTTGGTATTAAAAAAAAAACATTAATAACTTTTTTTGAATTTATTAAATTATTAAAAATGTTTTAAGGTGATATTGACCCAAGCAATGAAAGTTGGCCACTATTAATGCAGGCAGCAACAATAACCCTTGAATCATTATCTGCTGATCCAGAAAACCAAGACTCAGGAGTAAATCTGATTTTCGACTGCACCAACTTCTCTCTTAAAATTATGAGATGGGCAACCCCACCAAAATTGAAAGTCATTATGAAATTTCTCCAGGTAATTTCTCTCATATTATATACTTTTCCCAAGTCATTTGAAATTGAATTGTTTAGGATTGTATACCTTTGAAGTTTGATGTTTTTCATATCGTAAACGCGCCTTTAGTTTTTAACGTATTTTTCTGCGCTTTGAAACCGTTTATGAAAGAAGGATTTGTAAGAAAGGTAAGCCCAAGTTTTAAAATGTTGCAACTTCATTCACATTTCAAAATGCTAAAAACATTTTGCATTTATTTAATTTGTTTTGACTAAAATAAAACTTTTTAGTTAAACTGGCACAAGGCCCCTTATAAATCATTACATGCACAAATAAACCCATCGCTTCTTCTTCCTCACATGGGCGGGACTTTGGATATGAATCAAGTACGAGATTGGTATCAAGTTGTTCTGAGCAAAGAACAATTTTTCAAAGGTTGTATGACAATTTTGTAAATAATTTCTTTACTTTATAAATTACTTGACTTTTTTTGTTTCAGATTATGATAATATGGGATATGTGTAATTATTGATAATATATTGTAATTAAACAATGTTTTTTTTTTTAAATTAGTACATACGAAAATATTAAAATTAATTTTATGTAATTATTTAAAATATTAGCTTAAAGCTTAATGTTAATTTACATTTTTCTTGGGTTTACTGTAAATCATCTTTCTTAGCATGTGTGAGGTTAAACATAATTAATATTTTCAATTCATTATTATTTTTACGTAAGTCTTGGTTGAGATGAAAAAGTTAGTATCCCGCTCGATGTCTCAATGTTCAAGTGATCAGAGCAGCGGCGTATTGAGCTGAAGATCATGGGTTTGCATCTCACTCATTACACTAACTTTTTCATCTGAACCGGACCTTATGTAAAAAGAATAATTAATTTAAAAAATTAATATGGTCAATTATGACTACTGAGCATGAATGGATAATTAATATATATTAAAATAAATTTATGTAACTTAATTAGAATTATTTAAAATTCTATTTTCTATTGTCAAAAGGTTTTTGAAATTTTGTTAATTTCATTAATTTAAAATAAACTGTTTTTTGGTCTTTTAAACATAAACATGTCTATTTGAGGTACTTCTTAACCTTATGGTACAATCAATAAAATTAGTGCAGTGCAGGAATTTGTTTCTCTATAGTACATTTAACAACGATTGTTACTTTAAAATAAAACTGAATTATGCTTTTCAATTTGAGATTATTACATTTACCACCTGCCTTTTAATTAGAATTCATAACATATAATCTTATCTTTTTGCATGGATCTTCAGGGCTCAATATTCCAGATCTAGATCTATAGATGGCTGTTAACCAATTTTAGTCAGTCATGTTCGGCCAGGGATATGTTAATGGTGAAAGAGACTTGTACAATGCTTTCAAGTTGGTACTTGTAGTATTGAAAGTTGTCGGCCTGAATCCCCATTCAAAAAATGAAACTACAAGAATAGCTCTTCAGATATATAGTTGCATTTTGCCCATTTTCAATTTGATTTATGGAGTTTTCGTAGTCTGCTCTTTGAAACAAATATCTCCAGATTGGTATAAAATGTCAAAAATATTTCTATACCTTAGCATATCAAATCATGTAATTGGCTATGCAGCATATTTGACTGCAGTTAGAATTTGTGTATTTAATCAAAAAAAGATATTAAACGAGATGAAAAATTTGAGGAATGTCGACCGCATGCTTCATAATAATGGCTTCACTTTTTATTACAACAGTAAAAATCACAACTGGATGATAATGTTGCTTTTGGGCTGCATACCGGTAATCTTTATACTGGACTTTATGTATTTTACACCGGAGGGAGTGATAGAACTAGTGGCGGTATATTTGCCACTTCTAATGATACATGTCGCAGATTGCCAGTGGTATTGTTTCGTGAAATCTCTTGGTGACCATTACATTTTCACCACTCAAATTTTGGAAGAAACTATTTCCAGAATCCATTTCCCCTTATCAGTATTTAAAGTACAACAGTTGGCTATAGTACATCTGAAATTGCATAAAATTGGAAGAAATTTCAATGAGGTCTTTGGCCCTTTCAGTTGCATCAGCGTAACCTATGTATTTTTGGTGTCCACATCTCACATGTTTTACACGGTAGTCTCGGGAACTTCTGACATAATGGAAATACTGACTTTTGTCGCTATTTCGTCATGCAGGTTTTTAGGCCTATGGGCGGTCGTGAGTTCGTCAGAAAGAGCTTCTACCGAGGTAGGATTTCAAAATCAAACCCATTCTAAAATGCAAACCATTACATTTTATTTTCTATTGTTAAAAAAGGCCGAAAGATTTAATGTAGCTATTCATAAGCTGACACAAATGGACCACACTGGAGACACTTCAAGAGATGTAAATTAATTGTATTTTATGTATTTATTACGTATTTAGTATATTACTTGCAGTATTATATTACTACAGTATATTTCTTTCAGGAAAAAATATTTCTTCATCTACTGATGAAAAATAAAATAACATTTTCAGCTTCTGGATTTTTTTCATTGGATTATTCTTTGATGCAAACTGTACGTCACAAAATATATACACTATCATTAATTAACAATATTTAACAAATCTAAAATTCATTAAATTT
Source organism: Cimex lectularius (assembly GCF_000648675.2). Lineage (NCBI taxonomy): Eukaryota > Metazoa > Arthropoda > Insecta > Hemiptera > Cimicidae > Cimex > Cimex lectularius. The sequence goes on from NW_019392742.1 coordinate 1,596,410, forward strand.
TTGTTTCAGATGGCAGGACATGCTGCTACTTTCTTGGTCATATTAATACAATTTTTCTTGACTCGTGATAAAGTTTAGAACAATTTTTTCTTTATTGTTTAATAAATATATTTAATGTATTTATTGTTTTCCTAATTAAGACAATAATGTATAACTTTATTAATTAGCTGTGAAATTGATTTAAGGAGAGTCTGTCAGATCTTTTCAGAGCAAATACAAATTTAAATATGAGTATGTATGAGTTCTAAATTTAACATTTATAAGTTACTTTTTTTATTAATTCAATTTATGATAATAATAAATGTATTCAGCATAATTTTCAAATTTTTATAAATTACGCAAAGCATGGACTGAGGTCCATTTGCTGAGTTTATTTTATTTTAAAGGCACAAATAGCACTTAAAGTCCTGTTACATGTATATATCTTGGAAATAAATTTAGTTTTATAAATATTGTAAAAAATAATAATAATAAAATAACAAAATATGCAAAATAATAATATATTTTTTAAAATGTTAATTATTTATAAGTGAGTGATGAAACCACATTATGAAAGAAAAACTTAAAGAGAAACAAAATGAAAGGAAATGAAGAGGAAAGAAAAGGAGAATCTTGTCATTTTTAAAAACTCAGACACCATGGAACTGAAACAAGCCAGCGAGGAAGCAGAACGAACTTCCCGAGTAAGCAAATTCCATAGTTTTGCCTTTGCAATTCTGAAGGATAAGGCTAAAGTTTATTGTTTGTTGAGTTGTGTAAATGTTCTTCAAATTAAACACAGATGTTTCAAAAAAACATTAAACAAAAATTGTACAAGTTTATAATTATAATTATAGAAATTCTAAGTCCTTCATCGTATTATCAACTATTACACATATTATACAACTTACCTACAATACAACTTAACATACAACGTAAAGGTAGATGGGGTACTTGATATTCCACACATTCACTCCTCGTTCATTCCTCCCACATCTCACATGCATTCTAATAAATACATTCACTCAAAGCCTCAGCTTATGGAGTCTTCACATGGTATCGCCAGTGGAGACGACGCTTGGCCATTGCAACCCCTATCAATCAGCCACCCCGGGAGCTTTATTTGGGCATGGAGGAATTACACCTGCACAAAACCGTTAATTCAGCGACAGATGATGTTGCCACTGTACAGATTCAGGGAATGTGTTGTAAGCAAAAGCCTTTCCCTGTTCACTATTCCCATTACATTTGTAAAGACAAAATTAGATTAATCTTATCCGTGAACAGGAAAGGTCTAATCACATCTCAAATTGTAAGTTGTGTTTATAACTAATAAAGGTTTTTAAAAAGACTTTCAATTAGTCAACACACATAACTTGTATATATTGACACGTGACTATCTTTTTATTCTCGACCAAGACCTTAAATAAAAAGAATAATTAATTGAAATAATTAATATAGTCAATTAGACAACTAAACATAAATGGATTATATATATAATATAGAATAGCATAAATTATTGTTATCCTATATTACTTAATGCAACGCTATGTTCTATTAAAAACACCCAAAAATGAACTTAAATTGTATATAAATTACATATTGTATATAAATATATTTTTCTTACATTTTTATTGGTTTTTACTTTCTTTCTTTACTTAATGTTTTTTAGAATTAGGTAATAAACATTTTATTTTTAAACGTCTTATTTTTCTCTTATGCCAAACCAAACCTATTTTTGGCAAGCAAAATGTGAATAAACTTAAATACATTAAAATTTAAGGGTGGTGGTAATTTTGTTCATGAGTGTATAAAAATCCAGTGTGCGTATGTTGTGCTCGCAAAATTCGAAAAGAAGCCGGCCGATTGACTCGAAATTCTAATGACTGACACTCCTTTTCATTCGAATAGGCGCGTGTTTTCGAAAATTTAATTCATTTCTTTCCATTCCTATTCGGGTAAATAAATCTTTTTCACAACCCAAAGTAGATCCAGATCAAGCCCGAAAAATAGCCCAGCCTGTAACCCCGCCCTGGCTACTTCCAGAAGTTAAATTTTATTTTTCTTTTACAAATACGCGAAAACGGGAAACAAACCCCCTATAGAGTTCAAACAAAAATTCCTTCAACTAAACCAATGTAACGATGATGCATATACACTGATGATTCCAAAAAATCACATATGGTATTTCTTATGTAATTGAGGGTCACCCTTCTATTTAATAGAGAGCCTAAAAATGAGAAATCTCTATAAACTTATATAAATTTCGATAATTTCCAATAAATCACTGGTAGTACAAAGGCGCGATGATAACCGTTGATGTTGTTCGCCTATAAAAAAATGTTTCTAGTTGATCGTCTATTTCCAACAGTTAACATATTAATTGTACCTACAGATTCAGAAACGGGAAAAACCAGCATCCCATCTAATTTCTTCAAATCGTGAATTCAAAACAACGAGTAGGAAAGGTTTTCGAAACATGTTATCGAAATCACGCATGGTTGATCGGAAGAGCCATTTTAGCTATAAAAAAAGTCGATGTTCTCAACATCAACATCAATCTAAACAGAATCGCAGGTAAAACCAGGGACATACAAATCTGTTGACTGAGCCAAAGTGAAGTATGAATTTCTTCATCCTCTTGATGTGTCAGGATTTGAAAATTGGAGTGCCAACTATATCACTCCGAAACATCAATCAGGCAAAGTTATGCAATGGCACAGCATTCGTTGTTTAAAAAAAAGATGAACAATTTAATCGAAGCATAATTCTGATCAATCAGCTTACAAAAAAAAAGGTATTTTGTATGAAAAACATTTTTTTTAAATTTCTTTCTTTTTATTTCACATAGCCTCCGAAACGCAAGACAGGGTACCGGATTAAATGATGTGTTTTATGAATCTATGTTAGCCTTATCTAGAATACTTTTATTTACCTCCCATTTATTTCATAATAGACCGAGCCATAACTAAGCGTGGCCGGGTACCAGCTAGTAAATAAATATTTAATAATTTATTTATTTTTGTAGCTCTCAAAGGTGTAATGTAAATATAATAGACTTTACTTAATTATATTAATGTGGATATGTATTATACCACTATGATGATGCAAATGATGGAGAGGCCCGAGCGTCTATCATACCAGTGTGAAAAGCTAAGCAAATGATGATGCAAATTAAGGCTCTTAAACAATATGCAGACCAATGCCATAACGATATATTTAAAATGTTTAATTTCATGTTATTACGTGGTGGAAATTTTAAATAATATTTATTTTTGGATATAAATTATTATTATTATGTTCAATAACAAAAGAAAATTCAATTGAACTACGATTGTCTAAATAAATATTGTATTAACGAATTAGACATTGATTAAGACGGTCTTGGTGTCTGTATGCTTCACAACGCGAACCTAGCGGTTAACAGTCTAAAAACCTCAAGTAAAACAGTAAACAAACATTTTGAGTTTCAATTCAATTTTTTAAGTGTTTATCGTCAATATAAATTGACAAATATTGTGTATTTTTTATTTAATCGGGAGAAATGAAGAGGGGACATATAGAAAGCTGGACTACACTCGAAAAATACATACTCGTTTCTCACATTCCTCATTCAGGGGATCCGAACTGGTAATTACTGTATATAATTATCGTTTATTCCTACCTTGTTCTATTCCACTCTTTGCCAGTCACTTATGAACTGGTGTAAATTTCGTCAAGATTTTGTCAGGATACACCAAACGTTTTGACATGCTAGTTATCATGTTTAATTAGTAAATATTGTGAAACATTGTGGGGCGTGTTCAAGGGGATGAACATCTATATTTAATATCTCATTACGGTCTGTCATTGCTGGATTTGTATGTGTGATAAGTTTCACTTTTGCCCTTTGAGTTATGGTCTAGGGATGCTATACACAACTCAAGCTGAAATAAATATACCAAGATGATCATTCTGTAAACAAAGTATTGTGAAGTTCTCCTTGGTCTCTAAAGTATCATAAACCTATAGTTTGGTTGTTTATGATCACCATGGTCCGTCATGTTTGTTGGGCTTTGTAAGAAGCACTTTGGTAATTAGCCCTGCGATATTTAGTCAAGAGATACTGATTGACAGCTCATGCTGGTAAAATAAACAGACCATGATGATCAGGCTATAAATAATGTATTTTGGAATTTTTGTTTGATGTCTTGAGAGTGATGAACTTGTAGTATGTTGTATAAGTTCTTAGACTGACAGTCTCGATGGTTTTTCTCTACTAGACATGCTTTGACATTTTGTGCTGAGAGCTACTCAGACTGGCACTACTACTGGTAAAATAAACAGGTCAAGATGATTGGAGTCAATGGTTGATTTTTCTAAATCTACGTTATGATGAACCTACAATTTGGTTGTTTATAATCACCCTAGTCTGTCATTATTTCTGGCTTTGTTTACATGTGCTTTGACATTTTGCCCTATGACCTATGGTTGAAGAATGCAGATGAACAACTCAATGTGATGAAATAAGCAAACCAGGATGAATGTTCGTCAAGTTCACTATAAATAAAATATTGCAGTATTTTTTTCTTGGAATCTACAATGCAGCGCACCTCTAGTTTGGTTGTTTATGATCACCCCAGTCATTCTGACTGGTTTTGTATGTCAGACACACTTTGGCATCACTCTTCGCATGTTGATACTTCAAATAAAGTGTTGTGAGATTTGTTCTTGAGGTATGCAAGGTGAAGAAGTAGTTTGGCCATTTTTAATCATCTTGATATACCTATCCTTTTTTGCTATTTCAGACGTATTTCAGCTTCTCAGCGTCTTCAGTAATGAGTCTTTATTTATGCTTAACCCTGCTTATAATCCAAACCAACCAAAACATGTTTGACAGACGGAAACTATCAAGAATAGGTAAAACCATAAAGATTGAAAACAACTGAATTATCAATTTTGACTGACTTTTTTGTCGTATTATATTTTTGAACGTGAAAATATGTTGCTGTAGAGTTGAAATAATAATATTCTTTCCTTATTTGCTGAGAAGAGTATATTTATTATTATTTATTTGTTTATTTACTTTTTAATTGACTTTTTTTCAAATGGTGCTTAAACCCCTGACTAAGCAAATTATTCTAAGGTCTGCCTGGGTAACTAACATGTAATTTGATAATCTTCAATCATTCTGGTATGACTTTCCTTGCTGGCAAAGTCTGTCAGAAGCGTTTTAGCTAGACTTTTAGAATTTGTGTGTCATAAAACTTATTTTCTACCCTTGTGAAAGGTGAAAGGGAGATAAAGAGTGGTTTTATTGTTTTCTACTAGTTAGTTTTTTGTTGGTAAGTTAATTTTTTGCCTATTTCAGAGCAAGCTTTAGTCATACTATATTTGCATTGTTTTTGTATATATTTTCCCTTTGCTGTTATTATTTTGCTCAATTTCAATGGACTTAAAGGATTAAATCATTAAAACTTTTTTTAGCTTAATATTTTTGAAATTTCTTTCCTAACAAACAAACATTCATAATTTATTTAATTCGAATAATGCTTTGACAATATAAACCAAAAATACAAATTATGGTCATGCTCCACCAACAACAGCTAGTCATATGAAATACAGTTTTTAAACAAAAACCCACCACTGAAGATTAATATAAAAGTTGTTTGATTAATCAGAGATAAATACAGGGTGAGGCAAATTGACCAAACCTGTGAGGATAGGGAGAAAAGTACAAATAAGATATTTCACAAAAGACTTCAAAACCCCAAAGTTATTTTTGATAAGCAAAACTGTAACCACTTTTTTCTATGATTTTGCAGTTGAATTGCTCAATACATTAATAAACAAATTAAAAGTCCCAAAATAAAAATTATATTCATTGTGTGGAAATGTGTGGTGATTAGTGACTGTTAATCAATATTTATTTAGAAATCGTGAGATGCGGTCTGGTGTGATGTAGGTTTCAGAAAAACATTTTCTTTATCGTGCCAATGTTTCGATCTTTATTGAGATCATCTTCAGGGCNAGAAAAACATTTTCTTTATCGTGCCAACGTTTCGATCTTTATTGAGATCATCTTCAGGGCTCAAAGTGTTTGTCTTCTGTGTAATTGTGCCATTCTTGCGTGTCGTGTCGAGAGTTTTTCTGAAACCTACATCACACCAGACCGCATCTCACGATTTCTAAATAAATATTATATTCATTGAGTAATCTATTAATGTAGAGTATTAAACTAAAAATACATATTCAATTAATATTAATTAGTTTAAGTAATTAGTATTATTTTTTATTGATTTGTCAGATACCTTTTGGTTTGCCACTTTTGGTGACCAGGCAAGCATACAACCATGTTGAGGTGGGATATCAAACCCTCTCCTGTTGGTTTTCGATATGTTATTGATATTGTTTGTCCTGATTTTCTTTTCTTAAGCTGAAATAATCTAGAGGCTAAAAGTGTAGAACTCCAAACTGTGCTTTGGCTCTTGACAGATTTTAGTATTTGTTTATTTTATTACTATGTATACTTAACGGATGTCAGTTGAAGGATAGCAGGTGCCCAGTGGTTCGGGTGTCAATTTATCACAGGTTTGATTTCTGACAGTTTCCCTGGAATTTTTTATTCTCTCATCCTTGACACCTGAAAAAGTTAGTCAAATGTAAATCCTTTTTAGTAATGAGTGAGAATGAAAACTGAAATTTATAAAAAAAAAAAAAAATACCAAAAAGATAGTTGAGTTGAAAGTGTTCATAGTCGTCATCTGTTGGTAACAATTTTAGTTTTATTTATTTATGTATTTTGTTTGCAGGGGAAATATCAGTTTTAAGACGAAAAATGTATATGAAGATATTGCAGGATACATTAATGAAGAGAAGAGGCCGAGTGATTGGTTCATTGAAAAACAGTGCCTCTGGCAGTACGAAAATCTCTTGAAAAATGTACCGAGAAAAAAAAGAAGAACAGATAAAGCTGTCGAATATGGAGACAATTTGCAAGAAAGCCTGGTTCAAAGTTTGAAACAAGGTGGATTTATTTTTCTCACTTTGAATAATTATGTTTATATTATTAGGCTTTTTACATTAATTTTTCCCTTTCAGAATTAATTACAGAATATAGTAAAAAATTGGCTGAGGAGCAGGCTCAGTATGCTAAATTGTTCAAAGAACGTGAGGAAATTCTGGCCGGCCGGCTCGATCACAGGCTGGAAGAGATGATCGGGTGAGTGCAAACATACAAACAAAAACAAAAAAATATTTATTCATAATATTATTATTATTTAATATTATTATTATTATTATTATTTTGTATAGGACGATTGAAGCGAAGGAAAGGGAGAAAGAGATAAAAATGAAACTTAAGTTTAAAATAGGGGAGAAAAATTTAGATTTAGAAGTTAAAAAAGAAGGCGAAACAAGGGTGTTGAACGAAACTCCTCACACGGAGCCGGCGAAATCTGTCACAACATCGCCTTTGCTGACGAGCCTCCTTCAAAGTCCTTCGCCTTTAACTCGTCCCTCAATGCCATCGACAGCATCACCCACGATATCTTTATTGTTAAACTCTTCACCGCCGGTGCCTTCAAAAGGTAAATATTAATAGTAATAATTTACAATTATGATGGATATAAAAAATGTACAGTAAAAGCAAAATATGAAAATGAGGGAAATACTTAGGTTCTAAGTTATGTTAAATACATATGTTTTTAAATTTTAAGCTTACTCGTATACAACCAGAAAAATCACATCATTTAAACAGCATATTTTTACAATATTCAAGATAATGAAATAAATGATAATAATAATAATATCATTTTTGTAATAAATATATTTTCTTCTATTTTTCCTGGTTATTTCATTAGATGTCTTTTATTGTTAAATATAATATTTCAATAATTTTTTTTATAATTGGTAGAAAAGTTCTAATATACTTAATTAATCTTTGTTTTGTAGCAAAAAAAGATCTGAAGTGTACCTATATATTTTTCCTCGTGGTGATTGAGAGGGTGTACCTGTCATTTCTGATCATTTTGGCCCTGGATTTTGGATTTTTACTGTTTTAGTCTATCAGATGCATTCAGCTTCTTGCCATCTTCGGTTGTGGTTCTGTTTTAATGTTTTACCTGATCCAGACGTATGCAAAACAGCTAGGATAGGAAGACCAAAATGATTCGAAACGGCCAAACTATAAATTTTGTTAGAATGTTATTATATAGAATATTTTAAATGTGAATATATATGGGCGTATTGTTGTTTTTTATTTGCTCATTTGAGCATATTTGATAGTTGTTTTTTTTACTGTACACTTTCAAATTTCAGATTCTCCTACTTTAACGAAATTGCTAGAGTCTTCGTCTATTAGCCTACCTCAGCCATCGACGAGCTCTCTAATTTCACAAAGTCCCATTAGCTCATCCACTCCACCTGTTAAATATCCTTCTTCTGGTAAGATAATAATATTAAATTTTATACCAAATTTTACAGGAGTTTATTTCTTTATGTTTCCGTTTACAGAAAATCCTGTTCATACACTTTCAACACCATTGGAAACTCTTCTATCGACACCGACAAAAGTAGTAGCAAGAGAGAAATTGCCAGAAGTAAATGTACAGAGCGTGACTTTGGCACAAAATGAACCAGACATTGAAATGACAGAATCAAAAAATGTCATGGACGATATTATTGAAAGTATGATTTTTTTTAAATGAAACATGTTTTAATTTTTTGTATACTAAAATTGCCGTTTGTAGGCGTTGTTGAATCAGAAATAATCATAGAACAAGTAGAACATAAAGAAAATGATAGAAAGAGACCAATTCCAAGAAGATTGGACATGGAGGTAGGTTTACAGGTCTGTGTACTACTGTTGTACTACTTTTGCTCACATTGATTTTCCCCCCTCAGCAATTGGCCACAGTCGGTACTGAAGAGGAAGTGATAGTCACCGTCGAGCAGATAATAGAAAAAGTAGAAGAGGCCATTATTGAAACAGTCGGTGAATCGTCGGAAATATGTGAAATCGATTTGAATCAGACTATTGAATCCGAGACTCTCGATGATCAACTTGACTGCCTCGATCTTGATCATGATGCTGTTGAATTGATCGTAATGGGACCAAATCAAGGACCGGTAAAAGATTTTAATGGCAAAATGAAATATACCATCTGAGATCGGAATTTATTTCAGGTCATAGCTGTCCGTCATGATACTTCTTCTGAGACGAATAATGATGACTCTAGTAAATCTGAGGATGTAAAACCTGATTCTGTTGTAAGTTATTACATTTTTGCAATTTCCCTCTTGTAACACACAAGTTTTTTTGTTATTCAAATATATTATTATTTTTAGGCTGAAGTTGACAGTATTGTTGACGAAGAAAGTATTACATTTAGTAGTGCACAGAAAGAGAAATTGCTTGAGCCTGAAGAAGAAGTGGAAGAAGAAGCTGCAGAAATCAACATCGAAGGTGAAAATAAACAAGTCTCAAGTGAACAAGTGAAGGAAATCCAGGAGGAAGAAAAAACAGAAATTTCCACCCCTGCCTCAGAAGTGAAAGTAGAAACTGAAGAGGAAAATTCAAAATCGTCTGAGTTGACAGACAACAAAGATACAAAGGATGAAGAAGAAGATGAGGAAAAATTGGAGGCCTTGCCTAAAAAAGAACCCGCATCTCCTGTAGAGCTCACTGATACGACTTCGAACGATATATCCGAGCCGAAATCGACCTATTCCAGTAACGAAGACGATAAAATAAGCAACGACGACAGCCAGAGCCAACCAGAAAGTATAACACAAAAGTCTACTGAAAAACAACAAACGTTAGTCACATTTTTATTTTTATTAATTTATATCCTAACTTGGTAATTCAAATGGCGTTGATCTGGGATATTTCATTTAATTCTGATCATACCCTTTTCAGTAAGAAACACAAGTCTGAATCTCTTGAGACTGTGAAGGAACAAGAACAATCAAAACCAAATAAAGCAGTAAGTATTTCAAATAATAAATTGTGTATATTAATAATTAATGTGAAATTTATAAAGCATAGGTGATTTTTTAAGTATTATTTATTTATTGACTTTTAAAATAAATTGTCAATTTTCTTTTGATTTATTATTATGTGCTTTGCTACTACACTTTAGACTATAATTTCAATTGCACCTTTTTTGCAATTAAAGCTAGTTAACATTAATTCCAGTAAAAAATTAAAAAATAAAGGTTAAAATATTGGAAAACATGTTTATAATTAGTCTAATACCTCAAAAGGGCTTGTATTGTAAAAGTGAAGAATATTTTCTTTCCTTGATTTTGTTTATTTGTTTAACTGTTCTGTTTTTACTCATTTCAAATTAATATATCCCACAGGAAAAGAATTATAAACCACTAAGCTGAAGTGCTTTTGCAACAAACCCCAACTTCCTACTGTCCTAGGCAACTTATCCTAACATATCCCTCTTACTGAATTGTTTTAATTTTTTAGGAAGCACGAATAAAAGCATTGCTGGATATGCCTATGACGCCAGAGAGTCGTGAAGGCAAAGAGGAAGGTGGCGAAAAGAGGCGAGTATCAAGAAAACGCCATTCGCTAACAATATCAGATTCAAAACCGAGCAGCCCGTCGCCGTCTACTGTTTCAAAGTATACTATAAACAAATCCACTCTACAATTTTTATTTCCTTCTATGCATCTTTCAATATATTTTGTGATTTTTTCAGCGATGACGACAGAGATTACAAATCGTGGAAGAAATCAATATTACTGGTTTATAACAGGCTTGCTGCACACAAATTCGCCTCTGTATTTCTTAAGCCCATTACCGAGGCTGAAGCAACTGGCTATCACAGTGTCATATTAAAGTAAGTAAACATTAAAATAAATGTTTCTGTTTATTCAGGAGAAATGCCTTGACAACATTTTCTGGTCGTTTCCAATCATTCTTGTCTGCTTATCACTGTTTTGATCTGTCAGACACGATTCTTTAATGGACAATAAAAATGCTGTGTCTTTTTTATCAGTTTTATATTTGTCTAAAGTAATAAATGAAATCATTTGCCCATTTAAATAAACTCACAGAAAAAATATTTGTACATATTTTTCTCTAGATTTCTCAGTGAATTAACTTTCAGTAAAAGCTTATAAACTACCAGCTGAATAATGCTTAAATTTTGATTGTTTCTCATCATTCTGGTTTAAGTATCCCCGCTGGTTTAGTCCTATTTCACATTTCTACTTTTAGCCATCTTCAGAGGTAAGTTAGCTTTTTTTCCTCACCCTGCTTATATCCCTCACCTCTGGCCAACACTGAAGATGATGGTATGCTGAAAAGCGTCAGACAGTTCAGTCCAGTGAATATAGCGTATGAGGATGATTGGAAATAACCAAAATATTTTTTTCAAAGTTAACAAGTTGATTGTGTCTCAGTCTCGCTTGTGGCCATCTTTGGCATTTGGCTCAATATCCTTTTGACCATAGAATCTAAGGATTGTTTGAAATGAATTGATTGCTCTTTAAAAAGTACAAGTAAAAGGGTAAAATAAATAAAGATGAATAACAAATTGGGTAAGCAATATGACCACAGGAAATGCAAGTTCTCAGTGGTTCAATGGTTATAAGTACCATGTAATATAGTTGGTTAAAATAAAAGTTATGTGCAAACCTACCGAGTTAAAGCATGCCTGAATGACCAAAATGGAAAGAATGAGTGCACCAAAATAATCAGAAATGACCAAGCTATAGATTCATCACCACATAGACCTCAAGAAGAACTCTAATAAAATTTGTGGGTTGATCTAAAATGATTAACTATGACGACATATCTCATTAATATTGGATGACACAGCAGACCTGTGTGGACTACAACTATCTGCAGATGTTACTGTGTAGACAACCTAGCCACTTGTTTACTGTGGTCCCTTTTTATCATTTTTCTTTGTGAAAATGAATCTGTATTACCTTGACATTCACCCTTCTTGTTTTAAAATGCAAAAATTGTAGGGATTCATAAGTTTTTTCCACTTAAAAGTTGTTCATTAATTTTTTCTTTTGTGGAACTTAACAACAGGTTATTGTTTTTATTTCAAACGTTGCATACATTTCACGACTATGACGCTTCCTAAGAGACAACCTTCCCTGCGCTTGGAGGTTTGTTTTTTCTATTTCTTCTTATGCTCAACTACATTACATTCTCATGTAGAAATATGCGGTGATTAGTGACCGTTAATCGATAATTATTCAGAAATCATGAGATGCGGTCTGGTGTGATGTAGGTTTCAGAAAACTTACATCAGTCTTACATCCCAATATCTGGACAAGAGAGTAAAGCAACATATCTATGATTGCAAAAAACCTAAGCAAAATCCTACAGCACTCGCTACCCACCATTTTGAACACAAACATAATTTTGACTTCAACAATCCAAAAATATTACACACAGAACAAAACAAATATAAATGTAATTTTTTAAAAATGGTTTACATCAACAGAGATAAACACAGCATCAATTACAAAACAGACAGTAAATTCGGTCACAGTTACGCTAATATCATTAATCAAATTCAATATAGATAACATATATATATCATCACATCACATTCCACACATCAAACATTTTTCGCAGTCTAATTTTTCAACAATTTAGCTTTTCTTTTCCTATTTATCCCGTTCTATATAATCCTGAAAGGATAATCTGGCTGAACCATTACCAACGTTTTTTCCCTTCATTGGGACATACAAAAATGTCTTTTCTATACCGACTTCCTTCCCCACCCCTTCAAAATCCAACATATATAAACATAAAACAGCAAAATCTCACTGGCACTCTCAACACGACACGCAAGGATGGCACAATTACACAGAAGACAAACACTTTGAGTGAGTAGAAAACTTTGATTGAATATAAAAAAATATATTTTGCATTGTATAAATTCACTTTTTCCACATCCTACATGTATTTGTTAAATGTAAACAATGTTTGTAAATCCCAGGCCCTGAAGATGATCTCAATAAAGATCGAAACGTTGGCATGATAAAGAAAATGTTTTTCTGAAACCTACATCACACCAGACCGCATCTCACGATTTCTGAATAATTACATTACATTTGTAAATTATTCTGGGTCAGTTCCGCATTGTTTTTTAATAATATTTTATTCGAGGATTAGTTAGCTATTGGTATTGACAAGTTTCTATTGTAGAATATTATTAGAGGTGAAATAGGTTTAGGTAACCTGGAGCTGCTTCACCCTGGCTGTCTATAATAGAAAAAGTTTTTCTATTACTCTTGAATATACAATCGCAATTAGGGTAGAATCTTGGAATATTAATTCTTTGTTGGAAAATGCCAATATTGGACATCAATAAATTTTCATTTCTAGGCCAATTGATCTCACAACAATAAAACGAAACATTGAAAATGGTACAATCAGGACGACAGTCGAATTTCAACGTGATATGCTTCTCATGGTGCAGAACGCCGTAATGTACAACAAATCTGACACTCAAGTCCACAAAATGGCGCAGACCATGTTGGAAGACATGCTGGCCCAAATGGAGGTAAAGCTCGTTCAAAGGATTATCCGATTTAATTTATTGTTCGCTGTAACACGAACTGAATCAATCTGTACAGGTCATGGTCCAAGCGCTCGGGGACGGCGTCCCTCTGGGTAGGGAGACTGAAGAGAAATCGTTGACTCGTGGCCGAGCTTCCAAAGCGGCGCCTGAAGAGACGCCGAAACGCAAGAGGAACACGACTAGTGATGATACACCGAGGCCAAAAAGAAAGAGGTCCGACATGCCTTCTTAACTAAAAAACAATCAGAAAGTAATTGTACCTGGATATTAATTTGTAAATAATCAATTTCTGAAATTTTAAACATTCTGTAATAAAATAACCGCTTATTTAATCAAACAAGTATAGATTTTAATAAAAATTGTTTTTTAGAATTTAATTTCTAGTCAGGTTACAAAAATATATATTTGAAATGGTATATATTTTGTAATGTTTTTGTGAAAATCCTCTTATACTGATCATCCTATTCTATTCTATCCTCACGGTTCTGGTCTACCAAATGTGTTTGAACATTTTAACAACTTCAGGAGTGGTCTTGATTTTTTTTAAAACTATCCTCATGGCCGGTGTTTGATCAAATTGTCTTAATGAGACTAAGATAAATGGAAACAACCAGATCACACAATTGGGGGGACCGCTGTAGCCAAGTGATTTGTGTCTGATTCTCACTAAGACATTTTTTCCTTCAGACTGCAAAAAGTTTTATATTTTGATTACTCTCTCTAGATTGGAGTCTAGACATGATCAAAATATTAAAACATTTTTGGAGTCTTAAGGTCATAAAAATGTATCACACTGGGCTTCTTTTAAAATAAACTATTACTAAATATTAATGACTGACGTCCACTGATTTAACCACTGCGCTAACATACCTGAGGAAGGATTAAAAAAAATCTGGATTGAAAACAGCTGGTTGTTGTTTTCTGAGATTACCTATTATCCCACCTTCGAGAAGGAAAAATCAGAAATGAAAACAGTTGTTGCTGTAATCCAGTGAGCGGAAACGAAAATTGTAAAATTTTAACGAAACTCTCAATCTTCTGGTTTACACTACTTTAAAGATATTCTTTCATGTCAAGCTATAAACAATAAAATATCAATGAAAATAGGATTCTGATAGCTGTAATTTGATAAAAATAACAAAACTTCAGTTTTATTCAAAATATAATTTACACATATTAATATTCACCTTCCAAATTTTACGTTAAAATAACTAATAGGTACATCTCAAAAATGATAACAAAAAAGTGTCAAAATGAAATTCTAATAAAGAAAAAAAAAGTGAAAAAAGAATATGTACCTAACATTTGTTGTGTTAAGAGTCTATATATTATCATTACATATTCACTTTTCAGATATAAATAAATGTAAACAGTTTTTGGTATAAAAGTTAAATATGGCTTTAGTGAACATAACTGAAAAAAATCTTATGTACAGAAGAGGGGTGTTTCTTTTGATATGGTTATAAATTTCGCCTTGCAGATGTAGATAAAAGCGTGTTGGCTGTCATCGTATCAGGGAATAAGCTATGGTAGTTGATAAGAGGAACATATGCAGCTGTTATAACTCGACCTAAAACAATTAACTGTTAATATATAATCCAATTAAAAAATATATATATGAAAGAATTTTCAAAAAACATACCAGCAAACCATCTCCCATGAAGCGAATTCACAGCTTTAACAGCTGTATTTACTGTTGGACACTTGACATACACATTCCCGGCTGAATTTTTATCGACGTAAACATGCAGGACGCCGCCGTGCTTGTTGCACTCTTCTATGACATCATCTCTAATGTCAATGTCCCAGCTCGGGTTTGTCTCCCTAAAAAAAAGGTGTTTTTAAAATGAAAATCTCGATAAGTATAAAAATAAAGTGCATACGTTGCTGGATCAAACATGTTAGACAGCATGAAACACTGTGTGGCTATCGGTGGTGTGGCATTTGCTCCCATTGGCATACCGCCGGCTACATTTAACGCTGAAGCAGCAGCTGCAGGTATTTGCATTCCAGTTCCTTTTTAAAATATAAAAGTTTGTTTTTGGATTTAATAAAAAAAGTTTATAAAAATTAATTATGTAAAATTTACCCTCTGCCAGTTTAAACATAAGTTGTAACCTTCCAGTCGCTCCAAGATCGATCCCTGACCTATCCAGCTCGTCGGTATCAATATGTGACGCAAAGGTGTGTGCAATGTCCATCTTCTCGTTCACCGTACCTACCTTCATTGGTCGGCCGGCTAATTCGAACCCGTTCAACTGTTCTAGGGCCCTCTTTGCATCTTCACAGTGGTGAAACTGAAACAGAATAAAAGGAGACAATGTTAATGACTTTTCTTGGTTAAACAACAGCATTGGAAAAAAAAAAAAATTAGGACATTTTTTGTTGTCAGGAGTGACCATTGGTTATGATATATTAAAATATAGAACTTTAAATGATTCCTTTTAATATTGCATTGTTTTTCCCCAATCAATTGTATGTATTACACTTGACTGGTCTACTGAACTGCTGATTAGTGAACAATAAATTAATCTGTTTTTGTAAGGAGGAACTACACTGGACGTAACATAAAAAAATGTCACTTCCTGAACTTCCTTTTAATATTGCATTGTTTTTCCCCCAATCAAGTGTATATATTACACTTGACTGGTCTACTTAAATGCTAATTAGTGAACAATAAATTAATCTGTTTTTGTAAGGAGGAACTACACTGACGTAGCATAAAAAAATGTCACTTCCTGAACTTCCTTTTAATATTGCACTGTTTTTCCCCCAATCAATTGTATATATTACACTTGACTGGTCTACTTAAATGCTAATTAGTGAACAATAAATTAATCTTTTTTTGTAAGGAGGAACTACACTGGATGTAACCTAAAAAATGTCACTTCCTGAACTTCCTTTTAATATTGCATTGTTTTTCCCCCAATCAATTGTATATATTACACTTGACTGGTCTACTTAAATGCTATTATTTAAAAATAAATCACAAAATAAATAATGTTACTGCGGTTAAAGCATTCGTCATCAAAACAAAGAATATATTATTTTTCGTACGGCACAAGTGAGTGGTCAAAACATTGGACTATTGTGACTAATCTTTTGCCCATTTTCCTTTTCAATTTGTTGTTGTATCTAGTCTGTAAAACACAACATGACAAAAGTATCAAAAACAATAAAAATATTTTCTTGGATAAGGAAATAAATATTTTAAGCCAACAAATCATGCAAATAAGAAAGGTAAGGTGTGAAATAGTCCAACATTTTGTTTTGAGACACAGAACACTTGTTAATTGACAATAAGTTCTTTACAATTTAAATATAATTGACATACAAAGAAAAATTTAATAAGTACTTAAAACTCTACAATAAATATTTTTAGTTAATTTTACAAAATTATATTTCATACATTATAAAACTTAGTATTAACCAATTTTAAAAAGCATTTAGAAGCAAAATTATGAAGATAATAGCAATCATTTTTCAACTGAAGAGAGCCAAGACAATCGTGTTTAACCAAGAACTAATAAAATAATAACCAAGTTTGCTATTTTCCAACTGATCAGAAATTGTAATCGTTATACATAATTAGTTGTAGCAATAATACTTTTCCAGATTATGGAAGAAATTTAAACATTTCAGAATTCATAGGATGGGGAAACATTTTTCTTTTTCAAAATCCCAATTAAAAAAATTTAAAAAATATGGCGACAAAAAGATGAGTTTGATCGTTCAAATAATCACATCTGACATCCGTCCGAGTAATGGAAATTGGAAGAAAAACTTAATATCACACTTTCCCACTAAATTTATTTCAATGATTGAAAGAAAAATGCAGAAAGTGGAAAAACATTGCTTTGCTGGGACGAAGTACATCGTACTTTTTCTGATCTTTTGTAATTAGTTTTGTTCAACACTGAGTGTTCTCGCCAGTCAGGAAGGAACTGCTTTGGCCACGAATCAAATCCTTCTTAGTTTAGCACTTCAAAATTGTTCTTGTGTATTATTTCATCAATATCCGTTGGTATTTGTAATTTATTTACATTGTGTCGATGCCACACAAAGAATATCTAACTGAGCATCTATTTGAGCCCTCAGTTAACCGTCATTTGAGAACCAGCAAATACTCTTAAGACATTCTTTGTGTGTCAGGGTCTGATTTCTTGAAACCGTCATAAAAGTTAGGTACAAAAGAAAAGAAAAATGTTTAAATTTCCATAAATGACTTACATAAGTGTTGTAAAAATGATATTTTTACAATTCACAAGGCCAGACAATTTTTAACTCTTGAAGGCCAAGTTGGTCCAGAAAAGGAAAGAAGCTAAAAACTGTTGGTCAGGAACATCTAGAAATATTCCGAATGTTAAATCTTGTCAGCAAAATGGGAGGGTTTTGTTTACTCTAATCTTAGCTCTCTATCTTAAGTTTAAGATTAGCCTATTTTACTCACTGTTATAAAACCGTAACCCTTGGATCTTCCTGTTTCCGGGTCTGTCATTAACTGGATGCTGTCAATCTTGCCAAAAGGCTCAAAAATTCCGCGCAACATGTCCTCGGTGATATTGAAGTGTAACGAGCCAATGTAAAGACGCATGGGACCTGGCATCCCTCTGGGAATGAGATTCGGCATGGAGTTGCCCGTCCTGTTTTTCTCTGCTTGCGTCTGTTGCACAAGAATAGGAACTCCCAACAGCTTTTGCCCGGTCAAGCCCAAAGCCTGAAATAACAAAAAGTTATCATCTGTTGTTTAAAAAAAAAAAAAAATTAATTTAAAATAACTTACCAAAGGCACTGATTCGGGATCTTTAAATTCTATATATGCAATACCTTTAAACCTTCTCGTCTTATTGCATGTGATCAACCGGACATCACGAACCTAACAATAAACAATTCTTTTACATTTACTTCTAAAATATTCATACAATAAAAAACAATTTTTATACTTTAAAAGATAGATTGATGTGTAACCCAAACTTACCTTGCCAACTGACGAGAAAAACTCTTCTAAATCTCTTTCTCGAACTCTCTGGGACAACTGCATACAAAAAACAGTTCTTGCATCCCTTTCTTCTGGAGAGAGGTCATCGAGAGGGGGACTAAAAATATATATAACATACAAAAATTAGCCCTTGAATTAAAAAATAAATATCACATTAAAGTAGTACGAGATGCTTACATTCCGAGAGGTGGAGACTTGCGGTATTTGATGTAAGGCTCTTTCCTTCCAGGAAGCAGAAGTGGCGTCAACGACCTTTTCCTTCTCGGCCTATCCCTACTTCTGCTCCTGCTCCTTTTCTTGCGGTCTCGACTCTTACTGCGACTACTGCGGCGTTTGCGCTCCCTGCTGCGACTCCTCTTCTCCCTATCGCGGCTCTTACTTTTTTTCCTGCGGTCTCGGCTGCCATGACGACGCTCACGTGACCTTGAACGATCTCTGTGTTTGCTTTTCCTAAAAGAAAAATGACGTATTTTTAGAGAGAAAGGGGATGAAAAAGAAAACTAAGCAACGAATTCAACTTACGATGACTTGTGGCTGCCAGATGTTCCATTTTCTTTGAGTGATCTTGAACTGGTACCATCGTCCTAAACAGCAAACCATAGGTAATCCGCAGCAACCGCAGATGGGCAGAAAATGTCATGTTAATATCAAAGTAATGACAAGTCAAAAAAAGAAAGAGAAAAAGTAAAAGAAAAGAGATGTGGGAAAAAAGATGAGGAAAAGGGAAAAATGGGTGTCTTTTCAAAAATAAATATTTTCCTAGTAGTCCTTTTCATGGTTGCGCTGCGGGTACAATATCTTACCTTCGGAGTTGTATCCCATTGAGAAGTACACAATTGACATCCATTTATAGAACACGTAAGACAGCCTTATTCTGCAAAGATATGGGCCAATGAACATTTTTGTTTTCATAATACAAGTTCATTTTTTGTCTCTTTTACAATTCTTTTTTAAGCATCCAAAGGCCAAAGAAAAAATGTAACACAGCCTTTCAATATTTTCAATTAAGTGTTGTAAATAAAATTAATTTACAAGGGTATATTTGTTAAAAACAAATTAAAAGAAAAGGCCTTATTTCATTTGCAGTTTACAGTTATTAAAATGGACTTTTTTAAAGAGATTTATTGAGTGAATTTTGTCAAACCAAAATTTAATTAAAATATTTGGTTTACTATTTGATAAGAAAAGCACTACAGATTAGACAAGTGACCAACCAGTTCTGTTTGTTTTATTACCATTATACTCATAGCCCGTAGAAATTTGATGTAAGGAAGTCCTTCTCTCGCTAAACTCATCATATTTTGGATCCTAAGCCGAAAGAATGGGTTTTATGTAGGGGTATTTTGTTTTTGTTAAACACAATACAATAATAAACACATAATATACATTTCGGGGTTTAAAAATTTATAAAATAAATTAAACATATGAAGACATATTTTTTATCATAAAACAGTAATGACTTAAACATTAAGATGTTGAACAAATGTCCTTTCTTTCAAAACTCATAATATAAATTTATTAATCTTAGTATTAATAATTTCAAGTCCCCATGAATTAATAAATATGCAAAATTAAATTAGGATATGATGCAACACTGAAGAGACTGTTCATTCGACTTTGACTAACACTAAATTAATGTGGTAAATTATATTTTAAATTTGTATCAAAAGGAATATATTAAAATTTGTAAATCTAGTACAGAAAGCCTGGCTTTCTATTAATATTATTTTTAGGTGAAAAATTAAACTCTGTTTTATAATAAAAATGCCTTTAACTGGTCTAGAAAATGTGGGAAAACTAAATTGTCTTTTAAGTCATTTTCAGCAATATTTTTCGGTTGGGTTGATGCAATGAGTCACTCCATTAGTTACATACGCAGTAAAAATAAACCAAAACCTATAAATATTTTCCATCTAAATAAATGTATGGTACAAAATGAAATATTTAAACTTGAAATCATTCTGACAACCAGTGCTCCACGAAAAACTGTATAAATGTAAAAACATTGCTTTACAAATAATTTTACTAAATAAAACTCATAGATAATAAGGCCAAACTTCCCCAAATGGTCACGGGACAACATCCCTCATGTCCCCCTAGCTTTATTCCTTTTACTTTCCTAAGAAAATTATTTCTAAAAACCTTAAATTGATAGTAAGTTTAGAGATTTTTCAATTTTCAACGAATAAGTCTGTTATAAGCAGACAGAGGAGGGGGAGAAACAAAAATTACACCATGTCATATGACATGTGTTAACTTGCGAACACTTCTGGCACTCGCAGGCCAGTGCTCAGATTGTGATTTTCAAACCAGTTCAGTGATGTGGGTAAAAAAGTGAGAGCAAAGGTCAAAATCACACTAAAACATTAACAAAACCAGTCAGTAGTACCAGTAGTAGTAAGTAGAACCATCCTTTTTGAATCACATTTTCCTCGCTAACGGTTCTGGGTTTTAATCCCGACTCAGCCCAAGGCTTTTTAATTGAAAATATGTATTACAAAAAAAGTCTTGCAAAGTGGTTTGAAACCTTTGTCTATGAATTTATAATGTACACAATATAGAAATTCTTGGTTTAATAAAAGTATTTGTACTTATTCAAAGTGTTTTCTGTGTAGATGTGACACTGTTGTGTGTCGCATATATATTTGATTTTGAAGGAGTGAGGAAGGAAGTAGGGATAGAAATTCATTTTTCTATGAGGAGTCAGCTTCTTTGAGGTGAAAGGACAATGGAAAAAAGGAGTTTGTCGTTCGGGCCTGGTTGGCCTTTCAGGATAAATTTTGAAGGTTTAGACTATGTACAACTGTTTGGTGAGCAGAGTGTAATGATTGTTTTATACATTGTACTATATGTTTTGTGTTATATGTATGTTATGTGGCTGAGATTACGCATGTCTTTTCTGTAATTGATGCTGTGTTTATCTCAGCTGATGTAAACCTTTCTAGAAAGTTTCATTTATGTTTGTTTTATTCTGTGCTTAATGTCTTTGGATTGTTGGAATTGAAATTGTGTTGGTGTTCAAAATGGTGAGTAGCCAGTGCTGTAAGATTTTGTTTGGATTTTTTTGCAATCATAGATGTTATTTTACTCTCTTATCCAGGATATTAGGATGCAATTCCAATGTAGTTGCCTGACAATTTATACAACTGATTTTGTAAATTGCACTAGACTTATTTGTTACTGGTATGGGATTCTTTAATTTTAGAAAAAAGGAGTGAATAGTTTTTGAAGGCTATTTTAAAAGTTAAGAGAGAAATATGTTTAATCTGTGCGATCGGCCGTGAACAAACAGAATGGATGTGTATATTGGTTTATCTGTATTTGATAGAATTGATGTAGTGTTATTATTTCTATTCTTGTTATCATTTTATTGATTACGTCCCCTGAAGATGATCTCAATAAAGATTGACACATTGGCACAATAAAGAAAATGTTTTTCTAAATTTACATCACACGATCTTTAAGTAATCATTAATTTATATTTATTCAGATATGGTGAGATGCGGTCACAATATCTGAATAACTATCGATTAACGGTCACTAATCTCTACACATTAATTTATATGTCAAATATTATTTAGGTACATTTTTAAAATAGGAGGTAAATCAAAAGCTTTTATTATTTCAATTAGAATATGATAATTACAAGTAATTACTTTACTAACAGCCTGAGAATCAAATCCTGATTACACAATATTTCAAAATTTGGCAAAAAGAGGGAAAATTAGAAATACTGTAGGTTGAGATGAGGAATTGGTGTCCGAGGATATCACGATAGCTTAAGCAGTTAGAGCAGTGGATATTGAGCCGAATGTTGGTCATGGGTTCGAATCCCGCTAGTGACATGAACGTTTTAATCTCAACCAAGATGTTAAACAGTATAATTAATTAAAATAATTAAATAGGTCAATTATGACCGCTAAGTATATAAGGATCTGTTATTATTATTTATGCATTTCTCTCCATGTTTAATTTTACTTTTTTATTTCAAATTTCTCAAACAATCTATTTCCCTCCCTTTGTTGAAACTGTGTAACACTGTAATTTGTTTTGTTTAATTTAATGGTCCTTAAATTAAGAAGATTTGTTGATTTTGGCAAGTGTTTTTTAACCCTCATTTTAATTTCTCTGCTGCCTTGTCGTATCAAATACATCATATGTAGTATATATGAAAATTGTATATTACATAAACACAATGAGTTTGTAATCCCCACTTTTCGGTACCTTGTCTTTAGGGTTTAAGATGTTACTAAGTGCACCCTCTAAAAGCTATTCTAAAACCTTTCTGTTATAAGAAGAATTTTACCTCCCTTGCCTGACAGCTCCTCAATGTTTGGCAAAAAACAAAAACCTAAATCTACATTTTTAGTGGGGCCATACAACCCTCCTGTATTACAGGTATTACTTTACTTTTACTTAAATATAACCTTTCATCTGTATAATAGGATAAATTCATAAAATGTTGTTTTGAGTAGTCCTTATTAATATTATGTTTATAATGCAGGTTTTCTTTCTATTACTCCTCTAACAATAAACCGTTTATGTTTTATTCTTTTGTACAAATGTCAAACCGTAACTGCAGCGTGACGCTACAACCTCACACGAGTGTGTTTTATTGTTCATTTGAATGGGACAATACAAAAACTCTTGGATCTTGATTATGAGGTTATGCCTCACCTTCACTGTTCTCCCGACCTCTCGTCTACCGACTACCATTTTTTCAGACACCTGGATGTTTTACAATATTAAAAAATATTGATCAAAAGTTGTTAGAAACTTTAGAATTTGTTAATAATAAACTCAAAATTCTATTCAGAGAGTATAGAGAAGAAGTTGCCATCACATTGGGAGAAGTGTATTGAAAGTGATGGAGGATATTTTAATTAATAAAAAATTTGTTAAATCATTTATTTTAATTTTATAGCCTTTTTTTTTTTTTTACCTTACTATTTCAGTGTTGGCCACAGTTTTTGTTAGTTTTTATTGCAATAAACCTGTATTATTTTCTGGACAATCCAATATTACTTTTTTTTTACAAACATTTTATGTTCCATTTCTGAACCCCTGATGTTCTGAACAGGAAGCATGTAAGGCTTCAAAAATTCATTAAATGTGAATTTATAAGAGCCCAGTTGTTTTCGTCCATCAAAACCCAATTGTTGATTTTTTTACGCATTTTATTATTTTTGAAAATTGTTGGTTGATTTTGTAAAAGTAAGTTAAGCAAAGCAGTTGGTTGTTTAATAAATGTTTACAGTCCTATTTGACCAAATTTAGTGTAATAAAAATAATATAAATTATAGATTGTAAAGCGATATTTTTACAATAGACAAGAGCAAAAGAAAAAAAAATGATTAACACGTATTATTATTTTCCAACGGCCACAGCTTTTTAAAAGTACGCTCAATTCTTTCCCCCTAACGAAACTTGCGTCGAAGGGGTAAAACGCGGCTGGAATTTTCCATCGGGACTTTTGTCCTTTCCTGGATTTCCGGGCGATGGGAGAATAAATAATAATAATTTTTTATGGTTCGTGAACCGCCTAACCCCAAACGGCCACGTGCCACACGCGTTCGTTTTATCGAAGTTTCACGAGTACAATCGATACGGCCGAGTTTCCAAACAGATCCCCCATTTCAAAGAGAAACTCATTTTCTTTTAAAGCTACTTCGTTATTGACGTAAAAAAAAATTAAAAAAGTAATATCTTTTTAACGACACATACGGGTAACGCGTGAAAAATAAACCACTCTCTTGAGAAGCTCATTGCAAGTTTCAACCCATAAGGTATTGAAAAAAAATAGGAAAAGAAGGCGGACAAGTTAATTTTCCCGGGTGGACAAAAATTAATGACAGAAAAAGACTGGAAAATACGTCGAATGCAAGCAGAATGAAGGATTTCACTAATTTCAGTTATAATATCTACAGCAGTAGTAATATTTTTTTTTAATGAAGGGTAGAATTTGGTCTTTCTATTTACTATTTTTTCTGTTCCCTTTTGCAATATTTAAAAATTAAAATCAATCCATTGAATAAAGTTGGAAAAATCGACAAAACGAGACGAAATATGGTTTTGAGCTTGTGTTACGTAACGTTAACCTCAATAAGTTTCAACAGTAATACCAGATTGTAATTTTAAAAAATCACTTTGGACAAATATTTAAATATTTGTCGGCTATTTTAATTATATTATAAATGAAAAGTGAGTAGAACTCGATAAAAAAGAGTAAATTATTATAAAACGAACATACTAATATACATAAAGAAAAAAGGAAAGGGCATAAAAAATCTTTAAAAAAATAGAAAAAAATAAAAATTTTCGTTCGATTCTTACCCCTTTTTTGTATGGAGCTTCCAGCATTGCTTCTACAAAATCCTCCGCCATTTCTAGAACTGTAATAAAAAAATTGATTTTTTTTACTGAGGGAAAATTATTATTATTTTTAATTAAGGTTGTGAAATTGTGCTTACCTTGAGTGTTGTTAAATCCGAGGAATGTTGAAAAAACCTTCAGACGTCCCCTTTTCTCAACGGGAACCGTCAGGGCAGTTTTACAATATCGACAAAAAAAATACAGGGAAGAAAAACCAAAATTTTTTTGTCGTTCGACAAAGACAATTGAAAATAGAAATTTCTGGGTCTTTCTGTAAAAACTGAGTGTCACTAGTGTTGTCTCTTGATCAAGAGATTTTGTATTTAAAATGAATGAATAATAGAGATCCCTTTCGCCCTTGGGATGGATTTCGAACGGGAGGCGTCCGAAGTTGCGCCGGACTGGGTGGCCCCTCTTCCAAAGGCAGAGAAAAAAACTAATGGCGACAGAAACTCTGGCGAAATCGACCAACAGCGTCTCCCCACCTGAAATGCGTACTGATCACGAAAGGCGACACCGACGGAAAGTGGAAAAGTGCAGGTTGGCCAACGGACGCGCGTTGCCAACCAAGACTTTCACGTTTCACGAAAAATAAATTGGATTTCACCAATAATCAATGCAAGACAAAAACTCAGAACATATGGGTTAATTTACTTAATTATAATAAATTTAAAAAATGACAAAAAACAACAACAAATGTTTAAAAAAACCATCAACCCACCACGATCAAACAAGCACTGAACTCCCTCTCTCAATCCTTATATTATAACAGTGGCGTAGGTTAAAGTATGAAAGTCGCGAACGTTCCACACAGCACATATTTGAACGTTACAATTGCTAAACATTATGT
This sequence comes from Cimex lectularius, assembly GCF_000648675.2. Lineage (NCBI taxonomy): Eukaryota > Metazoa > Arthropoda > Insecta > Hemiptera > Cimicidae > Cimex > Cimex lectularius. Next base: position 1,622,157 of record NW_019392742.1, read on the forward strand.
GTGAAAAAGAATTATATAATAATAATGACCAGTTTAGGTGATAGAGTAGTAGAATAGTTTAAAAATAATGATTTACCTTAAAACTAAGACTGATTGTTGGTGTGAGGATTGGCTGTTAAGAGGAAATTCTAGATGACCATGAATGAAGAAGATTTTTCATCACTGACGACCGTCTCGTCCTTCGACGGAGGTCCGTACATATAATAACTCTTAATATCATTTTTCTTCTGTACATGGCCAAAATGAAAGAGGGTTTGAAAAGGACCATAATTTGATCAACCCTGCTGATATTGACTAAATTTTATTAGAATGTAACTATAAAAGGTCGGAACGAAGTAGTCTTTTGCTACTATACTAGTTAAAAGTATGCAGAAGTTACATCAGAATACAACCTTGAATTTTTAAATTTATACTTAGATCTGAGCACAAGTAGTATTATGACGTGTTCCAACTTTGCCATCACTTTTGTTTTCATGTTGAACCACTATTGGGTCCGTCTGCACTCGTTATAATTCACTTCTGGAAGTTGCTTACTGAAGATGGCACAAAGCCAAAATGCATTGCGAGTGTAGACTCAGTAATGGTTTAACATGTGTTCACAGACTCTCAGAGCCAATCATCTTTCTGTTTTGTCATTATTTGTAGTTCGATGTGTTCCAACCATCCATGCTTATCTTAGTTGCTTTGGCCTGTCAGATACAGTGTTGGGTTTGGCAAATTAAAAAAGCATGAATCGGAGGCGACCTAACTTCATTTTGTCAGGGAAATAAGCACTATTAGGTACAACAGAATCCACCACTAAAATGGGGAAATATCAAACCTGACAGATACCACCCGGCAAACCCCCTACTGATGTATATATACCAAAGCAACTACACACACCAAAATGAAAATTGACCATGAAAAAGGTTGTGACCCTTTATTGTAAACATTTTCAACATATCTTTCATAAATATTTTGGCATTTGTAACCCACACAAAAACACTAGCAAAACACTCATGCTTGGTAAGGATATAAGCATGGAGTGAGTGATGGTATGATACCCTCAGCTCTACTAAATCGTCACTCAAACCAAATTGATAGCTATAGAAACATGTTTGTATGAAATAAATAATGAACATCTTAAGGGTGCAACTATAATAGTACTATAAAATAACCGGACCACTCTAAAGGCTCTCCGAGGCTTGACCCAATACTAATGTGGAAGTTACAGAAGCAAAGATTAAAATTTGTTATTACCTATATACCTACTTTTGTTGACATCGATCATTCTGTTCTGACCTCCTATTTTTTGGTGTACTGTAAGAATAGAATTTGGGTTTATCAGGGATATAAACAGGTAGAGGAAAATAATATGCTCACCAGTGAAGACTGTGAGAAGCCAAAATGTATCTGTCAGCATAATACAGCAAGAATAGGCAGACCAGAGTGCTCGGAAATGTGCAAACCCACAGATCTCAATTGTAATCTCAACGTACAGTCGACTCTTGTTAATTCGAATTTCTTGATAATACAAACTCCTCGGCAGGTCACTTTTTTAATTTGAAAAAATCTGTACATTTTGATACACTTGGTAATACAAAATATTTTCATAACGGGGAGAAAAAGCATGCTATTAATCGAAATGGAGCCACTTCCCATCTTTATAATTTGCACTTTTTCTTTGTTATATTCCTCTAAATTTCCACCTATTGTTTACTTCCTTACAGCCTAAAGTTTCTTCGAATTTTCTCTAGTTTGTTATGTTCTGCGGTCAGTGTTTTATCAATGAGTTCTCAGCACTGCTCACTTTGGAAAATCATTTAAACAAAGAATGCCAGGCCACACTGAAACAAAAAACCATTTCACATTTTTTTTAATAATCTGTAACAATGTTCAATTTTACAGTTGATTTATTTCCACTTTTTCATTATTTTTACTATGTTTTGTGAATGTACAATTAAGTATTAACATTGAAAAATGCATATCAACTCTCAACATTTTTTTTTTTCTTTCCTCTTGATAATTCGAACATCGTGACAATTCGAATTGTTTTTGTGGTCCCTTGGGTTTCAAATGATCAAGAGTCGACTGTATTACTTTTCACACACTTTACCATATATTTTCACAGTTGACTGAATGAACTATTCTGTAGATTTCACACATTTATCTCACAGAATGTGATTTGCTATTGTTTTTAAATACAATTTTTTAATTTTTTTATTTACAAACACTGGTTCAAGGTATGGTCTGGAAGAAAGTAAATTCAGTTGTTCCTGCCAAGCTTTCAGCCTATTTGAAGGTTATTAACAGAGCAAAACTATCTTAAATATGTCTACAGATTGACATATTTAAGTTTTTACAGGCGTTCTAATTTTTCCTGAAAACTGACTCAGTCCAAATATTGCCAAGGACTGTAACACTAAATAATTTGCATTCATTATTTGCAATCAACATATCAGGCTCTATGGCCCATCTTTAGCAGACTCAAATCATAATTATAGTAAGTTAATGAGCCATCGATCAGCGTTGACATGGCACTGTAAAAGTTCCCATTTCAAATCTCAGCTGCCCTGAATTTGAACCCGGAGTGCTTACAATTGGACTTTTTTTTTTAAATTATTGAAACCCCAGGGGTGATATATATTGTGAACCTTCAGTTTTTTGTTTTATTGTTTTTTCTAAAGGAATAATAATTTTTTGGAATATTCTTTCAAAATTGCCACCTGAAACAATAGTTAAACAGTCTTTCTGTACATTTTGTCAAATTGCATGAATTGCTTACTCCTAGTTAGTGATGTGCACAACTTAAGAATGTATTTTTCTCCTAAGCCTGATCCTCTAGATACTCTGTTGTACTTAATAATAAGTATGTTACATTTCAGGAGAGTCATCATGCAAGGATATTGTGAATCAAGATGACGCTGTGAATCTTTCACCCTCAAGTCTTCTAGTCGAGTCTTTGGTTGCCCAACTCAGCATCCTCTTGGAAGAAGACCCACAGAAACAACAGAAATTGTATCTCAGTATGTACTTATTCCCTAACCGTGCAATTTTTATTATAGTTATTAATATAACATATTGTCTAGATATCTGCCAGGCTCTACGACAGATGAACCTCGTTGGAAAGAGCTACAAACGAGACGATTTGCAGATATTGCGCACCCAGTACCAACAAGCGCTTTGCAAGTTTTTAAATCGTGCTAAATTAACAAATGTAGATAATAGAGAGACTTTATGGAAAACTTTGTTAGTATTTCATCCTTTCTAAGGGATAAATTTATATTTGGTTAACCTTTTCGTTTTTTTCCAGAAATCCAATACCACAGTTATCAAATGGTATCATAAATTGGTCAAGATACTCCACAGAATTTGAAGAATTGGCGTTTATTGCACACGGAGGTTTTGGCAGTGTTTATAAAGCAAGGCACAGGCTTGACGGAGGTTTATACGCTGTGAAGAAAATCAATTTAAAGTATAGTAAAATCTTAATCGTTTATTATTTTTTAATATATGCAATGTAATAAACTGACGTTTGTTTTTAATTGAAGAGTGAACCGCAGCCTAAAAGATATAATGGAGGTACGGACTTTAGCCAGACTTAATCATCCAAATATTGTTGCTTATAAAGCAGCTTGGCTTGAAATGATCGAAAAAGAATCCCATCAACAGTTGTCGATAAAAGATTCAGAGTAAGTGAATTTTCATGCATTTATTCCTATTTAAAAGTAAAATAATATTATTGGGTTTTTTATTTTTATTTAATTTTTATTATATAACACCGGTACCCCAGGGGTTGATATAACCTCTATTGCAAACCTGGGGGGAGAATGTTAAACGTATCCACATGTCCTGTCATAATAAGGTATATTTTAAAAACTTACTACTTATGAAAAACATGAATTTTTTGGTTGATAAAAAAATTGTTTATATGTTAGTTCTGTTTAATGTTTTCCAACTATTAATACTATCTGGTAGAGCACTACCAAACTTTGTTGATAAACTTTCGACTGGCTCAATAAAGCCTTAGCTTAATTATTTCTTTCTAAAAATAAAGATGACTGTTTCTTAACAAAAATAATATTCGTATAAAGATATCACTGGGATAGAAAGCATTTGTAGCAACTGCAACAGCTTACTTAGCTTGGTCAGCCCCCTGGCCGGCATTGGTTTAAAAGATATAACAGTTGAGTCCTTTGATATTGATGAGGTTCTTCATCAAAGTGTAGAATCAAATCCAAACACAAGTACTCGGGTTGCTTTGGTGCATCAAAAGACGCCATTAATCACGGGGAAAGTGAAAAGAATAGGAAAAATACTTCATGAAGTTAAACAATTGCTATCTTCTATGAGTGTAGAAATTTACTTTATTCAAGCTTTATTTAAATCTAAAATCTTTTTTAAATATTTTGTAAAATTTAAAAAAAAATCCTCGTGCCTATTGATGATTGCTGATTTAAAACAGCTTAACAAGTTGCTTTGTGGTCAAAGGGGCAGAGTGAAATAAACTTTATTCAGTGAATTTAGAATTTTTGTCCTTTATTGAATGGTGCCTGTTCAGATGAGGTTTAAAATAGACTTGTATTTAAATAATCATAAATATGCATAAATGTATATTGTACATAACATATAATACTATGTATTTCAATTAAATAAAAGTATATGTTTATAATTGATAAAAGTAATCGATCTTAGTCTTTTTTTCAACTTTGATATTTCATCTATGTTGCATTGTTAATTTGTTTACCATGGCAATTCTTTTTTTTTTCTTCTTTTCTTTTTCTAATTTATCTTCACAGAACTCAAGTATCCAAAATAGCTCTTTTAATTTACATTAGTTGCATGAAAAGCGGCAACAGTAGATATGTCCATTTTACCACTAATAGACCAAATAAATAGTAAATTTTGTTAATACTTAATTTTTCTACCATTCACAGTCAATCATGTTTATTTATTTTATTACAGTTCAAATGTGTCAAATAATACAAAACTGAACAGTCAAGAGTACAAAAAGAACTTGTAAATGGTCAGAATATAAAAACAACATTAGATAAAAAGAATAGATAACAATTAGATAACTGCAATAGATAACAATAAAACTTGTGGCCAAGAGAAAAAAAATCAATAATAAACAAGGCTAAGCAAATTACTCTTTTAATACTAGTAAAATAGTAAAATCTTCTTTTTGAAAATTGGCAAGGAGTCACAGAAAAGGTTCGCAACATCTCCATCTCGATTAGTGTGCCGAATTGAAGAACCATAAATCTTCCTATGTTGGGGGAGTAGTTAGAGCCGAGGGACCTAATACCAATCAGGTCAAGATCTCTGGAGAATCAGTCCTGTTGTTAAATAGAGTGTTAGAATTTCTGGTGCCTCCATGAAAGAGAAGCTTTCAAGGAAAAAACAGAACTTAAAAGACAAAGTAGTTTATAGAAAAAATTAGGAACAAAAAAAGAAGAAAGAAAAGAGCTGTCCAATGCATGAACAATTCATTCCTCTCTGAAAGAAGTCCATTTCAAAAATGTACCTATGTAATTCCCAAAAATGGATTTTCAAGACTTGTTCAAATGAATACAGAACAGAATATGTAAAGAGGAACAGAACTTCCTGAAAAAATGTAGCAATTAGAGAAGGGCGGAGGAAAGTGTGCAGAATTTCCTAACAGTTGTGTCAATACAGGAAATTTAAATAAAATAGTTTTTATTTCTCTGCAAAGGTTGCCAGACCTGCCGAACCTTCCTTAAACAATTTTAAAATGATCTTAACTAATATTTTTTTTCATGTGGACATTTAATGTATTTTTATTGGTTTCTATTTCCTTTGGTGATTGATCAGCCTTCTCAGTTTAAATATATTTTTCTTTCCAAAAGGTAGATTGGGCCCTCATTCCTGGCCTCATCCCCAATCTACCTTTTGGAAAGAAAAATATATTTAAACTGAGAAGGCTGATCAATCACCAAAGAAAATAGTAATCAACAGCGGGGTGCTTCATCGATGTTATATGTAGATATTGTTATTTTTTTAAAACTACAAATTGTACTTTAGTTTTATCCTAGTCACATGGTTTTATTCTAGTCAACCTCTATATTTTAATGTTTAGTTACCAATATTTTTAGTTTTTAATTCTTTTAATGTTAAGTAAATTATGTATTTTTACAATAATATTTGTGTGGAGTTTGGAGAAACAATTGCATCAAAAATGAAACTATTGGCTTCCTGGCCTCATCCCCAATCTACCTTTTGGAAAGAAAAATATATTTATTGGTTTCGTCTGTTCTAAAGGGTTGAATTACTCAGACTGGGGGGGGGGGCTGATTGCAAGTCTTATCTTTTTTGCTAGGGAATGCAAAAATTGTCTGTTAGAGAGGTGATCGTTGTAGAGATGTTTCACTACAAAAGAGTTATTCATTATGAGTTTGTTCTGTGAATTTTGTACTCTAAACTTCACTAATGCATGCAAAATTGCCATAATATTACCTGATTTTGGTACACTAAAAACATATTCCATTCTAGCTAGTTCTAGTTTGATTTAACCGCAGTTTTTAAACTATATTCTAGACTTTATTTCATCATATTATTTCTTTTGATTCGTGGGGTTGAAAAGAAAAATTAATCTGTTTTGCAGAAGTTGCAATTGCAAGAATTTTTCAACAGCCATCCTAAAGGGTGATACCAAAGTGGGATTGAGCAGAAATATGACTAATGAAAATAGTTAACAATGGACATGGGACTGGTGTTGGACATTGCTAAACTGCAGGTCATATAGAATAAATTTAGGAAGGGGGGCGTTAGTGGCCACAACGGTTTAGGCGTTGACACAGCACTCATCACTGTAAGTTAAAGGTCCTGGGTTCATATACAGTGGCCCTATATTCGAACCATACTTACAAATGGGCTTGTTTCAAAAACACCTGGAAAAAAAAAATAGAGGCTTGTGGACGTGTAGCACAAGATCATCATAGGATCAACACTTGCCATCATCTGTCCAAACCTTGCTCAGTCTAAATAATTGATTATTATTATTATTTATTTTTCCATTGAAACATAGTAATCCGTCATTATCTGAACTGTAATCTGAAAATGTCAATTTATTAGTGTTCGAAAACAAATTTTTTAAATTCAGACTTCAAGGAAAACTCACAATTTATAAAAAGTTGTTTTTCTACTTTTCAGGAATGAGAGCAAAAAATCTAGCAGCAAATCTTTAGAATTTATTGTTTTCGACAAATCATCAGAATTGATCATTTCTAATTGCTCAAAAGAGAACAGCAGTTTGATAATGAATGAGCAAAATAATGTTTCTGAATCGTCGTCATCTTCATTAAGTTCCTTTAGCGTACAGCAAAAGATGGTCGTGCACAAATATCAAATGGCGAATTCCCATTTCCAGGGATTGTCACATTTTGCCACTCTCTACATCCAAATGCAGCTTTGCCAACAGACGTTGCGCCAATGGCTTGACATCAGAAACCGAGACAGTTCGACTCCAGACTATAACATTTGTAATAATATATTTAAAAAAGTTGTGAAGGGTGTTGAGTACATACATTCACAGGGAATCGTCCATCATGACATTAATGTGAGCTTATTTGTTTAGTACTAAGTCTCATCGTTTATTATAACGGAGATATATTTTTCAGCCTAATAACATTTTTATCAGTTATGATCTCAAGGAAGTTCAAGTCGGAGATTTTGGCCTTTCGTGCTGTATTGCCACCCATCAATCGCAATCACTGCTCTCAGCTACGCATCCACATGGTGAAGTTGGAACTGTCCCTTATGCTGCTCCAGAGCAAGCCAATGGGACTTGCAACCCTAAGGTAACCATAAAAAAATTATAACTACCATACACATAAATAGGATAAGGTTTAATTAATGCCACACATATTTCTTTTCCATTTAAATTTGACATTTAAATAATTATGTATATTTAAAAAAAAATATACAGGGTGACTGGCGATAAGTGTCGAAAATTTCAGGAGGTGTTTCTACTCAGCAAGTGCAACCAAAAACTTCCTATCAACCCTTGTCCAAACTTCAATAGTAAAAAAGTAATTTCAGTTCCCCCCCACTTAAGTACAGTAAATTGCTTATAAATCTGGTTTGCGCCACCTTAAAGAACATAAAATTTACTGTAAGAAAGCTTACATTGCAGAATTGATGGAATAGTTCTTCACAAAAAATTCAGAAAAACAAAAATGTTGAAATTTGGAATTTTTGTAATTCTGAATTTTGTAAAATGTTAGATTGCCCCCCTCCTTCATCAACACAAGTTTTTTCAACAAAATGCAACATTTTTGGGTCTTCCAGAAGCGCAATCCAAAAAGTTGGGTACACCACTGAAAGCTAATGGATTGGAAAACATTTGAGGGAATTTGCAAAGCTCCAGGAGTTTGTAGTTATTAACAGTTACCAATCCAACATTTTCAAAAAATTCAAAATTTCAACATTTTTGTTTATTCTGAATTTTTCGTGAAGAACTACATCAATTCTGCAATGTAAATAAGTTTTCTTAGAGCAAATTTAACGTTCTTTCAGGTGGAGCTAATCAGATTTTTCTACAGACAGTAATTCTGAAGTGTTTACAAGCAATTTAGAGGACCTAAGTTGAAAAATTAAAAAAAAAACAACAATGAAATTACTTCTTTATCGTTGGTTGATAGGAAGTTTTTTGTTGCATATGGTGAGTAGAAACATTTCCTGAAATTTTCAACACTTATCACCGCCAGTCACCCTATATACATAATAATATTCAGATGTGGAATATAGTACAAAAATATAAATAAAATTAAAAATAAGTTAAAAAGTTAAACAATATTGTCATTTTAAATTTTATTAAACAAAAAATATTAAATTCATAAAAATGAACTCAAAAGAAAGAATTTCTGTAAATAAACTAAAATCAATTTTCAAGAAGTGGAAAAGAGCCAAGAAGCACCCTGGTTATAAATGCCCTACAATCATGCTTCAGCAGAATTAACATTAGCCGTGAAAGAAGAGAAAACACCCACTAGGGAAAACTCAATTTATCTCAGTTGCAAGTGGTAGGTCCCTGGGGCAACAAACCAAGCAATACATCAACAAAAACAAATTATGAAAAATGTCCCAGACCTGGTGTCAATGTTGATATTTAAAAAATTGAAACTAAAGCCCTCAATGACAAGAGCACTATGTTTTCTGTGCAACTCGGTACTGCTCTACAGTTTCAATATCCCCACAGTTGCTGACACAATCAAAAAGACACAACCCTTCATCTCTCTATGACATACCTCACCGCCAACTGGCCCAAAATGCAACCTATGTAGGCTGAAGAGAAAATGCCACTATTACTCACTTTAGGAAGAGCTTTCTCACCATGGTCATTATCATTATCTACTTATTGAACTATATAAGTTTGAATTAAATTTATTATAACCACTCATATTTTGAAAATTAAAGGTGGGGACCATGGTAGCCGAGTGGTTTGCGTGTCAGTCTCTCAACTGGAGTGCTCTGGAAAGCCACTAAAAAATTATAAAAACTTAAAGGTCATCACCAGAACCCTTCATTTTGTAAATAAAGAATAATTAAATTATCAGGCAATATTACAATTATTAGTTTTTAAAAACACTATTATGGCACTTAAGGGTACCCTAAACTCTGAAATGGGTACTTCATTTGAGAAGAGTTCATAAATGAGGGGTTTTATAGATAAATGACCTATTATTTTTGATGTTAGGTCTTTTTAATAATTCTTTTGTAACAATTGTATTATTTTTATTTTGTATAGAGTGATATTTACAGCTTGGGCATTGTTTTGTTTGAACTAATTCTACCGTTTAAAACGTCGATGGAACGAAGCGAAATGGTAAAGAAGCTAAAGTCTGGAAACATCCCTACAGATCTCACTGCTAAATTTCCTAACTGGGTAAGTTTTAAATTGCAAAACTATCTACACAAAATATTACAAAATTTGTCTGACAGCGAAACAAACATGTAAGAAAGACAAGTTACGAATAATTTCCAAATTAATACTAAGATCTAGTGCACATGAAGCATTTTCTAATGATAGTGAAATACTGAAGTTTAAAGTAGAACATACACTTGGTAATGCGCAATTAAGCCCAACACGCGTATGATTCAAGATTCCACTCACTACACTCATTTCACCGCCTGAGTTGAGATCAAAGTAACTAATCAGCCTGTTCAGATTAACACGTGATTTACCAGAGGATTTTTTTTCGATCATCATGACGGAAATGACCTTGTTGACACCGATCTCCTGATTGACAAATTTAAAAAAAAAAAAAAATCGTTTGCATTGTGGAATGTAGTGATTTATATTTATTACAGCTCATATACAGGGTGAATTGCTACTCGTGCTACAAACTTCTCCAGTAGATTCTTCACCCTAAAATGAACAAAAAAGTTCATATTGTCCATGGTCCGATTCTCAACCATTTCAGAGTAATTTCGCTTTTTATCGATTTTGAAAGATATCACGTCCTGGCGTCGGAAAATCGTGATATCTTTTAATCTAAACATTTCTCTTAAAATCTATAAGCACCGTTGAAATCCCCGTTAATTTTTAGAGAGAATCAAAATCATAATTCCATTGAAATTTTTTAATTTAATTTAATGCCCATTTAGTATGTAATGCTTAAGAAGTTTACAAACAGCTAGAAGGTCAAGGAAGAAAGACCCAAACGTTTTGCCACCTTCATCTTCTTATTGAAAAATTAACGGGGATTTCAACGGTGCTTATAGATTTTAAGAGAAATGTTTAGATTAAAAGATATCACGATTTTCCGACGCCAGGACGTGATATCTTTCAAAATCGATAAAAAGCGAAATTACTCTGAAATGGTTGAGAATCGGACCATGGTCAATATGAACTTTTTTGTTCATTTTAGGGTCAAGAATCTACTGGTGAAGTTTGTAGCACGAGTAGCAAGTCACTCTCAAACATTAGCAATCCTTGAACCACCATTTTTTCTCTTTTTGTCATCAACATCTTGGTCTCACAACCACTAAATAAGAAAATGACGAGTGCGTTGGAAGCGTTATTAAATCAGGTAGTTTTCCTCAAATTTGCTGCCTTCTGAGACTAAAATTAGAAACTCTGGATTACTTTATACACTTTCCGATTTACACAATTTTCCACTCTTTTTGTAGTTCTGGCTGAAATAAAACACAAAAAATTAGCCCAAACATTTTGCCACCGTCATCTTCTTATTGAAAAATTAACGGGAATTTCAACGGTGCTATTAGATTTTCAGAGAAATGTTTAGATTAAAAGATATCACGATTTTCCGACGCCAGGACGTGATATCTTTCAAAATCGATAAAAAGCGAAATTACTCTGAAATGGTTGAGAATCGGACCATGGACAATATGAACTTTTTTGTTCATTTTAGGGTGAAGAATCTACTGGAGAAGTTTGTAGCACGAGTAGCAATTCACCCTGTATATCACAACCATCACAAATGACTATCTCATCAACTACCACGTTCTTCACATTCATGTGATTTAGAGGTAGTTTTACCATCGAGCAATTAGCATCACAGCATGAATCTGAATCTCTGGAGCTTTTTTAAACTTGTCTAATACCCAGAACTTTTAACTTGTCCTCCATTACATTTTTAAAAGTAGAGGCACTCTTGTTCTGCAATGTTGACATTATCAATGTTAGACGAGTTTTTCTTATAACGGGATGGAATCCTTCACACAGTGAGGTCTTGAAGAAATATCGTCCTTAATTAAGTGCAAAAAATCGTCAAGAGTTAATTGACATACTAAAATAATTGAAAATTTTTAGTTCATAGTTACTTAATTTTGGGTAGAAAGTAATGAACAAATTTTGTGATTCTATCTCTTAAAATAAGATGTGCCCAATACTTCTTTTGTCACTGTCTTCTTAGTTTATAGCGGCGATGGACATTGTAAAATTGCCAGAAAAAGACAAACGACTTCCATTGTAAAATTGCTCTTGTGGTGTTCGCCACAAGCGTTTATTTACACATGATTGATTGCACAATTCAACGCCCCATGTGTACTAAGCCTAAAGCATGCGCCTACTATAAAATAAACTATGCAACTATGTAATTCATCAACTGTATAAATAATTTGTACAAAAGATGAATTATTAATTACTTTACAGGCAAAAATCATTAGCAGGACAGTGGCCAGCCTTGAGAAAAGACCTACAGCCTCAGAACTGCTAAAAGAGATGGAGGACTCGAACACAAAAAACACCCTCAGCAAGATAAAAGACCAGGAGACTATAAATAAGCTTAGAAGGGAAAACATGGAGAAGGACCTGGAAATTAAATTTTTAAAGCGTAAACTCAGAGAAATCCAAAAACAAAAATGGTGACTATTCTATTAACTTGTTTAAATAAGTTTTATTATAAACCAATTGTTCATAACTTTTTTCCCCCCGGCAAAGATCACATCTGAGGGTTTGTCAACTATTAAAAGTAGGAAAGTTGGTTCTAGCCTACTTGATCGTCTACACATTCCAGACCTGCACTGTCCATCTTTTGCTGCAATGTGTTATTTGTGTAGGCCCACGTCTTGCCTTCTTGAGTGTGATTCAAACGGATAGTTTTGATCAACCATATGTCATTGGTCAATATTTTCAGTTTCGTAACAAACGTTACAACGAAAATCCTCCATTTGTACTTTATTTTATATATTTTTAATACAGATGGGAGGTATTGAAAAGTTTTAAAAATTCAATTGTGATATTTATTTAAAAAAAAATTTTTTTTTAAAACAAAAACCTCCATGTTTGAAGAATCATTCAATTAATTTAAATCATGTACATTAAATTCAATAGGATAACTAAATATATTTATTGTAATTGCAGTAGAATTTTCTAGTTTTGTCGAAGTTTCATAAGTTTTCATATTACTTCATGATAATAATCTTATTTAGAGTTGGGATGGCTGAAATCCCTTTGCTCCATCAGAAAACCATGTCTTTCCAGTCAATAATGTGTTCAACACTAGGTGACAGCCATGAAATTTATGTATGTAATAGTTTAAAATGAAATTGCCATGTTTACAATTGTGTTTATTTTTTTTTTATCCTATACCACACATGTGCAACTATCTCAGGTTAATATTTATTTTTTAATTTTATAGATGAATGCCTGGTTTTAATGCACCTTATTAAATTACTTCCTCAATGTATGTAATATTTTAATAATAGAATACAATTTTGCTTGGCTATGATAATTGTATAAACTTTATTAGAAAGGCATAGTAAAAATTGTATAAACCTTATTAGAAAGGCCGAGAAAAAAAAAAGTAAAAGTAATCATATTCAACAATGTGCATTTGAACCCACCTTTTTTTAACAAAGGGGTCAACCAGAAGGGAATACCATCTCAAAGACTTTGAACTTTTGACTTTTTCTGTCTGACAATAAAAGAACGAGTAACAATAGGATTTAGGATTAGAAGGGAAGGCGCTTTTGTTTGGAAAGGACAATTTGAAAGTATTTTAAGCTAAGACAAAAAAATAAAAAAAATATATATATATATGTACATGCAGCTTTATTAAATGAATTTCGTATAAGTTTTTGGGTAGTTATAACTAGAGTCCAGGTTTATATGTAATAAAAATCCTCAAATATGTTCTGGGAAATATTATCACTTTCCTTTGGTGTCAAGTTTTCTTATTTTGGGCCTAATTTTGTTTATAGCAAAGGAACACCATAAATAAACAATGTAGACAATGAATCCCTAGACTAACTTAAGCAGGGAAGTTTGCTGTTCATAAAAAAACAAAAAAAATAGGATTTGGTAAGGCAAAGGATAAATAAAATTAAAAATACTTAAATAAACATCAGTAATTATGTTTGGCATTTCTTCTGCCTAAATAAATCTGGGTCAATTAGATCTATTATCTCGATACCTAAGAGGAGTTGTGTAATTCTAGAAACTAAGTATAAAACAAACAAAATTTTGGAAAAGGGGTTCAGGATCACAACTTAAAATTTTAATCCTTTCAGGGTGATGATCCGGTAGTTGATCATTTTTATTATTTTGGCCTGTCTATCCTCACTGTTTTGAAATGTATGAAGTAATGATCTGAAATGGCCAAATTATGGGCTCATCACCCTCCTCAAAATACCACAACATAATATACACCTTGTTAATGCAAAAGGTGTTACACAGTTATGTGTGTCTCTAGACCTACACAGGTTGCCTTTGTCTACCCTATATTATATAGGGGGACCGTGATGGCCAAGTGATAAGGCATCCATCACGTACTCGCCACATTAGCAATTCCGGGTTTGAATCCTGGTAGAGCCCATGGTTTTTTAATAGGTTTTGATATGAAAAATATATTGTAAATTGATTTGGCTCCTCATCTGCGACACCTAATGGATAGTTGGACATTAAGCCCTTTTGTTTGATAGGAATTACTTTACTTTATTATATAGGCCCAGAACCTATACTTGAGACAAGATCTCAGAATGGGTCCCCAAAAAACATCTCATGATTAAAGAACCCTCACCAAAACTCACAAACATATTGCTACAGTTATACAGGGCAAAAACTAAGGAGAGTGAAGAGCCTATATACAGGTCACCGGTATCTGAGAAAAGACCTACACATAATGGGGTATATTTAATGATGAACCTATTTGTAGAGGTTATGCAATGAGGAGAAGAAACAGCTACCTGTTGCCATTCATTTTTGAATGTGAAGTAACTGTTCAATAAAGACATAACTTAGTGTGCCAAGAATGGCAGTCAATGACCTACTACTTCTTAAACAAAGGATCAAGTCAATTGAACTGAACTAAGAAAAAGCACAAGCTAGAAAGCTGCAATTCTTGAGGAATACAAAATCCCTATATATAGTATAGTTCATAGTATTCTCTTATCATCATAACAATAGACCTAACAAGTCTTACGGTATGGAAAAGTTCCGACTCAAATACTAAGTTTGTTTAAATTAATATATTAAAACATGTGAGATGCTAAACCTGCAGTTTGGTCTGATCCTCCTAGTGTTTTTACTGACAGGCCTGCATACGGCTTTCAACTTTTCGTTCTTATACATTCCATTAATTAGGTTTTTATTAGTGATATCAAAACTGATGAAAGCAATGGTAGGCACCAAATAAACAAACATGTTTTGAACATGATAGAATGCCCAGAAGTCATACGTCAATCTTCAGGGTAATATAGCAATTGATTGAGAACTGCCCAACTTCCTTCACATGCATTCAACTTATCAGCCAGGCCAGTAGGCACAATTACCGCTCACATTCGCCATTGGTCGTGTTAAAAATGGAAAATAAGATTTTTTTTTTTCACTGGGGTAACCATTTCGGCAGGAGACGAGGTTGCCCACAGCAAGAGGCTGAAGAAGCACAGGCAGCCTTTATAAGCCAAAGGAGACTCAGTGGGGCCCGACCAGTGAGACTTAGGCTTGAACTGCTCGGTGTGGACAAGTCAGATAAAAAATGAGAAAAAGAGGTTTTTTATCTGGGAATTTTCTTCTTACCAGAGTTCACATGCGTAAAAGGAGACCAAGCAGTGATGGGAGGAAAGGACAAGGTTTGGACTTTTTTTAAATCATTTTCTGAAGAGAGAACTTTAAAAAAAAATATTATTTCACCCAAGGGATCTGTTTCCCAAAAAGAGAAAAACAGCATGGCGCCCAGTTTTATTTTTTTGAGAAAAGAAAAGCTATGGAGAAATCTCCATTCAGACCCAGGTACCTGGAGACTTGATGGATTGTCACCGGTCTGAGGGGGAATTGGTAACAGTTGATTCAACTCAAAAGACAAAACTCGCATTAGTCCTTCGCACCGTAGCCTAATCGAGTCAACTGAATTCACCATAAAATTGCCATTGTAAGTTAATGTGGAATAGTCCATTTAATAAATTCATATTAGTAGTAATTAGTCAATATGGGTCATGAAGTATGGAGAGCATAGCGAGTATGAGTATGAGCCTGTTTCCTGATTTTGTAACAAAGGCTGAACTGACAATTTTCTTATATTGGTATCTTTCTTGCAGAAGAGTAAGCAAAAGAAGTATTTCAGATTCCTTCTAGGTGTGAAACCAGTCAAGTATAATCTAACTAGCTGAAAGTCAACCAATCAATGCAGTTGAATCAACTGAACCACTTCGTCTGAAACTAAGCATACACACCAGGATTTTTAGAAAAATTTAAACTAACTAATACTTGGGTAAATTTTAATAAAATTCAGGTTTTTCTTTTTCTTTTTTTTCATCAAGGCAAGAGAGAATATAACTAACTCCCTCTGGCCATATTTGTAAAATGTTGACAATCTCAAATTTTGAATTCTTTAATGTGAATAAATATTTCACTCCTTCAATTTGGGTATGTATATGGGTACAAAAGATAGTAAAACCAATGTAGATTTGATATAAAAATGCATTTTATTCTCTTAAGTCAAACAAATTTATCTTACAAAGTCGTTAGTAGCGGTAGTACTCCGGTTTGAAAGGGCCCTGGTTGTGCACTCCCAAATATTCAGCTTGTTCCTTGTTCAGTTGAGTTAGTTTCACACCGAGATGTTCCAAATGCAAAGCGGCAACTTCTTCATCAAGCTATAATAAATCATTACAGTAATTATTTATTTCCAGGCCTCTACATGCAAGGAGAGTGAATAGTGACACAAATCTTACCTTTTTTGGCAGTGTATAAACACCGACTGGGTATTGATCGTTTCTAGTCCAGAGTTCAATCTGGGCAAGGACTTGGTTTGTGAATGAATTACTCATAACGAAAGACGGGTGTCCTGTAGCACAGCCCAAATTTACAAGACGTCCCTCGGCTAAAAGTATAATATGGCGACCATTTGATAATGTATACCTATCAACCTGTAAGAAATAAATTTTTGGTAATATGTAAATTACTTGAGAATTATCAGGAAAAAAGAATTTTCTGTATTCGAGGGGTCAAAAAATGCTGGTTAAAAAGCAGTTTTTCTGTTTTTACTTCGTCACGAAAAACTTAATAAAAACCATTAACACTTTGCGAGTATTTTTTTGAAAATATTAGTTAAGTTAGAGGTATTAAAACTTAAATTCACCTGAGGTTTGATGTTAATTTTTTCAACTGAATTTTTTTCCAACCAAGTGACTTGAATCTCACAGTCAAAATGTCCTATATTACAGACAATAGAATCATCTTTCATCTCTGGGAAATGCTTGCCTGTAATAACGTCCTTGCAACCCGTAGCGGTTACAAAAACTTGGCCTCGTTTGCAAGCATCTTCCATCGTTGTCACCTAATATACAGAGTCCTTAATATATATATCGATACAGTAAATTAAAGGACAGTAGAAATCCGTTTATCCAGACTTGAAGGGACCAGGGACTTGTTCAGATGATCGAAAGTGCAGATAATCCAAAAATTTGTAATTTTATTAGGATCGTGCCATAAAAACAGACTTAACACACACAATTGTACACTTTTATTCATATATCAAATGTATTAAATTTAAAGTAATAGTCTTTTATTGACTTTTGTTTAAGACAAGACATGGGTTTCGCAAAAAATGCATGCATAAAAAAATACCTAATAATAACATAATAAAAAAAAAAAACCTTTTCTATGGAACATACAAACAGCACAACACAGCAATTTCTAGTCTTTTAAAATAGGATACACTTTTTTAAATTATTTTTTTATTTTAATTTATTTTTTATAACAAAAACATGACTGTCGGCCTCTCCGGCCTCTTCAATCATGTGACTAGAGGAAGGGCAATTTGGGGGGTCTTTATGAATTTCGAACGACAAATTAAAGGTCCCATAGTAGAATTATGAATTTTAAAAAATAATATACACAGAATTATGAAAATGTATAAAAAATATTTTAACAAACGTCAATGGGTCTGGATAAATGGGTTTCTTCTGTATTGTAATTGCCAAACTACCTCAAAGCCTTCCATTGCGGCTTGAAGTGCATTGATAGGATCAATTTCTGTGACGATAACTCTTCCCCCAAATGACCTGAGAGACTGAGCACAGCCTTTGCCCACGTCACCATAACCGGCAACTACACACACTTTTCCCGCTAGCATGACATCAGTCGCACGTTTAATTCCATCTATAAGTGACTCCCTGCAGCCGTACAAATTGTCGAATTTGCTCTGTTAAAACAAAACAAGGAAAAAGATATATAAAACGTTAAGAGAATTGTTATTATTCTGATATACTTTGGTGACGGAATCGTTGACGTTTATCGCGGGAACTTTCAACTTCCCTTCCTTCATCATTCTGTAAAGGTTATGAACACCTGTTGTCGTCTCTTCTGAAAGCCCCTTGATCCCTGGCAAATACTCGGGGAATTTGGTATGAACAAGATTTGTTAGGTCCCCACCATCGTCCAGTATCATATTTAATGGCTAGAATTAATAAGTTTAAAACCCATTGTAACATACAACTTTGTTTATATCTAAGTGTTAAATACCTTGCCATTTGGGAAACCGTTCAGAGTCTTTTCAATACACCAGATGTATTCCTCGTCGGTCTCACCTTTCCAAGCAAAAACTGGGATCCCGCGCTTCGCAATGGCTGCCGCTGCATGGTCCTGGGTGCTAAAAATATTACAACTCGACCACCTGACCTACATGACACAAGATAAAAATAAACGAATGTATTGTTATTCAAATAATTAGCACTAGTAAAATCAGTTGAGGGTGTTCTTTAGTATAAGCCCCCATTTTTGAAAATTGATATCACTACTATTTTTCTATGGATCTCAGCCTTCAGTAATATTACTGTAAATTATATTTCTCTAGTTTAAACGGAAAATAGTAAAAATAATGATGTTACTATGTAAAGGTGAATAAAATGTCAAAGTAAAAGTGGTAGCTTATACTAATGATTGAAATATTAATTAAGGTTTGTAGTTGAGATAAAAAGTCAATGTCACGAATGGGAAGCAGCTGCTCTACCACTTGAGGTAGCTGTGTATCTAGCCGAAGGTCGTAGGTTCAAATCCCGTTCGTGACATTGACTTTTTATCTCAACTACAAACTTAATTAATTGAAATTAATTGGTCAAGCGGACCACGAAAACTAGTGAACTAATGACTAGAGAGAAACTTTAGTATACACTCCCTCTCATGATTATGCTGAAAAATGTTGGCTCATTTCATTAATCAACAATTTCTTCAATATCGATAATGTATTGCAATATAAAAAATAAGTAACAATAGTTATCAGTTAAGTATTTGGATTGTACCAATCTTTTACAGACTCAAGGAAAGCCATAAATGGATTTCCTGAGCCATTCTGCCAGGCAGTCATGAATGTTTTTACCACACTAGTACGAATCTGTCTTTTGATGGAATGCCATGTAGACTCATAGTCTGAGCTTGCGTTAATCTTGAAGGATCTACTAAGTGAACTGAATAATTGGCTGTCTGGTGTTCAAAATTCAGAGTTGCCAGTCTACTTGCCTACTACTATATGCCATTGATCGGAAGAATTGTGGTACCAAGATACTTACACAAACTTCAAGATAATTGGGCATTGCTACATCTCTTCTATTGGGACAAATTGCCAATCGGAATTCCCCCCTCTTACAATCATCCCAAACAACCAAGTTCAACAAATCTGCCGCGCTTATTTTTTGTTTTCCAATTTTCATTTCGACAATTACACATGGGATGATCATTTGGGAATTAAGGCTTTCTGCCCAAAATGAACATACTTAAAACCCAACTTGAACTGAAATGATATAGAACATACCTCGGCGCCCAGCTCGATGAGAGTTTCGATTAAGACACCAGTCTGGATCGTCATGTGCAAGCAGCCAGCGAGGTTGACTCCTTTCAAAGGTTTCGAAGGCCCATACTTTTTACGGAGCGACATAAGACCGGGCATTTCATTCTCAGCCAATGTCAACTCCTTTCGACCAAATTCGGCCAAAGATATGTCAGCTGTTACAAAAATAAAAATCAACTATATACCAAGACAAGTATAAGATGAGTAACAATATAAAAGGCTATATTTGAACAATGTACATAAAGGTGTTCTCTAAACAAAGCAGGAATAAGAATTTAGCCTTATTTCTACGAAAAATCGAGACAAACTGTTTAAAAAAAAGGTTTTATCTTTAAATATTTTATCGGTGAAAATTTCTTTCTGAGAAAAGGTTAAAACCATGCAAAACCTCATTGACATTCATAGCTTACCGACTTTGTAATCCGGAGAAGCAGGCATCTTCGTTTAAGCTCGGTGTTAAATTAAGTCGGAAAAAGATGAACAAAGCACGGAGTAAAGCAGGACTTGAATTGAAAGCCAGTGAGCGGTGGGACTTATTTTTATGAAGCAACACCGGCCCGGGAGAAGAGGGAGAACCATAAGGCCGGTGGATGGCACATGTACCAAAACCAACGTGCGCTCCCCCCCCCCCAACTAGCGAAATCATTTAAATCCCTTATTTTTATTTATTGACTTTTAATTTATTGAATTCCCTTATTGTCCAATATTTTTAAGAATTTCAGAAATGTTTCATTCATTCACCTTTTCTCCATTAATCTGTGTGATCTCATTTCTACGTTCTCTTTTTTAATTTTTTTTCTTTCTCATTCCTTTTCCCTTTTTACATCATTCTCTCTTTATTAATTCTTTATATTTAACCTCTCTCATTTCGTCTCTTCTTCATATTACTCCCTTTTTCTTTTATTATATCTTTCTTTTGTACTCTTTTTCTCTATCATTTTTCTCTCATTCCATTTTCCTCTATCGCTCTCATTTCTTCTTTCTTTTTCTATAACTTTCTTCAGCTCTTTCTACTGCCCTGTATCATTACTTCATCTTTCTCCCTCTCTCTTTCCTTAATTTTCTCTCATTCGTTCTATTTTTAGTTCATTTTATATTGCCCTGTCTCATTACTTTGCCTCGTCTCTACCATTCTTTGTGTCATCTCTCCATTCTATCTCTTTTTTCCTATTTATTTCATTCCCTTTCTATAGCTTACTCTTAGTCCTGTCCTTCTCTCTTATGGTCTCCTTTTCCCTCTCATCTGTCTTTCTCTCTCTCTTTCCCACCCCCTTCTCAATATCTCACTCTTTTCCTTCTCAGTATCTTTTTCCTCTTTTTCTTTCTTTATCTCTTCCTTTTTTCTGATCTCCTTCCTTCCATTCACTTTTTCTTCATTCCACATTTCTATTTCTTCTTCTCTTTGCTGTTTATTGTTCTATATTCTCTCTTTTTCACTTTCTTTATTTGTTTCTTGTCCCTATACCCTTGATTTCTGTTTTCCTCCTTATCTCTCTCTTTTTTCTTCTCCTCACTCTCTCTTTTCTTCTCATTCTCTCGTAGGCTCTCTTATTTATTTTTCTCTCTTTCTTTTTTCATTTTCCCCTCCCCTCTCTTTCTCTCCTTCACTTTCTCTTCCACTGTCTTCATGTTTTTTCAATTTTTTTCTTGCCTTCTGCTCTCCTCTGTTGTATTCTGGAAACAATCAAGAATACGCCCAAGAATTTGTATTAATCATAATGGTGTCCTTTTACAATATAAATAGAACATGTAATACTATTACAATAATGAGATACAAATTAAATAAAATGTAAAAGCAGCAATAAAATGTATATATATTGTTCAATCAAACAATAACTTAAATATAAGGTAACATACATAAAATTCTAATACAAAGAACATTTACATAAAATTAAATATATAGATAATTAACAATCATTTAAATTTCAAGTTAAAATGTCTTTTAAGTAAGTGAATATTTTATATCAAAGGTACAGAGTTAAATAAAAACAACATGTTAATTGGATTTTTTATTGTACAATAAAAATGTAAATATATAAAGTTTAATCCAAAAAATTTATGCTCACTTAAAGTGTAGTGCTATTATGTTAGTACAAATTTCTTGGATTAAACTTTATATTAACGTAATTATTTATATTTTTCTTGTACAATTAAAAAAACAACAAAAAAACTATTTCAACCATTTATTGGTCACTAAACAACATACAATACAGGGTTATTTCTTAATTGCAAATAACTGATTTTAAAAAAAATTGTTCTCTGAAAACATGAAAAAATCTACTTTCCATAGTGGTGTAAACATTCCGCCCACCAAATTTTTAAGGAAACTTTATGCTCCTATAGAAATTAAACAAAGAATATTAAACTAACAAAGATAGGTTCTGAGAATAAAAAGAAAGAAAAAAAAAACTATATCCAAAGAGAAAATAAATAAGGTTCTTAATAAGTAGGAGGAAGTACAAGTTGTAAAAGAACCGGCATTAGTACATACCTTGATCCCTCTAATACATGAATCGGGACCAGGAAAGATCTCCTGTATTCTCCCTATGGCCTAAGAAAGAGGAGAGGTATGAGTATTTTTGAGGAAGACACTTCCCAAGCTTTACAGATGTGGTGGCCTTCTGACATTTATTCTGCTGCAACAGTGTGTTGAAATATTCAGAAGACCATCTCTAAGTTTAACGAGTAAAAAGAGGAAAGTGCTCTGAGAAATCCGGTTCAGGTGGAGCGAATAAGGGAGCTCCTGTTAGAAAATGCCCTGGTCTAAGCAAATCTAAGTCATCTTTATAACCAGGAAGAATAGCATGTATATCTGCTGAGTGCTGTTTCTGACATAGGTAGTATAATAGATTATTATATGTCTATTATTATGGGCATCACTCTTTTGGTTTAGATTTTCAGTAAGTATGGCCATACCTGGCTATTTCGGTGGCAAGCTTTCCATTGATTTGCCAATTTAATTTGAATACATATTTAATTAATCATAAGTAAAAATATAACACTAAGGTAAATGATTTACATTAAGTAGCTATATTATGTGCGAAAATCAAATTATAAAATTGTAAATTGTTTTTGCAATATGCTGAATAATGTTTGTCATTTTAAGAATTATCATATTTTTGATAAAGGTAAAAGTTAGGATATCATGTTTATGCTGTTGTCTTATCGGTCGGTCAACTAATCCAGGCAATGTAAGTTAACATTATGAAAATATAAACAAACCGTACTTTTTTGTCTTAATGTATGGGTTTATTTTAACATTTTATGTTCCTGGAAATTTACTGTGATTATCGTTTTAGTTCATTTACTGGCTCATTGGGACAAATTGTACTTGGCTTTTAAAAGATTTAATTCTCTTACGAATATTTTCAAGGTGAACTTTCGTGTTTGTCCAAAAAATATAATTTTTTTTTAATATGAAAAATAAGGAAACATTATTTAAACTTTAGTTAAATAAATATTTACATTGGTATGTTTTCAGATTATGAAGTTATTACATAACACACAATCTGTCGCGCCAGTTGGACTGTATTTTTGGTGAAAGTTACTGAGCAATGATGATGGCGAGTTAATGAAACAATCGATTAATACAATTTGATTGTTTCTGAGCATATAATTGTTATGATTTTAGCTGAGATGAATCTTCCAGCCTGTACTGTAAGGTTTTAATATTATTATTAACGTTTAAATAAGTAAATATTTAAAAAAATAAAATGTATAGTCGTTTTAATAGATGAATCGATTATTTAATGTTTGTGTGTCGATGTTTGGTGATAGAAATCATATGATCGACCTTTGTTAGTGGGCGAGTCCTTTGCCGAATTGGTTCTCTTGTATCCTTGAGTTTACCATATTCTCCTCGTTTGACTTTTCCTTTATTTTTGCTGTGAAATCCCATTTAAATTCTTCAAAATGATGGGCTTCATGTTCAACATCGACGCCGGCTATCTGGAAGGGCTGTGCAGAGGATTCAAGTGCGGTATTTTGAGGAACTCGGATTATTTAAATCTGGTTCAGTGCGAGACACTGGAGGGTATTGTATTTTTATTTAAAGTTGTTTTAAATTGGAACGATCTGATTTGTTGTTTTCCCTCTAGATTTGAAGCTTCATTTGCAGGGTACAGACTATGGTAATTTCCTTGCTAACGAGCCTAGCCCGCTGACTGTGTCAGTCATTGACGATAAGCTGAGGGAGAAACTTGTGATTGAATTTCAGCACATCAGGAACCATGCCGTTGAACCACTCTCCACATTTTTGGATTTTATCACGTAAAGAACTTTTTCAATTTTTATAACGACAGCTTGCTTGAGCTCGCATGGCTTAAACTGTGTCTCCTTGGGTTTTCCAATCATTTGAAAGAGGATTGGATCTGAAAGCTGTGTAGTTTATTATTATAATTATTATTTGGAGATCGTGAGATGTGGTCTAGTATGACACAGATTTAAAAAAATCAAAAAAATTTTTCTTTATCGTGCCGTTTTGATCTTTATTTAGATCATCTTCAGGGCCTGGGATTTTTAACTTTGTTGAAATGATACAAATACATGTAGGATGTGAAAAAACGAATTTATACAATGCTAGAACTTTTAGACTAATCAGATTATTCGTACCAGCTCAGTCTTTGTTTTCTGTGTAGTTGTGTCGTGTTTTACCACGGCGAGCTGTTAATGAAGTGATACTTCTTTTCTTATTAACTATTACATTAAATATTATTACAAATTCTTTCACTTCATAAGTCACTGAGAATCTGATACCTGACATTTGAAAATGGCAAAAAGAGAGAAAATTCTGGTTATAGGTTGAGTTGGAGAGTTGGTGTCCGAGAGGATCGAAGTCACGATAGCTCAAGTGGTAGAGCAGTGTTGCATTTAGCCGAAGGTCGTGGGTTCGTTTATCTCAACCAAGACCTTACATAAAAGAAATAATTAATTGAAAGAAGTAACTTGGTCAATTGACCACTAAAACATAAATGGTTTAAAAATAAAATTTGTTGTATTGGGTATTGAAGACATACATTTTTATACCTTTTTATGTACCATAAAACATGTCAAACAGGACTGCTAATATTTTTAAGCCTAATTTATTATTTAATTTTCTTGTTATACAGCTTTAAAAAGTTGTCATTGATTTATTTGGTCAGATACATTCTATGAAATTTTTATTTTATTTTGAGCATTTTTTTTGTCAAGAATCTTATTTTAATTGTTGATGTTGTTTTTGTGCTGGTGTTGAAATTTCAAATGCCTCAGGTTTCACTATTTTTTGGAGTTTGGCTTGAAAAACTTGCTAAAATGGTAAAACTTGAGATAATCATATTTTAACAAATATCTCTGAATCAGTCACCACACCCTTATGACCCAACTCAGTCCTGTCACTGTAATGTCTTAGTATTTTTAGATTATCTCCATTTTGCCAGACCATAACCTTCTCATTAACTTTCTCTTTTTTTTTCCATTTCTTCTCTATTTTCTTCTTTGATCTTTTCTAATCTTGCTTGGCAACAATTAGGACCCCCTAATGGATGACTCGCACAAACACAAATACACAAAATTGTAAAATAAGCTTGCAGACTGTTAATTGAAATGGACTAAGACAAAAATATCCGCTTGACCAAGCTTAGTGACCTTGGTGTTTTGTCCCAGTGTCCCCACTATCACTCACCCTACAACATTGGACAGTTTTATTATTTATTTGTTATCCAAAAGGGGGTTAGTTAAGCAGTATTTATACTTATTCTCTGTGCCATGGATGCATCTAATATGTCAATTGTTTTGATTACTCAAATTACTAATGAATTTCATTTCTATAAACTTCCTGCCTATCAGTTGTATCTTCACAATATGTGGGACCGATTCTATTTTTATTTCATACCTTTAGCTTCTAGTTTTGTTTGTGTAGATATCATGGTTTATTCTCCATTGCAGGGAGAGGTGACCTGAAATTTTGTCATTACCAGTTATTTTTGTCTGCCTGTCCTCACTGGGTTGGACTGTCAGAAGTGTTCCTGCATTGAGTACATTGTGTTATGAGTGATTTTCTTTTCTATGTTAAATTATTTTATTTTTTAAAATTTATTTTAAACATTCTCTACATAGCCTTAATTGGTTTTCATCCACAAAACGGGAACTGCATGTGATTCTGTTGCTACCAAAAATGCTGAAACTTTTGAATAGAATGACAAACAATAATGAACAATTCATGGGAACCGAGGTAAAAGACGACAGTATTTTAAAAAATGCCTCTTACTGCTACATATGCTTTTATAAATGTGGAATGGCATGGATCCACAATAGCCATGTCTGCAGTTTGACCAAAATGCATTAAACCGTTGAATACGGCAGACCTGGATGATAAGAAACGACCATATTGTAGGTCCATCACCAACAGATACAACCAAGTATCTAAATTTGGTATTAACATCAATTTTTGACACATTTAACAATTAAAGTTGATTCTGAAATTTGACAGCCCACTCCAGCTAATAAGATAGGCTGGCTAAAATAATTCATAAAGACAAGATATCAGAATCTTAATTTGTTGGATTGTTTGTAATGTCTCATGACCAAATTTGTGGATTTGATAATGTGTAATGGAAGTTCTAGATTTTCATATCTAGTAGATGCTCCTTATTCAGCACATTTGGCTAATTCCAATTTTTTTTACCGTGTCTGATCATTTTGGACTGTCAGTTGGGTTCGCCAGCTAAAGATAAACAAGATGTGACAAGCTATAGTACATCTGACAGACCAAAGCAACAAGTATTATGGTGGCCATTCACGATTGCTCCTAGCAGTCCAAACGGAGCGTCGCCGTTCAAGTCAATGGCAAAACTGAACTGGCATGCCCGGCTGTGCTACAGCGCGACGACGGCATGGCGCGTTCGTGAATGGAAAAACCTGGTGTGAACAGTGGAATATATTGGAGCGCTGGCTTGGTCATGAATGGGAAAACCCGCGTTTTTTTGGCGCAGTCTCCGTCTTTCTGTCACTGAGTAAACATCTCTGTCGTACATTCTCAAAAAGTCAAAAACGTTTATTCTTTATTGGTAATGACATCCAATCGAGATTTTATTGTTGAGTGATTGAATTGTATGAAAGTTTACCATGTTTATGAAAGTGGTGGACAATGATTATAATACCAAGATAGAAACAAAAGAAATCGATCCTCAACCAATTGGTCGACGTTTTCAAAACAAAGGATACAAATGCAACGAGAGACGCGGTATTGATAACCCCTAACAATGATCAGAAATCGTAGTAGAGAACTTAAGTTCATTGTAGTTCATCCCTGTAGCGAGAAATCGTAATGTGGTTGCCAACCTTTCATGTAGTGATGATTTCTCTCATGACCGTCTTTTGTTTTCTAATCAAGGGGGTAACAAGGGTAATTCGGCTAAATACGCCGCTGCGCTAATCACTTGAGCTATCGTGACTTCGATAGTTCGATCCACTTGGACATCAACTCCCCATCTCAACCTACAGCCTTTCGAATTTTCTCTCTTTTTGCCATTTTTTGGTGTCGGAGAGGATCGAAGTCACGATAGCTCAAGTGGTTGAGCAGCGGCGTATTCAGCCGAAGGCCATGGATTCAGATCCCGCTTGTGGCACTAGCTTTTTCATTTCAATCAATACCTTACATAAAGTTTAATTAATTGAAAGAAGTAATTTGATCAATAGAACACTAAATATAATGAATAAATAAGGCGTTTCATCCATCCTTAAATAGTTCCTCCAATCAGCGGGTTCAAGGGAAAGATCTTTCATCAAATTGATGTAGGTATTGCGGCTTCTGTTCAGGAGCCACTTCTTACATCGTTTCCTCTTAGATTTTTTGCTTTTAATGTATAAATAAACAAAAGCGTAGCACAAGAGATCGTCATCCATTTTGAGAAGGTAATTCACTGGTTGACGTTCGGAGCGACTGGCTGTAGAGTGGTCGTGAATGCCCCCTCAAATTTAAGGCACTCCAAATGGAGCTGTACGGCTTGCCGCGGTTCCATTTGGAGTAATCGTGAATGGCCACCTTAAGTGGACTAAAATGATCAACAATGCACAAAATACAAACAAGTTCCTTCTTTAGGCACCATATAAGTTGTGGAACAATGTTATCCTGTTTGAATTAATGAAATAATATTTTGTGGCCATAATTACATATGTATTTGATTTTTTTTGTGTGTGTTTACAGGTATAGTTATATGATTGATAATATTATTCTGCTTATTACTGGAACTTTACATCAGCGCCCCATATCTGAGTTGATTCCGAAATGCCATCCTCTTGGCAGCTTTGAGCAGATGGAAGCCATCCACGTCGCAGCTACTCCGGCTGAGCTTTATAACGCTGTTCTTGTTGACACTCCTTTAGGTACTAACTAATACTACAAGCTAATTAATAACAATTATTTATAATTTAATTTTTCTTGCAGCGCCATTTTTTGTGGATTGCATCAGTGAGCAAGATTTGGATGAAATGAATATTGAAATTATCCGAAACACTCTTTACAAAGCCTACCTTGAGGCATTTTATACATTCTGTAAAAAGCTTGGTGGAACCACAGCTGACACAATGTGCGAAATCCTTGCAGTGAGTTTATATTCAATTTTTTTTGTTTTGTTTTAAGAATCACAGAGAAAATTCAAAGTAATAATTTTATGAAATGCCGTTAGTTTGAAGCCGACCGACGTGCTTTCATTATAACAATTAATTCATTTGGAACTGAGCTGACGAAAGACGATAGATTCAAGCTTTATCCCCGTTGCGGCAAACTGCATCCAGACGGCCTGGCTGCTTTAGCAAGGGCTGATGACTACGAGCAAGTCAGGGCTGTCGCCGAGTATTACGCTGTAAGTAATAATACCAATAAAAACCTAACTGAAAAAAGGGCAAAATTTTCCCTCCAATATCCCTCCAAATCCTTCCAAAAAAATAAGCCTATCAATGTAATGATCTCTTCTTTATGACCAAGTCCTTTCTTTTTTTTTGGTCCATAACCTGGGAGAACTTAAAAGAAAAGATAAAAGTTCCAGACTCTCTTGCGAAAGTGATATATTATTCATGACCAACCTCTCTCTCCTATTTTTATGAGGAGCCCTGTTCTTTTTGTTGCTTAACACTTGGCCAGTTTCTGAATGCCCCCCCCCCCAAAAAAAAAAGTAATTTTGAGAAAATTGCAATTTTCAGAATTTTTCCTTTGCTTGCTATCTAAAACCTACTTTTTTACCGAATTTCATCTTTCCAACTAGTCTGGAAGTTTTATAATTTTGATGATCGGAGAAATGTCAATGTCAGTCAATAACAAAAATGCAAATTTTGAAATTCTCCCATTTCGAAAAGGCTTAATATTATCTGCTAAAAATTTTACACTGTTAAATTCACTAATTTCGTGGTCCGCTTGACCAATTAATACATTACAATTAATTAAGGTTTTTAGTTGAGATGAAAAAAAGTCAATGGCCCGAGTGGGATTCGAACCCACGATCTTCGGCTAGATACGCCGCTGCTCTACCACTTGAGCTATCGTGACCTCGATCCATTGAAAAATGGCAAAAAGGAGGGAAAACTCATAAGGTGGGGTTGAGATAGTAAGTTGATGTCCGAGTGGATCGAGGTCATGATAGCTCAAGTGGTAGAGCAGCGGCGTATCTAGCCGAAGATCGTGGGTTTGAATCCCACTCGTACCATTGACTTTTTTTCATCTCAACTAAAAACCTTAATTAATTGTAAATTTTACACTGTCCTAAGCGACCTAAGCTTAATTTATGTTTGAAATTTCAAAAGCCCAACTTAAGAGGAAGCGGAGATATGAGGGTGAGAAAAATCGGGTGAATTGGTTCGAGTACAGATATACATGGCGATTGGAACTTGACCAGATTAGTAATATTTTTTGATCGACATGTTATACTTTTTATCTTTTAGGGATACGAGAGTCTGTTTTCTTCTGCTGGAACTCATGAAGGGGAGAGGACCTTAGAAGATTTATTTTTTGAAAGAGAAGTAATTATTTTTTGATGTCCCTTTGTGCGTTTTCGAAGAAACAAGATGGCAGATGATAAAATTGTTTTTGTTTTTAGGTACGTTTGAATGTATACGCATTTATGCAACAATTCCACTTTGGTGTGTTTTACTCGTATTTGAAACTGAAGGAGCAAGAATGTCGTAACATTGTCTGGATTTCTGAATGCGTAGCTCAAAAGCATCGTGCCAAGATTGACAACTATATCCCCATATTCACTTAAAAATGGCCTAAAATGTAATTTTATTTAACAGGAGTTATATCATTCCAATTTTGGGACGCATATCTGTCATCCACCTCCTCGATAGTTATTGTTTTTGTTGATATTTGTAAATTTTATTGTATAATCACTTCCTCTGTACAGTTATGGAAATTTCAAATGATTTTTAATCCTTTTTTTTTTTCATTCACTCAAGACGAAAATCACAAAATAATAATTTTATTTCTCATTTTAAAATATTATATATATATTTAAAAGTATTATGTATTGGGAAAATGTTCAAAATCATTGAGCTACTACATTCCTGTTGTGTGTTGTAGATAATAAAAAGGGATATTAGTGTGAAAAAATATAGAAAATTATATATATAATTATATGCGTTGTTGTAAATTATATGATATGTTGAATTTTTAATTATAATTCTGATAATAGCGTAAAGCTTCACATGCAAAAGTGAAGTTTAGCATACTTAGAATAGTGATGGTTGGGATTGCTTGTAATAATAATAATATATGTACTTATTGTTCATACTAAGGAATATTGCGTACAGAATATAAACTTGATCGCTACTATACCTTTTCCTTAGGTTTATTTCATTATTCATAGTTTTCTGAACCTCTAATATTAAAATCTCCTATAACACTATTTTTATATCCCATTCCATTTTGGTTGTGTTTGGATTTTTAGCCATTTTACTTGGTGGGTTTGTTTTCTTGCCTCACCCTGCTTATAACCCTGATTAATCAAACTACTTTTAAGCTGCCAGATTAAAAGGTCATTGAAGAATATTTTGAGACAAATGTATCGTTGTTGACTATTATAGTTCTTTAACTGTGCTTGGTTGTTTATGATCATCTTAGCCTGTCATATGTTTTGGTATTTCCATAATCTTTACAAACCACCAAATAAACCATGAGGCTGACAGACAAAACAGGATGACCGATCTATATTAAACAGGTTCATAAAATTACAAAATAGACAAATTGTAATTTCAATGTGTTTTTTCCCTGACCATTTTGACCTATATTCCTTGTTGTGGTTGTGGTTTTTGTTTTTAGTCTTTTCACTGGTGGGTTTTTGCATTGCCTCACCCTACTTATAACCTGATA
Organism: Cimex lectularius; assembly: GCF_000648675.2. Lineage (NCBI taxonomy): Eukaryota > Metazoa > Arthropoda > Insecta > Hemiptera > Cimicidae > Cimex > Cimex lectularius. Next base: position 1,653,249 of record NW_019392742.1, read on the forward strand.
AAGCAAAATACTCACAAGCTTCAATATTAAAAGGTCTCTAATTCTGTGAGATATACGTATCGAATTGATTATTTTAGTTCATTTTAGTTGGGTCATTTTTGCTCAAACTGGTCTATCTTTAATTTTTTCTCAGAGGTTAAAAAAAATGAATATAAACATGTTGGGTTCAATTTGAGGTTAGGTTTGGTTTGTCAGGTGTGGTTTAGTTTTTCACCATCTTCAATGGTGGGTGTGTGTCTTGCCTCCTGCTTATATCCTGACCAACTAAACTACTATACACATACTACTACAGAAGAAGGCGGGAAGGTTCAGAGATGTAGCAGCCTATAATGTTTTATTTGAAAACAGGCACACTTGGGGTATAGCATTTGAAAATTTACAAACCATTTTGTCTCAATATACAATATACGTACAAAAACACTTGGGTAAAATGAGTAGTTCAGATTAGGAAACAATAACCATATTAAAATCGAAGGAAAAATAATGATTATTACAGTCAGAGCCGATATGCTAAAGTTGAGTAGAACTCGCTACAAAAGTGGTGATGGTTATCATACCTCCATGCCCTGTTCGTAACTCTATCTACGATAGTATATCTATTTCCTTTTTTGCAGTCTGTAATAGATGTCAGATCTGCGTAAAAAATGGCTGGGTAGTTATAAGCTGAATAGTGATGAGACCCTAGATTATATATAATTGGGAATAATGGGGGTAGTCTTATAATGTAAGGAAGTTTGTAGCTGCAGAGCCGCAATTGAAGAATAGTGTATTATTGATATTATAAAGGTCCTGTTTATCATTTTTTTAAAACTGTTTTTTTGTTTTCTTTGTAGTGAAATTATGAGTTTTTATTGGAATTTTGAAATAATAAAGACCTTACGAAATGAAATGTTCATAGAAATACACATAAATGTACAACTAGAAAAAGAAGAAAAACAACTGAAACTGAAACTTATGACAGGAAGTCCAAAAGTTTATGGTGCAAGAGTTCATTTTGTAAAAAATACAAGTTCAAACTGAATGAGAACGGAGAAAAAATAAACGACCAGACAAACAATGAAAGAGAATTGGTGAGAGACCAATTTATTCTTTTGTACAAGTAATCCGGCTAAAATTGGTACCGGCTCGGACAAGTCGCGAGTCGGTGGAAGCAGAAAAGAGAGAAAGAGACTTGGATCTCTATGAATAATTCATCAGTTTTAAAGCAGGGCGAAGGGTTTGGGTTGTAATAGGAGAGGACAAGCGGTGTTTATATCACTCGGTTCAATTATAGCCACCCTCTAAAGCTTTCAATTAGATTCAAAACGGGGAGGATTTTATAGCGCTCCGCCCCCGCACTCCAAGGCGGATATTGCTTTAAAATGTGTGCGGCTCCCGATCACGTCAACCGTATAATAAACTCAGCCGAGTGTTACGGACTTGAGACAGTATATCATCCCTAGATCCCCCCTTTTTATACACGCCCGTCATATTGGGACTGACTTCGATTTCAACAGGGGAAAAAAACTATTACAAGCCAGTGCAGAAACCTAGTCACCCAGACTGGTTTTTGTTAGAAATCGTCTTTCAAAGAATATAGACGTTAAAATGTCCATTAAATACGCTAAAGCTCGTTTCCGCGCAATTAAATCCTTTGACATTGAGAAAGTATCGTCACCATCATTCACCTAAACCCCAACAATATTTTCGCCAGCCATCTCTGTTTATTATCAGCCTACATCTAGTTGCGAATCAGGATACCTTTGGCTTCTTGGACAACCCTGCCCATCTCAATTTGACAAATGTGATCCAAATTATTGGAAGTTCTTTTGTTATAACCATATGAATGCTATTAACACTACTAGCCATACAGTGTAGTAGATGATATTCAACAGCTTTCTTTCAAGTTCTTATTTTTGAAGAGGGTCCATCTTACTGAGGCGTACAAGATGAGAGAATTGTACGTCCTTAGTTTTGTAGCGTCATTATCTCTCGAAGCAGGCCGCTTCAGCGGGTTCGTCTTTCTTGCGCAAGATCCAGATTTCTGACCACAAAATAGACCGGATTAGTTCAACCATAGCTTTGTGATCTGCTTTTTTGTTAGTATACTACTTTTCATCACCTGAGAGGGTTAATTTTTTTTTGAAGTTACTAGAGATCCCAAGTACAAACATTCATTATTCGATAATTATTAGGATAATGACCATGAGCTATTAATACTTCATTCTGGGACGAAATGCTGCTTCTGTACCTTCAGATCCATCGTATACTAAAAGATAGTTCCTTCCGTGACCAGATGTTCTATCCTTCTCTATACAATTCCCTCAGGTTGGCCTGCAAGTACTATTCAAATATCTGGTAGAATGTAGAGCAATATATAATATTATATATGCATAATTATAATACTTATTATAATATTTCATTATCAGTTAATTAATATTTATGGAGGTATTGGTTGAGATAAAAAAGTCAGTGACACGAGCGGGATTCGAACCCACGACCTTCGGCTAGATACGCCGCTGCTCTACCACTTGAGTTATCGGGACCTCGATCCACTCGGACATCAATTTCCCATCTCAACCTCACCTCTCGAATTTTCCCTCCTTTTCGCCAGTTTCAAATGTCGTAATCTATTTGATTCTCGGCGACAAATGAAATGGACACGGAGAGCTTTCGTGAAGAAATACTTCAGTTTAATTATTAAATCCATTGCAGTTCGTGGTCCGATTGACCAATTAACATTTTTCAATTAATTAATATTTATGGAAGGTATTGGTTGAGATAAAAAAGTCAGTGACACGAGCGGGATTCGAGAGGTGAGGTTGAGATGGAAGTTGGTGTCCGAGTGGATCGAAGTCACGATAGCTCAAGTGGTAGAGCAGCGGCCTAGTATCTAGTATCTAGCCGAAGGTCGTGGGTTCGAATCCCGCTCGTGTCACTGACTTTTTATCTCAACCAATACCTTCCATAAATATTAATTAATTGAAAAATGTTAATTGGTCAATCGGACCACGAACTGCAATGGATATTTCATTGAGGTGATCTTTTCATCCGTTAAAGTTGCAATCCATGTCGAGAATTTTTAGAGTCTATACACGTTCTGCTACGAAAAGGAGAAAAGCGCAGTATGTTTTATATGTTATTATGAAGGTCTAAGAAGGTTTCTGCTCTCTGAACAGTGCCTGAAAAATCTTAAGCTAGATATTGAGCTCGCGGACCCCGATTACTTTAATTTGAATGACATAGTACAAAAAACATTTTAGCCACGACACAAAAACCTACGATATAAGTTTGAATTGAATGCATATCTCAATTGCATATTTCTGGGATTGAAAGTTATGGTTGTATATGATGCATAGTCTATGACTACATGTTTTTGTCCCAAAATAATGAGAAGTTTTGTTGATTCCAGTTTCCTAGAATAAAAGAGGCTTCTTCATTATCGTACCCCAATATAAGGATCTAGTACAACTTTAATTTTTTTTAGAAAGTGTCAACAACAGAGTTTGAGATTTATTTGCAGACCGTGACCTTCCTTTTTCATCATGAGAGATTTTTGTAAATTAAGAGGAATCTCGCGTTTCTTGCAGCCTTTACTCCATCCTGCCAGGTATTTGAGCTCAACTTAATGGTCTTGTATAAATTTAGCTTTGTAGCAAATGCGAAAACCATCAGGAGCTGTTCGTCCTTCTTGGGATAGGGATAAAAAAGTCGGTCACAAGGCCTACTGCACCTCGACCTGAATAGATCTATTGTGCTCGTCCTTCTTGTAGAAGGTCCTAGATTTCTGAGTTATATGCCTATACGTTTATAGTGCTTTAAATTTATGACAGACAATACTAATCTTTTTCTAGCGATTATATAATCTTATATCTTCAGTATAGACTAGGCACTGGCTGCCTTCGGGAAATGACAATGCAGCAAAAGGTTTGACAAATTTGGAGAGAACTTAGCTATGTTTTGGATGTCATCGTTACATCACCTGTAGAGAAAATAATTTATAATTCATGAATATATCGTATTTATAGTTGTGTTCGTAGTGATGCATGATAATGTGTAAGTAGATGATAAGTAAGGTAGATAACGCGCTAGTGCTTGCTGGTGTAATTTGATATCCCTTGAATCTATTTATCTAATCTATTCTTGCTTGTTGAATTGTAATATAAAACATTAATTTAAAAATTTAAAGTACTAATTGACATGATTGTTAAAAATTATTCATGATTAAAACTAATAAATTATTTTAAAACAATTATGGACAGAGATAAAAAATAGATAAAAAATAAAATTTAAAATAATTTTTAATAAAATTTAAAAATAGGATCGGGTGTATTACAAAATAAATCACACGTGATTATTCTCCATGGAAAAAATTGTATTTATTGAATAAAAACAGAAATTACAATATAGGGTTGAATATAGAAAGGAGCGATGGTTAGTTTTGGGGGAAAACGTGCTTTACACTTGGTTCGCCAAAGGCGTAACAAGAGATGTAGATGGCCGGAGGTATTTGCAGCAAACAAGGCCAATAGTCGAGACGAAAGGCAAAGAAAAAAGAAGCAGAAATAAGAAGAGTGAGGGAGAAAGAGAAAAGCCTCTAGGGGCCGCGAGTAACAAAAGCAAACAAACCGCTGATCAGTGCCACGGACCCTTTAAAGAATAGTAATCTCTCTAATAATTCTACTTTATGATATTTCTCCCATGCTATTAGATAGTTTCTACAAAACTTTGGTATAAAGGCTGACCTACATTTTTTTTTATAATGGTGATAAATTTAAATAGAATATTTTTGTTTCAAGAGCAATTTTTTTTAAATTTAATAACTCTTAGAGATTATATCTGTTTAAATATTTTATCACTACAAGTCAACTAGTACCATAAATTCATAGGAATGACAAATTTAAATAAAATAATAGTAACAACCTTTAACTTTGTGGAACGGTTGTCATGACATTCCATTGTTTTACTCTCCGCTTATTATTTTTACTTACTTTATTCTGGTTAACTGGCCGACGAACTGGTCAGGATAATCTAAGCCGGAAGAAACTTTAGTAATTGACTAATTATGACTTCGTTATTTTTTACTCTTAAAAAGCTATTGTTATTTTTTGTACTTACAATGCACCGTTGAGTTATTGATTTAACGAGACATTTTGTTATTTGTCCTTGTTTACGCCAGTAAGTAATTTAATTGAATCACAGTTAAAAGGTGAAACAGTCCTGGTGCAACGATTGCGGGTTTTACCATTTTTCTCCATCCAATAAGTCGCACAGAACGGTCTGCGGCTACTTCGGGGTTTTCTCTGCCTCTGGACTATAAACCGTACTGGTATAGTTTCTGCAGCGCCTAATAACAAACCTGTTCAAGTTTGAGCTCTGCTTGCACATGATAAAACATTTTTCCTTTCAAATCTCGCAAGGGGTTGTCCATTGTACCCTCTTTCTCACTTTAGCATAGTGTCTGATGCTTTTCTGGTAGTACGAATCCATATCATGTAGAGGAAGGGTTCCTGTCTTTGCTTAGACACTTCTTTTTTCGTAGAGACATCAACGCCTTCAACTGCTGTATATCCTGGGCCACAACTGAGGATGGTATATGCATACCCACTTTTTTATTTTGGAAATCGAAACATCTACGAACCCATGAGTTCACTACTCTGATTGTTTTTCGCTATCAGAAATTATAAACTTTTTTATGTACTTTAGTATTATGTACTATGTACTCACTTTATTTTTGTATTCTCTGTTCACATAGAAGCATAAGAATATCTGGACATTAAGTTCCCTTTGAGGGTCACCTCGTCTTTAGAAAGAGGATGAGGTTCTTTTTCGTCCGCACCTGGTACATGGCCTTATCAGACGTTTGTTTCTCAAGGTGGAAGGCAACGGACCACTGCTCGCGGGCGGTTAGTGCTATGCCCGCGAGGTCGGTGTAAAACCCGTCCAGGTCCCTGAGGACCCGAACGGGCTTCTTCCCCACTTGCCCCGTCCGTGTGCCGCTTTCTGTGCTGTCTTCTATCTATGACCTTAGTGAAGCTTGCGTACGGCCAACTTAAAACCCCCCGGCCTCACGGGAGACGTTGCGACCGGACGACAGCGTGTAAGCGTTGAGGACGCAATGATCAGCTACAGTCCCTCGAATGCGCGAGTAAGCGAATGAAAGCGGGTAGTGAATCGGTGTCTCGGACTCTAGTATGCTTTGCATTGTTGTGCGTATGACCGGCGTGGTACCCTTGGGGAAGCGAAGGATCGGACCACCTAGGCTGAGCCTATGGCATCCCTCGAATGCGCGTGACAGGTGTAGGCTGAGCTCGATAAGAGACTTTACCGTAGGCGGTGCTCATCTAGGGTGTGGTTAGCAATTCCACTGTAAACTAAACCACTGCCGGGGCGTTCCCGGAAGTTTCTACGCTGGGGGAGCCTCTATACTCAGAAAGATAGAGTGGCCTTCTCTATCTAGGGAGTACGCGGGGGGGACAGGGCGATGTATTTCGGCCTGTTAGCCCCTCGCGTGCGGCGTACGACCCGACGCACAATGCGGGCCCGACCATTCGGAGTGGACAAGCGGAGAGCGAGGTTGTCTCCGCCCTTAGGGGCTGGGACACCTTTACACCAATGCTGCGGCGGTAACACCATTCCGTCGTATGCAGAACTGCGTCAGCTCTCATCTTGAGAATCAAAACGTCCGATAAGGCCAAAGGCCAGGTGCGTACGCTAAATATCCTCTTGTTTTGTTGACGATGAGTACTCGGGAATACAATGTCCGTGTGCCGCACAGCATGTGGTTCAAAGGGCCGAAATATTTCGATCCGAACCTCCCGCCGTACTCCAGTAAATAGAGAAGGCGACTCTATCTCCTGCGAGTGGAGTCCCCCCCCCCCGAGCGTAGGGACTTCCGGGTACTTTCCGACGACGGCTTTGGTTTTAAGAAATGCCAACCACCCCCAGACCAACTATACGATATGTGTGCTCTGATTGCCAGAACAACCGGGAGAGCTGTCTCACTCCGAGTACCCTCCAGGGTCTCACCACGTACCACTACGAATCCAAACGCAATTGCAAGCATTTGGGCCTGGAAGATGCTTGCGCCCACAGTTCAGGTGATCTGGCTCCATACCCCGTCGGATGGGGCGGAAGGGATCCAGTTTAAGAAAACCTGGACAGTGACTCAAAGGTCTGCAGCTAGATCGAGCTATTTAATTAGAGGACAATAGTCCTATCTGATGAACGTAGTTCAAAAGCCATCGCACCAAAAAAAAAATAAGTTCACACAGACAAGGCAAATGATGGATAACTAATCAAAATTTGATTGGGCAATTAATATTTGATAAACTGAATTAAAGTAAAAATTTTCATTATAACTTTTATTCAAATTTTGTAGTCACTTATAATCAGTCAATTACTATTGATTCGCCTCATCGCGCTAAACATCAGTGATGATGCAAAACAAGAATCAAATCCGCGAAACTAGAAAGCTAATCATCCAACCGAAATATGCTAAATTCAAAAATCCATCTGATTGATGTCTGACGACGATATTTTATTAATAACTTACAGATTGCTCGGCACTTTAGGTTCTTGTTCGATCTCGCCACCCCTGCCTGCCGCCCTGAGGGGCTTTGCAGGACCGCAAGAGCCTTGTCAACGCATTAAAATTCAATGAAGCCCGTTCGGTAGAGAGTGTGTCAATTTATGTATATTAATGAGAGCTGCTTTATCTCCCCTCGGCCGCCCTCATCTATCAACTCATTCAATGAGGTTATCTTCGGTAAAACGTCTCCACTAATGTCTCGACCGGTTAACAGTTTAAAGAGCGTTTTCCCCTCATTCTCAATTCCATACCGATATCCTGGTGAATATTATCTAAACAGCATAACGACAAGGCGTATGTCACAGGCAGTGTTAAGTTAATTTTTCGTTTTTAGTTGCGCACACCTCCTAATATAACTAAATTTCTTGTCAATTGAGTAGATCAGCGTTTAATTATGAGCTCTTTTCACCAGCCATCTAAAAATTATTACCTATTGATTACTAATTAAACAAGGGCATAAACAATGCTCAAATCTTGTTGAAAACTATTCAATAAGGCAATTTTTTAAACACCCCGTATTTGTGGGTATACATGGAATCACTAAGTGGTTAAAACGTAAATCTGCAGGATACACCATTCAAGTTCATCATTCGGTTCTTTCTACCTACTAGACGTAGCTACTACAGTTTGGTGTATAGATGGCTCAAAAACACGGAGTGAAGTCAGTAAGTCATTTAAGTTAGTACCAAGTTTCACTTATGATGGGAAGGAATATAGTAACTGCAGGCCTTTCTGAAGAAATCACTTAAAACTGACTTCATTCCGTGTTTTTGAGCCATCAATGCACCAAACTGCTGTTGTTCTAGTACTATTTGTAAAGTTATATCTAGGAGCCATGGGCAAACCAAATATCTTTTTGACGTTTCTTTTTACAGTTATTCAGATATCGTGAGATGCGGTCGGGTATGATGTAGGTTTCAGAAAAACTTTTCTTTATCGTGCCAACGTTTCGATCTTTATTGAGATCATCTTCAGGGCTCAAAGTGTTTGTCTTCTGTGTAATTGTGCCATCCTTGCGTGTCGTGTTGAGAGTGCCCAAAAACGTTGGCACGATAAAGAAAATGTTTTTATGAAACCTACATCACACCCGACCGCATCTCACGATATCTGAATAACTATCGATTAACGGTCACTAATCTCTACACATTTCTTTTTACATTTTAATTAATTGTCATTTAACTTATAGGTACCTTATCTTTCTGCCCTTTTGCTATCTAGGTTTGATTAGATTAGATCATATAGGAGCCAGCCTCTTTACACCTGTGCACCGCGATCAGTATTGGTATATTGCGCATCTCCATTTTTTTATCTTGAGCTCCTCGTTAAACTTGAGGCATTTTACCAGACCACAAAACTTTTTGAAGTGCTTCCGTGTGTATCCTTCAGGCCCTGACTTTTTTCCTCCCAGGATTAGGAATCGCAGCCGAATAAGCCATAAGCCTTTACACTGACAGAGGACGTGTTCAGCGGTTTCTTTTTCCTCTTCTTGGCAATATCTGCACAGGCTTGTTTACCCCGTGTCTATACATATGCCTTCGGAGTCTGCAGTGTCCAGTTAGCTGTCCAACTATTATTCTAGTTCTAGCTCGTCGTAGATTTGGTAGTTATGCGATGGCACTTTGATAAACCTTTTCGTACGCGTCATTTCTATTGAGCGGAGGACTTATTATTGTCTAATGGATCCGCGTTTTTGGAAGTTTGTTAAGCCACAAATGGTTCAGAGCCAATTGAACTTTCCTTGGCCAATTTATCGGCCCCTTCGATGCTCCTCTGCCCTTTGTGCCTGGCACCCAGACAAAGGTAATTTTGTTATTTTCTGAGAGTGCTCTTATGCAATCCCAAACGACTCTGGACTTTACCGTCGCTGAGGCTTTCAGTGCCACCCGGCTGTCGAGTAAATGACTATTTTTCTGTTGATAATACCCAGCCTTTTCATCTACCTCGCACAGTGTTCAATGGCCACAGTTAACGTTTGTAAAACGGTGGCATATCGTCCAAGGCTTATATGAATCCTAGTCCTTGGTTTGCAACTGATCTATTCTTACAGGTGAAGATATGTAGAGAGGGCATCGGGCCGTTAGATTTAATTTCTTTCATCATACTCAGGCTTTTTAACACCAAACATTCCCATTGCCTTTTTTGGTTTAAAAACTTTTACCTATGTAAGATTTAGCACTTCACCCTGGCTGGTGTAGCTTTGTTGTTGATTTTTAGATGTTTATTCCACGTCTGAGTTGTGTCAAAAATGACTTCGACGTGATTCACCTCTTTCCCTAAAGGGATAACTATTTTTTCTTGCATCCAAAGTTTTATCTAAACAGGTTTGTTTCTTTTAAAGGGACAGCCGTGGTAATGTGGGAGTTTAAAGAAAATACTTTTAGACAACACCACTTCTTTTCTTTGTTTATATCTGTAAACAGCAAACATTGGAATCGACCAAACTATACGGTCATAAGTGTATGTTATGAAGACAATGGATGTCTAGCTTGTGGTATGGCAGTAGATGATGGTTTATAGGAAATGTTGCTATCGAGTTGATGAGTCTATTAGGAAGTGAGTGTATAATATTCCCCTTGCACTGTACTTTTTCTGATTATTGTGCTTTTCTTAGTTCCTTTTGATACTTTTTTGAGTAGTAGAAAGACTGTTTTGAACGATTGTTATTGCTGCAATGCTTGTTCCTGGGACACCTTGGTAACTTAGGTGATGTCTCCACTGAGGTGTTACTTACCATTGGAAAATAATATGTCCGCAGTTCCTTTCTCAAATAAGGTTTTCATTGAATATACCCATGTGCTTTCTCAGATGCCAATGGTCGCTTTCGAGCACTATCTCTCTCTTGAATTTTATCCTGATTAGCTATGCGGGTGCTAGTTTTGACGAGGGTTTTCTAACCATACGCTTGCTGGTCTGGCACCTTTTAACTTCGTATATTCCTCCTTTTGATGTACTAATCTATTCTGCGATTGAGGATTCAGTGTTTGATCTTGTTTTTCCTTGTCAAGAGCCTTGTCTTGCCAGTTTGTCTGCTTCAACCTTACCTCTGGAAAAGTGCAACGTACATTTCGATTTTAATCTACCAAATGTTCTTTTTCTTTTGGAAGAGAGCTGCTCTAGTCAAAAACCCTGTTGCTAGTGACAGAAGAAGCCGAATCAAGATCTGCTCCAACTTCTCGTCAACAATTCATACACATTAATAAACAGGCGAATATGCGCCTTACATGTGTATAAATATGGTACAGAATAACATTAATTTTATAATCTTTTCATCATATAAATGATAATTAGAGAAACAAGGACAAGTAATTGTTATGTGACCTTTGTTATGCGATATATTGTAGCAAAACAGCACATGTATGTGTATGTGTGTGCGCTTACATTCTTGAAGCATTCAAATGGTTTTCCGGTATCCCTTTGTATGTAAAGGAATTGGAAGGGAAAGGATCTTATGACCCAGTTGGTTAGAGGGCGAACATAAGGGCGAGGGGGTGCATGTCAATACAATTAGGAAGTTACATCAAAAGGGAGGTGTTCAATCTTGGGCCCCGAGGTCTTCCTCGACTGGCGGGTACACCCAACGCTGAGGGGGTGCCAATTTGTTTTACGATCTCCTGCCACCCCAGCGATTGTTTATTAGGGATCATTTGAATGCCCCGCACCACCCCATCTGATTACAACGACATAATAGACCCGTCACCCACCGTGAATCAGTTCACAACTGTTAAATAAGCCGCAACCACTTTACAGCGGAATTGCTTGCAATAAGCTACCCTCTTAATCCGGTCCTTCTCTCCTTTACCCTTTTATCCCTCTACCCGAATTTTCCCTTATTTCCATGGATAAACTTTTATGCAAACACGCTCGACCTTTTCCTTTCCGCGGTACAGGTTTTTTACCTTTTTATTTCCCTTTTTAAAAATATGGGCCAGCTCGAATATAGAGCAGGATAAATATGTCGCACCATTTTATAACAATGCGTAATAATGAAACTGGACCTTTATTATTACTGAGATTATGTTAAAAGTTGATGTGAATGTGCTTTTATGAACAGAATGAAATGTGTTTTCACTGTACACAAAGATAAACGATTCTTTAATCCTATCCGTAAAGCAACCTTGAAAAATGTTAACAGCATTAAAGGTACAATAAATAAAAATTCGTATTTTGTACAAATTATAATCATTATGAGAGTGTTTCTGTAGGTGACCTGTTTTGCTTGTCTCTGATAATCCCGATCCGCATAATCTCGCTATTTTTGTCTCACAAATACGTTTCGACTTTCCGCAAGCTTCAGTAGTTGATCTGAATTCTTATTTTTCTCTCACCCTCCACCTCTCTCATTCTCTATTTTACTCTCCTCTCCCACTTTCTCTCTTTTACTCTCTCTCACTCGTCGTAGGATGTAAGAGTGGTCGAAGTCGATTATATAATTGCGACTTTAAATGATTTTTTTTTTTTTTGCTTTTTATTGTACATTACAACTACCTGCATTTTAGTATCTAGTAATAATGTATGAATAAGTAATTAAGAAAACAAGAGTGGAGAAACTACACACTGAAGAACTCCTAACTATTCTTTATTCAATTGTCACTGGATAAAAGATACCGTGGCCATCGTCTGCGTCTGCCAGTCGGCGAAGAGGGTTTGAATTTGAGGATTTATAGTGCTTGGGAGGTTTGTGAAAAATTTGTGGTAACGGGAGTGGATTACGTCTTGGACAAAAGGAATTTTTAGGTCTATATGGGTAGTGTCGTTGAAGACATAAAAGGGAACATTAAGGATTTTTCTGAGGATGATGGATTGGGCTCTTTGGATGCGTAGGATATTGGAATGTTTGGCTGAACCCCACACTTCCAGTCCATAAGTCCATATTGGCTTCACTAGGGTGATATAAAGTAGTCTTTTGTTTAAGAGAGGTAGGTTAGAACGTCTGTCAAGAAGTCGTGAAAGTGCTCTGTAACGTTTCATAACTTCTTGCCGTTTCAGTCGTGTGTGGGGATTTCACGTCAGAGGTTTGTCAATGTATAGTTCTAGGTAGCGCACCTTGTCCGCAATTGGGATAGGTATTTGATTGAAGTAGACTGGAGGAGGGATCTTTTTGCGGAGGGTGAAGGTTATGTGGGTGGATTTTTCTGGTTTGAATTTGAGTCTTTTTTTACACCATGATTCCAGTAGTGTGAGGTGTTCTTGAAGGTTTCGAGAGGAAATGACTGGATCAGAATTGCTCGAAAGGATCGCTGTATCGTCTGCAAGGTTAGAGTGGTAGTTTGAGGATGGGATGGGAGGTCGCCGTGTACACTTGGTACAGCACGGGCGCCAGAACACTGCCCTGCGGAACACCAGCAAGGAGGTGGTTCTATCTCTTCTCTCTCTATCTCTGTTTTTATTTCTTTCGCTTTATCTCTCTATATTTCCTTTCTTTTTTATATAACTTTTCTTTTTCTTTCCCTTCTTTTTTCAACTCACCTTACACTTTCTTTCTTGTCTCACATTCCCTCATTTCTTAGTATTTTCTCGTATCTTTTTCTCACGCTCTTAACCGCGCCACTATATTTCTTTATATAATTCACTCATTTATTCATTCCCGATTTCTCTCACTCACTTTATCTTCCCACTTTTCTTTCTTTCTTCCTCTCTCATTCTCTTCCTCTCTCTCTCTCTCTCTCCATTCTATGCATTCACCATTTATTTTTTTGTTAGTCCTTTTTCACTCTTTTTTTTCTTATCTTCTGACGCTCTATTTCACCTTTTCTCCCTTTCTCTCTCTCTCATTCCATACCTTTACCATTTCTTTATTCCGTCATTCCTTTTCCACTTTCCCTTTATATTACTCTCTTTCTCTTTTTTGTCTATTTATTTCTTTTACTCTCTTTACATACCTCTCTCCCTTTTTATCCTTCCGCGTTAGGTGGTAGAAAGTTCCACGAGACCTAACTTTACTGAATGCTACTAAATAAATCATATCATTCAATTAAACTCTCTTTATCGTTTCTCTCATTCTCTCCTTACTCTTGGGCCATAGTACTAGAAGTAATGTCTTTTTTATTTTTATTTCTTCTCTCTTACGTCATCTACTTCTCCCCTCTTTTTTTGCCCCTTTTTCTTTTGCATTCTTTCACCCTTTCTTCCCATCTTTCTGTCATCTGTTCTTCCCTTCTGATCTCTTTCAGCCACGCTTCATGTCACCTCTCTTTTGAGCCTGATTTTGTTGCTAGTTTATAAGCTATTAGGAATTCATTGTTAAAAAAAAAATCAAATTGTTTTGCGTGTAAATCTTGAATTTTGTGTAATTGTCAAACAACTAATAATAGGACATAACCTAATGATTAATCTATGAAAATTTGGAGTTTTCAAATTACTTTGGAGGGCTAGACGTGACTCTGGCTGAATATGTAAGAGCATATATTAATAATGATGATGTTGATGATGGTAATTGTAATAATAATGGTAAAAATTAGGGATCCCTGACTCGTATCATTAATAATTCTAACGATAAACATCTGAAAAATAAGATTTCTCTTATTCCGTCCAACAAAATCCAAGTTAGCGATGTGTCATAGGTTGGAAGGGACGAGGGAAATGATCATCATTCCGATCACTACAACGTTCGAATCTAGACCGTAAAAAGGTCCGTTATGAGAATGCGAGGCAGTTATTTTTTGTAATTCGGACAAGGAGATGGCGAGGAAAGCAATCGGAATGGGACTCGAGTCGGAAATGAGACCAGCTCCTGTGGGAAACATAAGTGACGTTCCAATAAACACAAACAAGTGACGCCGACTGAATTGACGATTCCTTTACAGGGCGGCCCTAAAAAAGGACGCGCGGGCACAGAGGACAGGATGGGAAATAAGATTGGTCGACTAAGCCCCCTCTCGGATCTAATGATCGTCGCCTTGTCATAAACAGTTATTCGACAATTGCAGCTTTTCTCCCGGCCACTCAGTTCGAATCTAGAAGTACATAATGGTCAAGATGATTCTCTTTTTCACTGAGTATATGGTTTTGACGTTTTACTAATAGGGAAAAAAATTCGTCGGAGAAGGAGATTCGGATGATGTGAGAAATATCTCAGAGGACCAGGTCTTGGTCTTAATACACGACTCTGTGAATTGACCCAAATCGGACTGTTTTCAATTTTCTTTCAACACTTTTTTTATGTAAACATATACCGTATTAAATCCTGTTCTCATCGAGTTTCGTCAAAAGGCGTTAACACGGGCCATTTGATGTACTGAATCTGAAATTATATTCGGTCCGATTTCAGGCAGTTTTATTTCAAAGGTTATAATCCAAAAAATTGAGGCAATAATATGGAGGTCGTTTGAGCACGGTGCCGTTGACGGGGGAGAGCTAAACATAATTTGCATAAGTGTCAAGTAGCCGTTAAAAACCTTAATGCAGGCACCTTGCTCGACAGAGATAAGCAACATTCAATAATAAAAACTCATTCCGGCTGAGCACCTCTCAGCCCTCTCTTCGCCACCGCTTTTATATTTCTTTCTTAAAATATCACTTTTCCGGTTAAATAATAACTATGACTCTATATTTTTTGTCCTGACTGGGCCATTAAGAAAGAAATAAATCTTGTCCACTTTTGTTATCAAGCCTGGAGAGGTACATGGATTTTTAGTTCGGAAGAATTTATAAACTGCTTTTGGCGATTTGACAGTGCTTTGATTTGATATTATTGTCGTGACAAGACATGACAATAAACAGTTTATTTCTTAAATTTAACTCAAAACCGATACTCGCGCACGCACACTATAACTGAAAGATAGGTTTTAGTTTATCTTGGTTTGCCTACCTATTAGTTGGCTTTTTACCAACTCCGATGGTACGTTTGTTGTGAGAAAGGAGAGAGAGAAAGAGAGAGAGAGAGAGAGAGAGAGAGAGAGAGAGAGAGAGAGAGAGAGAGAGAGAGAGAGAGAGGATTATAATTAAAAACAAATACATAGATAGAGAAGAGAATGAGAAAGCTTATCGTCATTTTCAGTAGGGGGTTTGAATATTTTTGTTCTCAGTCGTGTTCTTTTTATACGTTTGATAACTATGATGAGCTGAAAGAGGTGTTTTTATTTACAACTAACTACTTAATACAAAAGCTGTATATCCCAAAACATCATTTTAGTGCCACAAAATTTTCAGTGGAGCAATTGTCGTTGGTTGTTCGCAAAAATCCCAAAATAGCGAGAATAGGAAAGTGTGTAGAGATTAGTGACCGTTAATCGATAGTTATTCAGAAATCGTGAGATGCAGAGATGTAGGTTTCAGAAAAACATTTTCTTTATCGCGCCAACGTTTCGATCTTTTATTGAGATCATCTTCAGGGCTCAAAGTGCTTGTCTTCTGTGTAATGTGCCATCCTTGCGTGTTGTGTTGAGAGGAAAATTGTTGGTCAAAGTTATAGAAGGACGACGCACTGTATGGCGAAATGCTACCAACTGACAAACCAAAATTACGGCGACAATTTTCCTCATTTCTTTTTCCCTCTCTCTCTCTCTCTACCTCTTGTTTTCTTTTTCTTTTTCTCTTTTCTCATGACAAACCAACTAACTTTCAATCTCTCTTATCTTACACTCTTTTTACACGTAAAGTGGTAGAAAGGTCAGGAGACCTAAATAAAACAGATCATATCTCTCTTACCCCTTTCTCTCTTACCACTTTTTCAATCTCTCATACTCTCTCCCTTTCTCTCTTATCACTCATTCATTCTCTCTTACCCACTCATTTACTTTCTGTTACCCTCTCCTATACTTTCTTACCTTACATTCAGTATCAGATAACCTTTCTCTTTCTCTCTTACTCATTTACTTTCTTTTACCATCTCCCAGACTCTCTTACCTTCTATTCAATATTTCATACCCATTCCCTTTCTCTTTTACTACTCAATCAAGTTCACCTATGCTCTCACTTACTTTGTCTAACCTTTTATTCAATTTCTCTCACCATCTCCCTTACTCGGTCGTACTTTGCATACTGTTTTCCATACCCTCTCCCTCACTCTTTCTTACCTCTTATTCAATTTCTTTTACCTTCTCGTTTACTCTTTCTTACTTCTCATTCTCTCTTACCCTCTTGTTTTTACACTTTGACATCTCATTTTATCTCTCTTATCTCCCATGAAATCTCTCTTTCCCTTCGCTTACTCACTCTAACATCTCATACAATGTCTCTTATCCTCTCTTTTATTCTCTCTTACCTTCTATTCAATATTTCTTACTCTCTCGCTTACTCTGTCTTACCACTCATTCAGTCATTCATACCCTCTCTCATCTTTTATTTTAGCTATTTATTTATTATTTATTAGTTTTATTAATTCAATCTTTCTCTGTCTGTGTACTCAACCTTCCCCCTCTCTATCTCGCTCTTTATCTCTTATTCACTCTTTCTTAAACTTCTTCTCCGACCTCCTTGCCCACTAATACGTAGGCTAGACTGATCAACGATATAAACCGGGTGAGATAAGACAGCGAACCCACAACTGAACAAGTTTGAATTATTTTACAGCAGAGGCTTCCGTTACAACCGCATTGTTCATATCGCATGTAAAAGTGGATAATTTTTTTATCGCATTTTGACCAAATTTGAAAAATATTCTGAACTTCTGAGAAACCGAGTCTGACAGAAACATTGAGTTAAGGGACCAGGGTGACCCTGCACCATGAAGAAAAAATTTCACAATTTAATTTTAAAAGGTTTGCGAAGAAAAGATATTATTTCCTTTAAAAAACCAATGAAAACCAGATAGATAAAAAATCAATAATTGTAAGAAGTGATGAAACAGAGAGTTATAATTTGTACAGAAATAAATGAACGGTTGCAATCGAAGATGCCAAAAAACGAGTTGATGGTTTTTTAAGCTTTTGCCGAGCTTTCGACGATTATATCGTCATCATCAGGGCCTATTTATTTTAGGAAAATATCGCTCGAAACCTCGGCAAAAACGTAAAGAATTTGTCGTTCTGTTGTGACCTCACCGAAGATCCTTTTTTCTAAGTAGACAACTGAAGATTTGGGCAAAACATCATGGATCTCGATAACATGATTATTTACCTTTCATTATGGTTTGGTGTAACGATCAGAAATTATACGGTCAGATAGCTCTATTAACTTTGATATCAGTTAACACCCGAATGTCGTGGAGGGAGTTAAAGGTTAATTTAATCCACCGGATAATTGATGATGTAAGTTAGACGGAGTGTGAGCTATTGCTCGCCACTGGACCAAGTCCAACGCCTTATAGAATTATTATCTCTCGCCCTACTAAATTATACCGGGGCGACCCACCCTAGAATTATGGTCAACCGACTCACCCGCTCCCTTATTTCAGGGCTAAAACAAAATTTTGTTCTCAATTAAAAAAAAAAATCAGGCCAACAGTTTTTGATTTTATTCAGATTTCTGCGTTTTAAAAATACTAATATTTAAACAGTGTAGATGCGAAATTAAAGATGAGATGGATGGACCTGCTGTTGAACAACTTGGAAAAAGGATCTTCGGTGAGGTCACAACAGAACGACAAATTCTTTTAAGCTTTTGCCGAGCTTTCGACGATTATATCGTCATCATCAGGGCCTATTTATTTTAAGAAAATATAGCTCGAAACCTCGGCAAAAACTTAAAGAATTTGTCGTTCTGTTGTGACCTCACCGAAGATCCTTTTTTCTAAGTAGTTTAGATGCTGTTTATCGTTCATAAGTTCACTGCAAATATTGATTTGACTTTGTTGATCCAGTTTGTTTTCTTAACTTTAGCCTTTATTAATGGCAATGAAAACTACCTGAAAGTAAAGAGTAAAAGTTAATAATTACAATAATTGTTCGTTTCTAGTCATCCTGGACTTCATTTTCGCTGTCTTGGTTAGTCGTGAGGTGGTGAAATGCCAAACGAGTCTCGCAGGTTTTTACTTAGGTTAGCCAGGAATGTTTACAGCCATATTGTTTACATATTACAAACAATGTAAACAATGTTTGTAAATCCCAGGCCCTGAAGATGATTTCAATAAAGATCGAAACGTTGGCACTATAAAGAAAATGTTTTTCTGAAACCTACATCACACCCGACCGCATCTCACGATTTCTAAATAAATATCGATTAACGGTCACTAATCACCACACATAAATTTTATAATAAAATTTTCTTTATATTACGTGCTATCAATGAAAATCAATTAAGTAAACCTTATGTAATAAAAAAAATGATCTGCTGCGCTTTGGGGAAACTCTTGAAAATATAGAAATAATTGATATAAAAGTGAATCCATAAAACACCTAGACAATAAATGTGCAAAATACGATCATATTGCGTACATTGTATAATTTCTAGGAAGGATTACGGCTATTTTATGTGTTTGGTCCAATTTTTCCTTATATTGCCAAAGATAATATATTTATTCATAAACGATGGCAGCATTTTTATAGTTTCGAAGATGTTATTCGTTTGAAGAACCCTCGTATAGATGTATTGTTATTTCCGCACATGGATAAAAAGAGGGCTTCGGCGATTGTTTAAGAGTACAAGGGATGCGATTTAGAGATAGAACACGTACACTCTTGACAACTTAACAGTATTTCACTTTTTAATTCCATCCCACCCCGTGTTTTCACCTACGTGAATTATTGTCAAGGCGATAATTCAACCACAAATTGCAGTTTGCTTTAATTAATTTTATTTTATCTCAACCCTAGGGGAACTAGTTAGACGGGCGCCACACAATTAATTTTCACACACCTAAAGGAAAAAAAGGACAGAATACCGGAGCTTTGTCAAATTTCGGTTGGCCACTAAAAAGCTTTGCCTATATGTCTGTTTTTCTAACCGAATATACAATTTAAAAATAACTAGGATTTCAACAATTTTAATTTGCACTATTTTTATTTGCTAGAAGTTTCTTAAGGACAAAGAAA